>NW_027466113.1:4852500-5475000 GCF_046127955.1 Nelusetta ayraudi
TGTGTGTGTGTGTGTGTGTGTGTCTCCGTGTGTGTGTGTGTGTTTAGGATTTAGTTTGGCTCTAATCAAAGAGCAGGGAGCAGAGTGCTGCCTGGAGAGCAGTGAAGCATGACAACACACACCTGGTAAGCTGCTTATCACACTTTAATTTCACCTACGCCGAGATCTGCGGCGGACGGCGCCGTGACCAAACAGATGTGCTTGCGTGCGCGTGTGCGTGCGCGCGTGGCGTCTTCCGCCGTGTACGCGTGTGCGTGCAAAACACACGCGAGCTTTATGTACGAGCGCCTCGCGTGTGAAGTAGAACGGCGATGAAGGCGGTGATAAACGCGGGGAGGAGAGAGTGCGGGATAAATGGAGAGAGAGAGAGAGACAGAGAGAGAGAGAGACAGAGAGAGACTTGGGAGGAAACAGCAGCCGTAGCCTTGGGAAGAGATGGAGGCTTGATGGATAAATAGGGGAGGGAGTGATGAGGTTCAAATCTTTACTGGCTTTGGGTGACCCGGAGTCTTTTTTGTCATGTGTATCGGCCCATGTCCGCCAGAAGATGAAAGCTATCAGATCGCCCCGCTGTTGGCGGGGCTGTTGTGTAACGCCGGTCAAACTTTGGACGGCGTCGCGTCCTTTCATCGTTCTCCTGGAGGCCAAGTCGCAGCGACCAGACAGTCTGGGCTTGTTGACTGGCCACTGAGCGCTGAGACCACTGGACACCAGCGGTGACCCTGCTGCTACTGAGGCTGAAAGGCTCTGATGTGTCTTTTTGTGTACGTGTTACGTGTTAGCGTCAATATAAAAAAAGAACAAAACCTAAATGCACAGGAACAATTTCCATTTCGATGCGCGTTATTTGTTATTGCAATTTGCAGCGTGCCCTGTGTGCAAAATGCAATTGGACTAATAATCCTAAGTCAGCAGCTGTATGTGACGGCTGTGAAATGCAGTCTGTAAAGTGTAGCACCATCCTGGGCTTTCTCTCTCTGCGCCTCTTCCCCTCTGTATCTAAATTAAACACATGCGCAGGACACTCTGATAAGGCCATCTGTTCATCTCGGTCTCAATCTCGCCGTCCTCTCTCTGGTTCTCCCTGACGCTCCGCTGCCCTGGCTGGAGACATTTCAAAGTACGGTTTCTTCATCTTTATGCATTTGTCTCCTCCCTTTCATCCTCTGAAGGCTGTTGGAAGTGTTAAATCGGCGTTAAATCCCATCAGGGAGCGGCGACGGGAAGGGAGCAGCGGCGAGATTTCTCCGTGGCGACGGACTTGTCCCCAAAACCGTTTTTTTTTTTTTTTTTTCAATTGCTGAGCGGCGTTATGAAAGAAGCAGATACGGGGGGGTGCTGTGCGGCGCAGTGCAATTAAATGATAGAAAAACACCGTCGACGTGCGCCCACCTGAGCCTAACAGTGGCCCCGACGGTGAGGCCGAGACGTGACGATGGAAATGATATTGTGAGAAAACTAATCACGCAGCTTAACACGTGGCGGAGCCATGGAAGCAAGGGTAGAGGTGGGGAGCGGGGGTGGGGGTGTGGGGGGGTGTGAAACGGTCAAAAGGGTCAACTAATCAAGAGGAGGAGAAATGAGACGAGAAGTGGAGGAACTGCAGGGGGGGGTGCTGGAGGACGGGAGCGGGATGGAGATAGTGAGAGGGAGGGAGGGAGGGAGGAGGGGAGGAGGGGAGGAGGGGAGAAGGGGGGGCTGTCTGACGTTGAGAGGAGGACTTAGAAGAAGGGTTACCATAAATGACTGTGAAATTAGAATCCGAGGAGGAAGGGTGAGTGTGCAGCGAGGGGGAAAAAAATGAGTATAAGACAGCGGGGAAGGCAGAAGGAGGGATGACAGGGAGGGAGAGCATGAAGAGATTTCAGGGAGGGATGGAGGGGTGAGGAGGGGGGGGGGCGTCAGCGTCAGAGAGGACGTTCCGTAATACTCCACCGGCGCGGCGGAGAGAACCGGGAGAGACGTGATGGGAGGAGAGGAACCGAGGACGGAGCGGATTTGGGGCGGGAGAAAAGGGGCTGAAAAATGGAGGGAAAGCAAGGAGGAAGGTGGGGGGGGGGGTGAATGGAGGAATATGAAAAATGTGGTAAAGTGCTTTCTTAGGGAGAGAAAAGAACGGGACAATGGGGAGGATAGCGCAAAAAAGAGTGGCACAAGTCGACTGATGCCGTTTCTAAATCCTGTCAGAGATGAAGAAGAAGAGGAAGAAGAAGAGGAAGAGGTAGAGGAAGAGGAAGAGGAAGAAGAAGAAGAAGAGGAAGAGGAGGAAGAAGAAGAAGAAGAGGAAGAAGAAGAAGTGCAGAAGTGCTTCTGTGTTGGCCATATGTAAAAAAAAATCTTCTCCTTTAACGTCAAAGTAAACAGCCGAGCCCAAGGGAAATCTAATGGACAACTGGGAGGACGGCCGAGAGGGTTGGGGGGAGGGGGGGGGGGGTCTAGGGAGGGGTTTGTAGGGGGGGGGTCACGGCAGCCAGCAGCACAACACACCAGAGGGACGAAAGGTGCTTTTTGCAAAAAGGTCAGACTTCTCAGTAAGCTGTAATTGGATTTATGACAGTGCTAACATGCTGCTTAGTATGCATATGAGTGTGCATGCATGGAGGCTGAGAGAGAGACAGAGAGAGAGAGAGAGAGACAGGGAGAGAAAGAGAGAGAGAGACAGAGAGAGACAGAGAGAGAGAGAGAGAGAGACAGGGTGCCTTCCCCTTCTGCATGCAAAAGGCAGTACGGTGGCAATATATATGTATGTATGCAGAGAGTTTGGTCCTTGTGTATCGGAACAGCTCCCCTCCCCCCTTGGAAGGCCTTGTTCGCCAGGCTCTCCTCCGACCGTTTTCTCACACACACACACGCACACACACACACACACACACACACACAGATCTTATCTCACAGCGGCCGGACTGCAGAGAAAGTGCGAGGAACTGAGACGCTGATCGGTGGCGAGAAACACCGAAAGCACGAGCTGAAGAGAGGCTCAGGTGTCGGAGGTGCACACACAACACAAAACAGCTCAAATGCGGTTGAAAAAAAGAGTTTGCATGGGATTTTAAAAAAAACAAAAAACAAAACAACAACAACAACAACCAGCTCTTTTCTTTCCTGGCAGCTGTAACATTTCTTCAGTTATTTGGATTTATTTAACCTGAAAGGCGAGAAGGTCAGACAACATTTTGAATGGGATTGGGTAAAATATGCTTAGATCACATTCACCCAAATCAATCTTGATTTTTTTTTAAACCAGCTTGAGGCCTCATATTGGTCAAAGGGGTAACAGCTAGTTGCTATGCGTTGTAACATTTCACAGACCTCTCACTTAAGCCAATCAGAAGCAAGCGAAACAAGAGTTTCTTCAGACACAGCAGTTTTCGTATTAGCTTTTTTTTTTTTTCATCTTGGACTTTTTTGAAGGTCTTTTCTGATGCGTCCAACTCGTACACCTTCTGCCTCTTTTGTTTTTTAAAAATGCCATTTGATTGGCTGTGGAAAAACAAGCTGGAATTCTAACACACCGCTTCCTACGGTAGATTTGCAAGATGGATGAGCGAGATTTCCGAGCTAAAACCCTATCAAAGCGGCCGGGAAGGTTGGCTCTCTCTCGGGCGGCAGCGCACGACGACGCACTCCCCCCAAGAACACAAAGCACGCACAACCTTGCGAAAAAAAAAAAAAAAAAATTCTGAATAGTTCCCAACTGCAGCGGAAACCAGGTCACGGAGGAAGGGAGGAAGAGTGAGCAACAGAGAGGTGCCGCCTGCGAGACAGACCGCGGATCATGCGCGGCGGCAACCCCCCCCCCCCCCCCCCCGTAATGAACGGCGTCCTAATCCGAGCCGAGCGACGGCGCGAGATCTCTCGCAGGGGAAAGTCAGAGACTGGGACAAGACAAAGGGGAATGGCCACATTAATTACATGCACTCTTGAGGTGGGAGCTATTACCAGAGGGTTAAGAAGGGACTGGCATGAGAGAGAGCGAGGCAGGGAGAGAGAGAGAGATGGAGAAATAAAGAGGATAATGCTCACGCAGAACCCTGAGTGTCTCCTGAGGGAGGGGATGTTTGTCCTTAGCAGCAAGACGCCAGCTGGCTGCTGAGTTATGTCACAGTTCCACTAATGGGAGCTGAACCCTTCCAATAGCACAGACACACACTGACCTGAGGCTACTGCTGTGTGTGTTTGTGTGTGAGTGTGTACATGGTGGAGACTGTGTATATTGTCGTGGAAATATATGTGCACGCTTGTGTGTATTGTTGCATAAGTCAAAGTGTTGTTTTTTTTTTTTGGTGTTTTGGTGGGGGTTTTTTTTCAGTCTGGGGATGTTTGTGTGCGTGCGCATGATGCAAGCGTGCGTGTGTGTGTGTGTGGGCGTGTGTGTGTGTGTGTGTTTGCAGCGGCTTCTTACCCCCGGTAGCGTTTTCTGCTCGTGTAGAGCGCTCTGGGCTTTCAGTGCAGATTCTCTGGCACAGTACGTCAGAAACGCACATCCTGTGATGTGGAGAGGAGGAGAGAGAGAGACAGAGAGAGAGAGAGAGACAGAGGGGGGAAGGAAAAAAAAGAGGAGAGAATAAAGTAAACATTGGAAAATCCGGCGAGAGGCTCCAGTTGTGTCCTCTGTTCTGTCTCTTTATCATCCCTACGAAAACACACACTGCCACACACCATTTAAATCATTTAGGGTTCCCTCCTCTCTCTCTCTCTCTCTCTCTCTCTCTCTCTCTCTCCCTGATGCCTTCTCTTGATTCCTGATCGCCACGTCTGGATTTATCATCCTTTCCCTGACGGACTGTGCAAAGGGGATAAAATATATAGGTACGGATATTCATGCACTGTGGCTAAAACTTGACAAGACCATGATAATGCACTCTAAGAGCAGAGAAGGACACTCCACCACGGCACGGCACAGTTCAGAACGGCACTGCACGAGTCAGCACACATGACAGCACCACAGACGTGTGCGCGGGGGGGAGGAGGAAAAGGGGGGAGGGGGGGTAGCTAACAAGGGCCTTGCCTTGAAGACTGGACACAGTCAGGTTCCCTGCACCTGTCACCAACCAACCAAACTATGCATGCCTCACGATCACTCCAAATACAACCCCCCCTCCCGCCCCGCTTCGGTCTCTCTATGTGCTGTACCTGTGCCTGTGTGTGTGAGGTGAGGGAGGGGTGGGTAGCGGAGAGCGTGGCTGGCCAGAGTTGTTTACTACACCTGTCACCAGCACTAAGACAACAAGATTAGCAGCAGGTTAGCATCCCGGTCACATCTCAGGCGGACTCACGCACAGATTCACGGCGAAGGAGAGACGCACAGATTTGCGACGACGAGGAATAAGGGAGACTTTTTAATTTTATATATCTATATATATATATATATATATATATTTTTTTTTTTGGCACAGCAGCAGTAGCGGCCGAGGAATGACTCAACATGATGCTATAGGTTTTGGGACAAAAATAAAATAAAATAAAATGACAGATCAATGACGAGACCAAACACGAGCACGACACTGGACAAACACTCACTTAACACGCACACACAAAGACACGTCATCTTACGGTTCATCTCATTGCTTTTAAGAGGGGCTTACTGTGGCTGTGGGGATTCTCAAAACAACAGATTCTTTCCCCAGTGTCACCCAGGCTTACAGGCCCATTACACTGATTGGAGCATACAGCCTAATCTGATTCATAACACACAGGACCCTTGGTCAGTGCGTTTGAGTGCGTACGTGCGTGCGTGGCTGCGTGCGCGCATGTGTGCAGGAGAGCAAAGAGTGTCGCTGTTTATTGTCGTTCCATTGTCAGAAGGCGCAATCACTGGCAATCATAACTCAATTAAAAGAGCAGGCCGCATACAATAAACAGTAAACACCTAGTTGTCGCCGCAGAGCATCTGCAGGGGATCCAATAAACACCCCAACCGTGAAGGAGGTCAGGTTAAACAACAGGAATAGAAAAGTTTGAATTCACAAACGTCACAGTGTTGAAGCCTTGTGGGAGCACCAGTTGTACGAGCGACGATTAGCATGCAGCCGCTCTGAGTTAGCTTAGCTTTAAAAGTAGGAAAGAGCAAAAATGAAATTATTTATACTCATAATCTACAGAATGTAACAGGAGTATCTCCAGAGCTCATAAATGCTTTCTCCAGTTTAAGTCTGTCGACATGCAGAGAAACCTTTTAGGCACAAGGGCTCAATTTTAAATAGGAAATGTAGCTACAGTGGCTTTGGGAAGGTTTTTCATGATTTGGCCAAAGAGAGGCAGATGTTGACATTTACGCCACACAAAGGGCCAAAGAGAATTCTCAGTACCCATACCACCCCCCCATTTCCCTTTGAACTATAGTTACGTGGACATGGTATTCAGAAAATGTGATGTATGTATACACATATAGTTAGGATTTTAGTATTAGCTTTAAATGAAACTTCACTATTTACACATTTTGCACAAGAGGGCCCATTTAAATCATTGCAAGTACACTGGTTGGCCTGTCATGATCTCACGTTGCATTGCTAACAGGGGAGCTGGAGACAAGAGCAGGTGTGACAGTTACCATGGAGACACATGACACTCTGTGCAGAACAATTCCCCCATCTTTCTGCCTCACCGACACGCGCCGCACTCTATCTAGCCGCCGAACAGTCTCCCAAGTATCAATCAGTATTTTCTGCCTTTGTGCATTCAGGACAGTTTGCGCAAGTGACTCTTACCTTTGTGCATGCCTGTGTATTTGTCCTTAATCACAGTGAGCTCATAGATCTTGCCAAACTGCTCAAAGATAGGCTTGAGATCCTTCTCCTCCAGATTCCGGGGAATCTGCCCCACAAACAGCTTGATGGCGTCGGCCTCCTTCATTGGGACGGAGTTGAGAGGACAACTGGGTACTGCAGGGGCTGAGTGTGGGGTAAATAGAGCAGGTATCCCTGGAGAAAGAAGGAATAATAATCACACTTAGGACGGGAATTAACCAGCAAATTATGAGAGGTGAACAAAATTAAAAAAAAGGGACATTATGATTCAAAAATATTTGCAATTATTCATATTCTATTTTATTTTATTTTATTTTATTTTATTTTATTTTATTTACACATGTGGTATAAAATGTAAATTAAAAATAGTATGGTTACAAACACTCCACTTTCCAGCTTACAAAACCAAATAGCACGTAAAATATGTGGTCTTCCTTTGGGGGCTTTTGTCTCTGAGTTTGCAATTGTATTAGCATAATTCCCAGATGTAAGATAAGACGGAGAAAAATGCCATCAGCAACATTTTGAATAAATCTCTTAGTTTTACACGCTTTCAGGGGTGTAATCGCCGTGACCCCATTTCATCAATCAATAAAACAGAGCACAATTTGCCTTTTCTTATTTTTGGGAAATTATTGGCCGGCCGACAAAGGGCTCCTCCGCTTTCTGGCCAAACAATTACGCAAATGTTAATTAGCCAATCAAAAAACAATAATGGGACTTTCCCCCCTCCTCCCATTAAATACGTATGAAATCGAAAAATTAAATATATATGTACATATGTTTTTTTTTTTAACAGGCTTTGGATTTACCTTTCTGTTGACGAAACGGCGTTCGGGGCTCCTGCACATAAGGGGTGGGGGGGGGGGGTAGAGAGAAGAAACGGCGTGATTGGAGTAAATGATTGCAATAGAGCGGTTTCTTTGTTTAGCCAGCTGTAGGTTACGGCGTACACACGGATGTCATGGGGCTCCCCTGCTCTTTGTCCGATTCCCCCCTCAATGTACACATATGCACGCGCGCGCGCGCGCGACACACACACACACACACACACACACACACACACACACACACACACACACACGAGAGAGAGAGAGAGACAGAGAGAGAGAGAGAGAGAGAGAGAGAGAGAGAGAGAGAGAGAGAGAGAGAGAGTAAAACAACGCCGAAACATTTACGCAACCTGGCGCTAAATTGCGAGTTCGCTGGAGCTTCTCACCTCCTTCTGGCGCAAAAACGGGGGAATAAAAAAGATTCTCTGTCGGCTCGCGCTCGTCCTCGATGCGTTTCACTCTGTCCCGTCCTCCTCCTTCCTTCCTTCCTTCCTTCCTTCCACTCTCTGGATGCTCTCCGCTCTTTGTGCCGCCTGTCGTACGCTCCCACCTCTCCTCCTCCTCCTCCTCCTCCTTCCCCACCTCCTCCTCCGCCGCCGCCGCCGCCGCCTCCTCCTCTTGCGCGTACAGAGAGCGTTACTACAAGCTCCGCTATTTTTCACCACAGAGTTCCGTGCTCCCGGTTCCGGAGGTTGCGGAGGAGGAGGAGGAGAATCCCGGCAGATGGATGGATTGATGGATGGATGGAAATCACGGCTTGTCAAACGGTCTCGCTCACTCCTGACGTCCGAGCTTAGAGTTAGTTAGCTGGCTAGTTAGTTTTCACTTTTTTTTTTTTGCCACTTTCGAGCTGTTATTCGACGCGATAATTTGGAGAACCAGCGACTTCAATTTGAGTAGCATCCAACTCTGTAGACGTCGCTGCTCTTCGGTTGGCGCCACGAAATGGACTTGCTGCTGCTACTGCTGCTACTGCTGTAACTGCTGCTGTAACTGTTTCTGCTGCTACTGTCGTTCCACAAGCTTCGAAGACGTCGTCGCTGACTTCTTTCTGCTATTTTCGGGCGTCTCGGTCGTCCAACGGCTGGATGGCTTTTCACGTCCTCTGCCGGTATCTCCACACTCTCTCTACCGCCCCCTCCCCCTCCCCCTCTCGCCGAAGCGGTTGCTAGCCGCCCGTGACGTAACACCCAGGGACCGTCAACAACTGCGTCGTCTCAGTAAAGACGAAAAAGAAAATCTCTTCTTTTTTTTCAAAAAAATAAAAAGTGAAACCTCGGTTGTTTAACGTTGTTTTACGGTCACATCAACTTCTCAAGCGGTGTGGAAACGGCGAAATGTTGGCATCTTCACCGCCACCTCTCGATATTAGTTTTCGACGTTATTTTTGGCGAGCGACAGCTTGTAGACGGTCCCTTGTGTGCCACGGCGCGCGAGCCGCTCATTGTTCTCGCCGCGAGCCCTGGCCTTGGTGCTGAAACGATGCCTTTTGACGTGGAGCCGAGGCGCGCCGCCGACGACATCGTCGTCGTCGTGCACGCGGTCACGACTACGGCAGCTGTTCACGGTCGTGCCGACATCAGGCTCTTTGCCCATTCAAAGTAAAAAAAGTCCTCATCTTCACCACCACCACCATCATCATCATCATCATCATCATCATCATCATCATCATCACCATCATCACCATCATCATCATCATCATCATCATCATCAGCATCACAACAACAGCAACAACAAAAAAGTGTTTGAGACAGCTCGCTAGCCGTGGGTCAGGTTTGTTTCCTACTTTAGAGCAGTGCACTCTGGAAAGTATGGGTTTGTTTAAGTGAGCCTCCGGGGATGTTAATGCTAAATTAACCATAGCACCCTCTCTCCTCTTCCCTGGGATGTGCGTGAGTGTCGATGGAGGTGAGGAGAGAATGAGTGAAAGGAAAAGAGTCATGGGGTTCATGGTAATTCACTCCGAAAGGTCACCATCTGGCTGACTTGCCTCGTGCCCTGTGTGAGCCAACAGCAACCCCCCACCGACCCACCACCACCACCACCACCACCCACTCATCCATCCACCCTATATAGGTCCACACCCCGCCGCATGTTCTATCGCCAAGCTGGGGACGTGCTCACAAGCCCTGACATGGAGGAGAGGGAGGGTGGAGGAGGTGGAGATGGTGGTGGTGGGAAGAAACGCAACACACCGCTGCGGCCCTAAAGATGGGAGCGGTGTGCAGACAGCAGGCCAAGGGAGCTGTTAAGCCTCTCCACACGGACGGTGAGGCAGGAGCGCACGCAAGTGCGTGAGATGGAAAACTCTCATGCTGTGTTACCAAAGTTTCACACGCGTGTGTGTGTGTGTGTGTGTGTGTGTGTGTGTGTGTGTGGGTGGGGTGTAGGGAGTATGGGGGGTGGTGAGTGGTGGTGGGTGGGGTGTGGAGGGGGTGCTTATTCAAAAGCAAAATTGCCCATGTCATCAGTTTGAGTTTGACATGCATCCATTCAGTGTGTTTGTTAAAAAACAAAACAAAAAAAACATCAGAATTATCTTCCACAGTCCACATGCAGTTAATGACACAATAGAGACTTTTTGAAATTTTAAAACACATCATGTTTCATTTCAGTTTTCAACACCGTATACTGCCTGACTTATGAGTTTCATAAAGGTATTACATTTTTTTTTTTTAAGGAGACCTACTCCAACTTCCGCTGACCTTTGGTGTCTTTGAAGACATTTTGTTGTCAGGTTGCCACGTCCCTTTGTTTTATTGTTGTTGTTAATTGGTGGTGTGAAGCGACTGCCAACCAATACCTCAGGCAGTAACATTAGATATTAGTCGATATTTTGTCATGATTCTGCTGACTTGAATTTGGAAAGATTGCCAGCTTTTTTCAAAACAGGCATCCCTTCCCAAACCAAGAGGAATTTATCACCGGTGCTTTTAACACTGTACCCTTAACAGTTTTTTGTTGTTGTTTTTTTATACTTTCTTACACTTTTTTTCATCTTAAAATTATCAAATTTTAATTATAGTTGTAATGATTAATTGACTTCTAACAGAGGGGAATTCCACCCCTGCCATTGTGTGTCACTTTAAAAGCTTGCGCAGCACTTACAAGAACTCCTTACTGGGTTACCGTGTTGGCACCCTCCCATGACTCACCAGTCCATACTGGGCAGGGCAGACTGGACTCGGCACAGAATCACTCTAAAACAGGTTAGCCACTGGAGATATTTTGAAATGATTATTTTATTGATGTGAAGAGTAAACTGGATTAATTATTTTTTAAATAAAAACAAACAAACAAAACAAAACAAAAAACGAACAACCAACCAAACAAAAACCTACAGTGGCTCTATCACAGCAAAGACTGCGCTTTAAAGGCATTTTCACTCTATACAAGACTCGATGGTGCCACCAACAGGAGGATTCCGGCTATGTCACCTTTCACCGGAAGGAGAGAATCGGAACACACGGCTCAACTATTGTTTTGTTTCCGTTTTATTTTAAAGGAATCTTTGACGTAAGAATTTCTTCACACCGCATTTTTTTTTTTTTTTACAGGATAAAAAAAACGTGCATCAGAAACAGAACAATCTCATAAACTCTGGTGGTAACAAAGAAAATTTGCTACAGCTTCTTAACTCAGGAAAAATAAATTACATGTTCTTTATATAATAGATAAATTACTATCCTTTTTTTGTTTTTATATAAAAAAGTAATTCCACTACAAGGGATTAGAGACAAGCATAACACATTCATAGGCACAGACACAGCGCAGGCACGCACGAGCGC
This sequence comes from Nelusetta ayraudi, assembly GCF_046127955.1. Classification (NCBI taxonomy): domain Eukaryota; kingdom Metazoa; phylum Chordata; class Actinopteri; order Tetraodontiformes; family Monacanthidae; genus Nelusetta; species Nelusetta ayraudi. The sequence goes on from NW_027466113.1 coordinate 4,863,868, forward strand.
GCGCGCGCGCGCGCGCACACACACACACACACACACACACACACACACACACACACACACACACACACACACACACATGAGTGCAGTCAACCACCAGAATTTGCAAGCACAATGAAGTCTCTGATCCTCCTGTGAAATGAAATAATACAATAGTTATATGACAGCTATGTTAATAAATGCACTCTATGACAGCACTTTTGATAACTACTCAGTTATAAAATAAAGCATCAGCGCCAACTATGTTCAGAAAAAGAATTGACATTAAAACATATCTGACAAATATACAAACTCCTCCCTATACGGGGTGGGGAGAGGGGGGTTAATGTGTGTCCACTGCTGCGGGGGTGTGGGAATTAAAAAATAAAAATAAAAAGGTACTTGGACTGAAAAGACTGGCATAGAATGCAGCTTTCACTCTCTCTAGAAGGTTTCCCTGTTCTGGCATCATCTCCTCTTAAAACAATTTTATCACCCACTCCTGATGCAAATCGAAATATACAGCGAGACGACGAGGAGAAACATCAGGCAGGATGGAGAGGGATTTCTCTTTATACCCCACAATAAACTGGGTCAGCCACGAGTGAGTCATAATATATCTTTAAACCAGTGTGTCACCGCCACACTCATGGTCAAAGGTCTTATTCTATTATGGTTTTCTTTGCTATCAAAAAATTAGAACGCAATAGAGCGAAAGCAGTTTGAGCCGATTTGATTGAACAGTTTATATCCAAAAATGTAACAGTGTTGCACTGGCTGAGATCATTTTTGTTGCTTATGAAACCAGTTCCACACACATTTCTTTTATTTATTTTTTTCTTGTTGTGTGTTAAAATATTTTTTAAACCGTAGCGCTCAGATTTTAGTTTTTTTTTTTTTTTAAATACATAATTTACAAAAAACAAATAGATTGCCAGTGACATGGATAAGAAGCCGTTCAGACTTGACTGTCAGTATATTATCGGTTTGGTCTCTACGTGTGATGGCTCGATGTCATTTTTTTTTTATAACTTTTTTTTTTGCTGATATATAATTAGCAAACATCTTAACTGTCAAAACATATGCGTGTTCACACCTTAGCCAACTCTAAATTTGGTCACTGACTGTACTGCTGCCCCAGACCCTCTTTCCCCATCCAACCTTTGGTTCATCTGTCCAAATACTGACACGCACAATAAGAGGACACAATTTTTGGCAACTTGATTAAAAAAAGGAAAAGAAAAAAAGAGACGCACAAAACGATACGCTCGTAACATCCTTCGTGCTGCTGTGGGGAGCGTCTGCGTGTGCAGCACGCACAGAAAACAGTCAATCTCTTCCAGTAGACGTTTAGCACACACAGTATATACACACTTTGTCTAGCACACGTGGGCTTGCCATCATTAGTGGTGTGCGCTCACTCGGGCCACAGTTGTTTTTGCGATGCTGCGGATTAGAGAGAAACTCAACGTGCTGCTGAAAACCAGAGCTGTGGCCTCGGCGAGCAGCTCCCTTAACGAGTTGTCAGCCACAATCACGACAAAAAGAGCTGAAATGCTCACAGCTGCACCAGTTTGCCCGGTGTGACACATTGAGGGACTGTTATTTAATCATCACAAAGGAGACTGTTGTTGCAAGCTCAGTGAAATATGTGGATCTAAAGGACTATGCATATACAGTATTGAAAGAAGTGAAATATTAAAGAAAAATATAACAACAACAGAGAACCGGCTGCTTTCACAGTGTTTTAGAAAATAGCTAAACCATTTCTGGCCTCCATGGCAGGGATTCTGTTTCCTCTCTGTAGCACTTTTGACCCTTTTCCTCCACTTCCTCCACACTTGCTCGGACTCGTTCCGTGGTTCCGTGAAGCTGCGGCGCCGGTCAGTGCCTCTTGGCGCGCTGTGCACTCTGGGTGCAGGAGGCGCAGCAGGCGTTCTTGTAGTACGAGTAGACGCAGAGCCGGGCTTGAACCACCATCACACAGTTGTGATGTCTGTCGCGGCAGTTTTCATCTGCGAAACAGAGCACGGAGAGGGTTTGGCTGTCGGATACATCCCAGACAAGTGCTGAAAATATCATGATATCGTGCACACACACGCACACAGGTCGGTACCTGAGACTTGCGGGCCGCAGGGGAGGATGTTGCACAGTTGCTCCTGGGCGGGCTTGGCGCCGGCGTCGCAGTCTTGGCTGTGCCTTTTGTCCTCCGTCAGACACCGTACCTCCCTCATTTGCAGGCCCTTTCCGCAGGAGCGCGAGCACTGCGAGGGCCAAAAGGCAGCAGCCAGACTTTGAGCCAAAACCCCATGAAATATGCATCGTCGTAAAAAGAACGTACAGCGTTTCCCTCTTTGTGCGCGGCTGCCGGCGGCCTACTCACCGCGCTCCACTCTGTGGTGAACCACTGCGGCCGACACTCGTCCATCTCGCACGCCTGGACGGCGGCGGGCTTGTCCAGATGTGCACACTTGCTGGCCGGAGCCACGCTGAAATCGTTGCCGTTCTTCTGAACGCAAATGATGTCGCGCCTCTGGGTGCCATTTCCACACGGCACATTGCACTGCACAGCAAGAGAAAACATGGGATCAGCGCATTTGTGTCGCTGTGTTCGTGGATGTAGCCAATGTTCACACAGTTTTCACTACAAAAGCAACTAAAACACAATCAAATGTGACAAAGGGCCACACAAAGTACTAAATCTGCTTTTTGAGCAAGAAGGAATTCAAACTGGCAACTTGTAAATAGACTCTGCTTTAACAACACTTTATCACTGTATTCCATCACTGCATGCCCCCCGCTCATAACAAGGCAACTCGGGGTTTAGTGCCTTGCTCAAGGACACTTTAAATGGCAGACTACCGGAGCTGGGAATGTAACTAGCGTAATGCTAATAGCTAAAAGAGGCTGCTCTACCGTCCCCAAAAAGAACAACGTTTGCAAACTGCAGCTAATAGAAAAAAATGACTTTGCCTGTTCTCTAATGTACATTCAGTCAGACTCTGACATATTTGTTAGAAAAAAAGCAGAAACTTTCACTTCCTGGTTCCTGGTATTGCACTCTAGTCACTCCCAGCCTCCTACCTGTGTCCAGGGACTGCTGTACCACATGCTTCTGGGCATGCAGGGACCTCCGTTACAGGCCTTCATCTCCGCCGGTTTGTCCCCGACACAGTCCCCGCCTCCTTCGCCCTCCCTGATGCCTCCTCGCGTCAGACACACCACCTCCCTCTTCTGCACCCCCGGGCCACATTGCGCCGAACACTGAGGGACAAAGTGGAAGATTATGTCGGGGTTTAATGTCGGGGAGGAGGGGAGGGTGGGGGGTGCAGTGCATGTTTTTTCTTTCTGGTGCATGCATGTTACTCACAGCCTTGGACCAGCCGGTGAAGTACCAGTTGGTCACGCACGGCCCCATGTTGCATTCCTCACTCCCCTGTGGCCGAACCCTGGTACTGCACTCCTGGTCGTTGAGGATGCTGCCCTGGTCGGTGACGCAGCGAATGTTCCTCGTCCTCCTGCCCAGTCCGCAGTCCACAGAGCACTGGGATTCAAGAAAAGGGACACTGAATGAATTCACTTTCTCTCTCTCAGTCTGCTAACTAACCTCTGTGCTCTGGCACACGGTTACATTTTGCAGTCACGTACTCGTGCTGGCTGACATACCTGGCTCCAGTCAGAGCTGACCTCCCAGTGGGAGCACAGCCCGAGCTGACAGGCCTGTGTGGACTCCGGAGAGGTCAGGTTGGCGCAGCGCTGGGGGTGAACCATGGTGGACCGGTTCCCGAAGCTCTGTCTGCACTGGAGCTGCCTCTGCTGCAGCCCGGGGCCACAGGACACGCTGCACTCTGACCACGAACTGGCCTCCCAGCTGGCAGTGCGGAGGGACATTGCAAATAATTAATAATTTCCTCCTTGAGAAATATCATCTCACAGATCTAAATATCTTCTACATGTTTACTATGTATAAACTAGGGATGCACCAATACTGATACCAGAGTTAAGTGCTCTACTCTTACTTGTAAAATATGTACGAATACCACAGCACCAATACCAGTTGTATATGTATGTATATGACAATTTTGGTCCTTTTTATTTTGTATTTTGAAACTTATGACAGTCGACCCATGTTCTAGAAAATCATCCTGTGCAATGTTAATGTCTATTCAAAGTAATTCTATATGTGTCATGGCCTTATTATGTACTAGGTATCGGTATCGATGCTCTTGTTCTTGTTTTGTAAAAAACAAAAAAAGTGGTATTGGTCCATTCCAAGTATAAACTGAAGCAGGACAAAGCCTTAGAAGTTTGCACAGCCGTGACTATCTTTCTAACTATAGATAGGATAGTCTAGAACAGGCATGGGCAAACTACGGCCCGGGGCCCATGTGTGGCCCGTTAAGCTTTTTAATCCGGGCTGCCGAACTTAAAGAAATTATATTACTAGTAAGTAAGTAATAAAATAGGTGTATTTCATCAATTATTCCAGTGTTTTAAGAGTCACTTCAATGAAGAGATAAACACAGTGGAGCTTCACAGACAGATATTTTGTTGTAACTTTGCTTTTGTTAAATTTCAATTGACATTAAAGCACATTTTTTGTACATATCCCTCAATATATTTTCTTCTCCTATGAGGTGGGTCACCAAAACTCTCCATTCCTGTGCTCCTGCTCTGGCCCATCTGCCACATTTTAGAACCCATTGTGGCCCACCAGTCAAAAAGTTTGTTATTGCTGAATGTGTAAATTCTTCACGGCAAATAACCTCACTTGGAAATTACAGGACGCAATCGTAAACTACTTAACGAGGGCACAGTGACCACAGACATCAACTTGTCTTATATAACTTGTGTGTGTGTGGTGCACATTTTTGCTGCTGTGTGTTTTCTTACAATGGAGGGCAGGGGTGTGTGTTACAAGGCTCCTCCTCTGGAACAGGCTTGGCTGCAGAGTCGCATTTGCTCTCTGGAACCTCCTCATCTGCGTAGCGGTCAATACACAGAATGACTCTGTGCTGGGAACCTGCAGGGGAAGAGAGTGACGGAGAGACAGAGTGTAGAGGGCGGATCAGTTCCATCTTGTATTTACACCTACAGACCAACGGAGGGAGCCATCACATTAACCAAAGCCGTTTGAGCGCGATCCTACCTTTGCCACATGTAGCAGAGCACTCGGTGAAAGCGCCTCTCCTCCACACAAAAGGCGACAGGGTGTCCAGCGGCAGGTCGGTGCGAGGGGGGATGCGAGCGTTCCTGTTTGGCGCAGAGCCTCTCGGGCGAGACCTGTCAGGGGTCCACAGGTCCGAGGTGGGAGGAGAAAACACCGAAGAGGAGGAGGAGGAAGAGGAGAAAGATGGGACCACCATGGGAGGAGGAGCAGGAGGAGGGTCTTCAACTGACAAGGTCAGAGGACCTAAAGGAGAGAAAAAGCAGAGGTCATCGATGGAGACGAGTGGAGAGGTGAAGTTCGGGGAAATGGACACGATGAGCAGGAGGACAGAGGTGCGGCCGAGGCGGTGAAGACAGTGAGTCAGAGGCTCATGATGTCACCATGAAGTCAGGGGTCTCATGACAGCCAAACATGTGCAGCAGATAGTCCGTCCATCTGGGTCACATGCGAAAATGCAAAAACACATTTGTGCCGCGGTCCCTCCCGACTGACCAAGTCCCTATCAATGCAGGAGCATGACGTTCACTCAGCAGCACTCTGACAGGCTCACTGGGTCGTGTTAGGACAGAGTGAGGCCTGAGAAACTGGTTTGGGGTTTATTCTTGATTTTTAACAATGCGCAGGGCAAACTGAGAACGCAACATGTCAAGGGTTCTTCTGCGAACAGGAACTTTTCTTACTTCTAAGTGCCCCGACCTCCCCTGTTACTGTAACTGTCTTCTCCACAAGAAACAACCATAGATCTTATTTTAAGAGACAGTTATTTCGTTCCAATCAAGAATTGGTGCTTTCCCACGAGAGTTGAGCAAGTTCACTTTTATGTCCGTCAGCGGGCAATTTTTTTTTTTCTCAAGGACCTCCGGAAACGTGTCAGCGACGGATCACGCAGATGAGGCGACGCTTCGCAATGAGACGAAGAAAAAAAAAAAAAAAAAGACAATGACAAATCGGTTCTACTTACTGCGAAGGGATGCCCGACTCCCCGACTCGCGCTCCCTGCTCCTCTCTCTGGGTGGATGCCTGCCTGTCTCCCACTCCACCTCCACCGGCCGCTCCCTCTCTCTCTCCCTCTCCCTCTCCGTATCCTTCTTCTCCACGGGGACGTAAAACTCGTAGTCGATGCCAGGGTTCTCCTTGTGGAAAATGATCTGTGGAGTGAATCCATAACGGCAGATCAGGGAGAGAATGAGAGATAAAGATGAGGAGGAATCACCGCATAAAAACGCCATGAAAGGCCTTTATGGGTCCCCATGAAGTTGTTACGGTTATTGGCAGCGAATCGGCATCAAGGATACAGATGACTCAGCGGGGTGCATTCTTGGCTCAGCGTGGCTTTTATGAACTCATTGAGGGACTGTAATTTAGGAAACAACATGTTCACAAAAACACGTCTCTAGCTTGTCAATCAGCTCCAACTCCATCTTTTCTTATTTCCTTCATTTACAGAATTTTCCTTGATTTATGTTTATTAAAAAAAAGATGTTTGATAATACTGATGTGGTTTTTGTTTTGTTTCTTGAATGTAACTGCATGTACATGTTCTTATCTATCTTTTCCTTTTTATTGTTTTTATGAAAATGTTGGTAAATAAACTAAATAAACTAAACCAAACTGACCTATTTGCTCCATTTTTTTTTTACACAGTACAGCCACGTTAAACCATGTAGCTCTGGAAATCAGCCCTTTGTGAAATCACAAAAGGAGCGAATACATGATCTCGTCGTTACCCGTCATTATGGGGCCCAGCAAAGCATCTGGTCTAGCAGGACGCTAAAACAGTGTATTTTTCAGGAGGTAGTCGACAACCTAAATACGGTTTCACTGGAGGGTTATTGTTATAATTATCAAGACTGCTCTGTTGGTCTCCAGTATGAAAAATGAAAACCTCTTCAATCTCTGTGTAGATCATCTCACTGCCCAACGAAACAGGACGGGAGTGCGTGGATCCTCATTTCTTCGGGATGAGATGTCCTGATTACTGTGTGTGTTTGTTTTTTTTTGCTGATTGGAAGATTTATCTATTGAATATTGCCAGTTCGAGTCTGGCACTTTGTGCTTGTTGTTGTAAATTCCATCTGTTTTTCATGACACGACGAAGCCAAAGGCTTAACTTTTTTTGATTTTTAATACGTTTAACATTTTAGTTTCAACCTCAACCAGGCACCGCTGCATTCTGTTTCCAATCACCAAACCGCCGGTTTCCAGGGTGAAGAGCATTGCAAGATGATCCCAAAAGATTCAGAAGATGGATTGTAAACCACAATGTGCTACGTTGAAGGTAGTACTGTGGCGCCAACATCAATGAAGGTTTGCCAATGTGGAATTCATGTTTTTTTTTTTTTTTACAACTCCTCTTTTAAATGAGTGTTCAGAATGTGCTGATGATGTTTAGATGAACAGTGTTTGGATAATGAAATGCTGTGACTTTTTATTCTCCCTCTTTTGCTGCGTCAATGCGAACCGAAGTGCACACGCATACATACAAATACATGTAAACGTGAATTCTTGTGAGCGCCCCATCTAAGATGCTCTCTTGACTTGGGAATGCAGTTTGTCTTTTGCAGAGACTTGAAGACCGACTTCACGTGCACTCATCTCTCCATCTAACTGTAGCTGCGTTTCCATTAGATTTGTACAACACCTAAATATCGCAATAGAAAAACTGGTAATCGAAACACAGAAACTTTGGAAAAACCTGTCAAATATCACTAAAAGGTTTTTTCTGCTCTCATGAGGTGGTTTTTCCAGATGTATCGATATAGAGGTATATCGCAAAAGTGTCATGGAAACACTTTCGTCAATTTTACACGAAAAAATTAATGTAAAATTTTATTTTATTTTATTTTGCGAAAAACTGTAATGGAAAGGCAGCTTGTGTCTTGCTCAAGAGGAGAATGACACCTTGAAAGGTGGGCTGATCTCTGGCCTTTGGTGGACACTTGATTCTTTTTTTTTTTTTTTACCAACCGTGGCCTCCTCACTTACTAGATGCAGAGCTGCAGATGACTCCTGTTCTTTTAAAGTGATTTCAGCCGGAGGACAAAGTAGTTGTTATTGTTAAGCCCAGGCAGGTCGGATCTGGCTCATGCTAAAGCTCGAGTGCAGCTGTCTGTATTCCGCCATAATGCTAAAACAATGTTGCCTATCTGGAGGATCTTGACAAACGGCAGGGTGAAATGCACGCTGCCCAGGGCTCTCGACGATGTTATAGAGATGCATCGTGCGTTGTGTACATACATGTCTGTGTCTGTGATGCTTATCCTTTAACTTCATTTTTTCCAGGACCCGGGTTCATGTTTACTTACAGGCTTAACATAAATACCCTTCCCGCGGTGGAGGACTTACGTATAGCTGTAGCTGTGTGCTGGTGGGCCCTGCAGCCCTCAGGGTCTCTCCTCTCTCCTCCTCCCCCTCCGCCTGAGCTCTGGGTCGAGTGTAGGTGAAGGTAGTGCCCCCAGCCTTGTACTCTCCTGGCGGGTCCACGGCCCAGCGACCGTTCACCACAGAGGCCCCGGTGCCACTCCTCATGGCTGGAGAAACATTTGACATTTGGGTCAAGGTTTCGTTTATCACGCCAGCCTTGTTTAGTCTGCGCAGTGGCCAAATTCTCAGGAAAACGTCCTCGAAACACAACCTTGAACCATGCAGTGTCGTTCCATCCTGATTCAGGGACACTCAAACCGCACACAGAAACAGAAGGACTGGTATTTTTCCTGCGTACTCTCTAAAAACACAAACTTTTATCTAGTGCTTTCAGAGTCCACTAGATTAATGGGTTTGTCTCCTTTAACCCAGCACAAACACACACTTTTAGGACGCACATAATTCCCAGATCTGAAAACCAAATCTGCAGCTGCAGCCAGTCAGGCTTCAGAGGAGTCAGTCAGTGTCAGTGTGGCAGGTCTCACCGAGGTAATTGGGGCTGGCTCTCCTCTCGGTGACGTTGATGAACGTGGCGCCGGCGGGGATGTCCAGGATCTTGTGGTAGCCGAGGGGGACGGTGACATTCCGGAAGCTCCCCGTCACCTTTCGGCAGGAGGAGTCCCGCCCACCGCACACGCCGCACCTGTCGACCGTGGAGCCGGAGCCGAGGACCCCATCACAACCTTCAGTCTGGCAGGGAGACGGAGCAGAGGATCCGGAGAAACAATGGAAAAACGAGAGCAAAAGTGGGACAAGGGATGAGACAGAGACGGGCTAATTCCAAGATATTAATGTCAGACACTCGCTGCCAAATTCTGTTTTGCTTTTCTTTTGGGGGAAATGGGGACCACATTGCTGCAGGTCAGAGTTCTGCCAAGAAAAAGGGGAATGACACAAAATTAGAAAGGGAGAGAGAGAGAGAGAGAGAGAGTAAGAGAAAGTGAAAGCGAAAGAGAGAGAGAGGGAGAGAGAGAGAGAGAAAGAGAAAGAGAGAGAGGGAGAGAGAGAGAGAGAGAGAGAGAGAAAGAGAGAGAGGGAGAGAGAAAAAGAGAGAGCGAGAGAGAGAGAGAGAGAGAGAGAAAGCGAAAGCGAAAGAGAGAGAGAGAGAGAGAGAAAGAGAGAGAGAGAGAAAGAGAGAGAAAGCGAAAGAGAGAGAGGGAGAGAGAAAGCGAAAGAGAGAGAGAGAGAGAGAGAGAGAGAAAGAGAGAGTGAGAGAGAGAGAGAAAAGCCTATTTTATTCCCCCCCCTACACACACCTTATTAACGATAATAATAATAATAATATAAAGAAACAACATAAATACGTAAGGTCTTTGTTCCACCTGCTCTGGTCACTTCTTCCAAAAATGTGGAAGGTACTGAAAAGTACGAGTTTAGGCAAGCTGAAACTAGTGTCTGCAGTTCCACAGATGTTTTAGGTAATCAATCAGAGCGGTTGGACCGGTGGATGAGGGAAAACAAATAAATGAAATCGGTATAATGGTGGATCTTTAAATCAACGTCTAAGTGTCAGTCTCAGCAGATCCAGACTCTCCACCTCATCAACCCCGGACCAGACAGGGAGGGGCGACGTTCCAGGCACTTGGAGCGGAAAATCGCACACCTGCGGGGTTTCAATACGCACTCACCAGGCACTTCCCCTCCACGCACACGTCATTCGAGGAGACGTTGACACAGGAGGTTCCATCTCGGACCATCTCGGCCAGGCGGACGTAGAAGCGATAGCCGGCGGGTCTGCAGGTCAGCTCGCACTGCTTGTCCGCGCCCACTGCAAGATAACACGAGGGGGGGATGAGGGTCTGATGTAAAAACCTTAAATAGGGTGGGTGTGTGTGGGGCGACACGGTGGCGCAGCGGTCAGCGCTGTCGCCTTACGGCAAGAAGGTTGTGGGTTCGATTGCAGGCCACTTGTCCAGGGTGCAGTATGGTTGGGATTACTCCATAAAAGTAATTACTGATTACTCCTTAATAATGTAATCTAATTACTCTTTTAACTAATTTGTTTCATAAGTAATCAATTACTAATTATTTCACTCACTACTTTAGTTTTAAAAAAAAAAAAGATAAAGCCATAGTTGCTCAGTGCTTTGGAATGAACTTTTTGCAATTCCAAACATTGCCTCTTCCCTCTTAACATGAATGAATGCTCTCTGAACACAAACTGCACATCTCACAGAACAAACTCGTGTACAGCGCTTGTGCCTTTTGCACAGCCCATATTGTTAAAATAATTAGACGATTTGGGAAAAGTAACAAAATCGTTACTTCATAAAGCAATTATGATATATAACCAGTTATTCCACAGTAATCTAATTACATTACTCCGAGTAGTGGATTACTTGGCAATGGATTACTCGCCAACACCGCCAGGGTGTCACCCTGCTGCACCCAATGACAGCTGGGAGAAGCTCCAGCAGACCCCTGTGACCCTGAGTTCAGGAAGAAGTGGGTATTGAAAAAGGATGGATGGAGGTGTGTGTGAGTCCTCATGCGCATCTGTGTGTTTTTTTGTGTGTGGAAAAGCCCAGCTGGGCCACTGAGCTCCTTCCATGGCGAGGCCACTGAACCTGGGGACTGTCAGGCAGCAGAGGGTCCATTATTTGTTTCCCAGCATCCATGAGCGAACTCACTGTTGCCCTCTTCCCAGGAGATATGGACCCCTGACCAGAGGTGTAAACACCAGTGTGACAGGGAGTTGGAAGGGGATTTGATTTATGTCTAACAAGCCCCCACAGTCAGTGTGAGAGCAGAGACAGAATGAAGGGACAAAGGAAGACAGCTCGAAGGTAAACTAGTAAATTGAAGAGATTTTTTTTTTAGAATAAACAATGGGACAATCTTGAGGGAAATGGGGTTGAAAATGGAGAGAAACTGGGAAGGAGGGATCTATTTTCTGACATGTGTTTGGACAAAGCAAGCTGCACATAAATGGGTCACTAAAACAGCCCCCCCCCTCCAAGCCATGGTGGAGTGGAGAAACACGAGCAGGGCTAAACACATCAAACCCACCTTCAGCCCAACCGTCCTTCTGACCAGCACTTAAAGTTTTCAGAATTCACTCTAATAACACTCTAATAACATGCATACTGATGATTGTAAATGCACTTTAAAAAAGTATCAATCAGCATCAACCCTGAACTGATGCAGTGATTTGGATCAGTTCAGTGAGTTTGATCTGTTCTGAATTCTGGATTAAAACTGAAAAAAATAAAAAAATAAAGAGCAAGTGCTCATGACTTCACTCGGTCCACGTGAACTAGTGGCCACAAGTTCAGCACAGCAAACTGGCCGTGGTTGAGCTGAGGGCTGCGTTTTTATGACCTGGAAGAATGTTTACAATAAAAGTGTCTCTTCTGATTGTAAACTTAATAGCTCCACATTACTCAAAACGAACTTTAATGATGTCGTCCAATAATAATCTGTTACCCTGTCCTGTCGATGACCTTTCCCACTCAATTCCAATCACTGCCTCATATTTGGCTCTTTCCAAACTTGTGGAAGGTCCAACGCAGCAACGGTTTTATTTAGAAAGAAGCTAGAGCTGATTTTTTTTTTGTCGGAGACTGAGGTGGTCGGCCAAGTGTTGCTATGAGAGATGAGTCTCTTTTCCTTTTTTCACCCCTTTTTTTTTTAAACAATGAAAAGTATGACGTGGAAAGGTTGATTTTGAATAGGAGAAGACATTTAAAAGGGACATAAAAGAGCGGCTTTGCTGACCGTCCTTCCCTTTGAGGCTTCTGAGGTCCAGGGTGTGTGGGTTAAATGCTTCAGGGAAAATGCTCGTGTGTGTGTGTGTGTGTGAGTTTGTGTGTCTGAAATAGAGCTTTATAGACAAGGGGCTCATAGCTGGAGTTGAAGGGTCGTAGATTTGGTTGCAGATGGAGAGGGCGGTGTGTGTCAATGGGAGTTCAGGGGTTAAAAGGACACATTCTGCTCCTCTGAAATTACGACTTCTGCCTCGGTGTTAAATGTCACTGCCGAATCACCGTGAAGTGATTTTTATCAAGTGCAAAGCTTGTGACATGCCTAACACGGTGATACCTTATAGTAGCAGCTCATTTGCTTCAGGGAGTTTGAATGAAAAACCTGGTTCTTTTACGAAACACTTGACGATTTTATCAATTCTTCTTATTATTATTTTTTTGCTATTTAAGCATAATCACTATGCGGTTCTCAAATGACTTTTACACCACTTAATTCCACCGTCATACAGTTTGACCAAGGACAGAATTCCTCCCCCTTCAATATATCATCATCGGCGAGCGTTCCACCTTCAAAGCCAAGAGTCTGACAGGAGATAGCGGAGAACAAAGAGTGAAAGGTCAAGTGCCAGACCATTGGCCGTTGCTGCTTTACTACCCAAGTCGGTATTTAAAAGGGTGTAGTGGGCCCAAAGGTAGTCAGTGTTTTAACAGTGTCTCTTTGGTTTCTTGAATCAAGGCTTTAATAAATGGATCCAGCACATCCAGAGACGACCAACATAAGCATGATTTTTCATTGTTTGTTGAAGCCCACTGGAAGCCAACAAAAGTATTTCAGTGGGAGAAGAAAAGGACCAGTCTAAGTTCCAAATGGTGTCATACTTCTACACTTTAACCAGCTTATAGAAACTAAATTAAACTAAGAAACTAAAATCGAATATATGCAAAGTCCAATCATCTGCAGCCGTGATGAAGCCCATCGGGAGTTCACACACCCGCACAGGTTTGGGAGTTGGACTTCCTGATCCTGTTGTCGGCCAGATAAACTACGCTGAGGACATAAAGAGGGTCTTTTATCTCCCTAAGTGGTTGGAAGTGGTCAGGAAGCCACACACGCACACCCACACACACGTGGAGTGATTGGCTCAGACTGGATATTTGTCATCGGGGGGAGATTAACGTTATAAATACCAGGTACAGTTGATAAATAGTGAGTGCACACAAAAATGTGACGGTGTTGGCGGTGGTGCTGGTGGTCCTTGAGCAAGCTGCTCAAGAGTTTGGAGAGCCCAGACAAGTTTTCCACGAGGTTGAGCTTACTGTACCTGCTTTAGCGTCGATAGCCAGTCAGCATGTCATCTGAAAAGAGTTTAATGAGCAGAGGGCAACATGGAGCACGACAAAGTGGAGTGCTGAGACCTTTTGAAGGCCAAACATTTAAAATGATAAAAAAAAAAAATGAAATGAAAATTATTATAATTAGTTCACCTGGTAACTCCATGAAGCGTTCTGCCGAAGACATGCAGTTTTGGATGACAGCACTTTGTGATGTCACAAAGGGACATATCTACTCAGCGAGGTTTTGGTTCCTCCACATGGCCACCTTGTGAGCATAAAGCCAGAAGCTAAGCGGTTGGGATCTGGAGTTGTTCTTCTGTCTCCCCTGTCTGGCAGCTGGCCTGGGAGGGATCGTCAACGCGATCAGCTACACCTGCTCCCTTGACTCACCTGCCACTGGTCCACCTGATTACCTTCTGCTCATCTACACCTGTACTTAAACCTGGTCTGATCACCTAGCCACTGATACTCATCTGCTGTTTTCTCTGCCCTGCGGGTTTTGGACTGACTCCCTAAGTTGAACTGTTTACCTGTTGTGCTAATAAACCTTTGTTTGTTAAGTCTGCATTGTGGGTCCAGTTCCATTCCACCTTAACAAAAGCAAGCAGAGGGCAGAGTGTTGCTGTTTTCTGGGGTGCGGCTGCTTCACTGAAGGATGAAAAATCTGAGATCTAAAAAAGTGGCCATTATGTCAGATCGTTAAATCAACAAGAGTGTGAAAATAGTCCCTGACGTACGCAACACAGAAATCAAGTAAAACTAAAGCACTGATTGATTACTTCCGAAGTGAGGCCGAAGTCGTTCCCTGACTGTCTCCTGTTCTCCACTGGTAGATATGAAATATATTTAAAGTGGAAGATAAAGCTGGCCATTGTTTCCAGCCTTCCTTCCTGGCTGTCAATCAACTGATACATCCAATCTCTGGAGCAGTGATGTCACTCCTCCTCCTCCTCCTCGCGTCTCCACTACCTCCCCCTGCCCTGAATTTGCGGCACCTCTTGCCAGCTCCTAATCACAACAATTTTTCATCACAACAACAACAAATTCTTTCTCTATTTTTCTCCTGAATCTTCCCTCGGGCCACTTTATCCATTTTCTCCCTTTTGGGTCCTCTCCCTTCCTCTCTCCTCCGTTGTCTCCCTCGGCCCCCCTCGGCCCAGCTTAGTGCTCAGACAGTGGAATACATGGCGTCTGAATATACTTCCCCCCACTATCGCCGGCCCTAAACAAACTCCAGCAGGGGGAGAGAAAGCGGGGACAGGAAGAGGGGAGGATGGGGTGAGTGCGGAGAGGGGGATGTGGCGTCGGGAAAAAAAAAAGAGGAGGACAATATTGGGGGTAAAAACAACACCTGCACGCGAGGGCACTGACGCAAGCCACAAAAGGTGGGCTGAGCTCATGGGGTCGGGACGGGGGGGGGGGGGGCGTTCAAAAAAGAAAGCTGACTGCACGCTTCAGCGTAAGCAAGTGATTGGGAGTTTTTCATGCAGCGCCACTGGGAAGCTCCAAACAGATGAGTGCAGCTGGAGAGGAAGAGTGTATACACACACACACACACACACACACACACACACACTCCAGTGTGTTGATGGGAAGTCCGATACGACGGTTTCAGATGGCAGCCAATGGGAGTAAACAGCGTGGCTCAGTTTACACAGTGGAGTGGAGGAGGATCATCTCCAGCAGATCCAGAACGTCCGAGTCGGCATGACGTCACACGCCTGTGACAGCTCGACATCTGCCGCAGCCAATAAAACGTGACGGCAGCCAGTTTTTTTTTTTGGTCCACAACTCCAGAGAGGTAAGTAAGTAAATCAGACAAATCTCTGCAGCAATCCAACAACGCCATTTTTAAAAATTTGTTTGTAATCTGCAGCGCCAGCAGCCTGTTCCAGCCGTCCATTAGCGGTCGCATCTGCTTTTCGTCCGCCGGACAAGCGACCAGGTCCCCCTCTCTCTCTCTCTCTCTCTCTCTCTCTCTCTCTCTCTCTCTCTCTCTCTCTCTCTCGGCCTGGCCTCGGCGATGGGCTCCTGGTGGACGTGAGTCAGACGGGGGTGGTAGAGGGCAGCAAGAGTCAAGAGCTGCAGATCCCAGGATAAATAGAGGCCGAATCCAGGAGCCCCCTCCACCCCCCCTCCACCCCCACTCCACCCCCACTCCATCCGGTGTTTATGTGCAGACGGACTCCTGCTGTTACCCTCCGCATGACTCCTGCTACAGATGTGCGGCGTGCGTGTTCGTGCCCTCCACGTTGGCCCGGGGCTGATTGTACGAGACCAAAACATATCATTATAGCCTCCGAGGTGCCCTTCCATCAGCCCAGGGCCCCCGCCGCCACAATCTCACACTTTTCATATGCGCTCCTCTTAGATAAGACCTGACTCGTCCACCTGGCTGCCGAACCCAACGAGGCGGCTTCAGTTCAGACATTCTCAGCTCGCCTCATGGGGAATCGGCCTCGGTTTCAGTCGAGACACAACCTGGACTGCGGCTAGCTGCCCTTTGAAAACCACAGAGGAAGAAAGAAAGAAAGAAAGAAAGAGAGAAAGAAGGAAAGAAAGAAAGAAAGAGAGAAAGAAGGAAAGAAAGAAAGAAAGCGACTTAAAGCCCAGGCGGCTGCTAACGAGATTAGAAGTTCTCAGCACCAGATTTAACTTCTTTTATTTTCAAAATAAAAGAAGTTGGAAGAAAAGCACTGAGGGTTTATCTCCACTGACAACAGTGAACTGTGGTGCTGTGGCCAGTCACCACCACCAGCACGCCAAGCCGGCTTGAACACGGACAGACTGACGGTTCACCTCATCATCGTCCGCCTCTCTCTGTCTTTCATTCTGAAAGGGGCCACCTCGCCTCTTCCCAACCCGTTCTACCGACTCTGTCCCAGATGGAAAGGCGGAATAAGTCCAACGGCTCCAGGAAACCTTCCATCTGGCACGTCACCTTCCCAATTTGCGGCTTCGCCTCTTTGTAATGCTTGCACGCCGGGCCAATAATCAGCCGACGCTGTGAAAACAGCGCGGGGTCCCGCGCACATGTTGCTAAATCACCTCTGATACTGTCGATATCGTTTTACAGCTGCGTTCCTCCCTTCTCTCCTTCTTTCCCCTCCTTCCTTCATCCTCTATAAAATCCCCATGTTTTTAATATTTCCTCTATGAAATTCCTCAGATTATTTTCTTTTCAGTTTGTCGTGTTCCGTCCCCTCCAGTACTTGGAAAACAAAGACAGACAGACAGACAGTTCCTCAAAGACACACCAGGTATGTGTCACACTCTCCACTAGCTCTGCGCGCACCCTGCGCTCCGTCGTCCTCGGCGACCACGTGACAGAAAACACTTGCGTCCCGTCGGCTCTCGCCTGCCCTCTCTCTCTCTCTCTCTCTCTCTCTCTCTCTCTCTCTCTCGCCGTCTCCCTCCTTCCCTTTATCTCACGCCGTAGGAATCTGTGCACTGTGTCAGTGCTGGGAGGAGAAGCTTGGCAGGGGCCACGGGGGGAGATATTGGACAAACCGGAGGGGGGGCTGAAAAAAGAAAAAGAAAAAAGAGACAGAGGAGGGAGAGAGGTCCATCCAGAGAATGAAAGCAGATGGACCTCCAGTCTACTCCTCCTCCTCCTCCTTTGACTCTCTCGCACTCTGACGCAACATGGAGCGCAGGGCACGTTAGCGGATGCCCTGTGCTTGTGTCTACGTGTGTGTGCGCGCTCACCCTCGGTGAAAGGCTCCCAGTTGTAGAGGCGACCCATGAACTCCTGGGCGTTGAAGGCGGTGCACTGCTCGGCCCTGGACTCCGCCGCGCCTCCACTGCACACCTGCGGGACAGACAGGGTGGGGGGGGGGAGATTTAGCACAGCCAAGACGTACGAAATCACCCGGCAGCCGTGAAAACTGACGGCCGCTGGCTCCCTCCGGGCCTCTGGAGGGCGCTGGGTGGAGTCGGCAGTCAGCCGAGCAGAAGTCAAGAAGCAAAAAATGTTTATGGAAGGAGGACGGTTTGATTTGTGACCTTTGAGGTAAAAAGCAGAGAAAGATGCAATCTAACGCACAAATACACACACACACACACACACACACACACACACACACGGATACACAAACAAACACAGGCCACTTGTGTGTTCGGAACATATGGAAATAATAGATTTCTGGAAACGACCGCTGGAGTAAATCCTCCCCGGCTTTCAGTGCCGTGACCGCAGAATGCAAACGACTCTGTGCAAGTGTGAGCGTGTGCATGCGTGTGTGTGTGTGTGTGTGGGTGTGTGTGCGTGCATGAGTCTGAGCACATCTCAGCAGCGCTCCTGCAGCTCCTCAACAGACCCATACAGTGGAGAAAGAGTTTTAGCAGATCTGCACTTACACAACAGCCAAAGCATCAGGCGGCGCAGCCGAGCCGGAGCTGCAGCTCACACCGGACGATTGTAACTCATCGGACAATCTGGTGGGACTCGCACACGTGCACAAAGATGAGCTAATAGGCCTGCTGGTGGAAGATTAACGTGAGGAATGTGTGTCCAAGTATTCGCACAATTTTAGAGGAGAAGCAACTGAACAAACACTTTGACTGCCGTGCCATATTTTGACCAGATTGACTGATTGGGTGTTACCAAAATACACATCAGTCAGTGAGGTTTTGCGTTGTTGACGGATGGAAGTTATCGGCCGATGTGCGTCAGTGAAAATTTTTCGTTCTTGGTGTTATACAATAGCAGGAAGAAATGCTTCTTCCACCACTTCTCACACACACACACACACACACAAACACACACACAGAGCATCATCAGTTATCGCCTTGGTTGGGCATGACTGTCTTAGCACACAGCTGGCTCACACACTCACACACACACACACACACACACACATGCTACACAAGGCGTTCTCAAATTTCCTTTCAACTCGAATCCCCGTCAGCCCCATAATCTCCGTATCTGTCCCTCTTTCTTCACGATTTGTTCCATCTCTATTTTTTTTTTTTCTCTTCCTGAAGTCCGCCCGCCCCTCACACAGCTGTCACAAACAGCTGGAAAGCTCCTCGTCACTCATCCGGGAGGGGACTCGCGCCGCAGAGGAGTCCAGTTTCGTACTCGTGCGAGATGGACAATTCCCACGTGAGACGGCCTCTTTCAAGAAGAAAAAACTACAAAAAAATCAAGTGCGAAACAAGGCTTTTGCTTCACCGAGCGTCACGCTCTCCCCGCCTGCGTGGCCTGCTGGCTCTCGTCACGTCACGGGACACCCATAAGGGTCACTTGTAGCCACTGCTCTGCCCCGAGTGTGAAACCGGCTCGTGAAACTTTACGAAAGGTGCTCAGCTACGACGGTTTTTCGCGCCGCAAGAACAGATTGCGGTTTGTGTAATTTACGAGGTCTGTATGAGACGGCCGGGGCCTCCTGAAGACATGTATAGACGACGCTAAGTGGCGGCGGAGACTTCCAGGCCGCTGCGTGTCACCTGACGATGTTCCCAGCGAGCTGCTGCGCATCAGGCTGCATTAATGTGTGTCCTGTCGGCGTGAAATGTGTCCCAGCGACGGTTGTAAATATGTCCGCTGGACATAAACACGTTGGGCCCCCCGTTTATAACCGCCGAGACCCCCAAACTCCCAAAAATGCACACAAAAAAAAGAAGGAGGGAGGGTGGGGGGGGATGCCTGTGCAGCTACGACAAGCAGTGAGAAAGAAACAAAAGGGCTGTGAGACAGGGGTGTAAAACAGGGGCCGAGGAAGAATGCGAGGAAGAAGTCAAGGAATGCATTCATGCGTTTGGGAGGCTGCGACGGGCGCGAGCGGCTGCTTCTCCTCCTCCAGGGGGAGTTTGGAGGGTGTGTAAAAACAGGGGGAGGCTAATGGGCCTGAATGGAGGAGGGGCAGGGGAGGGTTAAAGACGTGTTCGCTGCTGTTTCATGGGTCCGAGGGAGCGTCGGCGTGTTATTGCAGGGGCCCTGCCTGGTGCGGTCCCTCATTTACAGTGAGTTACTGAGTCGGTGGGTGGAGCGGGTGGAGGGGAGAGCGATGGCTTTAACAGAAATTCTTAAGTTAGTTCATTTATTGTTCACAATGTGGACATCTGTCTTTGGTCTCATAAAACAACAAGCAGGACGGCAACAACAGCAACAACAGGGCAAAAAGCAGGGCAGCAGTGGCAATTACATCAAAAACGTATCAACGAGACATGGTATTCAGTGCTCCAATGGCATTAGGGATGGAATTTCTTTTAAAGATATGACGGTTTGCCTTTGGTCCTTTATATCGTTTACCAGAGCGAAGAAGTTCAAACTCCCTGTTGAGTGGATGAGAGGGTTGTTTGCTATTTTGACACCTTTTTTTCCCCCTAAGCACCTCCTTGTAAATACAACTGAATTGTTTTTGTCTCTTCCCTATGATTTTCGAGGCTAGGTTTTACTGTTCTCTGCAGCTTGCTTTCAAGTGAAGAGGTGCGGGTGGAAACAAAAGCCAAAACTGCAGAGTTCAGGTCGTGACATTTAAAATCGTCCTCTTATTTATTTTATTTTTTTAATAGGAGTTAAAACAACCGGACGAGAAGAAGAGACGCCGAAATAACACCACAAGTATGTGTTTGGCGAAATGTTGCAGGACTCATCCGGACAGACGCAGCTGTCTTCTCTTTCACTGCCAGGCCCTTTTATCTCCCCTCTCTCTGCTAAAGGTCCCGCCAGGAAACGAGGGAGGAGGGAAGCTGGACGTTGCAACAGAGAGTCAGAGCAGAAATATTAGCAGTAATACGGTTTACAGGTCACAAGACGCCAGAGTTGCCACAGCATTCAACCTCTCACACAGAGGAGGAGGAGGAGGAGGAGATGGAGGAAGAGATGAGTCGTGCGTCACACCAATTTGGCAGTGAATGAAACAGCAAAGTGCAGAAGATCCAAGCGGCAGCGGTGGCCGGCGTCACATGTCTGGGCAGATTTACGATCTAGTTTTCATCCCTCTGTTGCTCCAGACTTCACTTCCTCATGTTGTAATCTCAGATTTATGTTAGCCGAGGACTCAGACGTAGACGCGCGGCTTAGAAATTTGTTGACTTTATTTAAAAACGCCTCCTACATTGTATACATATATATATATATATATATATATATATATATATATATACATATATATATATATATATACATATATATATATATATATATATTTTTAGGTGTTGGCCAACTTCTTCTTTTTCTTTTTTTTTTTTGAAGAGAAAAGTTCAGTGGATCTTCGTGCCGTTTCAGTTTTACAAGGCCATCATTCAGCGCAACACGAGGAAATCAGCCTGCGTGAATTAGACCGAGACCTTGAAAGGGATCACATTAGAAAGAAGGAAGTAAACAAGGGGGAAAAAAAAGAAAAAAAAAGCTGAGCCAGATTATCTAAAACCACTTCAGAGGTTAAAGCGAAATAAGTCCCCAGTGGACTGAAAACTGGGATTCAATCAAAGAAACTAGTGTGCAAACTTGTCTTAACTTCTGGCTCTTACTGGACCAAAAAAATAAAAAGCGGGTTCGCAGGTTCACCGAAAAACTTTCCTCGTCTGTTTCGGGTTCAAGAATCTCATCCGATCCTGATGCCGATTGCTGCTGCGAGGGAGCAGCCGAGCCTCCGGGCGGCAAGGCCGCGGGCGTCGCTCCCACTCAGCCGGCCAGCGCTCATTCCTCCGACACAATAAAGTGAAAGACGCCCTGAGAGGCAGCTCGAGAGCAGCGAGATTGACGGAGTCACAGAGCCTTTGAGAGAGTGAAGGGTGGGGGGAGGGAGAGGGGCGTGTCGGAGGAAAGTGAGAGAAGCTGTCGAGAGAAAGAGACTGAAGAGAGACAGAAAGAAAGAGGGTTTTTTTTTTTGTCCGGGAGCTGTGAAAAGTCCGAGACACCTTTTATCATCGATCCGTGCGAAGCAGTGCGGTGGAGTGGGGCGAGTGAGGGGTGGGGGATGGCCGCCTGTGTTTGGTCTGCACACACACACACACACACACACACACACACACACACACGCACCAGTCAAGTTCCTGATCGCATGTAACACTTGGGCGAAACGCAAACACTGGCACTGACCCGCAACCAGATTAATGGTTTTCTTTTCTCGGTGCCGGCGTCACGATGTGGAAGCTTTCACCACATGTGCTTCCCCAGAGGGAGGGGCCGAGCCCACACGCCACTGTCCGACCCCCCCCCACTTCCCTCTTGCAAGTCCAAACCTGCGCTGGACGGACTGAACTCATCCCCCACAGCAGCAGCAGCAGCAGCAGCAGCAGCAGCAGGTTGCGGCTGACGGACCCCCGCGGCCCTCCAGGAACCCGGCAGGAACCTGACAGGAACCCACCAGGGACCGGGATGACTGAATGCACGCCAAGCCTCGGCCTTGTGTACACACACATCTACACGCGTGTGTGGGTGTGTTTGTCCGCGGTGATTAACATTCTCCGGCTGATCTTGTGACCGAGGACAAGCAGCGCAGGGCCACCGCCCAAACGCAGGCCTCGACCCCGGAGGCCAGTCAGGAGCCCTGAGGAGGAAGCGCTTCCCATCCGTCAAGCAACAGCACCAGGATGAACAGACGGAGGAGAAGGAGGAGGAGGAGAATGGATACTTTTTTAGAGAATAGTAGAGAAGAATTGAATTTGAATCAACGAACGCTGAAGCTGCCTGATCACTGAACGAAACCAGACCAGCGTCGTTGGTGCTGTTGTTCCTCTCTGAACAGGGCAGCTCAGCAGACACGTCAGCCGACACACACTGATCACAGGCAGTGGTGAAGGTTGAAAAGTCAATATCGACACTTTTTGAAAGAAGAGAACTGAATGTTGAACAGTTTCCATTACCCGTAGAATTGCGCAAAACCTAAATATCGCAATAAAAAAAAGTGGTAATGGAAACACCTAAACTTGGAAAGACCTCTCAAATATTGCTAAAAGGTTTTCACAAAAATTTGGGAAAAATACATTTAAAAAAAGGAGAGAAAACCAACAGCTCTGCATTCTAGCTCCATTCCCAGTATTTACTGCAGGAACTCGGTGCTCTTTCCTCTGGCTGCAGAGTTCACTGCAGATGTTTTTAAGCTTCATACTGCTCTGATTTATCCCAATCATTTCAAAATCTCTGAAATGATCTCTGGTCTCTGGTACCACTTAGCTGTCTGCAGCATGACATGAACAGGTTTTTTTTTTTTTTTTATGAGACTGCATCGGATATTTTGCAAATTTTTTCTATCTCTATAATACATAACGGCAATGCGGTAGGAGCAACACTGACATGTGAGGAAATATGGCTGCAGTCCGTTGCCAAGAACGACATAGAGACACAGACGGCGCTGCCAGTTCAGCTGAAGCTGGGTGTGAAGTTATCCTCCTAAATCCTTGTGTTGGATTAAAAAAAAAAAATACTATTCAGCACTAGCTAAAAACCTTGAGGAGGAAATGAAATTTTGGAGTTTACGTTCACTTTGATGAAAAAATATATGGGTATAAATATATATATATATAGGTTGATTTTGTTTATATCAATCAATGAACTTGTCAGCTGGGCGTAGCTTCATCTTTTCAACAGTGGAGTCAGATCCGATGGAAACTCAGAGCCCGACCTAAACAGACCCTTTACAAGCAGTCGTACCTGTCACTCGTAAAGAAGCAGGTACTCGGCTCGTAAAAGTACAAAAGCAACAACAACACAAGAAAGCGGCCGAGTGAGTCAGTGTGGCTGAGGCGTGTGTCCCTGCGTGAGACCAATAAAACAAAACACATCTGGGCCTTTTTCCTTTTCCCGTTTTTTTTATTTATTTTTTATTTGCTTCATGAGAACAACATTAAGCGTGGCAGAAGCCTGCACTGAGTTACTGCGGCCGAGCAGCGCGGCTACGTGCTCGCGGCCTTAATAATGGGTTTCCTGTGTAACGGTAACCGCGTAACGACAGACAGCAATTAGATCGTCGGACTTTCGCTGCAGCAGATGGAACCACGTCATTACACAGCCCATTTACAAACAAAAGCAACCTGCACTTTTCGGAGACGACGCAAACCCTGAGGTTTTTGTGTGTTTCGGCTGAAGTGCCCCTCAGTAGCAGCTGGACCTGGTTGTGGTTTCGTGCACGCTGGGAAGCAAATGTGTCTGAGGTGTTGAGCTGTGCAAATGTTCCCTTTGTCGGTGTGTTCTAACAAAACGTAAACATATAATATGTATATAAATATAATATGTAAATATAACAAATACAAAGATTTGTCTCCATCCTGTTTGTGGACTTCTCGGAAACTGAGAAAAATTCTATTCTTGCCATTCTTCTCCAACTTTGGCTTTTTCCACTTGCCCGTTGTGATGTCACAAAGGGCTCAGACACATCTTGCAGATTAGTGACAATATTCCCAAGCCCATTCCTCTCAATTGAGATGAAATGAATCATTCAATGCTGCCTCAACAGAGGCAGGAGTGAAAAATAAAGACCAGGAAGTAGGAATAAAATTGGACATCAAGTCTGTTAGTGTGGGGTCCAGTGAAATGCACAGCATATCATTATTTTGGCATAGTGCCCCGTAGTAAAGACAGACAACATGAAAAACACTGCCTACTGGGGTAAAAACACCCAGAGTGCCTTGCAGCTCTGCCGTCTCGTGGCATCCACTGCAACAATGGAAGGTGACTCAGCATTTTTTTTCTTCCTTTCTTTCTCCTTTTCTATTTTGGCAGCCGGACGCTAAAAGTGATCCAAAGTGGTTGCCGTCTCCACTGTTGTCTGTGCAAACACGGCGGTCGCCGCAAAGAGACGGAGCAGCGCAGGAAAACAGATCAATGGAGGCAGCGAGCGGGCGCAACACGAGCCTCCGAGACTGATCAGCCCGTCTGGAGCACAAATCAACTCTTATTGCTCTGGCAGAAGATGACATATTGGCTGCATCAGACGACGAGTGCTATTCATTTCTCTTCTTAACAACAGGGCGCTCGTACTTGGGCTGGTGGAGCTGTTTTTTTTTTGGGAAAGCAGAAGGTCCTGCTCATCTTGGAAATGATCTGGCGTTCAGAGAGGATCTTAGCCTTTCGATCGTGGGAACAAGAAGACGAGATAAAGCCAGATGATTATCACGGCGGCGAGGATGTGTTGAGTGTCTGCTGCGCGACTGGCCCACCGGCGGCCAGCTGTGTTTTCTGAGAGGGGCACATTGTCCTGCGGTAATTAAGGAATCCGTCTTTGATCGGTTGCTATCATACGATGGAAAGCGAGAGAGAGTGAGAGTGAGAGCGAGTGAGACGGGGCGAGGTGATTGTTCCCATCTGGCCGAGTGGAGGACCGACAGACCTGCTGATCTTTGTTTTGCAGATTTTTTGTGCTTCTGTCATGGAAAAGGAACCTGCTCCCGCCAATTCCGCCGAAAATGAACGACAAAAATGAATAATTTACTCCAGTTTGCTGTTATCCAGAGGCAAAATTTCAGCGAAATGACATTTTAAGTGCACCGCTGGCCTCAAAAATACAGATTATTTGAGTGAACATTCATCTTGAAGGGCCGGGACTGCGGCACCAGAGAGCATCCAGCCGGACGCTTCAGATCTCACCTCGGTCGCTGTCGCAGGAGGAATGCACTGTTAAGCCATTCCAGGTAAACATTTACCCGGCGTGGCGCGGCCCTGCCCGGCGTGACTCGGCGCAGGACGGTCCGCTCAGAGAGCTGCCAAACGCTGCGCACGGACAGAGCAGCGACTGTGTCTTAAATGTCCACTTCAAGCTGCTTCGTCTCCTGTTTTGATTCCCGGCCGGGGCGGCTCGGATTCTCGGATTCCACCTCTCCCTCCCTCCCTCCCTCCCTCCCCGGTCTCCTTGACAGAATAACTTCTCCTCTTGTTACACTCCATCCTCCTGCTGCAGCAGCAGCAGCAGCAGCAGCAGCTCACAAGCACCCATAAATATAAGTTGTGCATAACAGAAAGTTATTTTTCATGAATCCCTCTCCTCCTTTGAGCCACTCTTTCCTTTTGTCCCCCTCCCTCCAAAATATTTTTCCCGAGATGCCGTCAGATTTACAGTTTTAGACCTGAGCGTGCACACCGTGCACACACACACACACACACACTCACTCCTGTGCCCTTTCACTCACCCTCCCTCTCCTCCTGTGTGAAGACTTTCTAAAAACAGTGCTTCCTTTCACTACTACCTAGCTGCGTCACTTCCCCAAACCACCCACACTTTTGCTTCCTCTCAAACACACACACACACACACACACACACACACACACACACGCACACACATGCGTGCGTTTCACCCCCTTGTGCTTCCTCTCTCGTTTCCCCCACTTGCTCCTATGCGACGGGTAAAAAAAAACCAACCAAAACAAAACACAACACACACAAATGAAAAGCCGCGCTGGGCCTCAGGCGGGGTGCGCTACAATAATACTACACCCCCTAATGGATGAGAGCGCGTGTCTCACGCTCTGACTCACGCCGTAAATCACACACACCCCCCAAACACATATGTGCATTAGTTGCGTGCAAGCCTGGGCGACGTGCTGCGTTCACAAGCACACAGGCAAACTTTTGAAGCAAAGACAGGGACTTGAGGGCAGTGTTGTTGGGATTACTCCATAAAGGTAATCCAACTACTGATTACTGATTACCCCTTTAAAAAGTAATCTAATTACTTATTTAACCACTTGGTTTTATCAGTAATCAATTACTTATTACTTTACTTGAAAAAAGATGAAGTAACAGTTGAGAACGTCTTGTTTCCTGCGTACAGCGAACCACAATATTCTCTCATTGAGACGAGATGAACTCAACATAATGTTTGTATTTCCAGCTATCAAACACAATTGCCGCCATGCTTGTTTTGGTGCGTCGTCACATATCCACATCAATGATGTTACATGCACGACTGCATCATCAATCTGTGGCCTCAATGTTTTCGGTTGTTTTTCGACATTTCAGACATTCTGTGGATAATAAGACATTTTTAGCTTGCAAAGTCTTTCAGAAAAGTAATGAAATGGTTACTTGATAAAGTAATTAGGATATAATTACCAGAGTAGTCCCATTACGTTACTGTGTTACTAAAAAAGTATTTTAATTATAGTGGATTACTTAGTAATAGATTACTCGCCAACACTGCTTGAGGGACACATGGGTGGATGTAGAGAAGGACGATAACCTGCAGGAGTGAACGGGGAGGGTGAGGCGGCGCTGGTCGTCGTTGGGTAAATATGTAACCCAGTGAGTCAGACTAAGTCAGTCGGGCTGTCACACGACTGCTATTAGCGTGGCTGGCACACACGGCGCCAAAAAAGCCTGGCAGAGAATAAATCTGCTCCAGGACGGGGACCGTCACACAGGGGTGGGAAGGAAAGAGAGAAGGAAGGGAGGAAAGAGAGAAGAGAGGGAAGGAAGAAAGAAGGAAGGGAGGGAGGAAAGAAGGAAGGAAGTGAAGGATGAAAGAAGGAAGGGAGGAAAGAAAGACAAAAAGAAAAAAAGACAAAGAACGAAGAAAGAAAGGAGAGAAAGAAAGAAAGAAAGAAAGAAAGAGAGAAGGAAAGAAAGAGAGAAATGTCGAGTGAGTCACTGAGCTC
Source organism: Nelusetta ayraudi (assembly GCF_046127955.1). Classification (NCBI taxonomy): domain Eukaryota; kingdom Metazoa; phylum Chordata; class Actinopteri; order Tetraodontiformes; family Monacanthidae; genus Nelusetta; species Nelusetta ayraudi. The sequence goes on from NW_027466113.1 coordinate 4,891,016, forward strand.
AATTCAAGTGTCCACTTGCAATGTGGACGAGTGTCTTTGAATCTTATCACTCTCTCACTCAGGACAGACATGCAGCGGTCGGCTGGCGGAGGGACAGCGGCCACGTGTCGTCCTCAGTATTTCCGTCGCCGTGACCGCGACTCACAGGAGCTCTGGATCAGTTCCTCCCTCTGCTTATTTAGCTGGACTCTTCCTGCCTCGTGACTGTCCCGACACGCAGCCGATCGATTATTCTGAGACTCGAGACAGAATGATGCTTTTTCAACCTTGTGTTTTTCAACGTTTACTGTTGCCAGCACCCTGGTGAACACAAGAACGAGTCCAACTACAGTCTGAGGCGAACGACACCTCAATCCAGATTCCTGCTCTTCATGCACGTCCCTGAAGCAGCCAGAGGGGGTGCCAGCAGAGCTCCAACGTTTCATCTTCTTGTTTTTCTGGCTCATCCCTATTTAGCCTAATCAAATTTGGTCCTGGGGACATTTGTAGGACAGGCGGTCTCTCAAAGGCTCTTTGCTATTTATTTTAGTCACCACTACGATGCAGCTTTACCTTCACAGCAATAGGTTATGTCTAAAAAAAAAAAAAAAGGCGGGGGCTGGGGGGAGGGGGTGGCTTAATGTCAAGGACAAAAGCTCATTTTAATCCAGATGGTGCATAGCGCATGGCAGCAGCTAATTACAACACATGCATGCACACACATGCACACACGCACACATTCGAGTAATCAGTCAGTCAGTCAGGCAGTTTTCCATCTGAACGCCCACAGACAACCAGTCAGTGTTGACACTAGGAAATGATCTACCTCACATTCTATCGAAGTTCAGTTCCTCCTCATTTTGGGAGCTGCCTTTTGACCTTTTGACCTTTTGCCCTTTTGGTGGACACTGTGATTATAAACGTCTGACTTTGGGTGAAATTTCAGACTAAACCATAAGCTAAACCAAGCAAATCAATTGGCTGAGCTCCGTGATGGAGTGAGAGGGAGTGAGTGGGAATAAGAAGGAGTGAGAGGGAGTGAGACGAAATGAGTGGGAGTGAGAGGGAGTGAGTGGGAGTGAGAAGGAGTGAGTGGGAGTGAGAAGGAGTGAGAAGGAGTGAGAGGATCCTACCTGTGTGAAGCACCTGCGGTGTTCCTTCTCCGGCCCGGAGCACCTGTAGACCTGAGAAGATCCTCGGCCTCCGTCCCGGCCTGGTTCCGGGCCCTGGTGCTGGAGGTGGGGGTACTGGAGGGGGTAGAGGTTCCCGGCCCCCGGGACTGGAGGGGCGAAGGCCGGGCGGTGCTCCCTGTCGGGGTGCAGAGGCCCGGGCCGGTGCAGGGAAGTGGAAAAAGGCGGAGCTACTCCGTTGGGGCGGGAGAGGGGCGGGACGGGAGGGGGCGGGGCCGTGACAGAGTGCCAGTCGAAGCGGTGGCGGCCCCCCGCAGACGACGGTGGCGAGGAGCGACCCAGGGTGTGAGGGGGCGGAGCTCTGAGGACGGTCTGGGGCAGTGGCCGGTTGAAGTGGCGCGGCGGGTTGCCAGTCGTGGTGGCAGGCGCCTGCTCCGCCGCTGATGCTGCTGCTGCTGCAGGTGCGTCCGTGATCTCCGCTGCCCCGTCGACTCCTTCGCTAGCGGCCTCCACGCCCTCCTCGGCCGGCCTGGGGGACGGCGTGACCGACTGGGTGGTGTTGTCGGTGTGGCGGGCCTGGCGGTTGGGGCGGTGCAGCGGCAGAGAGAAAGGCATCTTGCCGTAACCAAACTGACCGGGACGGATGCTGGAGGACCTGGCGGACAAAGATTTTTATGATTCCAAGAATCGTATGATTCCAACCATCACAAGCATCTAGAAAGAAGCGAGGCGACGGGCGAGGAAATGATTCAGAGAGAAAGGGGCTGAAAGAGACGATGAAGATCCGAATCAGTTAATCTCAGCCAGTCAACAGCAGTGAGCGCCGGCACGCAGCCTCTCAGTGTGTGCTGAGTGACAAGAGTGTCCACAGTTAAAACAATAACACCTGGATGGACGTGCACCGCACACCTCGGAAATCTTCTTGCTCTGGCGGATTCTGCTGCTCATTCCAACCGTTCAGCTCTATTTTCCTTCCAAACAAGCCACTGTTGCTAAAGCCAGCGAGGCGAATCTCACTTCCTCTGTGACGTCAACTTTTCCTGGAAAATATCGACTCAGGCTGCTGAGCCGAGCGCATTTATTAGCTGCCGTTGACTGAAAAGTGATTGAATCAGTCTGTCTACATCCACAGGTTTTTTTTTGTTTACTTTACTGCTGTAAACAAGTTTATTGTTCTTGGATAACACATTTCCATTTCCATTTCCAGGAAACATCTTCTGGTACCAGATGTTTCCTAATCAGAATTCAGGATTATAAATAACAAAGAAAAACATGTTGCATTCTGTGATAGACAAACTCATAAATCACTGAGACAGACAGGTCCAAAAAGAAAGAAATCATGGAATAACTTTCTTTTCCCACTCACCTCCTGGAAGATGAACCCTCCCGATTGGTGGAGACCGACCTCCTGGACCCGCCCCCTCCGGCCCTCTCTGCCAGGCGGCTGGTGGGCCGTCGGATTATGCGAGTGGGCTGGCTGTAGCCGTGCGACGATGAGCTGTAGGGATGGCGAGGGACGGGCGCCCGCTCGTGATTGGCCGAGGGGAATTCCGGCTGCCGGAATTCCGGCTGCTGGAACGGCGGCGATGGAATCGGCGCTCCGGGCAGAGGAGCTCCCCCGCCTCCACCTCCTACTCCCCCTCCGGCGTTAGTGTTCCGGTAGAGCGGCAGTCCCGCATTGTGGCCGGTGGGTGGGGAGTGCGGAGAGCGGTAGGGTGGGTAGCTCTGCGGGTAGAAGGGCCGCACAGGAGAGACCACCGGGCCGCCGAACCCTCGCTGCAGGTAGCCGCCCCAATTGGGTGGCGAGTAGGAGAGCGGCGGGGTCCGGGGCGGCGCAGGGGGCGGGGCTAAGCACGTCCTGCTCCTATGTGACACGCCCACGCCGCAGGGCTGAGAGCATTCGGACCACTCCCCCCAGACAGACCACACGCCCTCCGCCGGGTGCACGTCATGTGCCTGTCTGGACCGCCGGCCAGCCACCTGACACACACACACACAGAGGGACAGTGAGCCAGAGGTCCTGGATCAGAGAACAGAAAACCCTCGACAGATCTCGGAGAAACAGCATGTTTAGCCCTCTGTTTGCAGCCTCCAATACAACTCGTGGTTTTAACATCGTGCTAAACGCCAGGGCTTTCTTGGAAACTTCCATGTCTGTCAAAAGGGCTTAAAAAGCAATGATTTGTGACATCACAAAGATGACAATGAAGAACTGTCCATCATTAATGACTCATTTTTGTATTCAAAAAAGAAAAAATGCAACTGCTGTTTCTCTGTCTGTGTTTTTTTTCTTACATCCTCCAAGAAATATCCACAAACCTAATACCTGTGGGAAAAATAATAGCAAATTTAAGACAAAACAAGTGAATTTTTCCCATTTTTGCAAAAGAATTCTTGTCTCAGTCAGACGAGTGACTCCAGCAATTACTATTTCAGAGGCCATTGTGGGCTAATTGGTGGTAATCACTGCGAATCTGTCCGTGCTATAGTTTCACCTGTCACTCCCCATCCGTCCGTGACAACTCCAGACTGACTTTTTTTTTACAAAAGGTCATGTGTTCATGAGCTAAGCTGTCCATCATCCCCACCTTTCAGCGCTCTGTGGAAGTGAAGCCACTATTTGTCTCCCAGACTTTAGGGGCCTCGGTGTAATTAAGTCAGCGGTGAAATTCTGCAGCTGCACGTCTTTTCCAGTCCCCCTCCCTCCAAAAACACAGGGAAGAAGCTTTAATACAACTTCCGATCGTTAAAGCGTCACAAAGGCAAACAAACAAACCAAAAAAACGGATCAGTTTTAAAACAGTCCTTCCACATGACGCTGAATTACCCAACAACTGACAGTGACCTCAACTTGTTGCTTAAAATGGCTGTAAAACTGCTCTCCTCTGCAAGATTTTCAAGTGCAGCCCTTGAAAAAAAATATTGTGGCTCTTGCAAAATCTGCACTTAGGAATTGAGGCCTTGCATGTTTCCTTCCTCAACAGCAAAGAAACAGATTCTGAGCCAACCTTTTCAAAAAACAACGGGGTCGTTGATGTGCTGACAGAGTTTTTACATCAAAGCTCACTGCGAATTTGCCATTTTGCACGTACAAATTATGAATAATCAGGCTAATGCAATTTTTTTGTGTAAAAAAGGAACATCTATATTTGAGCAGAAGTGAGCTGAAAAGTGACACTGAAACACTGAAGATCTTGCCTGTACAACAATACAATCTACAGCTCCGTGTGCATTTTGCATGCACGAGCAGCAGTCGCTTTACTGCCTCTTCCTGTGGCTGTGGCCAAATGCTTACACTCTTATTTTTTTTTCTGTATACATATAAATATAAATTGTTTCTTCTTTTTACAGCTAAAGCACTGGCCCAATTGGCAGAGCACCAAACAGGAGTGCTGACTGAACAGAAGTTTCCATTCATGAAGAATTTAAACCCTAAATCTGCTCTGGACTCCTCCTGCTGCGGCCTGGTTCGCTCTCTTTTTTCTTGCAAAGTGTGTAAACATGTCGTCGACGCGGGCGGAAACACGCAAACATGGTGTACAAACAGTGTGGAGGAACAGGTGTAAGCAACATACTTGTGTGTGTGTGTGTGTTTGTGTGTGTGTGTGTGCGTGTGTGTGCGTGTGTGTGCGTATGTTACGCTATGCTATGAAAACTGTGCTCATACAGATCCGGAGTTCCCACCTCCGTCTGAGGTGAAACGGTGGGAAGAAAGGCAAAAGAGATGAGGGGAGGCGGGGGCAGACAGGCCTAATCACTCCAAGGGTGTGTGTGTGTGTGTGTGTGTGTGTGTGCGCGTATGTAGGTGTGTGTGTGTGTTTCTGGTCCGGGGAGCTGTGGTCCGTCGTAATGAGTGACATCAAACACACAGCTGCCACCGAGCAGAGCAGGGCCATTAATGAGGTGGGTGCAGTGACCCATCAGCCGCCGCCGCCGACCTGTGCAGCTACTGGTTAAACTCCTGAGACACTGTACTAACAGACCTGAGCCAGGCACGGCTCCCGGTGGGACCAGCCAGCTCTCCTTCCCATCAGGCTTCTGTCCCGCGCTGTGATTAATGTGGGCACTCTCCAGCGGCGAGGCCTGCGGGGGCTTCACCCCCCCCCCTCCACTTGTCCCATTCACTCTCGAAAAACAAAAAAAGCCCGTCTAGAAATCCCCACTCTGGAAAAATATTCCACCTCCTCCTCCTTCACATCTGCAGTGGATGGAATTCTCAAAGCGTCTGCTCTGTCCTTCCTCTTCATTTTCACGCAGGCGGTTTTGGACCTGAATAGGAATCGTTGATATGCTGTCTGTTGTTGACGAAGAGTCACTTTATCATCGCCGGCAGCATCGTTTCACACGACCTCCAAAAGTACGTGACAGCGAAGTGATTCCTGCCTCGGCGATGATGTCATCTGGAGCCCATGACATCATGCTCTTGCACGTCTGCACAGCTGCCCACCCCTGTTTGAGCGAACTCTTATGTTGTCTGTCTAGAAGCAACGCTCCACAAGGAAAGGTCTCAGAGTCGTCAGGGAAGAAGGAATTCTCTCCCCTGGCAGCATCTGATCTCGATGCCAGCAGCCTGATTCCATTTTGACATGAAGGGAATGTTCACAACGTTTTGCACAACAAAAAAAGATAACCAAAAAGAAGAACTGACTTTCCGATGCGATGGTCCAAAATGAAAATGAAAAAAAAGGGAACCCCAGCCGGCGAGGAATCAGCTGAGCTGAATTCGTGGAGCACTTGCGTGCGAATAAACAGTTTCAGAAACGTGTCTTTTAACGGGAGGTGTGTGTAAGAAGCAGCAAAGGAAACTCTGTGTTTTCGGCACCACTTTTCACTAAAGAGGCCCCTCTGTGTGCGTTTCCTTTGATTGTGCCTCACAGACAGTGAGGACAGGGGGATCATTTGGCTGCCGCTAACGACTCTTTTCAGCGGGCGCCGATTCGTTTAAGGCCCCCTGTTAAGGAAAATCAATCCTCGTGACGCCACCTTTGACCCCTCGCCATAGTGATGCTGTTGTCCCCTGAATCTGACTTAATAATGAGCTGATGACTCACCTTCCTCTTGGCAGCCTTGGTCACGGAGGTCGCGACCGCCACAAATCCCCACAGTACATAGAGCCTGCAGGGGGAGCGGGAGCACGGGGTCAAACACATGGCAGTACAGGACTTTAAACATCAGCAGGTTGAATACGTCTTTTGTGCTTTGGATATAATTACTGCATGACCTGCATGTTAAATTGGAATATACAGTGTGACCTCACAAAGAGCTTCATTCTTTGCTCTCGAGAGAAAATCAGCTTGGATGAAAGTTTTTTTTTTTTTTCCACCTCGCTGCCAAATTTTGTTTAAAAACTGTCAGACATGCAGACTAAATACCCTATCGAGTGTTCCAGTGACCTCACGGTCCTACAGAAACACATTTCTCTCCTCTTACAGGTGGCATAAGGGCTCAGCAGCGGAGGAGCAGGAGGCAGATTCCTAAATTTTTCCCCCTCTTTCAGGATCCGCAGCCAATCAATCTGGGAAAGACTGCGAGGCGCTACAGGAAACTAATTGGTTTAAACAGCAAGTATGTTTTCCCTCCACACGCCCTGACGATGTGGTTTCACGCATGTGCATGCACGCACACGCTACAAGCTGCACCCCAGAGTCCAGTCATAACATCCAAACCCTGCGAGCGCTGTGAGCTACTCTTTTATTTGAGGTCTGACGTGGCTTCCTGGAGCAGGTCGGTGCTTTAAACTGAACCTCAGGCACCTGGTTTGACCTGGGAGGAAAACCAAGGAGGTTCACAGTAGTTGATCTGTGAACCTCCTGAGAGATGTGTTTCAATCTGATCCTTTTGCGTTTTTCCTGGAAAAACTAGTCAATTACTCTGACGGGTGTCCTGACACAACGTTACAAATTTTCTCTTTTACTGTGTTGATTGTTTTACCTTTTATTGATTTTACATTGTATTGTTTGTAATGTGCTGTGGCCGATAGCCACTGAAAGTCCAAGACCAAGTTTCCTCCTTGGGGGACAATAAAGTTGATTCTGCTTCTGACTCTGATTTTGAGTTTTATTCTAGCGTGCCTGGTCATCTGTCATAATCTGTCATCTTCCATACCACATGTTTAGACTTCGCACACGGTTAAAAACAACATCGTCAACAACATAAACGGCCGAGACAAGTGCATTTGGGGGGGAAACAAGTGTCGGGACGATTTGCCAGGAAAAACATGAGCGAACACGACTACTTTTTCTCGGATGGACGCGAGAAGGAGGAGGAGGAGGAGGAGAACCCCCCCCCCCCAAACCATCACCGCAGGCAGCCGTCCGCAGGCCACATCAAGTCGGGGTAATTGGTCCCTTCTAGCCAGTGTGGTGCACCGCCGTGGTCTCTGGAAGAACTCCCCACCACCAGACTGGGTAACTACCCCAGACAAAGGTCCCGCACAGCTCCGGCACAACAGAGCCGCTCAGGCCGAAGTAACGACCCCCTACCCGGCTCCACGTTTCCCCCGGGCCGCCCGCTACAGTGGCGCATTGTGGAGGGAGGAAACCTCCGGCCCCGGGAACCGGGAGAGAGACGGAGCGCAGCAGCAGCAGCAGCAGCAGCCGCAGGAGCCGGAGCAGCAGCGAGGGAAGGAGGAGGAGGAGGAGGGACTCGTGAAAAATGCCACCCGAGATAACAGAGGAGATGGTTTAAAGCTGAGCTGGATATAAAAACAAAACGCCTTGAGGGGGAAATTCCTCTCCTGCGTCAAAGAAGGAAAGAAGAAAAAACACACCCGGAGAGCAGCGCGTAACAAGTTGGAGCCGTGCGTAAAAGCGAAGCCAAATAAAGGGCCAAACTTCAGCGCTTCTTTCCTCCACCAACACAGTGAAGAGAAACACACCGACAGCCGCGCAAAGCCCGCACGTGCGCCGCGAGAGCGAAAAGGAGAGGCAGCAGATGAAGCTGCAGGTTGGAGGAGTGAGGGGGAGAATTTTATTTTTTATTTATTTATTTATTTATTTTTACCTGAAAAGTAAACTCCGCATACTCCTCCGAGTCTCCACTGGTCCTCGCGCCGCTGCCGCTGCCGCTGCTGCTGCTGATCCGCCGTGTGATCGATGATCAGTCCGGTGATCGCAGAGAGAAGCGCGATGAAGTCCCGCAAAACAATAATAGCAACGGATAAAGTTATTCTTCTTCTTCTTCTTCTTCTTCTTCTTCTTCTTCTTCTTCTTCTTCTTCTTCCTTGGTCTCCCTCCCTCCTTCCTTCCCACTCCGTCTGTCCCCTTCCTCCTCCTGTCACAGTCACTCCCCGTGATTCCCGGAGAGGAGAGTGGGAAGGGCTCTGTGCGTTCCCCCCTCCACCTCCCCCCTCTCCTCCGGTTCACTCCGTTCACTCCACAACTTTTTTTTTCTTTTTTTTTGAGGGGGTGTGACGGGGGTGCCCGGGGGTCCTTATTATAAACTGGTGTGACGCCTGGCAGCGGGGGTGGGGGGGCAAGGGAAGGGAAGGGAGGTGTGGTGGGGTGTGGTGGTGAGACTCACACTCTCTCTCTCTCTCTCTCTCTCTCTCTCTCTCTCTCTCTCCCTCTCTCTCTCTCTTCCTCTCTCTTTCTTTCACACCCATCAACCATACACTCTCTCAGACCCCCTCCCTCCCTCTATGCCTCACACACACATACACACGCACACATGAGCGACACTGTGGGCCCTGACTGAGCTATAACAACTCGCGGAGCCGCTTTCTTTAGTTGCACAATCCGACGTCAGAACGCTCCATTGTGCCGGGTCACACTGATCAGAAGCAATGATCTGCTGCCTGTCGGAAACGACTCTGAGCCGGCCAGCATCTGCAGCACGGACGGGGGCTCAAGTACAAAGGCTCGGCTATTGTTCCAGTGAAAACAATAATTGTTCCACTGCAAAGTGGAAAATTGACGTGGAAAGTGAAAAAAAAGGTGTGCTTAGGAAAACGTGACGGTTTTCCGGCCAAACTAGTAATATGTGAGCATGTTAAAGGCTCGTGTGTGAGTGATTTAGTGGCCCCTAATGGCGCAAAAGCACATTACAAACGTTGTTAATGTTCGTCCCTGTTTCCTGATGTCACACTGGGTCTCACATTGTTACATCTCACACCGGCTGTGACGTCAAAGGTGAAATCACAATAAAATGGTGCAGAGCCATGCGGCAGCATTCATTTAAAAGAAAAGAAAAGAAGTCTGGCATTCCAAATGCAAACACACCATTTATTCTTGCAACTCCATCCAACTAAGTACCCACTTAACTGACATACATGACTAAATACATCCTAATAAAACAGTGTGTATGTTGAATTATTGAACTGTATGGAGTGCGCTTTCTGATTGGTGTACGTTTTATTGTACTTCAGCGTGGTTCGACTGGACCGGAGTTGAGAATTAGCATTAGCTATTAAACTCTTCATACATCAAATCAGCAGCAAACTCGTATCATTGTTGTATCAAAAAAATAAAAAAAAAACAAATTTGTGGGTTTTTATTATTGCACCTCATGCCCACAAGACGGAGCCCTTCAGATTTCACAGACTGGTCCTTTAAGACGGCCGCACGCCGATTCCTGCCTCCCCTGAGCCGCTCGGAGCTGCCAGGGATGTGCAGACAGCGTGCTGCTGTGTGGGCCCCGCGCTCCCCTTGTTTGAGGTCTGAAGCAGATGTGAAAAAACGGCCCCGGTCCAACTTGTTTACATCATATTTAGTCGCTTGTAATCCGGTGAGCTCCCTGCTCAAACAGGACAGTGTTTGAAAGCGGAGCGCCGTCGGCCTAAACATGGCCCACTGGGGACTGTCTGAGGTGGGGAGATGTGGTAGTAGTGGGGGTGGTGGTGGGGGTGGAGAGGAAGAAAATAAAAGAAAAACACTTCTGGTACACGGAGCTTTTCTCGGTTTATCTCCAGCCGGAATGTTGACTGAGTTTTTCCATCTCGCTTTGATGTAGGAGGGTTTGAAAACAGGACGGCAAAAGCCAGAGTAAGTCTTGCACAATGTTAAAGTGTTTGTGTGAGCCGGGCGAGTTGAGGAAAGTCCCCTCGGACAGATGCGATGATTTAAGGCTGCTGGATTTAATGACATGCTTGAACAAAACCAGGGAAAACTGCAATGTTTAAGTTTGCTAACTTTGTCCCGAATGTGGTAAAATGACGGCCTTGTCTTCCCCCGCAGGCCGTGTTTGGCCACTGCGGCAGGTTATAATAAAGACAGGAAGCTATAAACTTTGCTGACATTTTTTTTTTATCCAATCTAATTAAAAAACGTCATTCCCCCGAGGAACGAGATAACGAGGAACGAACGTATTAAAGCAGCACTTAAAAGCAGTTTGATCAAATTTTAACAAAATTCTGCTGAGCTGAGGCTGAAGTCCAACCCATCAACACCTCGCGTGTCAGCGAGGCGCTGAGTTCAAGGCCAGTCGTGATCCTCTCGAGCCTCCCCATTAACATTTCTCACCCGGCTGCTTCTCCCAGAGGGGAGGCGAGGCGGTGGGAACGTGAGAGGGGTGGCAGGGTGCATTCTGGGTAATGGTCCAGTAAATATCAACACACCCAGACTCCCGAGATGTCTCGGGTCGCTGCTAGCTTCTCCCGGACAGGCATCCCGCACCGGCCAATGGGGGTGTGGATTAGCGGCTTCAAAAAGAGGTGTGACTGGGGAGGGGGGGGGGGGTCACCGGGGGATCTCCCCCCGTTACTGAGTTGGCTTAACATCTGATCCTCCGAAATTGCGCCGTTTTATGTCGGAGGCCAAGCGACGATGATGAGGGCGGATTCCAGAAGTTGCTGCTCATGCATGGATACACGTGCAGCTATTTATGGTGTGTATGTGTGTGTGTGTGTGTGTGTGTGTGTGTGTGCGTGTGTGTGTGTGTGTGTGTGTGAGAGAGAGAGAGAGAGAGAAAGAGAGAGAGAGAGAGATTTGGTATATCTCCGTGAGTCCAAGCAGCATGTCTATCAGCAACCACAATTAGCCGGAGGTCTCTGCCACGGTCACCGGCAGCTCCTCCGTGACCACGAACAGCCCTGTGCCCTCCCTCCCTCCCTCTCCTCCCTCTCCTCCCTCCCTCGTCTCCCTCACCCTCCACCCCCCCCCCTCCCCTCTTCTCCCTTTCCCAATCTCCTCTCTTGCCAGATTCCAGAAAAGCAATATCCAACCTGTTGTCCTGCCAGCACGCACCAGCGATCACACATCTCCGATCAAGGACCATCATAACACACAGATGTGTTTGTGTCTCTGTGTGCGTGTCTGTGTGCGTGAGTGAGTGTTTTTGGTATGTCTGTGTGTACCCGCCGATTGTGTTATTTGTCTCGGCTGGCTGATCTGAGTAATAGCGCTAGGGCAGATCAGAGCAGCGGAGCCCCCGTGGGATAAATCACTTGAAAAAACTTTCTGGTACACACATGCACCCCCCCCCCCCCTCCCGAGACATCAATGTGAAAAGTTGATAAGGGCCCTCCAGACCGGGTCAGAACCGCTGGAGGCTGGAGGAGACGGCGGCCAGACAGGGTGAATTAAACAGGTCAGGCCGGGGGGGCGGGGGGCGACCTGTCTGATGGTTATCCCCGGCTATTTTCAGAGCGCAGACCCCCCCGCCCCCCTCTTAATCCCTTCTCATCCTAAAATGTTCCAGTCATAATTAAAAATGAGACTGGGGGGAACTGGTCGCAGACGTCATGGAGCTCAGCTCCTTGGGTGATCCCCTGGGCTCCAATCCCACGGTCCCAAGGTCTCAGAAGCATCGCTAACCCCCCCCCCACCAAGGTCACTAACTTACCTGTCCCTCCGGACTCCTCTGAAATATGATTCCCCGAGCCGCACGGAGTTTAAGCATAAACAGGTTTTCTGAGGCGAGACACTCGCCCTGTTCCCTGCTTTCACACTCGTGCTCCTAACTTGCATAACCGACGAGTCTGTCTGCACAACGTGCTGCGGGATTTGGCACGAGTGCGTTCTGGCTCCTACACACACACACACACACACACACACACACACACACACACACACACACACATCTCTGTGGACACACATCTGTGGGTAAAGCTCAAGGCAGAACTCGCGTCCACACCTGTAAAATCAACGATCCAAACATCCGTGGTTGACCACTTTAAATCAGCAGTAATTGGCTGGGCACCCTGGAGAACACTGCTGCTGCCTTAACACTGGGAGGGAGCACAAGTTTATACGGATGTAAAGAATTCCATCTGCAGAGAGTCTGCTTTGAAAAATACCACACCTGACTGCAGCATGGATGACCCGTCTCTGACTGTTTGCTAGCACCTGCCTTCGTAAAGAACGCTCAGATTTGAAAGCTCGGCGATATTGAGGTTTGCCACAAGCTAAACGCACAGGGTTGCATTTTTTTTGGTTTTAATTTAATTTATTTTTAATTGAAGAGGACGATGCACGTTAATTGACATACTTATTCCTGTCAATGGGGCGGTGTTAGCCACAGGATAATTTTCAACCGCAGTCCTGATGTTAAAAATTAAAAATAAAAAATCACATAAAAAGGACACAAGGGTCATATTGTCTAAAAATAGGGACACAGGAGAGATAAAAGACAATAACACTGAAATAGTAGACAGTTAACAGATACATACATGACAACAAAAACCATGATGTCTGCATTTGTAAAGCGCAGCAGTACTAAAATAAGATAAAAGAAGGTTAGGCATATGTAAAGCGCTGCACTGCTCCATATGGGTTACAATCAGTTTAAAGTTGATTACAGGTGCTGTTGGACTTGAGACAATCTTTTAAAAGCCTTTTAAATCCAGTTTTGTTTTGTTGCTTTGTTTTTTACATTTGACTTAAAATTGAGATTGTGAAGCAGCGGACCGGTCGAATTTGGGACATAACTTGGATTAGGAAGAAAGGAAAGTTACACACACACAGGCTGCCGAGGGATTTCTCAGGAAGCGGCGAAGGACAGAGTGGGACTGACAGTCGGGGACACAAAGGGGATGAGAAGAAAGGCGGCGGGCGGCGATGGCGGGATGAAAGGGAATGTGGGAGAAGGAGGTAATGGCAGATTAGATGGGAACAGAGAGCATGTAAAGGAGCCTGAAAGGGAGAAAAACGCAGGAAGGGGGAGTGATTTGTCTTGCTCACATGGAGTCAATATTTGCCCCAGTCCACCAATCCCGTGCCACCGTGGCCATCAAAGCGGCGCTGTGCCCTGAAAAAAAGAAAAAGGGCGACAGAGAGCCGGAGAGGGGCAAAACAGCTGTGGCGATGACACTTTTGATTCCAAAGTGGCGGCGAAAGAAAAGAGAGACAATTTCCCACTTGAAGAGTTTCCACTCCAACTTTTCCTTTGGTGAATCAGCAGGAGGGGGAACGACGTCGTAGGAATCATGCGGAAGGGAAATACTGGGTGGGATTGGGGGTCCGGGGAGAAGGTGGAAGGAGGAGGAGGGTGAGGGGGGTGGGGGGGTGTTGGATGGAAGGAGGAGGGCCCTAATGAGGACTCCCAGTCGCGGCCGGCCGGCCAGACGAGCGAGCGCATGAGGGCCGGAGGGAGCGAGGTCGGCTCAGTTTGCCCTAATTGGCTGACAGAACTGCTGAAATATCCTTGTTCCAATTATTCGCACAAAGACCAATTGTTGGCCACTGAGCGAAGCCACTGGGCCACATTTGTACACACAGCACGACAACAAACAACAGGATTTATGTTTGTGTGAACAGGCACGTATGGTATGGCTTGGTATGGCGCGGCCGGGCCGGGGCGCAGGAGGCCGGCGGGCCACGAGAGACGGAGCGGAACCGCGCCGACGACCGGGTGACAATCAGCGCATGTTTACGGCTGATTGGTTGTAGGCTACTGCACGCCCGCTGATGAGGAATTTCTCCCCTCGTCCTGCGCAGTCATGGTGACGCGCGGCGACAAACAGAAGCGGCAGTCAGTCCTCGCGACGACCCGCCGATATTTATGGGTGGCTGCCACGCTTGCGTTCGAGGCGCTCACGTGGAGTTTTTCCTCTCCTACGCCGCAGACTGCGGAGCAAACAGGAGAAGCTGGGAAGTGAGGCTCCAAAACACGATGCCAAAACAAGTAACGCAACACACAAAAAACAAAAACGCCGCCCGGGCCCGTTGTTGCGCACGCCTGACTGGTAGTAGCTCGCCCTTCGCTGGTGGACGGCAATAAAAGCGCTCATGTTTGGGTTTTGTTTCCTCAGAAACGTTGCCAACTGTTCCCACTGGCACCAGTTTCACCCAGTTTACATGGCAACACTGGCACTGCACTGTCAACTCTGAAACCGCGCTGTTAACTTTGGCTTTTCCATGCCAAATGCTCCAAATGCAGGTGTTATTTCACTGAACAAAAAAAAAAAAAGTAAATATATCTATATATATATATAATATATAGTAAATAATCTCTCTCTATGTATTTTATCGTATACAAATTTGATCAGCTGACTTGATTCAAACCGATTCCAAGAAATTTCAGTCAGAACTCAAAAATGAAGCATGAAACAGTATCTTGGGGTTTTTCATTCAAAGACACGTCACGAACAGTCGCGCAGCACAGGAGGAAAAGTCATTTCAAGTCGTCCGGCTAAATCCTCTTTGGACCAATAATGTGTGTACAAATTTACTGGCAGTGCAGCCGGTTGTTGAGACTAGACTGAGGAGGACTGACTGGCTGCTTTGTTTTACCTTGAAAAACTCAGTTTGGCTTTTCCTGTGTTGCCTGGAAGGTGCTTTACACCACAAACAAACAAACAGCCTTTTCCAAAGACAACCAGCGGCGTAAAGACTCCACTTCCGCTCTCCGTTGGAATAATAATGAACATATTTATTAATCAATCACAGCTGCCACTTTGTTGCTTTTCAAACACCCCGGATTTGTTCGCTGCATTGAGCGAGAGCAGAAACAACTGTTGTGCGACGAGGCCTGGACTTCTGCACAACAGAGACGCAAGACTGGATCATAATGGGTGGTTGGAGGGAGAGGAGAGAGAGGCCCCCATCAGCCCGCCCGATACTGTGCCCGATTTCTGCATATTCCCACACAAATTTGCATTTAATCAAATCTCAAAGCGACAAATGGAAGTGAAAGGTAAATCTGAGGGGTCGCAGGGCCCCTCTGGGTTTATGAGGCCCCGCGGCTGCGCACAGACACGCTTGAATTCTTCAACAATCCCCAGCAGGAACCCAAGTTGGGGTCCGAAATGAACAAAACGGGAAAATTAATCTGAAGCGACATTTAAAAAAAACAACAACTGCGTCTTACTTTGTGAGTGCAAACGGAAAGTGCATCATTAAACATAACATTACACAAACATAAGATACACTTTGGGAGAGGGTGGATCTTATTTTTCTTTTAATATTCATAACAAATACAAGCACATTCACTGCTGTGCTGTGTGTCGGCATTGCAGTGTTCTCTACTTGCAATAACATGCTCATCCAACAATATAGCGGAAGTTGTTTGCAAATTATTTATGCTAAACCAAAACCACTCTCAGCTACACGGTACGAAGGTGCACAAAACAATAAATATTTTTTCACCATTCATCACTGTGCCCTGCCGGGACCTGGCCCCGCCCTCTCCTCCTCCTCCTCCTCCTCCTCCTCCAGCCTTATATGGAGCGGCCAGGTTTCAGTTACGCTGCCCTCCTCCAAAGAGTCCTGAAAACAGGCTGAGGTCAGAGTCGGAGTCAGGAGGTCAGCTCCAGCTTTCCCCACTCCCCAGGCCTGCACTTGATTCTGCACACTCAGCAGACCGAGTTCCCTTAAAGGGACAGTTCAACTCTGTCTGAGGCAAAGTCGCCTATTGCCACAATCCCTGAAGTCCTATGTGTAGGTACATGCCCTTGATTTATCAGTGGCTGTTGGGTTGAGATGGAGGTAATGGTGGTGTATAAATAATGTGATCATTAGACAAAGTTGTTTTCAAGGCAAATGCTACGGTGGCCGACATGGGCCAAACACAATGCAACGGCCTAATGCAAACAAAAAAACATATACTTAGTTATCAAATGTGCTGCAAACAGAGAAGCAAGTCAGAAGCAAATAAACGCTGCATAAACGCTGCAGTCACTACAACGGAAGAGCTCCAAACCTGCAGGGGGCGCTCTTAGAGGAACGGCTCAATGGAGAGACACACAGGTAGGCCGAGGACGGCTGACTGGAAAGTTTCTAGCAGAAACTGGCGCAAAACACCCAAATAAAAGTCACACTGGCAGGCTGAGGCGCACCCTCCCGCTGTTGTTCGAAACACTGTCAGTCATCCGTCCTCGCCAACTAACTGCAGCTGTTTTCGCCAACTAAGACTAAGACACATTAGGCAGTTGTGTTGTGTTTGGCCCTTGTCAGCCACCGTAAAATGCACGGCTGGAACTACAGTTGCAGTGCAGACATTCTGCACTAACCGAGACCCAGAGTCTTTTTTTATTTGAGGCAAAAAGCCAAGTCAGTGACTAATGACACTGTCTGTGGCGAGTGTGGCCTGTCAGTGGTCTCCCCACTGGCTTTTTGGATTGTGTATTTGATGAGTCTCGCAGGAGGGGGATGTGTACCCCCCACGTCTCAGCCCCCACACCCAGATCTCAACAACAACAACCACTGATATATAAAGGGAACGTACGCTCTCATATGACCGCAGGCATTATGGTAATAGGCAAACACTTTAACGTTGAACTGTGAGGATTACACACATGCGCGGTTGCTCGTGCGCGGCTGCGTTTTAGAACAAAAACAGATTTAGGTTGAGTAACTGCATCGACGAAATAGGGAGTAATTACTCGACGCAACGAACAGACGCTGACTTGTATTGGAAGGTAAACATTATATCTAATAACTTCTGTTCGCCAAACAATTCCCTCCGTATGTGATGGATGAGGACTTCGCCAACTACTCCAAGTGAAAACACGGCTGCGATTCCGCTCTCTTTCAAACGGTGTTTACAAACTCTTTGGTCTCCTTCCTTGGCAGGCTGCTGCCCTCAGGTTTCTCCTCCACATGCCAGATGCCTCTTTGCAGCCAACCATTACTTGGATCTGCCTCGGTTCTTCCAGCAACCAAAAAGTTTTTTTTTTTTTTTTTTTAAATAAACAAACAAACCAAGAAGCCGAACGAGGTATCAAGGGTACGTGGGGTTCCTCCGCGCAGGTCGGCCAAATTCAAAACCGATGTTGCCTCCGGCTCCTTCGCTCCGCCTCGTAAAGAAAACCTTGACAGTCAGCTGCCGTGGCTGGCCAGCGACCAACTGCAAATATTTGTGAGTTTAACAAAGAGGTTTGGTTCAGCTTACTGAAGCGGGCCGAGAGTCAACACGACCTCTGACCTTCCCTTGAACCCATAAACTCCTCCCCTCCTGAGAAGTGATTCAACAGGTTGGCTAGAACAATAAACCTGGCGTGGCCCTTTTTCACACTGGTGGTGGTGGCGGAGGGCCTCTGGTCTCTGGAGGTATCTGAGGGTCTGATGGGAGCAGGATCCCTAAAAGCAGGTCAACTCCACTTGGAGAACAGCACACGTACTTTGAGAGTCAAGCAGGAGTTGGCGCGTCTGTATCCGCCGCCGCCGCCGCCACTGTGAGCCCATGAAGGCATCTGACACTGACTCACATCAGACCAAAGAGTCAAACGCTCTTCCAAATCAAAGTGCGCGCCGTCGGATTAGGAGCGGAGACGGCGTGGCGGACGGAGAGAGCGGCCAGATCGCATCAGGAGAAACATTCCCGAAAAGCTCTCGGTGTGAAGGGAACGTTGGGATGGAACTGAGCTGGGTTACTGGACCCAGAACAGTGAGTGGGGGGAGGGGAAGGGGTTGCTGGGGAGGAAATAAGAACCCAGTCTGTCAGGCCAGGCAGGCAGTGTGGGTGGGCCGGGACTTTTTTTCGGGGGGGAGTCTGGAGTGGAAAGCTCTCTGACAAGATCCTTTTTTTTTCTCATTTGCAATTCAAAAGAAAGAAATGTTCTCCCTCCGCTCTGATCGTTGCCCACAATCGAGTCATGTGAGTGAGTCGCGAGTCGTGAGCCGTCTGCACTGTGCTGCACTTTTACGGCTCTGTGCTGCTGCTGCTGCTGCTGCTGCTGCTGCTGCTGTTGTCCACCTATTTGCATGACAAACGTTTACCACCGGGCCCACCTGTGGGACAGTGTAAACAGTCCAGAGCATTTTTAGCCAACCCCCCCCCCCACGCCCGCCTGCCCCCATTTAAACATAATGGACTTGCTGAACACAAAGGCTGAGACACGTGGCGAGAGATGACGCAGCTCCAGTATTTAAAGGGCACAGGAGGCGAGGGCGTTAGAGCAACCCAATCAGTGTGTGTGTGTGTGTGTGTGTGTGTGTGTACAGGGTCAGTTGTGGCTCCTGCTGTGTCCCTGTCACTCTTCTAGACCTCCTGTTTTTGTTTTCAGTGGCTTCACTTTCTAAGGCATGTGGCCACATTTCTGTGTTGTGCTTCGTCTCATGCATGCCCCCCTCCCCCCCTACCCACACACACACACACACACAAAGAGGGGCTATTTATACCAGGATGGAAGGGGAAGGCGGCCGGGCCTCCCTTGCTGCCTCTATTTTAGGTGGCTGAGCCGTCAGTCAGGCTGACAGCTCCTGAGTGATACCAGCAGAACAATACAGCGCCGCCTGTTTATCTTCCTCCGGCCCGCCAGTCGGGCTCGCCCCTCCCGTAACCCTCACCCCACCCCGCCTGGGTCACCCTGCCACCCTCCAGGAAAACCCGGACCTCCAGAAGAACTGTAAACTTCAAAATCTTTCACCTCAATACAACTGAAACGTTTCCGTACAGGAAAAGCTTTTTCACTGAAGATGAATGGGAAAGGGCTCATAGTTCATGAAAAGGAGACACAGCTACTGTCAATGAAGGTGGGGGAAAAAAGAAAATCAGTTTTGATTTTTCAGATTGATTCTTTGAATAACACTTGGAAGATCATTGGATGTGTTTTCTCTCCATCACAGTGCATCATCTCCCAGTCAGCAGTGAAGCCGAAACATGTTTGTCTCCATAGAAAGGCCTTCACCCCTTCAGTGTCACACAGGTCTGTTAAAAAAAATACCACAGCTGCAACATCTACGCCCGTTACTTCCTGTAATTCTTCCTCGTGTTTGACTTCCAAGGGCGTCTTGATGCTGCAGTTTGCTTTTGCTGCTTTGTCGCAGCTACAAGGAAGCCGATGGGCGACGGAAGTCAGAGTCATCCTAAAGCAAGCCGTGGGCTGGATAGGCAGCGATTTGAGAGCAATCCAGCCGACCATGCCAGATCAACTGCGTTACCGCCTTACGAAATCTGCACTTCCGCAAAGAAATCACAAACATCCTGAGTCCCGGGCTTCCAAATTCCTTGATTTAATGATACAAATTAAAGCTGCGGGGCATTGTTCTCTAATTCCTGCCCATAATTTGCAGCCTTAATTGGCTGCGACCAAAATAAAAACAAACCCACCAACATACATGTGACATCGCCATAATTCATCCACTTTATACCGGGGGAGACGAGACCACAGAGCAAATAAAGAAACTTTTGGTGAGACCGTTTCCCACGAGGACCTCTCGCTCTCTGCTCGGCTCCACTGCTGCTGCAGGACCGACTGGGTCTCTCAAAGACCTCCTTCACTGCCCGACTATATACATCCCACTGCAGCTTTAGTTCTCTTTGGAAAAAAACAACACAAGAAAGTGATTTCCTATGAACTCTGCGTGACTCCACCGGTTGAATGAAGGATTGCTTTGTGTGTGTGTGTGTGTGTGTGTGTGCATGCAAAGAAAAGATAGCGGCAGCAGCAGCAACAGAAGGAGGGGGGGTGAGGCAGAGAGGTGCCTGAGCTGTTATCTCTTAAGATGTGAGTGTTTACTGGAAGTAATGGTCTGTGTCATCACTACGCAACTACTGTGCGATGCAGGCTGGCGGGCAGCTGTCACGCCCGAGCCACATCTTCTGCATGAGCACAAAGCCCACGGCAAGAACGCGGGGCGGCGAAGAAGAGCAAGTATCAAGACAAATCTGGCCTTTGATATCAAGGATGAATGGGCGCGTTGAAGGATGAGTAGTGATGACTTGAAGGCCAATTTTCCCCGGCTCCATTTTTAGAAAATGACCGCAATGCTCTGGAGTTGGATAAATGTTGCTTTGCGAAAGGGCCACGTGGCATGTGTAGCACTCAAAAAGTGGTTGTCAAAGTTGCATGGATACGTAATTGGAAAAGAAAAAAAAAGCAATAAAGACCTCAGTGAAGTCATGTTCCACCTCTTTGTGCCGGACCAAAACTGAACCCTTTGCTTCAAGTCACTGGGTTTTGTCACATGAAGCTTAAAAAAAACAAACTGTCATGTTTCTGGTAAAACTGTAGGCATTAAAATGAAGGTGCACATAAATCCAGCCTTTAAGGGAGATGCGTTATAACTGTCATGGATATAATGCATTATAATGTCAAGGACTGTCAACATTGGTCATGTAATTTTTATCTACCATCATAAATCTTCGCACTTAAACATGAACTAAAATATACCAAATAGTCTTAAAAAATCAAATATTTTTCTTAAAGGTTAAATTTACTGACGTTCGCTAAAAATGGCTGCATGTAGGCAAACTCAGTGGGGAATTTAGCTAGCTGGTCTGACAGAGGAGCCAAGATGACGAACCCCAACCTCAAACTAATTTTATCATGCTGTTAAAAAAATACATTTAAACACCACCAAGACTTGCATGCTAAAATGTTAGCAGCTAATATTGTATATACACTCAAACCTGAGCGGATTAACATAAAACAGATTTTATTTTTTATTTTTTTTAAACAAACTCAAACTGGAACTGTTAGCATCTGGATTTTTTTTTATGTTGGGTGTTTGAAGTATTAACGCTTACACATTCTTCAAAGAAGAAGTTGGAGTGATAAGGATATTTAAAGGATGTTGTCCATTAGTTTTTAATGGAAGTTATCCAATATCTTTGTTATTGTAGTCACAAAAAGAAAAGAATAAACATGAAAGACCAGTTGCTAATCAATGGAAAAGCCTTAAGGAGCCAGTGTGGTACTTCCGGCTTTATTCCAGCAGCAGGTGTGTTGCACCGTGAACCCGCAGCAGCTCGGCTCAGCCTTTCGGTTACGTGAGATTCTCCCTCTCAGAGTTACTGCCTGTCATGCAGCAGGTTTGTGGTATTTCCTCTCCCGCTGCCGCTGCTCTTCGGAGCATTAACACGCGATCTAACATCTGTGGGTTCAGAGCTCAGGACACCGTAGGATCTGTTTGCCCGACACATCTTAGGTGACCTGTGTCTGCCGTCCAGACTCCATCGTGACCTCGGCCGACCTTTCTTCTGGCCCACTAAACAATGTTGGGAAGACCGGGTGCAGGAGGCAGTCCGGCGGAAGTGGTCGCCTTTGTCGAGTCGAGTCAGTTTATCATGGGTGAGCCGACGCCTCCTCTGCCCTTTGTGTCCCTGTTGTGACTGATGTCTTTTCCGTCCGGCTGCCCCCCCCTCCCCGCTGCTTCAATTAAAAAAGAAAGTCTCCCCATCCCCTTGGCCTTTACCTTGACTCGGCTGTTTCTACTAAACACACGTGAAAACACACAGCCCTGACTCGACTGCTCCCTCTCCTATTTTAGTCAAATCCCCCTCGGCGTCGTCCCTTTTAAAGCATCGCCTCATTTTCTGTTCTGAAATCATGACACAGACTTACGACAAGCAGGATGTCTGCATGCCGGCTGGGTTTAGGAAACAAATGTCCCAACTGTAATTGAACGTCGAGCTTTGATGTCAAACCCGAAATAATAACCTTTGGATAACTTTAACAACCTTAAACATAAAACAAGCTTGACGAAAGGTCATTACAAAAAAAGACAACCTTTTATTATCTCCAACACGCTCAACCACAGATGTTTTGATAGCACGAGGAATTATTGAATACATCAGAGGCCCATGAGTCACAGGATAGTTTCCATCAGAACTCCTCCAGGTTGCTCCTAGAGTCCCGGAGCTGCGTGAGGGATGTCAGCACCTCCTCCGTGGGCCTCCTGCCCAGCTGTTTACCCCCTCTGCTCCTCACATTCACTGTCCCACTCTCGCTCTCCTTATCCCCCACCACTGCACAGGAACAACAGCAGAGAAAATAACACACACTTCGGTTACAATCAGACGGCCAAACGTGGATAAATGAAAGAGCTGTTCAAGATAATGAGAGGCCGGAGTCGGTGCGGCACTATCCATCCTTACCAAATATGTAGTTGTACTGGGCCAGCTGAGCCGAGCGAATCTTTTTGTTTAAGGTTGTTCCTGGATCGTCATTCAAATCAACCATGAAGCCGGCCTCGTGGAACTGCCGCACCACCTTAATGAGAGGGGCGAGAGCGCTTTTCTGTTGAAGATCGTATCAGCGCTGAGCTGCTTACATCCAGGATTAGAGCAATAGAGACAGAAAAAAAGAAAGGGCAGAAACAAAGCAGACTTTCCGTTGATGTACAATTCCAGACTGACCTGTTTGCCGTATGACTCACTGTCGCCCCCCACAGGAATGACCATGACCTGAGCTGGGGACAGCCACAAAGGCCTGCGTGGGGAGAGATGGAGATGGAGATGATCACCTGAGCTGCTCCTTCATCGGCCGCATGTCAAGAATTTTTGCCCTCTCACCATTTGCCTCCAAAGTTTTCCGCCAGGATTGCGATCATTCTCTCCAGCGATCCCAGCACCGCCCGGTGGATCATCACTGGCCTGTGCAGTTGGCCGTCACGGCTGAGGTGAGAAGAAAAATGGAGGTTATCGACGAATCCATCATCGCGTTGAAGGCGAAAGCTGCTGCGCGTCATCACTGAGGGCGCTGTGCATTTCTGCACATTCCTTACGACTGAAAAAAACCCAAAACGATTAATAACGACAGACTCTGGATTATTTTAGCAAGCTCTCAACTTGACCGAAGTAAAAAAAAAAAATAAAAAATTCACATCACAAATTGATGTGAACTGAGGGATTCTAATCTTACAGTACGTTGCTAAACAGTCACCTTCAAAAGCTTTGATTAAAAACAAAGTAGAAAAGGGGGAAACTGGGAACCACTGCAAAACTCAAACACAATCGCAATCTTTCACGATCAAATTCTTGATGAAAACCAACTTGGAACTTCTGCCATATAGCTTCCGCAATCATCACATCACATTATGCAAAGTAAGCAGGGAGATCTATGAAACAGACAAGAACATGCTTGCAAAAGTGCAAGCGCGCAGATTTAAATCGCAGCAGATGTGGAAATGTTTCTCGGGTTCGAGGGCCAAACCCGAGATCCCAGACCTACCCGGCGTACTGAAGGTCGAAGCGGATTGGTAGCTGGAAATCCAGCTGGATCGTGGCACACTGGTGCTGCCGGCCAAGGGCGTCTTTGATCTGGATGTCGATCTGTCATGGAACACGTAGGGGGAGCGATGAGCACGATGAGCATCGCGGCGAAATAAATCTGCTCCAGCCAACGTCTGCAGACGAGAGTCTGGAGTGGGTGCAGACTCAGTGGGGGACGATGCGGATGGACGCAGTCCGTCAATGGGCTGTCAGGCGGAGCTCAAGGAGCACAAGCATCCTCGCTCGCTGGATGTCCTGAGGAATATTTCCACCCGGAACCCACGGGAAGAGGGAGGGGGGGGTTGTCTGGGCGCGTCGCACTTATTTCATCTGCCTTCAGTCTGTGTTACCAAGCGAGCTCAAGATTTACATTAAAGGTCCAGTGTGTAAAATTTTGCTTGAATTAGGATTTTCACATTGGAAAATCTCAACATACTGCCCATAAATACATTAATAAAAGTGCATACTGGCAGTACAATAAAAGTCATTTGGTTGTCCAACCCTTACAATGGTTCTCATATACACAGGAATATACATAGAGCAAATTCCAAACGCGCTGTCAGGCAGGGTTCCTATACCTTCAAAATGTTGCGCAATAGACCTTTAAGGTCACAATTTATTGTTTTATAACAAGAAAAAAAACAACAGAATGCAAGACGTATACATTACACAAAAAACATCCTTATGATTCAATTCCACAATGCTGCTGCTTTCACAGCGTGTCGCTCCCTGAACTGACCTTTGGTCCATAGAAGGCTCCGTCTCCTGGGTTCACTTCCCAACGTTCACCAAAGTGCTGCAGACTGTTTTCCAATTGCTGCCCACAGACACAGAGCACAGTTTAGTTGCATGATGTCATGATGAAGTCATATAAGGGTGTTTAAAAAAAAATCTTGTGGTGCTTCTTTGGAAAGCATACTTGTCACTTGGGTGATTTCAGAGAACTACACCCCACAATGTCATCATGCCGGATTATTTACTCTCTCTCTGGCTATGGTTCATTTTGTCCTGCTTACATTCACTGCCCAGGCCTTTTCAATGCATTGTTCTTCAAGTACCTCCGAGGTGATGAAGCGTCTTGTTTACCTTCTCGGCGTGGTCCCACTGCTCCGGCTCCCCCAGGCACGGCGTCGGGCGTGTGGACAGAAGGCAGTGGAAGGAAAAGCCAAACACCTGATACACTCGTCTTACAAAGTCCAAACAGGCCACGATCTCTTCCTCCAGCTGCAGAGAGAGAGAGGGAGAAAGAAAGGGGAAGAGAGAGAGAGAGAGGGACTGAGCACAATTCTGACACGAGGTGTAAACAAAAGGATTAGGATGTAAGAGAAACCATTGGCAAAAGTATATCTGAAACTTTCCCAACCTTAAAGTGAGAGTAAGAGTGAGATCAAGAGAGTAATGATCAGAATGTGAGCTTGATCTGAGAGTTAACAGGAAGTCTGTCAAAGGCCTGGAGGAGCTCAGTTCCAGGCTGCTGTGTCAGGGCTCAGCAGAGATGCACCACAGATGAAGGCAGAGTGTCTGTGCAGGACAAAGGCCTTCATTCATGCTGGTTCCAGGCCTCCTGGAATGTCTCAGGAGTTATTTGTACAGGCCATCTAATCACCGACATGTGGCTCAACGTGGACCCCGCACACCCTTGTCTGTGACACGTGGAAGCATCTCCGCAGAGACGACTGTGTTGTGGCGCAGGAGCGGAACGTTCTGTGTGCATTGTTCAACGAGAGCTTCGTAGTCGTACCTGCTCGGGTGCACAGAAGATGTGAGCGTCGTCCTGGCAGAACCTGCGCACGCGGGTGAGCCCTCCGAGCGCGCCCGACAGCTCGTTCCGGTGCAGGGCCCCGAAGTCGGCCCAGCGCAGGGGGAGTTCCCTCCACGAGCGGAGCCGCTGCTCGAACATGAGACTAAACACCGGAGAGGAAGAGTGAGAACCTGCTCGGTCTGAGAAGAAGGGCTGGAGCCAGAGACGGGGGACTCCAGTCACAAATTGGAGGACTTGACACTTGCTTGACTAACACTGATAAAAGACTTGACCTTCATGACTTGAGACTTGAGACAGATGACTCGAAAAGGACTTGACCTTTCACAAAAATTAAAAATTTGCAATTTTGTTGCAACTTTCTTTTTAGCTTACGTTAGAAAATGTTTTATTTTGAAAGTTAAAACTTAACGTGGCTAGAAAGCTAAGTAAGGAATGTCTTCTCAATAAAATGCAAGGGAGGTGTGTGTGTGTGTGTGTGTGTGTGTGTGTGTGTGTGTGTGTGTGTGTGTACCAGTGCGCCGGGCAGTTCATTGGCTTGAGGGCGTAAGTCTGGGAGCCCTCTGACGTCACTGTGAACATGTTCTCGCTGTAGTGCTCCCAGTGGCCTGAGCGCTCCCATAATGCAGTGCTGTACAGGGTCGGGGTCACGACCTCGGTGAAGCCTCGCCTTCGATATTCACCCTACAAGTGGAGAAGAGGCGCGTGTGTGAGTGATCTTGAGTGACATGGTGAATTTGACACACTGACAAAACAGCGCGTGCTAATATCTGCAGGAAGATCGAGACTTCTATCACTGATGCAGTGTGTACGAGACGCATGATATTAATGTCACATATTGAACTAATTAATGACTGTTTCCTAGTTTTCATCCAAGAGCAATTTCTGGCTGATTACTGTAATAATGTTCCAGCGCTGCAGCCCCCACCCACCCACCCACCCACCCAGGGCGCCGGTGGCCTTGTATCTGCACAGGATTTAGTTTTGTTGACCTTTTTTCCTCTCTTTTTTTTAATTCCGGGAGATAAAATCTGTGACGGCCAAACTAAATACAGACTGTTGTTTTTTGAAAGTAATACCAGTGATTGTTGGCGGCGGTAGAGCAACAATATCTATCTTGTCTGAATTATTCAAATCGGTGCACAGGCTCACATTAGAGGGGTGGGGGTGGGGTGGGGGCATTGAAAGGTTCAGTCAGTGTTTAACTGTTATAAACTAGACTCATAAAAAAGCACCGTCTATCGTAGTGGTAATCAGAGAAGTGCTGCTGCAAGTTTACCAGCATGTGGAAAGGAACGACAATAGAGTGCATTGACTGTACAAAGAAAACTGTGCAAGTTAGGGATGCAAATTATAGATTAATTACATAGCATATTATGACCATCACAGTATCTACAAGTGAAATGTTATAATGATAACACTGCTATAATGATATTAATTACCTGTGTAAAAAAAATTCAATTAATTGCGACTAATTTAATTTAATCAATTCAATTCTTGATCGACAATTAATCGATAATCGATTAATTGTTAACATCCCCAGTGCGAGTCAAGTGACTGATATTTACGCAACATAAAAACAAGATAGAAATGTGCTGATGGTCCAAAGAGACGGTTGCTCACCTTGATGAAGTCGGTGAGGGTGTTGTAGATGTGGGCTCCTTTAGGCAGGAAGAAGCAACTGCCAGGACTCACATCATTGAAGAAGAACAGCTCCTGGTCCTGTACAAAGATACGCACACAGTACATTAATGCATGAACCATGACTCCCTGTTTGCTGAATAACAGGGTTTTCCTGGTACATAGGTAGATGTGGAACTAATTTTCTACAAAATATTTTGATCGGGACAATCTTTTTAAGTTGAACACTTTAAAGTGAGAGCGTCACTGAAATATTTTACGCTATAAAATATCTTCATTTCTTTTGTCATTTTTCTGTTGCGCTGAATTTTTCTAATCACTCACATTTATCTCCACTGACCAACCGCTGTCATGCGGATACTCTTGGAAGGAAGCAGGTTTTTTTTTGCTGTGACCCAGTTACACATTTTGGCTTGGCTGCCACCGACGGGCAACACTGACTGAGTCTCAACTTCAGCTGTGATTTTGGATGCCAAGCTCCAGCTCGAAACGGCCACGGAGACAAAGGGGTTAGAATTCCCTCCCTCCCTGCAGAAGTGACCGGCTGCAGAACACGACTGCTTTGAATGGACTTGGTGGACGTTCGGTGCGGGGCGGGCCCAACGCCGCTCATTTTTAGGCAGTGACGGCCTGCGAGTTGGCAGCTGTGGGCAAATAACACGAATAACACAAATCCTCCGCAACTTGCGCTCACCGTTCCAATGCGCCTGTGGTCCCTCCTCCTCGCCTCCGCCTGTTCACTCTCCCACTCCTGCTTGTCCTTCTCGCCTGGGAAGGCCACGCCGAGGAGGCGAGTCAAGCCGGAGGACTGCGTCTCATTGGACAAGGTCATGGATGACAGCTGGGACGGGAGAGGGAGGGAGGGATGGAGAGAGAGGGGAAGAAAAAAATTGAACGACTGAGCGGTGGAAAAAGAGGGAGGGAGCGTGAGGGCCATCCAGAAGAGGAAGGCTGACAGCACATCTGATGGACGCCAGTGTGTTTGTAAGGACCAGGAACAGGAAACAGGCCTCTGACAAACACAACATCCTGCTGCTGCTGATATTTCCAGCCAGGCTGCAGTGGAATCCCACTCTGCCCGGTGACAAGGGCAGCAGGGGGACTCCTCCCTCTTCCTGGGTCAATAAAGATGGGAAAAATTCCATTCGCCCAGCAGGCGTCCCGCGGGACAAACGCTGCCAAACGTCGACCCAATTAAAACACATTTTGAGAGATTCTTTCATTATTCAAAGTAAAACAATAGGCAGGATGATTAGACGCTCTTTTCAGCGTGAGGTGTCTGGTCCAACCACGCCTGGCTTGACAGGCGGATGCAGATTTATTTGTTATCGTACCCAACTAGTGTTAAAGAAAACTTGCCAGCAGTTGCGCAATGAACATTTAAAAAATAATAAAAAACAAAACAAGAAGCATTAAATCCATACCTGAAGCATGGAGAACACCTTGAGGAGGCCAGTGTGTGGGAGGAGAGGGCCGCTGCAGACTGCTATGGTGTCCCCGCATCTGAGAAATGCAGTAACACACAGTTGCAAGTTGACATCAAATCCAGTGCTTGTGTTTGTGTCTGAGGAACTGATACGTGCCTGTATGCTGTGATGGTGGGGCCATTCATCTGCTCTTCAATAAGCTGCAGTCTCAACTTGTTGTCCTGGAAAAGACAAAACAAAGTAAAGACCATTAGGGCTGTCAAACTATTCCTGCAACGTCACGTGATGTCGTTTATTAATCTAAGGCTGTCCTAAATCCAAACTGAAGACTGTGTGTCTGCAAAGAATAACAGTGGGTGGTGGTGTGTCCGACCTGAAAGAGCTCTTGGACTTGTTGTGAGTTCAGCTCGGCTCTGGTTAGAGGAAGTTTGAGGGATGCGGCCTGTTTGCATTTCTTCTCTACATCACTCAGGCACAACGTGCTGCAGGAGGAATTTATTTGAGACATAGACAAAAACACACCGGACGTCTTTACATATTACACACAAACGTCCATCTCACTTGTCGTCCAGCAGGTGGTCGCAGTAGAGTCCAAGTTCTGAAGCTCCTTCTCTGTAGACGTCTGCACCAAATTCTGTCTCCAACACTGCACCCAGGACACAAGCACCTGTACTCCATGCTGCCTGGAAAACAGTGAAGGGTACAGGGAAGACCTGGTTTAGAGTCTCAAGTCATTTAGGATTACAATGTCCAAATTCTGAACGGCACGACACGGTTCATCATTTGTTCCGTTAGACCAAAAGGTCAATGTTTGTTCATGTACGTAATGCTTTACAACACATCTAAAAAATAAAAATAAACAAAAAACCTAAATGTCTTGCACACCAAAAAGAAACAGAAAACAAAACAAAACTGTGGGTGATTACCTGTCTTCCCTCAACTGTGTCAAAGCCCAAAAACTTCAGTTCACAGTCTCCCTCTAGAGGTCGTCCAAGCTCCCACAACTCACCATTCACTCTGCAGACCAACGCTCCCTTTGCACTGCGAAAACAAAAGCCCCTGACTATTGTATCTGACAAAACAACAATAAAAGCTGAAGCCATGTGATGCATTTACCGGAGGCTCTGGGAAACAAAGAGAGGAGTGGTGACACCAGCTGTGCCCTTTACGGTCCTCCCATCATCCAGTCGGATACTGAGGGGCAACTCTTGACCTTCAAGGCGCCTGTGACTGCTTTGTTTTTCCCTCAGGGACTCAAATATCCGCAGCCTCTCAGATAAGGCTGGAAACACCTGCAGAAGGACAAAATAGATGCCATCAGATCAAAATATTTAAAAAACAAAAAAAACAAAAAACAAAAACTCAATACATTTCAAAGTCAGCAGCTACAAAACACACTCACACACACCCCAGACATTCAGACAATAGTTCTGCCGTAAAAATAAAAAATTAGACAGCTAATTCATGACGAACAAACAATGATGAAAAAAAAAAACAAAAAACAAAAACAAAACTTCTATAGAATGCTTCCAAAGCTACTGGGAGACTATATTCCATTCTACAAGTATAGCCCAAGTTGTTCATTTGGAGATATTTATAGATACAAGAATTGTGGCGACCTATTTAAGGC
Source organism: Nelusetta ayraudi (assembly GCF_046127955.1). NCBI lineage: Eukaryota > Metazoa > Chordata > Actinopteri > Tetraodontiformes > Monacanthidae > Nelusetta > Nelusetta ayraudi. Next base: position 4,920,893 of record NW_027466113.1, read on the forward strand.
ATATGACCAGGAAGTTAAGGATGAAGAGAGATGGAGGTTATGGTTGGGTTCAATGTCACTACTAACAGCACACAGCATGACAAACTAATATGTAAAATAAAAACAAATGGAAAATTAATCCCACTAGAATTGTCCTCCTTATTTATACACAAGACAAAACAAACAAACAAAAAAAAACTGTCCTCTCTTCCATCTGACCTCCGACACCAGCACCAACAGTGTTTGCAGGGCTGACAGCAGACTTGACATACACTAGCTAGCGTTAGCCGCACTATGCTGTGCCGCGGTACGAACAAGCTCGCGCACCTTGCTGTATTTCCTGCGCGCGTGGAGCGTCGCGCGACACAGCTGCCCGCGCGAGACCAGCCGAAGCAAGTGGGTCAGCGCCATCACGCCACCACCGCACGCACATAGCACGCATACGCCCAAACACCACGCACTACTGTCATCCCTCTCTGCGAGCCGCCATAACACCGGAAGTGCAGGATTGGACATCGGCGATGACGTCACGGCGCTGCAAGGCAAGGAGCGTGCGCGCCTGCCCGGCGAGCTCCCGCTTCAGTGCGCGTACACGTGAAGTGACTACACAAAAATGCCGAGAAACCTTCAACAGTCCAAGAACTATTAATGCCAGACACATTCAGGGGGAAATGTTTGAAACACAGGAAGGGAAACATGAGGAATGTAAACGAAACTGTTTACATCGTTGAAACTGACGACTGTTGAAACATGTTGAACTTTGATAGACTGGTCGCTCTCTCTCTCTCTCTCTCTCTCACTCACACTCACACTCACACTCTCTCTCACACTCTCTCTCTCACACACACACACACACACACACACACACACACACACACACACAATTGCGGGGGGGCGGGGGGGGCAGGAAACACTTTCAAATTAAAGGTTTACGTTTTTTAAGAGCCAACCAATATGACCACACTTTATTAGCAGTTTATTGTCCGAGATATAATTATTTTATATTTGCCAAGAAACCGGGTAAATATAACTTAAACGGTTTTCCTCCTCCAAAAAATACAAAAAAACCTCTCAGTTCTAAATTATGATTGATAAATCCCGAACATCAGGAATCCGTAATACTTGGCCAGACGCTCAGAAATATCGATATATGTAAGCTAGCAGCCATAATATGAGTTAATTATGGACTCTGAAATGCCACTAGCGCTGCTGGTACACTGCGCACCTGAGCGAAAGTGGCTTCGAGACTTAGTTCAGTTCCACTGAACTGCCACTTGGGGGCGCTGCTATACTTAAAGAAACGGGTACAACTCAAATCTATCGACGTCAAATGAAAGGTCCTAAAGAATAGTGGGCTTTTTGTTCCCAAAAATGTAAAACAATTGATTCTAAAATTAATTTAATTTAGAATACCTAAAGCCTAGATCATTTTACTGCTGTCAAAAAAATTCATAAACATGCTAAAAGTTTGATCATTTGGCGGCCTTCATAAATTCAAACTAAGATATTGTTTCTGTATTTGCTATTGGTTTAATATCATTATATCATACACTAAAAGAGTAGTATAAGTGTAGTCCATTTACCAACTTTTTTTTGTAAATTAATAATAATTAAATTAGTTTTCAGTGGTAACTGTATTGTATTTTTTACCATTAAAAATGCAAATGTAAGGTGTATCTGGAAGAAAACAAAATGTGAAAATAAAAAAGGAAGAAATATTTCACAAAACGGTGAAAGCACTGATAGAATGAATGTGGGGACTTTGTGGGAAGTGCTGGCCATCAAAAACAATGTCAGTGCATTTATTTATTGTCACCAGTGAAGCTGCTGTGATGGCAAAATGTAGTGTATAGAGCTTAAATTATCCAGTGGGTCGCAAACTGTTGTTTGTCCATGTGACCGTGTCACCACAGGCAGCGGCTATAAGAGAAGTATGTGGTCTCTGCTGGGATAAAAGAGGTGGAAACAAAAAACAAAAAAAGAAAACATCTCCCGTGTTGAATGATGATAGAACACTGTGTTCACAGTAAGACGGTGCAAATGACATGTATTTCTTTTTTTAAAAAAATGAAAAATAAATGCAAGCCTCTCTGAGAAACTACTGAACGTCCTGCTTTCCTTATGATGTGGAAATATGCTTTTGGTGAGAACAAATGCAGATCCATCCATGTATGTATGCATGCATGTATGAAGTTCAACACCGCTACTGCGTGTGTGTGTTTCTCACACCAGAAAGGACTGGACACTCGAAGACCAGTGATATAACATCATTGATGAAACAGCAGAAAGAGTAATTCAACTTGTCAGAGGGTTACAGACCGTCAGCGACATCACACATCTTTTTCAGAGTAAAGGTGCATTTAAAAAGCAGAGCTTAATACGGTAACAGTCACAAGGGTTAGAGTGACAGGTGCTCCGGAAGCAGGAAGTTTTACGACGTGGCCGACGCAAAGCTTTTCTTCTGCGCTGTAACAATTTGGTAAGTTTTTACACAGGGTGGCGAAGCCCCTCATAAGAAACACGAGAACTCGGAGAATGTGCTGACACTCTTGTGGCAAATAAAGCACTTTTGTTGTTACATTTAGTGCATCTGTTCACCAACTCCATGGGGTACTTTGCACATGTATGACTTGGTAAAGTTAAACTTTGAACTCAACCTGTGAATTATAACAGGAAGGCGACAGGGCAGGTTGCACAAGACACAACTCCCCCAATCACTTCTTTTTTTCTTTAGTGTAAACAACTAAAGCGCAGAGGCGAAGGAGGGATGCATTAAGGCAATGATTCCTGCTCTTAGAGGATGGATTGGTGCCCTAAGGTGACCCCTCTGTTCTCCAGGCAATGTTGGTAGAGATAACCACTGGAGCAAAAGGAAGCAGTTAGGGCTCAGGAGAATGAATTTAGTAAAGGACAAAAACTGAAGCAAGTGCCAAATCAACTGGGGTAATAAAAACAACCAATTTAAAACAGGTGTTTTAAATGGGCTGCTGCAATTCCAATTTAGTTTAATAGTAAAAAATGCAGCAAAAAACAAAACAAAAAAACAACTGACGCAGCACGACAGGCTGGTAGCGGCTGCGTCAAAATATCAAAAGAACATCTGGGAACAGCGCCACTTACAGGAGCACGTCCCAGTTGGTGACCAAATAGTTTCCCCCCCACCTCCCCAACTTGAAAAACCCAAAACTCTGGACTTCAATCAGACAAGCTGAAAACTAGCAGGAATGTTGGTTTAAGCAGAAATGAACCCCTCCAGCGGAACCTTGAGAGAATCAACACGAACCGCGCCACAGAGACAGTCGGCTACGTCGAACAGGAGAACAGAGTTAACTCCGCCCTCATCTTCTGCACGTCGGCTTCAAAGAGGAGGACAAGACAAAAAATAAAATAAAATAAAATAAAAAAAAAAAAGGTGCAAGAGAAACTGCAGAGAAATTCTTCCGGAGTTAAAGCTTATCCAAGGCCTCGTCACAGTATAAGACGGGATGCGTGAGTAACAAATATAGTCCTCGTTGACAGAAATAAAGCTTGAAGAGGAGGGAAAAAGCTGTAGTTCTTTATATTTACAAGCTCAAAGATTTACAGTGGAAGAGATAAAGTTAAGAAAAGGTTTGAGAGAGGAAGATTATTTACAGCAGGAAGGGCAGCAAACAATAAGAGTTGACTTCAGCTGCAGCATGAACCCAATCGCATCACTTCAAAACAAAAAATATAGATATATGGAGTCAGGACACAGCACAGCTTAGCACACACCCCAACACACGTGGATGAAGAGATCAGGTTTGGAAAATACTTCAGTTGTCACTTGTCAAACGTTTCTATGGATATTTTGGCATGGTGGCGATTTGTTTTTTTGCTGGCTGAGACTTCATAATGAAGAAACTGCTTTAGGAAAGAATTATGGCGTTTCACCTGTAATATCAAAAATATTGCTCATGTTTTTTTTCCTGTTGCAAATTAACATCCGTTTGACTCTCCTGCTTTCCGAAGGATTGTGAACTAACTATCAAGTAGGAAACGCCGTCAGTTGAACTTCCTGCGCTTTCGTCCTAGAGGCAGCGACCGGTACTACTGCGGCCAGGGAGGCGGAAGAAGACGGTAGGTAGATGGTGGGTTGGTACAACTCTCTTTACTTTAGAACTAATAAACCACACGGCTGCAAGCATCAGTGTGCGATGACCGGCGAGCTAGCGAGCGGAAGCATCGACATCTAATCAGCTATTTACATACAACCTTCGTTTTGCATTCAACACAATCAAACAGGGTGAAGAGACTTCCGGGCTCATTACCAGGGCAGGGCTAAAACACACTGGGCATTTCAGGGCGGCGCCGGCGGCGAGCCTCTCAGTAGCGCGGGGGGAGGTAGGGTCTCTTCTGGCCGTGGAAGGAGCCGCCCGAGAACGGCGGGCCGGACCGCTTGGTCCCCCGGAAGCCGCCGTGGGAGAAATCCCTGCCACCCCGCAGCAGCGGCCTCTGCGGGAGGGGGAGGGAGAGGAAGGGCGGCCGCGGGGTGGGCAGGTTGAGGAGGGGCACGGGGCCCGAGGCCGGCGTACCGCGGGGCGGAGCCGGGGGGCTGGCGGGGGACTTGAGGAGCGGGGGGGCGGAAGGGGCATCGACCGCCGGAGAGCTGGGGGTGGAGGGCGGGGTGGTGGAGGAGGTGGGCGATGGGGAGGGGAGGGGCAGAGTGAGGGGCTCCTTCACCCTGCCCAGGAGGGGGACGGGGACGCCGGCGCCACCCGGTGGCTGGTGGTGGTGGTGGCGGTGATGCTGCTGGTGGTGTTGGTGTTGGTGGAGTTGGTGGTGTTGGTGGTGATGGTGTTGGTGGTGGTGGTGGTGGTGGTGGGGCCCGAAGGCCTCCTTCACGGTGCCCTTGCGGGGCAGCTTGGGCGGCTCGCCGAGCAGCGACGCCATGAGCGGCGGCGGGCCCGCCTTGCCCCCCCGCTGCGGCACCCGGCCCCGGTCTGCGTCCAGTCTGGCGGCGGCGAGGGGCAGGTCGACGGGCACCAGCACGCCGCCCACCATGACGGCAGAGGGCACGGGCGACGGCGAGAGCTGCTGCTGCAGGGGAGGGGGAGGGGGGCGGGGGATGGGCGGCGGCGAGCTGAGGAAGGGCGAGGAGGACGGGTGGGGGAGGAGGAGCGGCGGCGGGGGCGGAGTCTGCAGGCTCTCCAGGTGGTAGGGCAGCGGCGGGAAGGGCGACTGCGGGTGGAGGGCGTGGGGCGGAGGCGGGTGGAGGTGGGGGGGCAGCAGGAGGTGGGGGGGAGGCTGGGGCATGGGGGGCGGCCCGCCACCGGCACCGCCGTCCTCGCCGAGGGCGCGGGGAGGCGTCGGGGGCTGCGGCTCCATGTAGGCCACCGCCTCGTCCTCAAACCACAGGGCGCCGCCGGGACGCCCGCCGGCCCCGCCCTCCCGCCGGGAGCCGCGGCCAATCATGCGGATGCTCTCCACCGTCTTGATGCGCTCCCCGACAGGCCGGTTGGAGTACTTGAGCGCCTGGATGGGCGCGCCCTCGGCGCAGGGCGACACCAGCGTCTCGATGCGGTGGTAGCGGCCTTCGTTCTGCTGGCCGCCGACCTCTTGACCTTTCCTCTTGTCCTCCGCCTTCTCGCCGCCACCGTCGGCCTTCCGGGAGCCCGTCGGCATCCTGCTTCCCATCAGCCTGGCCGGGCCGTGCTCGCCGTCTCTCCTCCCCTTGGGGGGGGAGGGGAGGCGCTTCCTCGCGCCGTCGGCGTCCTTGGCGACGCTCTTCTTCCCGCTGGGTCCGAAGCGAGCGCCGCCGTTGAAGTCTCCGTTGCTGCCGCCACCTCCCGATGGCGTGATGACAGCGTCCCAGGGGTCGCTGCGGTAGGCGGTGGGCGACAGGCTGTGGCCCCGGGGCGGCCCGCCGGCGCTGGGCGGGTCCATCATCTCGTCCTGGGTGGGCGTGCCGGCGCCCTCGTCCCGCACCGGCGTCCCGTCCACCCCGTCGGGGCTCATGTCGCCCAGGGCGAGGCTGAAGCCCGGGTTGCCCTGCAGGAAGCTGTTGATTTTCGACTCCAGGCTCGGCGGGGAGACGGAGGGCGCGGCAGCGCGGGGCGGCGGGGGAGGGGGCGGCGGGGACGCCCGCCTGTCCGCGTCGCTGTCCCTCGCCGGGCCGCGGCCGGGCGTGTCCCTCTTGAAGCTGTTGCCCAGGAGGGGCTTGGGTTTGGGGGCGGAGGGGCTGAGCAGGGTCTTGACCCCTGCTGCTGCTGCTGCTGCTGCTGCTGCTGAGGATGCTGAGGAAGAGGACGATGACGATGATGTCGACTCTGGGGAGGTTTTGGCGGGCGGGGCCGAGGAGGTGTTGGTCACACTCTGCAAAAGAGACGACAGACCTGCGGCGAGACACAAAGTCAGAGGTGAACGGAGCGCGGCGTGACGGGAATGGCGACGGAGCGGCGGGGGGAGCGTGCGGAGGAGCTCACCGGGTGTGTTGGACTTGGACAGGGCATTGAGGATGCCCTCGGGGGTGATGTCCACGCGGGACAGGATGCTGGCGAGGGCCGGGCTCGAAGGGGTCACTTTGGAGGCCGCCGCCGGACCGGAGGGGGTGGTGGGCGTGCCCGTCGATGAGGGGGCGGGGCTCGCCGCTGAGGGAACACCGGAGGCGAGAGGCGGATGACTCAGAACACTCAGGAATGAACGGAGAGGTCCAGTCGGTAACAACTTAAAAGGAATTTAAGGACTGACAGGGCATTTGGTATTCAAGCCACTGTTAGGCCGGCTTCCTGAAAAATTGCTCTATGTATATATATAGATATACACATATAGATCTAAAATCTCAAATATGAATAACACCGTAAACAGCAAATCAGGCACAGTTTTCGAAGAATTTATTTAAAGTTTAGTTTATTTGCACCTCTGAAGCTCCTTGTAGCTCAGAGTGAATACTTCATACTTAATCTTAGACCTCTCTCCCTGCTGCAACATGCTGATTGAATCCAGTCTCGAATGCAAACAGAGCTTTGTTTCCGGTACGTGACAAAAGACTGGTGTGATATTATGACGTAGCGCACATAACGCTTGACGACCCTCTGCAGCAGCGTACCTGAGTTCTTCATGGCCGACGTCAGTGAGCTGAGAATGGAGCTGATCTTTCCCAGGTCCACCTTCTCCAGGCTGACGCCCAGAGGGGCCGTGGCAGCGCTTTGAGCGGCGGCGGAGGCGGCGCTGGAGGCGGAGGGCGTCGTGGCGGGAGTTTTCGGAGCCGCGTCCGCCTTTGTTGCCTTGGCAACAGCGGCGGAACCCTTGTCTTTCTTCTTATCTGCTTTGCAAAAACAATCCAAAGAGTCGTTACTTCTCGACGTCCGACTGCGGACCAGTACGGACTACGGATGCAAATCATCGATGAATTCATGAATCGTTAGTTGATTGACCTTATCGATCGACGAATGATTAATTGATAAGTGCTGATTTTTCCTGAGAACCTAAATTTCACAATGAAAAAATTTGTAAGGAAGAGATTATTTAACCCTTGAATAATGTTGAGGGCCCAATGTGACCCATTTGTAAATTAGAGAACAGTAAAAACACCCTAAACATTTATCCTCTGACTTTAAGTTGACTTCTAATGAGTCACATTTCAACTTTTTTTTTATTTTATTTGTTCTAGGTATATTATGACCATCTCAGTATCTACAGGTGAATTTCTCTTTCTCGCCACTATGCTGTTATAATGATATTAACTAGCCGTGTAAAAAAAAAAAAAAAGGTTCAATTAATTAAGACAAATTTGATTTAATCGATTCAATTCTTAATCGCCAATTAATCGATAACATCTTTCTCACACGTCCCTCGTGCGGACGTGTGTGAAAGGCACAGAACCGCCACTGACCCTCGGCTTCCTCGTCGGACACCTCCATGTCCTCCGCGTCCCTGTTGTCGCTGTGCGTCTCCCCGTCATCCATGGCCTTCCCGTCCAGCTCCGGGTCCACCTGGGCGCTGTTCACACCCAGGACCAGGAAGGGCGAGTCGGAACCGGTGGGGGACGGGGCGTCTTCGGAGGGGGAGGGGATGGGCGAGTCCTCGGGGCCGGGGAGGGTCGGCTTGAGCAAATCCAGCTTCCTCTTCAGACTGGCCACACGGTTGGCAAACGCGTTGTACGCCTGCAAGAGCAGAGGGTGACGATAAACGACACAAAGAAAGAAAGAAAATGACCCATAGAGATAAAAAATTATTTTAAAGATTTCAAGAGATTGAAATCAACAATATAGGCTAGATAACCAAGATCTGGACAGACCGATTCTTGCAGTATTTTAGGGCTCAACACACGCAAAACAAAACCCAACACTCACATTGGCCACAATCTTGACCTCCTTGTACTGCATCTCGTAGAAGATGTCTGCATTGCCCAAAGCCTCGAGCAGGGGTGGCGCTGTTTTCAACTCCTTGTCAAGGAAGGCAGCAAACTCCTGCAGCTTCTCGGTGTTGTCCTCAAAGTCCTTGGCGAACTTGTTTCCTTCAGCCTTGTCTGGAAGCAGGTGCGAGAACAAACAAAAAGTCACACACACAGGTGCACATGGATGGGTTTCACTTCCAAGCTTTCAGGCTACAGGGCTTCAAAGGGATGTGGTAAAATTTTAAAAGGAAAAAAAAAAAAAGTAGACATTTTCATTTAGTTTATGGGAGGATTCACCTGCATGGAACATAGTCAGAGTTTTGCAGAAGGCAAATATAACAAATTGAAAATAAATACACCACCTACATGCACAGTATAATAAAGGCTTTCAGCAATTTTTGCATTCGAGGAAAGGACAGCATCCTAGAGAATAAGGGTCCATTTCAAACACACTTTGAGCAGTGTTGATCACGAGAGGACGGCTGGAGACGGGACAACTCGGAAGACCTTCGAAGGAGGCCTGAACCAAATGTGACCACATTTTTCCAGCAACAGCAGCTGCAGGGGAAGCCAACTCAGGTCAGTGAGTGGCACGACTCATTCTGCGAAGCTGCATCGTGCTATGAGCAAGATAGCAAGACATCTAATCAGCTTTTTGTGTGTACTAGTTTTTCTATAAAAGGTTTATTAAGTCTTTCTTTGAAAGGTGATTTTGATACTCTGGTTAGCCTCTGGTTTGTATCATCATCGTGGCTTTAATTGACACTATCACAATGAAAACAATTGATTTTGCAATAACAACACGACTGTCACAGCAAGTAAACAGAGCCATTTTGAGTGCTGGTTCCATTTTAGCATTCCGCAGGGGGAAACGGTGACAACTGCAGCGGGATTGTGAAGACTGCGCGGATAGAGCATTGTCACAGTAGAGGAGAACCATGACTGTCCAATTATTGCCCCTTTTTAATCAAAGCTTGTAAGCTGCCTGGGCTCACAGCGTCTGAGAGTCTCAAAGAGGCCATGAACGCACACAACAAACCCTTAAAAATCTCCATCAACCCCGTGCGGTCACGATTAGCCCTCTTAAATCCTCACTGGTTGTGCGACTGTCAGTTTCAACGCCTCCACCACCACACCACAACACAAACAAGGGAGGTATCAGCTCTGCAAGAATAAATTTCAGCAGCTGCGTTACAGTTTTTGGCAAAAATAAAAGCGAGATGTGTGGAGGTGTGGAGCACATAAATTGTAATTCTCGTCTCGCGGAACGCAATTCTCGTAAAATCTCATCCCGTGAGATTTACAAGAATTATATTTGCTTTTGTTTGTTTAAAAATGGTTGTAAAATAATTTGTCTCCTCCTCCATCCAAACATAACACACCATTTTCCCTTGAAGTGAACTGGTCACATGACCCCGGACATCACATCCGGTGACGCATAAATGTGAAAAAGTCTTTCGATGACACTTTTGCGATGTACCTCGATATCGATACGTCTGAAAAGCCACCTCATGAGAGCGGAAAAACCTTTCAGAGATATTTGAGAGGTTTTTTGAAATTCAGATGTTTCCATTGACAGTTTTTTAATTGCGATATTTAGGTTTTGTGCAATTCTGGGGGTAATGGAAACGCAGCTAGTGTTTGCTTGTTTTTTTTTTTTTTATTTGGTTGGTTTGAGAGTGAGATCCAGTCACTGGTGGTCGCCAGAGAGGCACACGGAGACACGCATGGATCCCAGGTGGGAACCAAGAGCTGCTCCCTTGTTTTGGAAGCACGTGGGACATAGTCAGAGAAACAAAATGCAAGTGGAAACTACGCCTTAACAAATCAATCCAAACAGAGTTTTATATAAGCTGTGACCTCTGACCTTTCAGCCTCTTTAGCGCCTCCGTGCTGCACGCGTCCGCCCGCAGAGATCCCAGCTGCTTCTCCCGCAGCTCCTCCTCTGCCACCACCCGCCGGTATCGTGAGAGCTGCTCGACGAGGGAGTGGGGCTGGATGGACAAGAGGGGGGAGCCAATCAGAGGTGTGCAACGAGACCCGAAGACGGACAAACACGGTGAGGTCGAGGGACCCCGTGTGACCACGGACGCACACAACTCACCGTGAACTCGGCCACGATCTTGGACTTGAGGGCGGCTTTAGTGTTGGTCGGGACTGAAAGATTCAAGTTGGGCACAAGTCATTCAATGCAAAATTTACAAATGATTTGATTTGATTTGTTTATTTATTACAAACATGTAAAAAGGAAAGAGAAATAAAAAGGATACAAAACCAACATGCAATGACTAATGGGAAAAAAAGTTTTGAGAGTCGGGATGTTAACAATTAATTTATTATTGATTAATTGTCAATTAAGAATTAAATTGATTAAATTAAATTAGTCGCAATTAATTGAACATTTTTCACATGGGTAGCTAATATCATAATAGTGTAGTGGCAGGAAAGAGAAATTCACCTGTAGATACTGTGATGGTCATAATATACCTATATATACACACCTATATATATACAAGTTACCTTTAAACAACTTTTTTTTTTCTTTTTTCTTAAGTTGAAATGTGACCCATTAGAAGTCCACCTAAAGTCAGATGATAAATGTTGAGTGTTTTTCCTGTTCTCTAATGTAAAAATGGGTCACTTTGGACCCTCAACATTATTCAAGGGTTGAATAATGTGTTCCTTGCACATTTTTCATTGTGAAATTTAGGTTCTCAGGAAAAATCGCAGCCGATCAATTAATCGTTAATCGATCGATAAGGTCAATCAACTAACGATTCATGAATTAATCGATAACTTGCATCCCTATTTGAGATTTCATTAGCACTTAATTATTTAATTAATTAACTACTGGGAAGCAAAGAGAAAAGACCTACCATTTCCTGGCTGAGCTACTTTTTCTTTCTCCTTCTCCTTCTCCTTCTCCTTTTCCTTCTCCTTCTCCTTCAGTTTCTCTCGCTCCTTCTCCTTCCTGTTCAAACCGGCTTTGAACTGGGCAATCACCTCCTCGGGATAGACGCTCCTCTCCTCCCAAATTGAAAATATCCTCTCCACAGATTTGCGGACCTTCCCATCTCTGCTACCACAGCCACACAAATGACATTTTGTTATTGGCAGCAGGGAAGGACACTGAGAGAAGGTCTCACTTGTCAAACCGGGAGCGGGGCACAACCAAAAGTCGGTGCTCACCTGATAAACTGGGCGGCGTTGGGAAGGACATCTCCAAAGGCTGCACGGAAGACGACTGCGTTCTTCCTTTTGCAGTTCTGGATGACGTCATTCGCAAGGTAGAAGAGGTTCAAGCGGTGATTGTTGTCGGCTGGGGGGGGGGGGTACAACAGCACAAGTCAGCGAGTGATTGATCAAAAATGACACAATTACCTGTGATACAAGCCATTTATAATTCTTTAATCTCACAATTGAACCCATCATAATATCTCTCAATGAGCTTTGGGGTATTTAACCCTTTTATGTGAATACTGGTGTTAAGCTAAAACATTTAGAAGAGCATTTTACCTGTTGTATGTTGTCCCACATGATTTAAGCGCAAGTTAAATTAGGTTTAAGCGGAACTAATTTGCACCAGTTGAAAAAGACACGGTTGAAATATACATTAAAAAAAAAAAGAAAGAAATATGCCAGAGAGGTTTGAAGCCTTGAAAGACTTATCAAAGGACCTCCACTATCAAAACATCACACTACAATAAGATAAGAACCTGCAATAGCATATCATCAAGCGGCGGTGTCAGGTTAAAAATAAATAAATAAATAAATAATTAAAATAAAAAGGAAAAAATAAAACCCCTGAGCTGAACCACATTATGCACTAATGTGGACTGGTGCTGCAGCAATAGGGCACATTATTTGAGGTGGAACTGCTCTTTATATAAATGTTTGTTAGAGAAGCATTTTATTTATTTGTAATGATCCAACAATTATCATGATAATAAATTGGGCCTTTAAAAAAACATGCACACACACACACTCACACCACAACTATAACAGTTTCTAAAGAAATAATTAAAAAAAAAAACTTTCAATGTTTCTTTCTAACTTTATTCTTTTGGTAGTGAGTCTTTTGCATTCATAAAAAAAAAAGTTAAATATTGATTTAAATTCAATTTTCTGAAATAAAATTTAACAACAGGGAATTTTAGCTAGGACACAAACTGGAGAGAATGATTTTGTTTTGTGGGGAAAAAGGCTCAATTGTCACCGTCATCGTCGTGTCTTTCAGACCACTTTTGCCAAAATAACCTTTTTGAGAAAACAAGCCAGAAAATGCATGTGGTTCAAAAAATCGGCATATTAAATACATTGCAGAGTGGAGCCAACTGTAGCTAATTCTACAACAGGATAAACATTTGTCATGTCTTCTCATGTTCCAGCTGTAACTCTTGACTAAACTAGACAATCAAGCGGCTCTGTTCAGTTCTGGACTTTACAGCCTGAACATGAGTGAAAACAGTCAAACCAGACCAGTAAAGACTATTAACTCTTCTAAAATAACAATGACAGCACAGAACAGTTTACATCAGCTTTAATTGTCAATAAAGTTCCCATTTGATGAGTGACGTTTTTACATCTTAAATGTGGAAATTTCTGTCAGCAACACTACGGTAATTTAATTTTATAGATGCTTAATAATTACAAGGAATATGTTGCCAAGTTATATTTTCTGCTTTTAGAAGTTGGTCTTTGGAAAATTTCATCTTGAATTCCGTCTCTAGGTGCTAACATTTTATTAAATGAAGCATTGTTGAAATCTTTAACATACTCTGGAGGACTGGCAGGAAATATATCTAGACTGAGAAATATTCCAGCTGATCAAGCAGCGTGGCCAGACTCAATGTCGACACACAATCATGTGTGCACGCGCACACACGCACAAATGTGAGTGAGATTACAATAAGTAAACAAAACCCATTACTGAATCAGACACGTAGACGCATGTGTGTGTGTGTGTGTGTGTGTGTGCGTGCGTGTGTGTGTGTTCGCACGTTTGTCTGCAGTGTGAGCATTATAGCACAGAATCGGCTATTCTCAGAAAGTGCATTATCATGATGACATAATGGCATTCAACTGTGTGGCATTAGTCGATACCTGCACTCACAAGACCAATTCAAAGACAATACCATCCTACTAAAAAAAGAAAAACCCAGCCCAAACAAACAAGGAATAACAACATGATAGGCTTCATGACAAACATCTGTTATTGTAAAATCTACAGTTTAACCAACTACTTATGACACTCATAACAACAATCTGACACTCATAAATGGGGCTGAAAAAGCTGTACATATCTCCTTTGTCTACAACCTGCAAAAAACACTGCCGTTTTCTGCTAAAACTGCCACTCGGTTTGACTTTCCACACCATTTGAAAGAGAAAAAACCCCAAGTTGGATGCGAGTCGGTCACAGAGGGCTCAATGTAAATCTAGCTGGGTTTATTGTCAACCCGGGGTTGGAGGGGTCAGTGAGATACGCCCTCTGTGACATCACAAATGGTTGACTTCTAAAAGTCTCTTGTAGTACATACAAGCTTTCCGAAAAGCAAAAGCGGCGAGAATGGATTCTGGGGGTTTCACTGACCGGCTTAAGACACAAATTAGGGGGTAGAAAACATTGACAACATGAATTTTGCATGATTTGAGCTCTTTAAATATTGAACAGAGTATCTTGTAACCATGCCCTGGTGGCGGACACGGCTGCTTTTGGATAGTTGGCACTCCATCAGAGAGAATGGCTCAGCAGAACATGACCAATCAAACACGTGCACTCGGCACAGGAGACAAATTGATTGGGGGAAGAAAAAAAAAAGTGCTCTGTGACCTGCAAAGGCACAAGCCTGCATCCAAACGGTAAAAAAGTTCTTCGCTAGTATTTTTGGACGACGGTAACGTGCGTTTTGGGACATTGCTACAATTCTTGACAAAAATCAACCACAACAACTGACTTCCCAACACATGATTTGTAAATCAACAAAACAATAGTACTATGGCATCTAATGTAACCTCCATTTATTCCAGGTGCCGTCAACCATGATATGCCAGGCAATACTGACGATCATATTCAATTTCTACTGATTAAGGGAACTGTAAGGAGCAATGAATACAGGGCCCAATTGGGAAAAATTAAATAAGAGGAAATCCAAAGCTATTTTTATTATAGAAATGTAGGAACTCCGGGAGTTATTGTGCGCACTTGCTGTGCGTGCTTTTGAAAGTGATGAATTCTAAGCAAAACAAGGCCAAATGATAACAAAATCATATTGTGCAGCCACGTTTAGTTGCAGTTTTTTTTATTATTATTATTCCTTCAAGACGTCGTGGACAGATCTCCGAAGCAATACAGTTAAACATCTTCCAGTCGCTGAATTGTATCACTAAAAACAGAACCATAAATTCTGTAAGCATAATTATAGGGTTAACTTGAGGAGTTGAAGTGCTGCATTGCGTTGTCTGTAAACACCGCGCTACAGTCCGCCCCAAGAAAAGCAGCTCATAACACAACGGTGATTTACAGATGAGTGAATGCACAATGCGCAACCCCATTTGATTAGACTGAGGTGTGAACGGAGAGGCCACCATTAACAAAAGTTGTGATGCTGCCAAATGGTGCCGTGACGTAGCAGGTTGTCCGCACGCAAAATTGAGTTTGTTTTTAACACTGGCATAAGCAAACGTAACAAACGTACTTCCGAACCAATTTAGTCAGGTGAAATTATATTTTAGGAGAGACTAAAAAACAAAATTCGCATCAATGCAACGACGAGAACTCGCGCAAACGGTCAGCCACGACCCCCGGGGAGGCCTAATAGTTAAACGGGGTTAGCAGAGAGACCATCGCACGCAGCGAGCCATTAGCCTTAGCGCGGCTGCGCGTTAACTAGTAACGAATTAAACACCGATTCAACGCAAGTTGCATTTTGCACTCTATGAGAAAACCCAGCACTGCTCTGCAGAGATGCACAGAGCCCCAAGCGCAAACGCAATCACAAGTAAGCACGACAGGAGTTGGCGAGCTGCGCTGGAAGCGGCCGCTTCGTTTCAATTAGCAGATGCTAACCTAGCTAGCTTGGAGCCCGAGTGACTTACATTTCTTGAGCCACTTCATCCAATAGCGCACGATGACGGCATGATGCTTCTTGTTCTCGATGCACCAAGTCGAAAGTCCTTGTATTGACTCCATTGTGTTCGACACTCCTTGAAAGCGGCGGTCCAACGTCGCTTCGAGCGCAGCGCTGGAGCTCCGGGCTCCATGGCCGCTTGCAGCCCCAGAACCGGCCGCCATCTTTCCTCCTGTCTAGACTGATGATCGCTGCCTGCTCGCTCCTGATGCAGCGGGAGCTAAAGCTAACGAGGACGGCTCCAAACACGCCCCCCGTATCTTGGCCATTTCAAAACATGACTTAACTTTATTTAGCATCTCAAGTGGCGGCAAAGGCGCCCCAGTGTATACAAAAGCAAAGCGCAATATTTGACGGCTTAGCTTTAAACCTGGATAGTAATGTGTTCATTCGGACGAAATAACTCCACGCACTCAATTACATTTTGTTGTTTATTTAAGGCAGCAACCTCATTGTAAGCTACAGAAAAGTAAAACGTTATTTTCTCCAAAGAACAATATTGATTGGACACTTTTAAATTCTCATAATTGTACCTGCAATCGCTAATGGTGTCATGACAGGTTTATTGGACTAGAGTGATGTGCAACTGAGTAACTGGTTGTGCAGCCATTTGGTGATGGGGGTTAATTATTCATGGTTGGCCACCTTTTTCACAAAAGAACATTGGGATCATCATCCAAAAACGTAAAATCCATACAAAACTCAACTTCTCTTCTGTGTATAAAGCCTTAGGTGGGTGAGGTTGTATCACTCGGTGTGATCTGCCAGACTGTATTCAACAACAGATGACAGTATTTGACAGAATTAACCTACCACCAAAGAACACAGATGCAGCTATACATTTCTTGGCACACACTCACACCAGAGGTCTGTTGCACATTCTCACACACTTGCACACAGGTTTTCATTGTTCTTCCTCTTTGCTTTCGTCAAGTCTCTTATAAAGTCCTCAGTGAGGAAATGGGAGGGCAGGTGGGGATCTGGCTTTCAGGGTTCAAGTGACAGGAAGGTTATCAGTCATCCGTGCCTTCCAATACACTCATGCTAAGAGCCAGGTCCCAGTAGTGTTCCGTGCCGTGCTTCTTGAAGTGTTCTCGGGCCATGTTCTCCGTGGGACACTGCTTGAACTTCATGTCACCAAAACTCCGATCTTTTGCGGTGCCCTGAAGAACCAATGAGAATTAAGATGAGATAGCCGAGCAAAACTATAACACTGAAAGAAAGCAGCCTCTGATCAAAGCAGTTTTTGTGGCAAGGCTCACCTCCCAAATCAACCAGCACTTGTTGTTCCTCCTTGTATCATCATCACCATCTTGATCTGATAAAGAATAGAGAAGTAGAAAGAGAATTTAGAATTCCTGATACCAGCATGACAACTCCAACTGTGAATGCACCAGATCTTACCATCTCTTTTACTGTTGTGTTCCTCCCATTTGATTCTGTGCAGCATCATCCGCTTGAACTTCTTTTGGGATTTGGGACCTTTCAGAAAAGAAATAAATCATAATTAGTCAAGAATTAAAGTATAAAACCTCAAAATTAACCAACACCAAGTCTTGAAATCCGAATTTGTGGCTGTTGTCAGTGTTTAGTTTGGTGTGACCATCATTATGACAGAGGACTAGGGGCACGAGACGCGTGTCACTGAGGTTTACACACATTTTATTTTCAATTCGTCTGTGCCTGCACAGACCAAAATAAAACCGACTCAGAAAATTTCAATGGACGTCACAGTTCATCAAACTGTAAAGCTGTCTCTCCCCAGTCAGGGTGCATTGTTGTGTCTGGAGAACATACGATTTGAACACATTTCATACTGCAGTAGAGATAGGTTTTAGTGTTGCACATTGCTGTTTCTCACCTCCTTCCACCACAACAATGTTGACATCTTTGTGTAAAACCACAGTGCCCGTCAGGTACAACTGGTTCGCGTTGGCCTCCACTTTGAACTTCTTTGCAGGATTTTGAAGGTTGCGAATCCTATGCAGGGGAAAGCATGGTGCTTACATTAGACCAGCTGCTATGTTGCGGCACTAACACAGACAGTGTATCAATATTAAAATAAACCAAATGCACACCTGTACACCGCAATGTGAACGCCATCAGTCAGGTCTTCTTTTAACTTCTTCACCTTCTTCTCCTTCCTCTGTTCTGAAGTCAGCTTGCGGGCTGCGTTGGCCTCCTCATGGGCCCTGGACGTGTCAGAGAGAAATACACTTGTAATTGACCATTGCATCAACCTGGAATATATCTATACATTATAGCGGCTTGCTCATAGGGCAACGTGAGGAGGTAGGAAGGAAAGTGGAGGCACAAACTTTTGTCTCTTAGCCATCTGTGCTCTGACGTGGGCCTCCACTTTGGTGGGGTCCTGAACCGCCTCCGTCCCCAAAACCCTCATCAGGTTAGAGATGCGCACTAGAAAAAGGAAACTGAAAGTGAGAATAATTCCTCTCTGTAATTAGCGGTTAGAGATAAGAGTATGAGGGATGGTTACCTTTGGGTTCTGGGGGAGGCATCAGTCCCAGACGGACTTTCTCCTGAACCTCTTTTTGTCCCTCCCTTCGTGTCTGCCGTCTCAATTTCTTTTGCTCCTTCTTTGTGAGGTAAACTCCGAGTGTCACTGGCTTTTCTGTGTTTACTGGACAGGTAAAAGAGAAGACAATAATGTCACCAACACCACTCGGGTAGGTGTAAAAAAAAAAAAAAAAATCATGCAATTGGCGTTATCTTGCAGTTAAACTAAACTAACACTGCGGGACACAAGATTGAACATCATACATATTTTCCATTTCACACACTTACCTGGTGGGTTTATTTGGGCTGGATGTTCTACCAGACTGGTCACACCAAACAGCTCCATCCCATTAAAATTTGTGTCTGTCGTTCTTCAGAGGACAAAAGCCAAAAAAGTCAGTTAACTACAGTACAGTGATTTCAATACCACAATGCAAGACTCGCACTTTTGCCATCACACTAAAATTCAGATTTCAGAGTAGGATTTGATCTCTTACATGTGTATGTGAGATGGCAGGATATAAGAGTCCCACCACTCGATGTTGGGCACCTCTCCTTCTCCAATCTCTTTCTTTGGGGCAATCAGAGCCAGCTTGGTTGATGCCTGGATTCCCGTCTTCTTTGCTGCCTGGGAAATCTCATTCTGCAGCCTTTCCAGCTGGGCCTGGTGGAGTTTCACATCAGTGCGGGACAGACAAAAAGACAAGTTAGGTGAAGCTGCTTTGAGCGGTCTTTTCATTTTTAAAGGAGAAGTTATCTTGAAAATGATAAATAAAAAAAAACCCAACACTTAAGCTGTGAAATACAACCTTGGTTCTGATCCTTTGGGCAATCTTCTCAAAACGCCCCTGCTCGTGAAATTTGAAGGACTTTCTCGGGCGCTGAGATACTGGCACGGTCACGCGCTGGTCGAAGTAGGATGTGGACTCCAGGTCCTCGTTCGGCTTCTCTTTCAGCTGCTGACGGAACTGCTCCCGTTTTACTGCATGGATGTTTGCTGCAGAGTAGAAAAGAAGGGTGAATAAACCAGAAGCTGTCAATAATATTTTTTTTGTGCGTGAATGCCGGGATTGAACAGCTGTTTAGTTACCTTTCAGCGTGGGCATGCGGTGTGTCAGCTCAACCTCTTTTCCACTGGCATCAACAGTTCTTCCCATGTCATCCAGAATAAGGGGTGTTGGCTTATTTACCTCTTTGGATTCCACTTTGCTATAAAGGGCACACAGAGGGAGCATTTTTACATCAGAACTTGAAGTAATATACTCTACATCTCAAGCATGTTTTCATCCTTTTAAAATTTGGGGGTGGGGGGGAGACAAACTGTAACATTACTCACGGTGGGGCAATTCCCATAGCGTGCAGATTAGCTAATGCAACAAAGTTGGGTGAGCCAGTCGTGCCCAAGGGTCCGAGAATACCAGGTTTCATGGCTAACTGCGACTGGATACGGGCCTGAAGCTCAGCAGCCTTGCGAGCCTTTTCGATGGCATCGTTCATGAAACTGGCCGCCTGGGAGGGGCCAATGGATGATGCCCCACCTGCGGCCCCAACACTGGCACTAAGAAGCCGTGATACTGAAAGGCTTTCTATTTGTGATTGTGGTGTGGGGAGGGGCACACGCTAAAGAGAGAAGGAAAAAACAAGAAGGCTTTATATTATATCCAAAGAGTGTCCAATTTTTCTTTGAAGCGTTAAAGTGAAAAACAACATTTTCTTACTGGGGATGCAGACGTAATACTCAGTTGTTTCTTCCTCTCTTCTATTTGCTTTGTGGCTGCTTCCATCATCTGCTTTATCTATGAAACAAGGATAGAGAAAAGGTTGTGAATGCAAAATTTGTATCACAAAAAACAATGTTAGATATTGTCACCGCACAACAACCAAAGTTAGATCATACCTGCATTTTGGTGAGCATGCCAGGACTCTCCGATGGTGGTCCTGGTATGACCTCAGGCTCTTCAACCTCCTGAAAGCGAGGCACCCGCTTCCGCTTCTGCGGTAGCCCCTCCACCGGCTCAGGAACAGCCCGCACTGCGCCAGCATCTTGCTCATCACCAAAGACATCCTAGTTTTGACCAAAAAAAAAGTCATAATGCACACAGGTGTGAAAATTATTAAATAACAATACTGTATTTCATGTAATTTCTTTACGCTCTAAATGAGTTCCAGCAAGGATTCAGGATTGTCACACTCTACAGTCATTCTTGGCACGAGCTGAATTCCTGGCTTCCTTAACAGTTTATGCAAAGGGGGTCACTGTAATCTACGACCAACAGCAGGTTATCTTTATGTCGAGCTTTAAACTGTTGATCTCATCATAGGAATATAAAGTCTGACATGGAGAAGTATTTGCTCACCTTGAGTTCTCTTTTCCGGTTTCTATCGCCTCCTCCTTTGTTGCCACGGGAACTACGGCTTTCCTCCAGGGCCTCAAAGAGACGCTCCACAAAACCTCCAGCAGAGTCATCAAGGAAGGGTCGCAGCTGATCTACATTTGAAATGAAAACATTGTCATACATCTTTATTTCTAAGTATGACAATTTATGACAATTTACACAGTTAATGTATTCTGTGAAAAAGAATTCATGCAACAAAAGAAAAACTCAAGTTAATTAAATATGGGTGCTGGTGATGCCATTGCATTTATCAATAATAAAATATATGATTTAGCATATTGAGATTATGTCCCTAATTTCAGTGAACTGAAAATGGAGTCTATCTTTTAGGACGAACCATGATTGTTTTCTTATCATTTCTCATCTGCAACAATTTACATGGTTAATGAAAGCATATTTAACTGATTGCAGTTGCAGTTGGAGGTTAATGTCAGAGCCCTGTACCAGCCTTTGAAAGTGTCCGCTTATTTTAAACGCACCAATAACATCTAGTTGGCTAATGTTTAAATAGTAGATGCAATTACCTATGGTCTTCCGTTTGTCCAGCCCCTTCCCGACACAATGCAGAGCTGCAGTCACCACGGTGGGCTCTGAGAAGCCCAGCACCTTCTTCACTGTGCCCTCCACCCATGGCCTAAGCTCCTCCACCTCTCGTTTTGGAAGCGACATGCTTCGATCTTAGGGAGTACAAGGTGACAAGACATTGTATTGTTGATAGTTAAAGGAACAAACATAGTTATCCGTCGGTCACAAACACCAATACAAGGTAACATGAAACAAAACCTAATTTCCAGTCATGCGCGCAAGGGCCAGGGCGAGTTTTACAAGCGATGTCAACAACAAAAACACAAGCCGTGCAGAATGTGAGTGCAGAGCGTCCCATCTTTAAACGAATAGCAGACTTAAATTGGACTAGTTGTGAAGAACACCTGGAGTATCAATTGCAAGCTATTATACCCGCAACCGCAGAAGCCAGCTAACTTGTTTAGCATTAGCACAGCGCGGTTTGCATGCTACCGCCTGGAAAATGGCAGCTAAATGAATATACTAACCTTAAGATTCTGCCGTAATCTGTTATCCTTTGACGTGGGGAGTAAAAATAAAAAGGAAACGATGATGTGTGGAATCAAACACTTAAATTGCAATAGCTTCTACTAAACTTTCTGTTGCCGCGCCGTTCACACAACGTTTCTAATCCACGACCCGGAAGAGGAATCAGAAGCGTCTTCTTCGTTTCTATTTTTTTCTTCCGTGCAACTGTTGTTACTTCCTCTTCGCAGAGATAGAGGGAGCTGTGCCGTTTGTTTTTGAAAAATTCTCGTGTTCCTTTTTCGTTTGTCGCCGTCGTTTTCTTTGTTGTTTTATTTTAAAGAAGACAATTCGATGATACATCCATGTGTCCTTCAGTTTGAGTTTGCTTTGCGGAGGAGTACAGCGTCAGCTTTAGCTTGAGTCACAGTGAGCAGATATGAAATATAAAATATCCCTACACCAACAACCTCATACAGTCTACATAATTCGCAGAGTTGTGTCCTTTAATCTTCGTGTGTGTGTGTGTGTGTGTGTGTGTGTGTGTTACAGACATGATGATGTTGCAGTTATTTATTTTTTCTGTTTATGCTACGTTGTTATAGCGTTTCCCAGTTTGTTCTGTCAATGTGTGTGTTTGTTTGTTTGTTTTTGTTTTTTAACTTTACAATGGTTTTATGTTGTTTTCACATTGTCCTCAGTGAAGCATTTTCTATTCTTCTGATGCTTGGTATCCACTCAGTGGACAAATGTTTAACTAATACAGGATAATGTGTTTTCTTTAATGCAGGTGTGATATGATACAACTGCTTTGAACAAACAATTCATTTAATTTTATCAAAGAAATAACATGTTATTCAGGTAAATGGCTTGCCAGGCAATCAACCAGAATTTGCTGCAAAAAAAAATGTCGGTGGAAAAAAAGTTCTTTGAGCTGAAACCCATGCCAAATGTCTCTGTTTGGACTTGTGTTCTACTAAGTACAACCAAGTAAGCAAAGATTAATTATGAAGCAAGTCAGTTCACATGAATGTGTAAAAATAAGGAGCTCTCAAAGACCTCCTCGTGTGTCCGTGGTGCAATGTGGGTCAAGTGAGTGTAGTTGTAGTATGAGCATAACTGCATTACAGAGCCTGAGGCTACACCAGAAACTACAGTACGTGCTGTATATATCCACAGGGATACACCAGCCCCCCACAGCCATACAAATCCATACTTTTATTGGTGAATGTATTACCCACTGTTGGCATAAGCACCACACAAACAGCCTAATGCTCTTATGAGAATCATCAACATGGCAGAGTGCAGCCCCATCATTAACTGCTTTTGATTCATCTAATTCACACTCCCCAGAAAACATCATCTTGGTTTTATATACACACTTGCTGTTTACGTACATATTAATGTGTTGCCCAAAAGTATATAGACAGTTTTTGTACAGTTTGGGTGTAAAATCTAAATTGATACCTTGGGGGAAATACGTGGTAATTACGTCTAGGTTGAATTTATCATCAAAAAGCGACATTTTGAAGTTTGAATGTGAGCTTTGTCTTTAGCCAGAGATATTGTTTGTTTGTTTATAAACTCAACTCTGGATATAGTTTCTTTGCTAATCTCTTTATCCTGCAGAAGGACAAACACTCAGGAGCAGAAGAATGAGGATCATTTAATCTTTCATTAGATTATCTGATAATCCAAATGCTGAAACGTTTACTACAAGACCCACAGTGATATATCAGGATGATGAACACTCTACATAACAGCGCTAACTTAAGGAGGTGATGACTTTATTGTGAATTAAACCTGTGTAGAACAGATTAAGAAAGTGTTCCAATTCAGTGGGAGACAACACAAATCTCAGGAAGTTAATGAACAGAAGAAGAGGAAGGTAGACGAATCGAAAGGCCTTTGGTTATGTTTGTCATGATCTCAGAATCTGATTTAAAAGGGTCTTATCAAAGCTACTCAAACCAGAGCAGTAAAAATCATCTTTCTTGCCTCACTAGATCGCAGTCTTGAGTATGCACAATTAACACGTTCCAAAACACTCTTATTTTTGTTTTTATTTGAATTTTAGGCAAATCATAACGACCCTTGAAACGTATTCGAAACACATTTTAAAGGAAGTACAACCATTTCCATGTTGTCCGCTGGCCGCTGCGGTTAACACCCTCCGCTGTATTCACCACCCGTGATCAACCTGATTTCCACGCTGGCACCGCACATGTGCACGGTTTGCACCCCACCCCTCCCCACTGCCCACCCTACCCGGTTATGTAATGATACCTCAGCACACAACATGACAATACCACAGACATTTCTACACATACATAGAGGGGAGGAGCGAAGAGGAGGGGGGAGGGGGGGGGGGGAAAGAAAAACAGAACACACAGGATGAGCACAGCACACAGGCCTGCTCCTTTTGTCTGCGTTTCTATAACAATCACAAAACCGCATGATGGGGAGGGCGAGAGCTGTATGAATTAATCTATTATACCGCTGGAATGCTTGGCATTCAGCCTGCAGTTCATCGTTATCTAATAATGGCAACGTGCAAACGGTTGAATATCTGACAAGTGTTTGTCTGTAGTCATGAAACAATAAAGGCAAACAGTCTCAGTGCGTTAAGTGCAACGTAATTCCAAGCAGAGCGCGTTAATATTCATTAGCACTGGTGTTGTGGCCTTTATAAATATGCCATGAGTACATAAATTATGGCTTTCGGACACTCTCAGTGTTCCGCCGTTGACTGTTCTGATCCATCAAGTGTGTGGTTATGATATATTTCATCACGCTGCTGACCCATTTTCTGGTTTCATTGTATGTGACAACGGCTGTAAATCATGTTGGAAGGTAAAATCTCAAGGGGTTCCTCTTTCTTTACTTCACACATGTGCTGCCAGCGCCTTGCTTGTGTGTGTGTGTGTGTGCGTGTGTGTGCGTATCAGTATCTCAGTCCACGTGCAAGTGCTGAACCTCCACTCATCCACCGAGAGCACCCACAGCACCCACCAGCTTTCATCTCACTCTTTTCTCATTCATGACCCCTCCTACCTGCCTTCTCTCCCTTCTTTTTTTCGCAGGCCCTCAGCGCATTCCACGCGGCGTCTCCCTCTCACTCAGCTTATGTAAATTATTGAGCCGCCGTGTAAGACGACGTCATCGCCGGCATCCTCTCGAGAGCGCATCCCGGCCCCGGAGAAACTGATGAGGATGCTGCGCGCCGGTAGCTCAGGCCCGCGCCCCAAATATCGCACACAATGTCACGAGGTACACGTGCGTCCTTGAAAATGTGGACCTTGAGTCTCGCGCGGTGTTTACTGTGTCCGCCGCTGAGGAAATGGGCGGCGATGGGGGCCACAGATGGCGTCTCCAACGACGCACGGCAAGGTCCTTTGGTTGTGAGATCACCGTGTCAGATATGACTAAGAAATGGGCGATTTCCATCGCGCAGGCCGGCCGCCGTGCAATTTTAATGAGGGTCTCTGGGGAGGCTGTTTTGGGACTAGGCATTAAAAATCCCGGAGGACTTGGTGTGAGTAAGGCCAGTGTGAGCATGTGCCTCAGACGTGTGTGACTGTAAAGTCACCGTGGGGCTTCACCTCACGTGATCATGACTAGAGCATGGAGTCAGAGAGTGATGGGGGAGGGAGGACGAGGTGGTAAGGGGCTAAATAAGTGAATAAGCGCCTCATTGTGTCGCCGCATTTAGCACACGCCGCAGCGGACAGACACCCTTAAATCATTAACTTGCTAAAACCAATAAGGGCTTTAGAACCGCGAGTAAAACCTAAACACAGAGGACTAAGTGGGACACTAAGTTCATTATGTGGAATCCTATTGATGCGTGGACACACGTGCTCAATTAATCCAACACACGGCGGTTTGGATGGAGGGGGGTGGAAACTGAGGGAAAGCATTTTTTTTTGGGGAGGGGGGGGGCTAATGGCAGCACGTGAGTGAAAAACAACCAGAGAACGCCGCTTTAAACCCTTTGGGGGCTGTAAAATGAAAATAACTGTTGTGAACAAGCGGAAAAAAACAAAACAAAGAAAGCAACGACAAAAGAAGGACGTCCATGTTTCCCCAAAATCCGCGAGTGAGATCATCTCCCTCTGCCCTCCACGCATCCTCTTCCTGTCCTGCTTTTCTTTTTGCCCCTCATCCTTGTTGCCATCCTCCAGACGAGGAGGAGGGAGTGGTGGGGGCAGGCAGGGGGCTTCTCGCTCAGCTAAAAACTGCATAGATACAAGGGGGGGCCGGCCCGAGTGGGGGATGGAGGGGAGGGTGGAAGGCGGAGGGAAAGGCGGTCTCTCCTGTGGTAGTGGCAGCGCAGTCAGTGTGTCAGAGACAGGCCCATCACGCAATCAGCCAGTCAGTGTGTCAGAGTGAGCTGCGGGGGAGTGGCGCCGCCTGCGCTCCCGTGTTTACCACACCGCCTCCGTGTGCGTGCGTGTCTCTGTGTTTTTGGTTTTTGTGCGTCTGCGTGCAAGCGTGCGTGCATGCGTGCTGGTGATTTCATCCTGCCAGAAGCCGGGGAGAGATCTGGCCACACCCTCCAAATTTTTTTTTTGCCACTCTGGTGCCGGCATGCCGTGCAGTAGCCATGATGGTGATGACGATGATGATGATGGAGTGGAGAGAAAATGGAGAACGCTCTGGCATGTTGGAGTCGGGAAATCAGGTTGAGAATCAAAAGTCCAATCAAATTGCGCTTTTGATTTGATATGAGAAATCAGAGCAGTGGATGGACAATTTTCATTTTTGGAGTCAAACCAATTAGTTTCAAAATCTGATGATGATTTGAGACAGAAAAAGTAAGCCTATGTTATGTTTTTATCATTATTTGATATTAGAGAGACTTGGACTAGAAAACACTCAAAAATACAAGATTCTTTTTCCCAGGTATGGCTAGGTGGCGACTATTTTTTCAGCTTTTTACAAAAATATTGAATTATTCTAAATATAATTATTTTATGATCTTTTCATTTCTTTCAAAAAATTCTAAGGGTCAACATACACCCATTCTTTGTCTCCCAATCTAAGTTTTCCTGTTAAGCACATTTAAGAGAAAGAAAAACCTTTTTTGTTTTTGAAAATCGATTCTAGCAATTTTAACTATTTTTAATGTTGTGCTGAGTGATGTCATAAAATATCTCAAATTTTTTTTTTTTTTCCCAACCTGGAACACATTCCAGTCCATTTCAACCTGCACGAGGTGTTTGGTCATTCCGCTCTCAGCTGCCACCAACCTACATGTAAGCTGCGCCAGTGTTTTCCTATCCACAGAAGCAGCTGGTTGGAGGATCAGAGTGTCTCCTCGCCCTCCCCCTCTCCCCTACTGCCAGTCAGATTACCCAGGGCTGGAGCCTCGTACCCTGCTGCCCCTCCCCTGCCGTCCCCCGCCCCTCACCCCCTCCGATCCACACGCTCACACTTTGAAATGTACAGTCTGTAAATCTGCACCCCGTGGAGCCGCACATCTGTTCAGTGAGAGCCCCCCCTTCACCCGACCCCACCCGATAACTAAACCAAAACAACTAAAACCTACCCAATGTGTAACACACCCATGTAAAACAAAAGATAAATACGCGCAAATGACAAATTAAAATACAGGAGCACAGATCAGTTTTCCAAAAAATGTGTCATTTATTAAAAGATCCCCTTGCCCAGTTTTCCATCATTATTGAAAAAAGTATCCGAAGAAAGATCATGTAAAGGTGGTCTGAGTGAGAAAGAGAGTTTAGAAAGGAGAGGTCGCTAACAGGATTGAGGAAGAGGAGGAAGGAGAGACGGCAAGGGCAGACGGATGCAGCAGGGAGAGGAGAAGGGGGGGCACGGGGAAAGAAAGGAGAGGGGTCGTAACTACAGTCAGCTTTTACACTTTTCAGAAGAGCAAGGCAGCGCTAAAATAAACAAGACATATTGTTCCAGACCAGTTAGCGCCGGTCGCTGCAGTAGAAAACATACAGTATAAAAACAAAACAAGACATGAGCAATGAAAAAAAGAAAAACAATGAGTGCAATAGGTTTTCTGTCATACACTGACTGTATAAAAACTGGAATTGGGTGAGGATTTACTCCCTCTTACCCAAAAAACACCCCCCGCCACTTCCCTCCCGGGGGCCTGATTAAAGTCTGGCAAGTCAAAACCGAGACGCTTGAAGACGGGATCGGCCGCTCGGCGCAAACATCAGCGCGCAGTGGCTCCGCTTTGCTCTGCGAGGTGCTTCGTTCGGAGCGCGGGCGACACGTTCGCCTCCCATCTCTTCATTTATTCAAGTCGGTCAGCTACTCGCACGAGTTGTGTCTCGAAAAAACATTTGTCAGACTTCAGTATTTACATTACTTTTTTGCGATGTAGACAAATCCAATGACATTGGCGGAGGGCCCCGCTCACATTCGGCAGAGCTCCAAATGAAGAAAGAGAGCCATCTATCATCAATGTCAGCAATAGCAGCAGGTGTGTGGTGGTGGTGGGAGTGGGAGCGCGGATAAACGTTTCCTCCCTTTACATTTTATACTTTTCAAGTTTTTCAAGCGCACCGGGGGGTGAGTGCAGTTCAGCCTGTTCCTCTGGATGATCAGAACTGAGAGACGCCCCGTGAAGGCTACACTTTCACACCGTACGATAGTAGCCAGTGCCGTCAGTGTGTGTCGAAGGTGTACGGCGATTGGCTCGTCTGTGTTGATTGACTGGTTGATGTCAAAACGAGCTGGAGCTTTGTCGTTTTTTTTTTTTTACCGGACAGTAGACGGTTGAGCAGCGAAACTGTTGGTTTTGTGGTAGTTAATGGTCGAAGCGTGACAGATGCGACTACATGTAGGCTCTCTGGACAGAATGTGCGTACTGGTTTTGCTAGTGAAAAAAAAGCAAACAATCAAAATGCAGTATGAATGCACCGAAAGCACCAAATACTAAACACATCCTATTTGGTAAAAAGGCACAGTAGTCCAATAATCCAATCACAAGATTTTCCACTTCCTTCTGTTCTATTCCCTCCCAACCCAACAATAGCAATAAAAAAAGAAACAAACAAACAAACAAACGTCAACAGCATCTTCTCAATCACCACATTGAGGGCCAAGCTATGCAAGCGCACAGCAGGCAAAGTAAATTCAGCTGCCAATAAATAAATAAAAACAATAAATACACGCAGTATCCCATCTACGCACAATAAATTAACTGTGGGACTGGAGAGACAGAAGTCTTTCAGCGGTGCTCGCTTCTGCCTCCTGCTGGTCTTCCTTGGGTTTGCATGACGCGCGCCAGGTCGCAGTGAATCCCAGGCGGAGGTTCGGATTCGCAGCAATGACCGGAAATGTCGGGTGAGCGCTGTTGCCACGTCTCTCCGCTTCACGTCCTGCCAGCCGAATGTCTATAACATTTTTCCTGGTTTACATTCGTGCGTTGACATCATCGTCCCCACACCCCCACCCCACTGCCTCTGATGACTCTGTAACACGCCACGCATACAGTATAATGCTGCCTTCTGTACACTGTTATCCCCCACGTCACTAGCTACAAAAAAAAAAAAAAATCCCTCTACCTCGTTTTCTCACGTTTCCTTTCATGGGCCGGTCGCCTCAAATTCACCTACACATAAATGCAAAGTCATATGTTCCTCTTGCCCTAAGACTAGAAAAAACCTGGATCGTGGCCAAACTCCAATTACCTTATCCACTTTTGGAAGCTTTGCGTTCACAATATTGACATCAGCTGTTGTCTAATTTCAGATGGAGTAACGTCGCCTGCCAAAACAGTCGTCGCTGAGTATATTGATTGCTTTATGCAGAGGAGAAACCGTAATTTGCTCCTCTTTCAAGATCACTTATCATCCCAAAGCCTGTCATCTCCCCCCTGTCCCACAACTGCTTTGTGCAAATGTTTAAATTATTATGCAATTGTGTGTATCAAGTCTCATTTGATTCGTTAAACATACTTTGTCTCTTCGTTTCAAGTAACCTTTGTAATGTTTGGTCTTGTTGTCGTCGTCTCGGCGAGGGGAGGGCTCGACAAGTCACCCGCTACTTTCTCTTCCCCTTCCTTTCTTCAACACGTTGATGATCAAAAGGCCGTTTGGGCCTCGGCCCCTTTGTCCTCGTCACTGCAGTTTTTGTAGGATGGAACGTGTCGAGGCTGCTGGATCTTCTCTCGTTCAGTGCATCAGGTCTCTAAGGGGGCGGGGCATGGCCGGGGCAAAGGCTTGAGCGCGTCGTTAGACTGATTCTGACCCTGGCGAGCTTCCGTATTCTCGCCCTCTCTCTGCTGTCCAGCCACAGGCTGGCTTTGGCACCGGATTGGCTTCTTCAGATTTTTGGGGTGCTTGTGGGATGTGGTGGAGGAGATGGAGCTGTCCTGGGTGGCCGGGCTGCCTCCCTGCCTGCCGCCTGCAGGGAGTGCCGCGGTGCCGGGCTGGTTGTCGCAGCCGGCGCCGCCTGCTGCTGCCGACAGGCTCTGAGAGGGGCAGGCCTTTGGCGGGGACAGGATGGGGGCGACGTGAACCCACGTCAGGTTTGGCTCAGAACTTTGACCTGCTTTGTGTTCGGAGAGCGCGTCCTGCTCCTCGACGCTCCCGGCCTTTCCCTTTGTGTCCTGGTTTGGCTGACTTTTCTCGGCCATGTCCTGCGAGCCAGGAGGATGTTCGCCTTCGCTCTGGTCTCGTTTGGCGCTCTTCTCCCCGGGGCCGATGCGAGGGCACTTGAGAAGCACAGGAGAAGGTGTCGAGGAGTCTGTTCCTGTCCAGCTAAGTCGACGCTTCTGGAGAAGAAACACAAAGGATTTTTTTCCGTCAACAAATGCACAATTTGGATGCTACACCAGCAGCAGCAAAGCCGTTTTCTCACCTTGACTGGAATATGCAGCTGGTCCCTGTGTTTGTGCGGCGGGGTGGAGGTGGAAGTTTCTTGAAGAGAGTGAGCAGGAGACGCAGCCACACTGGAGGCTGTGGAGACGGGCTGGATGGAAATCTGAGGGAACCAGAGCTTGAGCATCACTTCCACCTGGAGCAGAGTGTTAAGGTACTTCTCCCTGGAAATATGGATATATCGAAAAGATGAGTTTAGTGTAAAATAAAAGCTAAAAAAGCTGCGAATGGTCCAAACTGAGACTGAGCTCTGTGGATGTGACGTCTGTGAGAACCTCACCCGCCGTTTGGTCGCTGCAAAACCCCGACAATCCGCTGGATCCGGTCCATGGCAACGCTCTGCTGGAAACTACTCAAACCTGTCAGTCAGAAAAACACAAACAAAAAGACATTATGACACAATCAGCGTTGGCGCCGCAAGTCATGGAAAATCGCAAGCACATGCAAAGCGAAGCACCACCGCCACCACTTTCCCTCTAATTGGTCGACTCTGTGGGGCTGATGAGTCGCTCCTGCTTTAAAGCACGCTGCACTTTGTGCGACATCAATACCGGCCGCTGTGCAGACTCACAGATGCGCGCGCACACACACACACACACACACAGACGCAATCAGACTGCGGCCACTTAGGCGGCGCAATCTATGTTGGGCATTGACAACTTGGAAGCTGCCAGTCTGCCGCGTGCGAGACGCGCTGGGCGGAGAGCGAAGGATGCTGCTTACCTCGATCGAATCGACCTCTCTTCAGTCCATTCAGCAGCTCCAGCAGCGGCCTGACGAAACCCTGGAGCTCAGCACACTGATGGGAGGTGGGGTGGGGGGGAGACCACAGAAGATTAATCACTACCGAGTCTGGGTTCAGCCCACCTGTCTGCAACAGTCAGCAGGCTTTTTTCCCCCTCTCCCTGCTCTGTCATCTAACTCATCACCACAAGCTGTGCTTCCATTACCCAGAGAATTGCGCAAAATCCAAATATCGCAATAAAAAAAGTCGTAATCGACCTCTCAAATATCGCTAAAAGGTTTTGACGCTCTCATGAGGAGGCTTTTCAGACGTATCGATATCGAGGTATATCGCAAAAGTGTCATGGAAACACTTTTCTTCGCATTTACGCGTCACCGGACGTAACTTACGGGGGTCCAGTTCACTTCAAGAAAAAATGGCACGTTTTGTTTGGACAGAAAAACGTAACAACCATTCTTGATGGCAAACAAACATAAACAAACGATCGCAAACTTAATTCTCGTAAATCTCACGAGACAAGATTTTACAAGAATTATGGCTTACACGCTTCACACCATTCAATGGGAACACCTTCAAATCGCAATTGTACTTTGTAGAAATTTTGAAAATGTCGCTTTTATTTTGCGAAAAACTGTGATGGAAACGCAGCTAGTGCCTCCCCCCTCCCCCCCCCTTCTCCTCCTCCTCCTCCTCTTCCTCCTCCTCCTCACCTTCTGCGCAAACAGCAGGTCGCCCTGCGATCTGGGAGCCCGACTGGTCGACTGCTCCTCCTCTTCCTCTCGGTCCGTGAAACCGTCGCACGTCCACTGCGAGGACCCGGGGCTCTCGGAGCCGCCGTCCCGCGAGGCCGTGGCCCCGCCCCCGCCCACGGCCCTGATGATGACGGACGAGGAGCTGTCAGTCAGGAAGACGTCGGCGTCGTCCTCCGCCTGCTCCGAGTCGCTCAGCAGGAGGCTGTCGCTGGAGCTCAGGGAGTCGAAGGAGGGCTGGGAGGAAGTGCTGCCCTGGGACTGCATTGCTGTGGAGGCATCAAAGAGAGACAGCGGCTTGTTATGACAGTGAATTCAAACTCAGAGAGCAGGAAGAGGAAGAAAGGAAGAAAAAAAACAGTCTTGGAGTAACCAGCATGTTTTCAGGCCGGTTAAAAGAGACCGACGTGAGTTGAGATACATAGACATTAAATCAGCCAATGAGGCAATACCCAAATTAACCTCCCACCCCTCCAACCCCCCCCTCACAGTGAATCAACCCCAGTCACTCAAAATGGTGGTGGGTATACGCGTGCCCTAGTTTTAACATGGTGCAAAATGGGACCGGGGGTAGGCAGGCAGTAGGCACACAATGCTAGTGCATGTCTGGCTCTCATTGAGGAGATCGGGAGACTGGCGAGGAGAGTAAAACGTGAGGGGGGGATGGGAGCTCGTAGAGTAGTGAAATCAGAATAGCAGTCTCTCGCTCGCTCCGCTCTCTCTCTCCTACTGCCTCCGGTGCTCTCTCTCTCTTTCTCTCTCTCTAGCCCCTCCCCTCTGTCTCGGGCTCGCTCTCCATCCCCCCCCTGGAAACACACACACACACACACACACACACACACACACACACACACACACACACACACACACACAGCTCTGCTCTGCTCTGCTCTGCTCTGCTCTCCTTCCTGCATGGCTCTGTATGCCTCTCATCTCTCTCCCTCTCTCCCTTTCAGCTCATCCGGTTCGTTATGCACATGAACCAGCCAGCCAGCCGGCCCGGCCGTCCTCTGGACTCGGCCACCGAGCAAGGAGCTCCTTCCACATTAGCTCTGCCACATTTCTAAATTGTGGCTCTCTGGCCAGGCAGTTTCTTCCTCGATTTCTCTCTCTCTTATTTGTCATTTCAGTGTGCTATCTCTCTCTCTCCCTCTCCCTCCCTCCCTCCCTCCCTTCCTTCCTGTGAGTTCTCTGAGCGGCCCTGGTCTCTGATCCCACCAACACACACGAGGAGGAAATTAGAGGTTGTTGCAGGAGCGTTGCTCACACCAACACACACGGCTTCTGCCGGCATAAGATTTAAAGTGGAGACCCACTCACAGGCAGTTTTTTTTTTTTTTCAAGTGTGCCCCCACAGACAATAAAAAGAGTCAGAAACTATCTATGGATTGTCAGCTTGGTCTCAATTTTAGTACTACTGAAACATTTCAATCTCCAACACTTCACATCATCATCATCACCACCACCATCATCGTCGTCCTCAACATCACATATTTAAATTCAATTTCTGCCTCATGTTCATGCTTATGAATTTCTTTTAGAATGAAATGTCACAATGACAAGCCAAATTCTTATAGGTGAAATTTTTATTACTATTTTAAATTACCCTAACTGATGAAATATTTAAAAGGTACAATAAACATTTTTTCCCCCATATACATACAGGCTGGGGATGTAAACTGGAGTAGATGGGACAGGGTACTGGTGGTGCTGCTCACCCCTCGCAGGTGTGGACCATGAGGCTCAGGTGTAGTCTGACTAGCACCTCTGTGTGTCTGTGTCTGCGCAAGCACCGTGCCGACAATATGAGCCAACGCAGCGCGTGTTTCCACACAGAATGTTCCGAACATTACATAACAAAGCCAAATTATTCGTATCCTACAGAAATCAACCCGGACCGGACTACGTGCATTACAGCAAGAGAGAGAGATTTAAAAATAATAATAAAAAAAATATATATTTTTTGTATAATTCGGTGACTATATATCTAAAAAGCATCAGTGGAGGGTAATCGAACACTAGCACATAATTGTTCATATTTAATATTTAAAAAATGGATCAAATCTATATATTGGCTCAATAAACGGGCTGTTCTAGCAGATGGAAGCAGGAGCGCACACAGGATATAGCGGGACAGGAAATACCTACAGGCAGGCTGCTGTCTGCCAACTTCGGAAAGCCATAAGACAAAAAAAAACAAAAAAACAACAACCCCACAAAAGGACAAAATGAAAACGTCAGAGATACTCACCTCCGATAATGTGAGTCAACGACAGCAGGTGCCAGAGTGTAAAAGAGGTGCTCGGTCCTTCTCTCAGCACACACCCCGCAGCAGGAGCAGCCCGAGCCCAGCCTTAGCTCTCACCGCCGCTCGCTCGTATCATGGGTCCGTGTCTCGGGGAGCTCTTTTCTCTCGCCACTTTACGAGCGTCAACATGTGCGGGAATCCACGTGCCCACGTTTTGCGCGCATCCCATTGGCTGCCGTCCCGGCGGAGGGCGCGCGCCATTGGCCGAGCCCTCCAGCCAGTGGTTGCTTGACGAGGCGCTGATTGGCCGCCGGCGCGGGCACTCACGGTCCTGCCCACTCATGTGTCGCCCGTGTGTACGGCGGCGGCGGCGGCGTCGGCTCGAGCCCTCTATACTATCGCGAGCGAGCGGGTGTAAACACACGGACGCACGCGCAGTGCCCGTGCCCGTCAGATGCACAATATGTTCTATGCATCTGATGGGCTCGGTGCTCGTGGCCCCGCCCATCACATACATAAGCACGAGCGCCGGCAAAAGTCATAAATCATTGCACCTTATGCAACGCTGCCCACCAATCATGTTCAATTCGAATTAGTCGAGTCAAAACTGACATACGTGGGAAATGACGTTCATAATAAAAGATTATAATAGCAGAATAGAACGAGAGTATGATGTAGAAGGGTTGAGTTCGGGCAACTGGACTCGTTCTTGTGATCTTGAGGACGTTTCTCATCCAAAAGGCTTATTCCGTTCTTTGGTTCTTCAGTTCCGAACTGAAGAAGCCTTTTAGATGAGAGGCAAAACGTCACAAGAACAAGTCCAGTTGCCCTAATTCAACTACTTGAAGATGACCTGGATGACTGAGAACCTTCGCAGACAATGAGGGTATGCTAAAAACACATACGAGGTGAATCGAAATGTAACCTGTTTTATTAGTCTCTCTCATTGTATTCTATTGATAAATTTCCCCTGTAACAGCAACTCATTTGTCAATCATAAAGATATGATGGCTAGTACTTTTAAAGTTCAGGGTAGCAATTAAAACAATAATGCGATCAATCGTGACTATGCTTTTTTTTTTTTTTTTTAAATGGGACTCAGCAGAAGCTCTCTGGAGCGTATATACATGGAGGACATAAAAGAGTCATAGATACAGTTGTAGATCGAATTACGTTACATTTTGCTCGTTGAAATCGAAAGATATTGAAAGTAGGACAATGCCAATGTAATGCAGACAGACAATGGCACATGGTTCAATGCAAACACAAGAAGCTTGCGTTTGACTTGAAACATTACGTTACAAAGATATAAACATGCATTGAACAAAAATTCTGCTCAAAAAGAGTCTGGGTGTGAAGTTCATATTTCAAGTGCAAAAGCATCTGGAATCATTGGAACAATCATCCTCAAACCGTCAATGTAATGTGGCTTTTCAATTTCCACGTTCGTGATTTATGGGCCATCCTTCCACTTCCCCTTGTAAGCTGTCATGGATGTAAACTCACTGACCTCCGCTTGAAGTGTGTCATGGGTTAGCCATCATCAGAGACCACACACCTAAGCAAACAGAAACACACAAATGGATGATCATGCACATGTGTTTTGTTACCTTATCTATTTACAAGGTTTTTTTTGAGTAGGTTGGGTTTTTAGGGCTCAGTTTTGCTGGTTCTTTTCAAGAGGAAATGAGTGTGTGTGTGTGTGTGTGTGTGCGTGTATGTATGTGAACTTGGGGGGAGGTTTTCAAATGCTTGCATGTCAGGGACTGGGGACTTCCCATCCCCCCTCCACACATGCAACATACATACGAACCCACTGAACCCTCTCCTCAGCACACACCACAGGCTGTGTCCTTGTTTGACTTGACAATACCTGGTTTTGAACCTTGTAACCATATACAAAACCTAGTTTCAACAACACCATGAGTAACCCCTCGACCATGTTTTATTGTCAAAACACAATCATATTTAACCTTTGGTAATGGTAAACCTATGGGAAGGACACAGCTTCTATTTACTTAAAGGCTCAGGTCAACAACAGGAGCTTTCCACCCCCACCCAGCATTCCTATGCAACACATGAACCCGCTGAACCTCCTCTGGGTTCACAGGTCCTGAAGACCACCCCCACCATTTCCATCCTTACAGCTTCCCATCATGCCATTGGTCCCATCCCCCACCTGGTTCCTTTGCTCTTTCCTCACCATCCTCCTCTCATCACTAGCACTTGTATCGACATGCTTCAGAATCCATGTTAAGCCAAACCCAGTGGATGGTGCTTCTGTGAAGTGGGTCAAAGGGCGTTTGCATCAGCTTGTCCCCCTTTACTGGAAAGACAGCTTTTCAAAAAATTGGTAAAATGAAGGGAGAAATTGAATCATATTGCCAATCAAAGCTAACTCTGAAACAATAAAACAAATTAATAATAAAGAACCAAATGACAAAATATATAACTGTTCAGAATCTACAGAATCTAACATAA
Source organism: Nelusetta ayraudi (assembly GCF_046127955.1). NCBI lineage: Eukaryota > Metazoa > Chordata > Actinopteri > Tetraodontiformes > Monacanthidae > Nelusetta > Nelusetta ayraudi. Next base: position 4,957,390 of record NW_027466113.1, read on the forward strand.
AGTTGACAGATCTGGTATTTTAAACTAACTTCAGAGATCATCGTTTTAGTGACCTGATAACATACAGAACTGAGGTATTTGTGTTGTGTAAACTTGCACCGATGCGCCAGGCCAGGGGAAAGGTGGTGCCTTGGTGTGACACAAGTGAAGAAATTTGACCTCAAACAACCTTAAACGAGACTAAACTGGTAACTGTAACCGTTTCGGTTAAAGAGGCAGAGCAGCATATCATGTGTCGCGTACAAAAAAACAAGACAGGTGGCAGACAATTACACACCACGGCCACTGTTGACTCCTCACTCCATGACACCCGTCTGTGAGTCCTGTCTGGCCTCGCCCAGCGATGAACCTGTAGAACCTACCAACCTACTGCCACAAACACAAAGACAATGGAAGAAAAATCCCCTTGAAAACGCTCAGAATTGTGGTTCTGTTAGTGATTAATTTCCTAAACAGTCCTGCATTTAAAGTCAATTAATTTTGCATTCAAGAAACGCAAACTTAGAATTTTTTTTCATGCCATGTTTATCAAACACAATGTATCCTGTAAAGCAGCCTAGTATATATACACAATTGATACAAAATCATGGTGGCTATAAGCATTTTAATTTTGTATCATTAGCTCTTTGGCTCAGTCACCCACTGCTGGGTCATTCCAGAATTGGAGGAACAAAATAAACCTTCACTTTTCTGATTTTCTGCTACATATTTATCAATAATATCAGAATGATAAAATCAGAAGGCTTGATTAGCTTATTTTTTTAATTTTACTGTTACTCTTATCACAGCAACAGGGTTGCAGGGAACAGGATTGCAAATCCGTACTAATGTTAGCTTTCTCTCAGGAGTAGAAGCTAGCTGCTTACCTGTTACTGCTGACCAAGAGTAAAAAAAAAAAAAAAGAAATTGTCATATTCTGATCATATGCATAACAGGGTTGCATGAGGTACAATGGGACATTCAAGCAATGCAAGCAAGCATATGTTATAAAAATATGAAAATTAGAAGAGAGGACATACCTTTGCTCTACCCATTCTTTTGGAAAAATGTTTGATGATGTTAAGTCCAGCGTATCAGGTGATTCACTGCTTTCTTCTTCTTCTAGTATGCTAAAAAGGTTATGGTAACAGGGTTGCACACTTTCCATGAATAATAAGTATTATTTGAAATATTATGATTATTAAGACAAATGTTCCCACAATTACAGGAGACAGCAATGAAACAAATAATACCAAAAAAAAAAAAAAAAAAAGAAATTTAAATTTTAACTGTTTTATTTGAGATTCAATTTGGTCATTAGAGGGGTGGGACAAGAGAAAAAAAAAAAGCATTTTAGGGGGTACTTCAGACTTATTTGGTATTTCTAAACCTATTTTCAAGCATTCTTTTCTCTTAGTTTTTTTTAGATTTGGTCTCAGGACAAGTTAATTTATTCAGAAACTGCATGTTTTAGGATTTTGGATGTGGATTATTTAGAATTTGATGGGTCGGACGTAAAATGTCCTCTCAATTCTGGAATGATCCTGCTGCCGTCAGAGACTCTGGTACAACTGGGATTTCATAACAGTGGTTTGAAATATGAATAATAATTCAAAATATATATATATATACAGTATATAATAATGAGGATAAATCACTGTAATGCCATCCCTCAACCTTCGACATTGCGTTCCAGCTTATTCTTTAAATGTTGCATACGCGGAGACTGGACATTAGTCAGCTCGTGGCAGAGGGAAGCATCTCCTCCTGCCGAGGCTGCGGCATTTTCCGCCTCGCTCACATTCGAGGATCCGGGACATGTGTTCAGTATAAACACGGTGACGTTCACATGTCGGACAGACGCTCGGCTCGCAGATTTGTGAATGAAATAAAACGACACGCCCCCCGCCGAGACGTAGCCAATCGCGGGCCGCAGCACGTTGGCCACACCTCTCGCTTCCACCGCGGGCGGCCAATGGGGGGCCGGCTAGCGCTATGGGTGTTGCATAATTTCGCAGATGCGCTTCACGTTTAAGCGGCCCGGCGCACAGTGTGTGAGAGAGAGTGTGGAGCTGTGAGACAGACGGACAGACGGACAGAGGAGGAAGAGAACAGATGGAACATTAGCCTTGGTGCCACACAGACGCTTAATTAATTTCCTCAAAACAAAAAAAACCCGCTGAAGTTTGGCACGACATACCAAATGGAATGTAGATTAGAATAATAATAACTATAAAATCTATCTATCTATCTATGCAACTGTTAGTGATGTAACCTTTGAGGTTTTACATCTGAAGTCTGTCCTAGCCTTGATTTGAAAGTTAAACAAAGCAACAATAAAATACAAACTAATGTGTATGTCTGCTCGGTACTGAGGCGTGATTTTTTTTTTTTTTTTTTTGCAACCTAACTTTTGAGACGACGTCTTCGTCGCTGACGTCACAGCAGCCAGAGCGGTCGTTCTCGAGAGAAGCGTGCTCACGTGGACACATGCATTGGCGTTGCTACGATGACAAGTCGTTGAAATTGTCTCAGTTGATGTCGATGGTCACTAAATCTATCACTGAATACGGGCCGGAACCATAATAAAAAAAAATACTTGTGGGATTTTTCAGCTTCACTGAGGCATGAGCCATGGGGTAAATATGGTGTTGGGCTGCCGTCAAAGAGCACTGTCCCACGCGTGGAGGCCTCCCCCTAGTGGCCAACACTGAGAGCGTCGCACATTCCCATTTTGAATACTGCGTGTTGAGTTTATGTAACTCCTTTGCAGGTTTTCCTTTCACCACCTTACCGTGTAACTCAATTAGGCCTATTGTTATCGTTGTTGACATTAGTATTATGATTATTATATTTGGTCAAACTTAATTAAAATTGCTGTTTTGGTGACGAGTTGCCACCAAACCAGTGTTCATATTTGACCTTCAGTAAATCAGAGGTGGTCTCTGATCAGGTGCTGTTCAGGATGATCGTGAATGTGGAATTGTGTTCCTCACCTCCTGCTTCTCACTCAATTATTTGATGTCTACAAATCTGAGACAGTAATTACAATTACAAGCTATTATTCCACAGCGGGGCACAACTCTTTATTCATTAACCAAATAGACTGCATCTTTTGCCTCACAGTTGTCTTTAAATAAGAACTGCACGCGTGTTTTTACCGTTTTTTTGTTAAAACTGAAATGAAAATTTACATTTTCATATATAAATCTGTATTATAAATAATTTTTTTAAAAAGAAATTCTTTTTTTTGCGGTTCAGATTTAGTTAATGGTACCAGTGGTGTAATTTGCATTTAAATCAATAGGGCTATTGTGCAAATGGTTTATGGTAATTAACTTCTGTCATTTAAATGTCTGCTGTTATTTAATCGCAGATTTCTAGAAATTTTGTGGAAACCTTTCATGAGTTCATTTCTGCTCTATAATCTGTGCAATATTCACATCCATGCTTCTCTGTGGTATTTCGTCACCACAGTCTCCGGCCCTCCCTGCTCTCCCACCACAGGCTTTGTTGTCTCCACCTTGTTGAATCTCTCTACTTTTTTTTTTTCAAACTGTCGCTGAATTAGTTCCCTCTCACTGGTCTTCCTCTGACTCCGTGCACCCTCTCCTCTTTTCATACCTTCCCTCTCTCCGTCAGCTGCCAACACTTTCCCTGCTTGCCCTGTACACCCGGAGTGCGGCCAGCATGTAATATCAACACTCTGGCTGTTAAACAGAGCAGGATCCAGGCGCTTTCGCTCCCCCCCCCCCCCCCCCCCCTCTTTTTGCCCCCTCTCTCACTTTTTTTCCCTCCATCTCTCTGCCACTTGCTCCTCATCTCTCCGGGGCCACATTCATTCATTCCTCAGTTTGGGCTCAGAGGGCTAACATGGACTCACTGGGTCTTTTCATCCTTCTAATACTCCTATGTTTTCAGTGGAGAGCTGCACCTGCTGCTGGTAAGGTATTTATTAACATACTAATCGGCATCATGTGAGATTTGTTTTGCTTTGTTAATGGGTTTTGCAGACTGTTTGGGTTTTCCAGTGAGGCTGGAGTGAAGCTGTTGTAAAGTTGGATTTAATTTTTTTTTTTTCAGCTGTTATAGTGCATGCCTCATTGTCGTTAGTGTAAGATGCAAAACGTTGTATGTATGTGTAACAATAGGATTAGCAAGAATAATCACAAGATAACAGATGATACTGAAGCTGATGCATGAAAAGAGCTGAAAAATTTCTGAAAAAAGTTATTTTGGACCCCATTAATATGTCATAGAACCAACTAAAATGATTTTTCTTGATTAATTTTTTTTCTAGTATTTTATCTATACAATCCTAAAAACATCCTATCCTGAAAAGAAATCTGGCTAAATTCATGTTTTTTGGATTTCTCTCTTTTCTGTTCTTTTTCAGACGTTAGTTGGACATACACTGGTAAGTTAATAATATGAGTTTATTGACGAGGCAAAATGTTACTGCTGTTGGATGACAATCCCCGTGTGATATTGTGGCCTACAAACTGCACACAAGTCAGCGGCTAAAGAAACACAGCTAAAACCTCGGCCGTCTTCTCACTGGGATCTGCTGCATCTATTGTGCATCTGAAACACAAACGTCCTCCTCACAACAGGACGTGACTTCCAGCTGTTCTCTCCAACCCGCACTACAATCACGAGCGCTCGCCGCTCCGTCTTTCCCCTCCATGTTGACATCGTCGGTGGAGATTTAATGGCAGTTTTGCTCTTACGCATCGCCCTCGCCGCTCCTTCTCATTCCGCTTCCCCTGTGCTTCCCTCTCCGCCTGCGTTAGTTACAGTCCAACAGGCTGGCATGAGCACAGCGGTCACACTGAGATGATGAAGGGGCTGGTGGTGCGAGATAGGAAGGGGCAGGGAGAACGGGGGCAGGGCTGACAGTGAGGGGCCGGCAGGTGTGCGGGTGGGCGGGCGAGGGGCGCGAGAGGGAGACGGGACGGGACGAGGCGAGAGCCGTGGCCAATCGTGCCCTTATTGTGGCCGCGCACAATAACCTATGTGTTTATTGTGCGGCGGACGTACACTGGGCGGCCTATGCCGCGGACAATGACATTGTGTGAGTGAATGGGGCGCGCAAACCACCACCCTGTGCGTATTCAGGAGGGCTGCATCCACTGCAATGTGTGGATACTGGGCCTGGAGCGAACTGTTGTCTGTATACAAACGCAAGGAACCAACAGGGCCGGCGAGTTCCTCGGAAAAAAAGGTGGTGGAAGTCTCAGGTGAAAGGTCAGAAAGGTCAGTGGCCCCTGTTGTCCCTCAGAGCTGCAGTGGCCCAAAATCTTGGGTTTGTTTTTTGTTTTTTTTTAGGAGAGTTTCAGGTGCAAGCGCGCGTGTGGGTGTGAGCTCATGTTTTTTTTTCTGACGTCTTTGTTCCTGGTTGCATTCAGGACAGGGCTAGCCTAGCATGCTAGGTGACGGGGGAGAGGGGAGAGCAGCAGAACGCAGAGGGTCAGAGTTTTGGGGCCGCCATCGGTTGCCATGGAGAGCTCCATGTCAACCGATGAACCAATGGCGGGAGTGCGGGACTCAGCGTTTGATGCTGGGTGGTGGCGGCCGGGGGAGGAGGGGGACAGAGGGGAGAATAGAAGCGCACGGTGGGGGTGAGGGGTCGGGGTGGGGGTGGGAGCCGGCAGAATGGGGCAGGATGAGAGGATGTGTGGGATTTGTTTACATCACAAGGCGGAGAGACGGCAACGTGAGGGGAAGGAGATGGCCGGCGGCGGCGGCGGTGGTGGCGGTGGCGAGGGGCTCTTGGATTTGAGGAAGATAGATGTTCATAATTAGAAGTGTGAGCTAACTGTGTGTGTGGGTGTGTGTGTGTGTGTGTGTGTGTGTACGTCGTCTCTCTGCTTTTATACTTCTTTCTTTTAACACGTTCACGTTGGCAAAAAAAACAAAAACAAAACAGCATCAACAGACACATGACCGGACCCCCCCCCCTCCCCCCCTCCCCCTTCACTGCCCTCCACCCCTTCATCCGTGCACTGCTTCCATTTGTGTGCATGAAAAATAGTGTCACCGCCGGTATGCCAGTTTTGAAAAGCATTCCTCCCCTCGCAATTGAAATTCAGATTCTTTTTGCACGCCGCTCTTTTGCTTTCAGGACCTTTCTTTTCTGGTCCTTTTTTTTGGTTTCTTTCTGGTGCAGCTGGAGGGACCGTTGCTGTTTTGTGGCTGGAACCAGGGTCTCCCATCACGACGGCCGCCCACATCTATTGCTTAGTGTAGTGTTTTTTTTTTTAGTTTTAGTTTTTAATTTTGTCTTTTAAAATGATGGGCTCGAACCTCACTAAACATGTGCGTTTGGTTTCCAGGAAGTATAATATATAATAAAATAATATTTATATATTGATCGTTTCTTCCTAAAGCAAAATATATCGGTATTTGCAAAATAAATACTAAAAACAAAAAAAGCTACATCGTGTCTGTCTGAAACCGTCTTTAATGTAACATGAATGCATAATGTATTTTTTCCCCTGGAATTGATTATTTTTTTCAATTGCTTTACAAAAGGGAAAATTCATCAAATCCATCTCAATAGTTCATCTGCCATTTCAAAAGGTTAAATAAATAAACAAATTTGGATGATTAAGAAGTGAAGAACTTAATTTCATTTGCAATGTAATGCTGAAAATGATTTCATTAACATGTCGGGTTTGTATGTAAACATGGAGATTAGTCCTAAAAATTAAAATAGATAGAGTCATAAACAATTATTTTCATCCTTGATTTTAAAAATATGTTAATTTAAAAATAATCTGACATCCAATGTTAGATCTTTCTGTCAATAGTTGTGATAGTTTCTGTCAATGCCTGTTATTAATATTTCTTAAATACAGATTAATCGTAATACAGATTCGCAATCTTTATTTTATTAGGATGAACTGATAGCCTGATATTTAAATATTTGCGCCTGCTGAAACTAAATATTATCTTCATAAAACTGGACAGCCAGTGACAAACAGTCAAACGGTTATAACGGCCAACAGTCAAGTGCCACAGTCATCTCAAACTGTCACTTATCGCATTCCAGTTCCACATTGTAATATTTGGACTACGGTGGACTCTTCGGACTTCAATACATTTATTTATCAATACATATTCAGTGTTTATATCGAAGGCACTATCTTGTACATGAGTTGCAGTCCTCCTGCGTGATGCTGCGACTCAGGAGGGAGCACTACGGGATGATTGTCTTGTAATAATTAGTGGCTGGTCAATGAGGCTTTTCACGGGATGACTGGGAGCCAGTGGGCCGTGTGATTGGGTGACATCACCGCTTCTGTCTTTTTCTCCCTGTCAAAAAGGCCTGGTGGGTCAAACCGAGTGGGCGCAGTATTTCCCAGAGTGCGCCGGCACATCTCAGTCCCCCATCGACGTGGTGAGCACGCAGACTAAATATGACCCCAGTTTGACCCCGGTGACCCCACTGGGCTACAGCCAGCTCGGCCACAGACCTTTCACCCTCTCCAATAACGGGCACACAGGTAAATATGTCAAGCGGGCCTGGTATCCAAGCAGCCTTACGGCTGACTTGTTTATACTGCCGCATCCTCGTCTGTAACCAGGCACTCAAGCTTTCACTCCATGTGGACAAATGCAGCCACGTTTCACAGTGTGTGTGTGTGTGTGTGTGTGTGTGTGTGTGTGTGTGTGTGGGTGTGTGTGTGTGATCACCCTCCGAGTGTCTGGTTGTCTTTTTGGCCCCTGCTTGCTGATTTTTGGGTCTCCTCCCTCGCTCTCTCATCCCTCCGCCAGCGGTGATCGAGCTGCCGGACTGGATGGGACTGGAGGGGCTGCCGTGGCTCTTCACAGCCGTGCAGATGCACCTCCACTGGGGCAGCGGCGGGCCCAGTCACGGAGGCAGCGAGCACACCATCAATGGACTCAGCGCAGATGCGGAGGTATGTCGAAACACAAAATACTGGCAGTCGGCCGCTAAACACGGCCAACCGCGGGCCAACTGCAGGAAAAACAGGCTGTGTGTAGGTGGACTGCTGCAGTGCGGCGGGTTCGTGTGCAGAGCTGGAGGATTTTGCAGATGCTAAAAATCAGGCAAGATGTGCAGCCGAGGAACTTTTAAATATGTGTATATAGTATTTTGTAGAAAAACATGCCGTCTCTCAGCCTGGTTTCACTAATTTAGACCAATTCAGACACGCACGTGTCACATAAGTGCGCAAAAAAAAAATCTTCTTTCAACAAATGTAAAGCATATTAGATTTACCAGCCAATTTTATTTTACCAAACTGGACTCGGCCGACGGGAAATGGTTGTTTTTTTGGTTTCGTTTTTTTTTTTCGTCAACTCCGCCCGCTCAAACTGTGGCCCTGCTCGCACTTGTAATTGTTAAAATGTTTTTAATACGAGTGCTCACATATTTCTGGGAGTTCACATCCCACACACTTTGAGGAAAGAGCAAGAGCTCTTTATTCATAACATAATTGACACATCCTGTCCACCGACTGGTGTCACTCATTTCTCACCTATTGAAACCCTTCCGGCGAAACACTCGGCGCGACCCCTTTGGCGCCGGAGAAAATTTTTTCAAAATTGTGGGAAGAAGAGGAGGAGGAGGACCTGTCGGCATTTTCAAATCAAGTCACTGCAACCTTGTCCTGAACTCGAAACGGTGTTGATGTTTGCAGCCTGACTCTGTGTTTTGCGTACACGCTAAGCCCAGTGGGAACTTATTGTATTACAGTGTCTCCCCATTGTATGTGCACAAAAGCTGGAACTAAATTCCTGCACCCAAAACATTCCAGAGCGCTAAACTCCGAGTGGAGTTTGACTGCGCCAAATGAAAAGAAATTCCAGTCACATCATTTAGCGTGCTTTGTTTCAGCGCAAACTCCACCGCGCCCTCGTTACACCGAGCGGTCTTCCCAACATGTCGACAGGAGGGGATGATGATGGAAAATTGCTTCACTTAAATTCCTAAAATCTGCCAACATTGAAACTGAAACTTGAACGGAATGATTTCAACTGTTTCCACCGTTAAAAGGAAAATTCTGACATTGAAATGAGCCATTTATTCTAAAACACTCCATTATTGTCAATGAAATAGCTGCCGTGCCCACTTTCACACGCAGCTTTGTCGATGACAGCCAAGTTTAAAAAAATTGCTGCCGGGTCAAAGGTCACAGACTTTCTTCGTATGGAAGTGACAATACCATGAAAACCCAGAAACAAGTAAAAATTCCAAAAAAAACATTCTGACAGAGAATAAAACCTGATGAGTTCCCTGATGTGTGAAGGAGGTGAATTCTGGTGCGGCAGTTTTTGAAGATATGTAATTAAAGGGTAAAGATGTAAAAACAGAAGATGACAAAACTACAGAAACAAGTGAGGAGAGCGGCTGAAACATCTGTTTTCACTCCGTGAAACAAACTGACTCGTCATCCTGGCTGAAGCAAACAAGACAAAAAAAAAAAAATCCTGAGCCCGGCTGACTCAGCGCCCCTTCATCTGCGTGTCTCTAACACTGCGTCTCCTCCCTCCAGCTGCACGTGGTGCACTACAACTCGGAGCTGTACTCCAACATGTCGGAGGCTGTGGCGCAGAGGAACGGCCTCGCCGTTCTGGGGATTCTCATTGTGGTAACGCGGCGATAAAGTGATGAAAACCACCCAGGATGTGGATGAATCCTTTATATTTGTAGCTCCGACAAAGCGGTTTGAGTGGCGTAACGACGCGTGACAATCCCACTGCTGCTCTCCCAGACAGGTGAGAAAACCAACCCGGCGTTCAACAACATCCTCCACTACCTGAGTCGCATCAGACACGCTGGTACGTCCACCTGACACGTCATCTTACTCCTAGCCGACATTCAATTTTCAAGCTTCCTTAACAACAAGTCCTAGTACTGGACACGTACAACCAAAATTGTATTCTTAAGAGAAAGAAGAAGAGAAAGAATACTCAATAAAAAAAAAACTGAACTAGCTAGCAAGAGCAAACCGCCTTTGAATAATGTTCTTCTCACTTCACCGTATGTTTGGCTTGTCTGTGTCTCTGGAACTAGGAGATTGACGGCATTATATATATGTATATATATATATAATTATTTTTTTTCTCTCTGCAGATCAGAAGGTCTACATCCCGGCCTTTGAAATCCGCTCGCTGCTCCCCAAAGATCTGGGACGCTTCTACCGCTACAACGGCTCCCTGACAACGCCGCCCTGCTACCAGAGCGTCATCTGGACCCTCTTCCACGAGAGGGTTCAGATCTCAAACGCACAGGTAAAAAAAACAAACAAACAAAAAAAAAGGTGTATGAAACTGAAATGTTGGAGGTTGGAATGTTGGACATTTTCAAGTCAGACTGTTGTTCTGTGTTTTCGCTAAAATTAAGCAAAATGCAAACTGCACCCGAGAGCGTTTGCATACTATGTCCCTTTTGTGACTTTGCCAATTTGATTATTTTTGGTTGTTTTTTTGTTTTTTTTGACTGTTGAGTTTTCCTCTCTGTCTGTGAGCCTTGTGCCTGAGGGCTGTGAGTGTTTGTTCTCCGCTGCAGCTCCTGAAGCTGGAGACGATACTTTACTCCAGCAAGGCTGGGGAAACGGAAAGGATGCTGCTGCAGGACAACTACCGAGCCCCACAGCCGCTCAACCACAGGCTCGTCTTCACCTCCTTCACAGCAGGTTGGACAGACATCACGCTCACAACATGCTTATATTTAAAGATTAAATGTATTTGCATTAGAAAAAAAGGAATAAATACAAAAACAAAGTGAAATTAGCAAAAAATATCCTGTTGCCCAACAGTACTAAGTTATTGAAAAAAAGTAATGAAAAATAATCATTATTAGGTAACATGACAATTTAGTTCTGCCTTGTTGCTTATTGTTTGCTTGCATTGAATAGTAAATAAATAATAAATAATATATAAATAATAAATCCTTCAGTCTATTATGATTTTAAGCCCATTGCTGATTACATCTTAAAAAACATAATTCTTTGTAAAATCAGGGGGGGGGGGGGGGGGGGGGGACATTTTGACTTTGTCATCAGTTTATGGCTCCAGAAAAGGGCAAGTTACCGAAAATCGTTCCTTGTACTCCGGCAGCAGTGGTCAAACACTGGATTGTGACACAGCTCATAATGCAAACAACAATAGCAGCAGGCCAGTGGGCGACCATGCAGGCCGCCGCCAGCACTTAGCACGAGTCGGGCCCGGGAGTGGAAAAGGTGGAATGTGGAGAGAAATATTTCAGAATATTAAGTATTACCACTGACTTTGCCTTAGTGAGGGGGGCGGTTATTCGGGTGAGACAAAAATAGGAGTCATGGAAAACAGTTTGGACGGGTGGGGGGGTTTGTCTAAAAGCTGATTACAGAGAAGGATTTTCAGAAAAGAAACACTAACTCTTTTGTTAGCCTGCGAGCAAAAAGGCAGAGTGAGAAACGAGAGAGAGGCGAAAGAGGGAGACAGAGTGGAAGACAACATGGCAACAATGAAGGGAGACTTTGTGTAAAGTGCTCATTGTGGTGAGTGACTGAACTGGAAGACCTGTGATATCAACACTGCTGTCCAATGCAGTACGGCTGAGCAGAAAGTGCTGAGCAGCAGATTCTGCTGAGATAAACCGGCTCCAGAGAGTTTGACAGACAGACCAAAGACGTTTCGCCTTCACTTCATTTTGTTGGAGAAGGATTGAATCCTATGTTTGGTTTCGGAACCTTTTAAATTTTCTCTCAAATCCTGCCTGTGGCTTTTTTTTTTTTAAAGCCCCAGTGTGGAATATTTAGCAACATCTAGTGGCAGAAAAGGATGTTGCAAGACAGTACTTCTAATCATGACTTCAAATCTAATCATTACAACTTAGAAGAATAGGTGCGTGTTCAGATGTATTTTAGATACACGGTGACACACTTTTTAGTGGCGCTACATTTTCTTCAAATGATAAACACTGGCCCTCTGTGTGTATGTATATATACACACATATGTATATGCAGTATGTATATATGTATATATATGTATATATATAAAATTATATAATTAATTTTTATAAATAAAAATAAACAGCTGTTGTTGCCAGTTCCAAATTGAATATTGTGTATTATATGGGTGAATATTTATTAAAATCTACGTATTTGTTGTTTTGTTGTAGACTCAGGGAAGGAGCTCTCATCTGGTGAGACTGTGCACTACAACTATGACACCACACTAGACTATGCACATTACAGCAAAACAAACAAACTGTCCAGTTGATGCTGCAGAACATGACAGAAATCTTCAGCAGTGAATCCTGGGAGCTTTTCTTCTCCGTGCCAACCCTCTGAGTGTTCTTCCGTGCAGGTGAAGTCACAGCTATTGTAATCGGAGTGATGTGCGGCTGTGTGGGTCTGGCCGTCATTGTGCGCTTCATCGTGAAGACGATACGGTGAGCGAGGAGAACCCCCCTTCCTCCCCTGTCCGTCACTGTCACTGCCTTCTCGAACTCCAATCAACCAGATCTCACTGTCCGTGTCCCGTCTCTCGGCAGATTTTTCACTCTGCTCCACCGTGAGACAGTTGTGGTAAACAGGTGGTTTACCTGCTTCCCAAGCTGACACAGCTGCACGGCCGACGCCTGCAGCGCTGCTTCTCTGACTCGTGTGCCCCCCCCCCCCCAACGGAAATGTTCTTGAGCACTGATCTGAAGGTTATGGTAGTAAATTGGAACCCACAAAAAAAGGGGAGAGATTTATGACAGACTGATTTGTGCCACATTGGTTTCGGCTCAGACAGGAACATCCGTAGAGGCCTTTCAGTAAGGAAACTATGAAAACAATCTCTTCAGATCAGTGCCAAGGACAAAGTTAATCTGTAGCCTGGCTTGAAAAAACATTTCTGTTTCCCAACCAACTTGTTATTTTTTTTTCTCTTGTTTTTTTTTTTATTACCACTAAACTGGCTGACGAAAGCTAGGGTGTGTTTCCTCCAGCAGAGTCACCAAATTCTTTTTCCCACCTTTTTTTAACGATAATATGTTTTGCGGCTTTCAGCGATCTCAGACGTTAGAGAAAGTCAATACTTTCATCTTCTAGATCTGCTGTAACATGCACTTCTGGATTTCAGCCCTTTGTGATGTCACGTTGTGCCCTGTATTCTCTCCGAGGTTCGTTACGGCTCCTTCAGCCAGATCTTTGCGCGCCTTTGAAATGTTTTGAGGATCCAACAACAAGCCTCAGAGTTCGCTGAAGATACTTTCAAATATTTTTACAGGAAACTGCAAACAGAGGGTTAAATATGCTTATATGGACACCCACAATTTTTTGTGTTTTGGTAATTTATTGTGAGCGGAAAACCTAAAAAACGTCCTCTGACAAAGGACCTCTAACATTTCCTCTTTTAAGCAAAAATTTGCTCCGTTTCTGAACTCTGAATTCTTCCTTCTGAATTCTGTCAGTCCTCCTTCCGTCCAATCTTCAGTCTCAGCGATAATGAGAATTTTTTTTTCCCCATGGATGTCTTCCAGAATCAGCACTGTCAGTGTGTTCATCCCTGGCTTTCATCCAGTCGTGTGCAACTGCTTTACAACGCCGCCTCCAGTCCTTCCATCCCCTCTAATGAGAAAATGTTGAACCGGCTGTGTCTCTATGCTCACGGGGCCGTGTGATTTTTTTTTTTGTCTTTTGATCTGCGACAGCTCTACCTCTAGCTGGGACGTCTTGCCCAGTAACCGGCCTGCACCGATGCCCAGGTCACGCCTCCTTCTGAGCCTTTAATTTGACCTTTGACCTCATCTAACTCCCTGACATCATCGTCACCTCGCCCTTTAACCAGTTGTTCGTAGAGTTTAACACCACAACAGCATTAAACGGGTGTTACAGTCTCTTCAGTGTTCGCTATTTCAACCTTATTCATCGTCAGAAAAATAATCCTTTTAATCCTGAAGTTTTGGGCAGTCACGTGTATTGTGCCACACTGTTTCGCTTTCATTACAGTTGCAAACGTTCTCTGAATGTAGATGCAGCTCAAACATTAGCAAAACAGATCAACATTTGAAGAAAGTGGCTGCTCTGAACAAAGGATGTCGAATTACGCTCCATCCAGTGGACACACAGTCATGTTTTTCCCTTCATGCGCTTGTTTTTGCCTCTATTTTGTCATGTAGCATCCAAACTGCTGTTGGCCTAAAACACATTTCCATCATCCCATCATCTGAACCCACCTCAGCGTTTAACCTGCACTTCCCATATTCCTTAGCAAATAAGGACCCCTGCTGGATGCCACCGTAAACTACACTGACAGCCACTACTGTACGGCATGCTAATTTGGGCCTGACGAGTCTTGTTTTTTTTCTTTTCAAACGTGACTCTTCACAGGATGAAGGAGCCGGAGAAAGCTAAAGAGGCGAAACAAGACGTGGCTCTAAGCACGAGCCCGGCGGGAGCCCAGAAGGAGGAGGCCCCCTCGGTGCCGCCCGCCCAAACCGAGCCCTAGCTAGCTGACATCACAGCCCGCCTCCTCCTCAGCTCGTCCAACACACGCACAACCACACAAGGCGACGGGAAGCAAATACAGCGTGGTTTTCTGGGCGCAGGACGAATCACCTGCTGACCCGATCCCCCAAATTCAGTGATGCTGGCTGTCTCACTATCAGATATTTTATCCTTTATGTTTAAGTTATATTTTACTAAATATGTCCGTCTGTGGCTCTTGATATACACTGGATGCACGATGAATTCGTGTCGGCATTTTTGTACGGTGAATTTTGTTCATCTTGACTTAGAGCACTGTGCGGCTCCGTCATAGGTGACAGACTTCAGGTCTTACTCTTGATTTACGCCCAGCTGGTTGCTGTCGTCAACCTGATCTGTACAAGCGGAAGTGTTTGGCCTTAAAACACAAGAGGTCCTGTGAAATAAATTAGAATTAGTAGACAAAAATAAATGCTGTTCTAAGAGTTCTCTGAACTTATTAAAGCACATTATATTATTAAATATATTTATGTATATGTGTTTCTTCTATTTTGAAAAATATATATATCCATATTTGGTAGAATTTATCTGATTTTACTATTATGTTGCCATATCTATGTTGTTTGCAAGACACCTAATAAAAAATACTTACTTCTTCACTGTGTGTGTGTGTGTGTGTGTGTGTGTGTGTGTGTGTGTGTGTGTGTCTGTGTATGTGTGTGTGTTAAAACTTGTTTCACAGTTGCAAATGTGAAAGAATAAACTCAACATATTGGATCCATACATTCTCACTGTCCTGTTTCTTGTCATTGTTTTAGATACATATCCATGTATTTTCAGTTGGAATTCGGCTGAAGTTTAAAGTCAAAGAACTCATGTTCCGGGCAGGTGGCTTCAAACACAGTTGAATGAACGAGATAAAAATAAAACCGGCAGGAACACTCAAGCGATTTGACTTTGAATCTAATGAGAGTGAACAACTCATCGTTTCCCCTGTGGCTTCTGCAGGTTCACTCAGTGCAATCACATTAGCACCCGTGGCTATGTCACGCACACGTCGGTCACACGATTCCTTCAAACACTTGTCTAATCTGACTTTGTCTAATTACAACTTTTAATTAACCTGTAACCACAGGAGGAAAACTGGAACTGGAAATGATTAACCAACCAACCGATTGTAAACAAAACATGGAATTTTACCAGAATACACTCCCTAAAATCATTTCATCCATTCATCAGTTCATAACAGGAGTTCATTTGAGCTGTGATATTATAGTTTTATGTCTTTGAAATAATGTCTGTAGAAATGTTCTGCGAATGAACTGTTGGAAGTTTGTCATGTGACATGTTTCAACGATGAGTTGTGAGCCCAGACGGCCTTGACTAGTTCACTCCAACAAGGTAAGTCGTGAGTGACGCCAATTTGTGAATGTGGACTGTTGTTTTTTTTGTTTTTTTTTAAATGTTGTATAAGTATGCAAAAATAAATAAATAAAAATCATTCACATTTTTACCCTTTTGAGTTTCAAAGTCAATCTCTGTGGTAAAATCCACTGATTTTACCATCCTTCTAAAAGCTGTTGTTGTGCCCTACTGTTGTGTCACTGGCCTCCCCAGAAACGTCCTCAGAAAAACTAAGTGGAGCTTACTACGTAATTACTGCTACGTGTTGCACAGAAGATGGCAGCTGTGCTTAAAGGAGCAGCGCAATAATGTTTAAAACAATGCAGTCCGGAGCTATGGAGGGATATAATATTAATTATCAATCAATGTTAAGCCCAGAGGATTAAACTGTGGCAAAACACTGGGGGGAAACAAACAAAAACAAAACCCAACAACAGCAAAAACCAAAATGCAGCCAAATGGGGGCAACGCACCCAGTAGGCATCCAAAAATAAGCCAGCTGGATCTCCGGCTGCTATTTCCAGCAGCGAGGGGATCATGTGTCGCCCTGCCCACTGCTCTAAAGCACAGCCGTGTGGATGAACTGCAGCAGTGCACACGCTAGACGGGAGGCCACTCCCGCTCACACAAACAGGAAGTGGACTGTGGAACCGTAACTGAAGGACAGAAGTAAAGATCTCACGCCTGACGCTCTGTACCGCTGCTGCTGCTGCTGCTGCTGCTGCTGCTGCTAGAAGGTAGGAGCTCTTTGTTATTCCGCCGCTGTTGCTCACTTCCTCCCTTTCGGTTTCGTGTTAGAGAAAGAAAGAAAAAAAAAAAAAAAAAAAAAGCCCTCCCTCCACATGCAGCTGTCACCCTCTTCTTTGTACCAGGTTTGCGCCAAATACGTAACACCGTGACTGCTGTGTCAGAGTCGTTCCTCTTCTCCAATGCCCGTCTGTCCTCTGCTGCAGGGATCCGGGACGATGGCGGCCCGACTCGGGGTTTTCCTCGCCCTCTCCGCCTGCCTCCTGCTGGCCCGCCAGACCTCGGCCAGAAACGAAGCTCCGTGCCAGCGCTCCAGATGGAACAAGGGCTTCAACACCTTCCTCCAGCGCCACCTGCCGCCCGGCACGCCCACCTCCCTCGACCAGAACCAGTGGAAGAGGTACATCCTGAACAAGACGGGCTGCGGCAGGCCCACGCAGTCCTTCCTCAACCCCATGGACCTGGCCAGGGTGAAGGAGGTGTGCAGTGAGCAGGGCGGCGAGAGGTTCAAGGACAACCTGTGCATCAGCCGCCAGCCGTTCACCTTCGTCACGGTGAGGAGCGAGATGGGGACGTGCGGCATCAAGAGCGTGCGGGAGGAAACCAAGCACCTGATCCTGGCCTGCGAGGTGCTGGGCAACGACTGCCTGCCCGTCCACTTTGAGGGAAACCCCGACAATCAGACGCCGCGGAACGACGGCAAAGGCTGCCAGGACTCTCAGGCCAAAGGTCGCGCTCCCAGCGCCAACGCCACATGGCTCTGCTGGTTGTCGCTACTTCTGCTGTTTCTGCGTGGCTTCTGAGTGATTTAACTAGATGAGACAATTTGGCCTTCTTTTTTTTTTTTTTTTTCCCAATCGGTGGGCACTTGTCCTTCAAGACATGAACTTCAGTATTACATTTAAAATGTGTTTTGAAGCCTTTTTCGTTTGGGGACTTATCAACTTTGTTTTGCGAAAAGATTTTAAAGGAATTTTGAAAGTATTTTTGTAACTACACTCCTGCTGTGTTTTAGCCATGTTGTGCAGTCTGTCAAAGTGTGAGTTTTTGTTGTTGGTTTCTTTTTAGAAGCATGCATTTCATAAATATTTTTTTGTGTGTGTGGTGCCCCAGCAACTTCCTGTGGCTGAAGCTGCAGGTGTGCGGTGCTAAATTCAAGGCAGCAAAGACTTTAATAAAAAAGGAGTACACGAGGATTTCAATGGAAGCTCTAATTCAGTGATTCCAACGCTTAAAGAAAAACTAAAACCGTAACATCGTAAATATAAATATGCTATATACTATACTAAATATAGCACATACTATCCTATATGCTAAACACAACATGTCAAACAAATAAAACTGGAGGACAAAAACTAATTTGCAACCACAACAGGGTAAGCCTCACTGTTACTGGGTGGCGCCGATGACTCATTAGAATAGATTGTGTTACGATTTTAATAGCCGTAGTGACAGCCTAGAACTCACCACGAGAGGGCAGCAAAAGACTACGAAGAACTCAGAGACCGTCCTGTCCCACATTGCGCCTCTAGATGCACTTATTAGTGACCGGAACACTCGTCCAAAGTGCCGTAGTGAAAAGCTCCTCTTCGCTTCTAGGTGATTCACCTCCAAGTGCTTTTGAAATAACTAAATGTTGTTTTCAAAAAACGCTAAAATGTGATTTATTATTATTATTATTATTATTATTATTATTATTATTATTATTATTATTATTATTATTATATATTTTTTTAAAGCTGATTGAGTCTCATAAATTTGTTTAAAAACCCTTCTACACACACACACACACACACACACACACACACACACACAAAAAAAAACCAACTCAACTATGATGTATTTGGTGTCTTTTGGATTTTAGTGTCCAGTTACATCACAGTCCTCCTATATGGGGCCAGACAGTGGCTTACCGTGAAACACCCCTAATGCTACTTATGGCTTATCATGGGTAATTTTCTGCTTCCATTCAAAAAAAAAATCTTAGGAATGTGTTCTGTGTAATTACACTGCTGTTAATTCCCTGATCTTATGAAGGCTTTTGTTGTTGTTGTTGTTGATGTTGATGTTGTTGTTGATTTTGTTGCACAGCCTGCAACAAGTTATTCATTCTGTTTTCAACTTTTTCCATTTTTTGAAAGTCATCGGCAAAATCACACATTTCACAGAGATGAAATCATGCCATGCAGCTGCAGCTGATGAATTTCTCACTTACAGTTCCCCAATGGTCCCAGAGGACTGGGACCATTGGGGAACTGTAAGTATGTCATTATGTTGTTGGGCTCCTGCAGACTGATGCAGGAGCCACAGAGGTCACAGTAACAGTGACCAGAGGTCGGCCTCCTCGCAGCGAGATATTTAACCATTCCCGAAACATGACATCATCTCCAGCTCACAAATGCACATATTGAATGCACACAATGGCAACTACACACACACACACACACACACACACACACACACACACATAAAGATGAACAACAGTCGTTGATTGGGGTCAACGCGGAAATGTTGCAGCAAAATAAAAGAATGAGTGCAGAGTGAGAGGCGGCAAGGGTGGAGACGCAGCGAGAGTGACGGGATGCAAGAGGAGGAGGGAGGAGAAAGTGGATAAAAACAGAGAGGGGGGAAAAAACACATCTGCACTTTTATTGAACTGCACGCATGAGTTTGTTTAAGAAAAACAAACACATGCGCATGAAACAAAGTGGAAAGCCAGGAAAGTATGAGAACCACTGCTTGTTTTCCTTCTCAGTTTCTCCTCCATCTCACCGCTCGCTTTCCACTCCTTTAAAACCCTTCAATATTTTTCCCATCCAATCCATGCTGACCAATCGCCTGCTGCTTTAGATCAGCTGTGACTGGAAGTTGTTGAGCAGAACAGCTACATTTTTGGAGGAACAATTAAAATAAAATAAACGTGAAATAAAAAAAAAGAATGTAAATACATTTTTCAGTTTTTATTCATATGGAATTCAGCCTTTTTACAATTCTGGCAGTATCTGTTGAAGTACTAATGTTTCCCATTTCCATTAGAGATACATGTACGGCACACAACGAGTATGCAGTCTTTCAGTGCCCTCTACCATTCTCAGTTCCTCCTTTTCTTTTTTTTTTTATTTGTGCACATTTTCTCTCATCTCTCCCTCATTCTTCTCATTTCCACGTCCTTCTGCCATCTCATCTGCTCTAATCAGTCCCACATGGTTTTGGTGGGTTCGTCTGCCAGCAGCCCAGAGTGCTGCACACACACACACACACACACACACACACACACACACACACACACACACACACACACACACACACAGACAGAGACGCCGGTGTATGAATGCAGCGCTGTGTCTGTTTGTTCTTCTTGCAAACTTTGCGGGTCGAGATTTTCACATCTTAATCCGTGAACAGGCAAAAAGTGACTTTGCCTCAGCGGCAGGAGAGAGCGGTTCGGGTAAAACGAAACCACTTTGTGTCTCAGAACGCTTTCTTTCCGCCTTTCCTGCGCAGTTCATCTTCAGCGAACCCGTCAGATTTATCTGAAGGCCCCATGCGGAGGTCCTCACCCCTGAATTGACACCAAAGTAAATCTTGAGAGTTGGATATTGTCATTTGCGGGCCCCCTTCTGCACGTCTTCCCAGTGGCTTCTTCGGAGGGTAAAGGCCTGTGCTAATGACTTCCAGGAGTTGGCGGGAGGTTAAGGTCAAGTTCACATCTGGGATGACGGGAGGTCACGGGGTGAAGAGATTTTACTGAAGGTCAGCCGGATGATAAAACGGAGAATGCCACTGAAGTGTGAGTTTACTACGTGCCGATCACACGCACACACCCTGCAGACCTGCGCAGACAAGCAGCTTCTTTCTTTCCTTTTTTTTTTTTTTTTAACTTGCCACAACTGTAATAGGACGCGACTGTGCCAGAAGGTGCAGAAAATATTGCCAAAGAGGGGCAGCCTGATGTTGCCTCGCATTCCTCACCCCAGATAAGCTCCCCATGGAACAATGAATTGACTGTGAGTGTGGACGTTCTGCAGACGCAGTTCAAATCTGTGTCATTTGAATGAGGGGAGGAAAACAAAAAGCAGCGGAGGAGGATGTTGGCTCGGAGGCGCTGCAAAGTTCAGTGAAAGTGCTGAGACGAGGCGCAGGGTTGAAAAGTTACGAGTATCAAGAGTCAGAAAGCACCAAGATAAAATTGTGACAAAGAGAAAATTAGGTTAAAAAAAAAAAAAAAAGCCTTTTACAGTGATTTTGTGTTTTTTTTCCATTAACATTCAGCATTTCAAATCATCAGCATTTAACTTGGTGACAGTTTGGGACATAAAAGGTCGAACTGCAAGACATGTGGAAACGTGTGGACCAGCCTCAAGTGTGGATCATGCGTGATGGAAATCCTCACCAGCGACCAGGACGGTTGGTTTTGAATTACAGAAACAACTAAACAGAAACTAGGGTATCAGCGTTTCCTGATAAGACAATAGGAAATGTGACTTATTAAGCCACACACGGTGTCGAGATCTTTTGTTTGGCCTCAGCCTGCCCGGAATCCCGGGGAAAGTTGTCGCGATCACTCATCGACGACCTTCTTTTCAACAAAAGGAGTAAACAGTGTCCGAGTTTTTAGGGTTTGGGGGATATTTGCCAGGAGATAAGGCGGCCAGGAAGACTGAAATAAAACTAAGATGTTTCGGCGAGGGAGGAGTCGGTCTTTGCCCTGCGCTGCATCTCAGCCTCTCCATCTCTGTCACCCTCTGTTTGCCTTTGATCTCCCTGCTGACTCACTCTCCCCATCCTCTCCTCCTCGACAATGAGATAAAAAATGACCTGCGCTCTTGTCTCTGCGCCCCCCCCCCCAGCCCTCCAAACTTTACCCCCCTCACTCTCTTTTGTCTCTCCTCCCTCTCCATCCTCTCCCGTTCCGTTTCTCCCTCTGCTCGCCGTGCTTGAGGAATGTGTCAGAGCGGCACAAAAGAACAAAAGATTGACGGGAGGAGGAGGAGGAGGAGGAGGAAGAGAAAGGGAAAGGGAAAGGGGGTTGCAGAGTTGCGTGAGGTGAAGGAGAGCGGGAGAGAGGGAAAAGAGGGGGAAATGGAGGGAAAGGAAGGAATGAGAGGTTGAGAGGAGCGGTCCACGGTTCAGCGGGCCTGAATATCGAGCGGCGCTTTGTCACGGCGCGCTGACACGCAGCATCACACACGTTCCTGAGCTCTTCATCAAAGGACCCCCCCACCCCCCCCACCCCAGTCCCCCAAATGAGCAACCGCACCGAGGTGCCGGGCGACGGTGCTGCGGTGCCACCGTTTGATTCGGTGGCCTCTGATGCGCTTCTTGCTCTGTCATGGTAATACTGTCCGAGGGCCTGCGGCGAGGCTGAAGATGAATTCGCCCGACGCCGGACAGCACCTATTGTGGGCTTTGTGCGAGCACAATTCGCCTCTTAGAAGCGCAGGATCAGTTTGACCAATGCGCCGCTTTTTGAAGACCACATGTCTGGCAGACCACCAAGGCGGCAGTGAGTCAGTGACTGATTCAAACTTTATGGACTCGGTCAAATCTTGCTTTTAAAATGCACCAGACAGACACCTTGAAGACCCAGTGAGGAAGATTTAGGAGCTTATCAGCAACAAGCGATACTGAAAAAAAACAAACAAAAAAAAAAACTCCTTTGGAAGTCATGAACCTTGTTCTACCCTTTACCAAGCATGTATGCCATTGCAAATCTGAAAATCGGCAAATGTGCATCCAAGCATATTTTTCATCCAGCAGTGCTGAGGTCCATTTTGTCCTGCACGTGCATATTTGCTGTCTAACTGTAAGGGCTGTATTTGCACACAGCCAATCTAACAACGTCACACCTCCAGCTCTATTCCTTTCACTGAGGTCCACCTTTATGTCACATCTTTCCAACACCAGCTGTGATCTTGGGGTACAAACCCAAAATCCGAAAGCAGGCCCACAGTGTTAGAAACATGTCGGATTATGTAAATATTATTATCATTTGCAGATGAAACACAAAACAGTAATCATTAGCCGCTGCTGAAACCAAGTGTGTTTTCCCAGTCTGTTTCATGCAGACATAGATCCTCTTAAATGTGACACACTGGGGTCAGGAGTTAACAGCGGAGTGAGTCACAGGGAAGAAAAGAAGGGGAAATTACTGCGGCCTGCAGTATGACTTCCTATGGCTCACCACCTCTGTTGCTTGTTGGGAAACACAGTTAAAGGCTAAATAAATTAGTGAAGGGCTGGCGGCGATATATGGTGGTTTGTGGCCAATTAAGGAGCAACAACATTAAGGAGAAACAACCACTTATTGTTCACTTTTGTTTGCTGACGCACAGCTGCATGACCCGGCGTGCATTTTTTGTTTGGCATCAAATTGATGAAATTGATTAAAAAAAAAACGAAAGAAAGAAAGAAAGAAAAGAAGAAGAAGTCACGCGCATGGAAGAGCTCTCTCTCTCTCTCTCTCTCTCTCTCTCACACACACACACACACACACACACACACACACACACACACAGAGCCTCCCGGTTTACCTCGTGCGCTAATTTGCCGTGCAGTGCAGCGGATGGGATCATCCATCAAGAGTCAATAGTTAATGTCGGCTTTGTGCCGTTGCCATCCATCATCGCGCGTGCGCAAGTGTGTGCCTGTGTGTGTGTGTTCGTGCGCTCTCTCTCTCTCTCTCTCTCTTTATGGCGCTACCTCCGACCCCGCGGGCCCCTAACCCTTCCCCGCTGCTCCGTCTGTTTCAAGTGCCCCTCCACCACCTCCCCCTTCCTTCCGTCTGAGCAGCGGGGGCCGGAGAACCTCTAGACGACGCCGCCGACCTGCGCCAACCCCACCTCTTATTTTAATCTCTTCCCTCCTCCTCCTCCTCCTCCTCGTCCTCTACCACCCCTCGACTCTCCTTGCGTCAGTCGTGGCTCTGGAACTGACGCAGGCCCCAGTTAAATGGATTCCCCCCCCCCCCCCAGCACCGGTGGAGGTGGAGGCCACAGGCGGGCTGCCGCTGTATCCCCTTACCGCCGCTTTTATTTTTATGACACGCGGGAGCGCCTGAGTGTGAACTTGGCCACCACACACACACACACACACACACACACACACACACACACACACACACACACACACAGCGCATCGATGACACCTGCCTGTGCTGCTGAGTCAAATCTAATAATCTTATTTTATCTCCACATTTCCCATCTGCCCTATTTTTTTTTTTTTTTTTACTTTTTACTTTTTCAAAATGTTCAAATTACGCACCGGACGAACAAGGGGCGGGCGTCTCCAAATACCGGCTGCGCGCCGCCTCCGAAACGCACATGATGCAGAGAGAGAGGAGGGGGGTGGGGGGGCGAGGGGGCGGGGGCGTGGTCAGTTTCAGCCGAACCGCGCGGACTTGCCTGTGACTTTATAAGCTGCGGGGCGTGTCCATATACAGAAGGGGTGGGGAGGAGGGGTGTGTGTGCAACCTACACAAGTCACCCCCTCCCGCCCCCCGCCCCCTCCACCTCGACCCGCCTGCGCTCTGTGCCATTCATTTGCAGTGCACCCTGGCACGCAAGGTGTGAGAGAGGAGAGGAGTGACAGACAGACACACAGACAGACGGTCCGTCACTCGGTCCGACCACTGGCGCGCGCAGCACTATTCGGAAAAAGGAAAGGAGAGTTCTTGACGCGCGTGGACCTCAGCAGCTCAGCATATCCGACCTGCAGTCCGAACCATGGAGACGCGCAAAATCCCCGATTTCGCCGGCAACTGGGTGATGAAGAGTTCAGAAAACTTTGACGAGCTTCTCAAAAAGTTGGGTAAGTGGATGAAAAGACAGAGGGGGGGTTGGAGGGATGGCGAGGAGGGGAAGCCAGTCATGAACTGATGTGGCAGCGTGACTAACAGTCTGCGGTTTCGCGTGAAGCTTTTTATTTCCGTGCGTAATGACACAGATCCGATGTGTCAGCTACAACTGCAGCCCTCTCAGCACATTATAGGTCAAAGCCTCCACTGTGTCCGTGCACCAGTGACCATCACCCTCTGGAACACATGAGTGGTGGTGGGGGGGGGGTCTTTGTTATTCTGCACAACCCAAAATTCAGTGCATGGCCCCCGGCCAGCTTCACCCCCCCCCCCCCCCCACTCGCCATTTAGACAATAGAGACAAACGGCGGCACATCTGTCTGTGTCGCTGCCTCCGCGCGCGGCGTTTAAATGTGTGTGTGTGTGTGTGTGTGTGTGTGTGTGTGTGTGTGTGTGTGTGTGTGTGTGTGTGTGTGTGTGTGACCGTTATGACACTATACAGTGTAGAGCCATCACTTTATCTGTTGTGACAGTCCCAAAAAATGGTGCAGCGTTGCTGGTGCATTCGGATGCTGCGTCTGGACACACACACACACACACACACACACACACACACACACACACACACACACACACACGCACACACACACACACACACACACACACACATTCTAGGTTCTTAAAATTGATATCAACTGGCACTATTGTTCTCTATGTGGTCAAATCACAGCAGGGTGCAGGCTGCAGCTCCAACTGCCCTTCTATTGCCAATCAGCCCATAAAGCTTTATGATTGGTCCAAACCTCCATTACAAGTGTGCGTCTGCATGTCGGCCTCTCTCTGTGTGTGTGTGTGTGTGTGTGTGTGTGTGTGTGTGTTTGTGTGTGTGTGTGCGCGTGCATACGTGTTTCTCAGGAAGAACAACAGAGATGGTGGGAAAGCTTGGACACGTATTGAAATACCACATAAAACAAAGCGCTCTGTCTGCACGCTTGTTCTTTCGCGTGAGTTCCTACTGCAAAAAACAGGACACGGGAGTGCATGATAATTTACAACAAGTGCACCAGGATGATTAGTTTGTGGGGCCACTACTGTCCCACACTGAGGGAGCTCGTAAGTGCATCATTCCTGAGAGGCTCCAGGTTTTGATGGAGGCCTGCTGGTTTTTATGGAGGGCCAGTGGCTCCTGGTCTTGATGGAGGGCTAGTGGCTCCTGGTCTTGATGGAGGGCTAGTGGCTCCTGGTCTTGATGGAAGGCTAGTGGCTCCAGGTTTTGATGGAGGGCCAGTGGCTCCTGGTTTTGATGGAAGGCTAGTGGCTCCTGGTTTTGATGGAGGACCAGTGGCTCCAGGTTTTAATGGAGGGCCAGTAGCTCCTGGTTTTAATTAAGAGGCAGAGGCTCCTGGTCTTGATGGAGGGCCAGTGGCTGCTGGTTTTAATGGGGGGTCAGTGGCTGCAGCTGCAAGCAGGCTGTCAGCACCCACTGGCCTCCTGGTTCTCTCCACTGTCCTCTCTTCCTCTTCTCTCTGCACTCCTTCTTTCAATCCCCCGGTCTCTCAGTGCCCCAAATGCTTCCTTTGCCCTTTGCTCTTTGACTTCTGACCCAAACCGTCTGTCTGTCTCTTCATCTGTCTGCATGTGCGTGTGCGCATCTCCCCTCCTGTGTCCAGGTTCGTGTTGCCGGTTTCAGTGTTTCATATTAAAATCTGTTAAGGTAATTTCCTCCCCGTCCGGAACCTGGTGGTTAGTTCAGGAGGTTCTGTGTCGGCATGTTGGAACGTTTATCGAATCATCTGCAGACTCGAGGAAGACTTTTTCTCATCTCAGAGCTCCGA
This sequence comes from Nelusetta ayraudi, assembly GCF_046127955.1. Classification (NCBI taxonomy): domain Eukaryota; kingdom Metazoa; phylum Chordata; class Actinopteri; order Tetraodontiformes; family Monacanthidae; genus Nelusetta; species Nelusetta ayraudi. The sequence goes on from NW_027466113.1 coordinate 4,983,582, forward strand.
GTTGTATTTCCAGTCAAACACCACCGGGTACCAGAAAGGCATGGTTGCAACATTGTCGTGCGTCCAACCCAACTATCAGTTTACCGACCCACTTCCTTTTTAAGGCTTGACCTCCTGTATGACATGGATCCTTTGTGTAACACAGGTATCAAATAGATTCAACCACTTATTTTGTCTGGTTGTTTTTGGCTTTACTGTACAAAACGTTACAGGTGGTGAAACTTAACGGGGGCAGTGGCAAAATCTCTGAGTCACACTGGCAACTGGTAGCTGTAACTAACAACAACTCAATATTGTCTCCAACAGATTTTTCCCAAAGATTATTTTATTGTTATTAGTAATTTAAAAAAAAAAGTTTTTACTTCAGTGCTGGCCTTGAGAAAATACACCAACAGTACTTAATAAATTCCAGTGCCAAACTGCAAACCATCAAATGCAGCCTTGATTCAGGCTGCTCCGTCATAAAACGAATTGGCCAAACTTGGCCAAAATAACGCTATCAAATCCTCTGGGCCACGACTACGGCTTTTGCTCAATCGCAACTTGAACAAAACCTTTCTACCCTCACACACACATAGAAACCAAGGCGATGACTCATCACGCTGTGCGTGCACGCGGCGGCCTGCAAGCCGTCATGGGTGCACACAGCGACTGACTGTGCATTTCGCCGTGTGTATATATTTACCCTCGGTGACAGGTGGGAATGCGCCAGGGGTGAGAAGTGCGAAACCCAACTCGACTGTAGAGACGCGCTGGACGTGGAGCGCACGCACGCACGCACGCACACACACAGACACACACACACACACAGACACAGACACAGACACACACACACACTTCCCCTTGCACTTGGACGAAGATCTTCACACACCACACACAGACCGCTTAGCCCCCCCCGCGACCCACCCCCCCTCCCTGCGCCCTCCCTCCGCCGACCACCAGGGCGTCCCGCTCCTCGCTCCCTCCGTTCCCACGCTGCATCATCGGCTTTACCGCGGAAACGACTGTGCAGGAAGACGACTGGGCTTGACGTGTAGGGACAGATTACTTTGCAGAAATGTGTGTGTGTGTGTGTGTGTGTGTGTGTGTGCTGTGCTACGGGGTCATGGGTTTTGATAAGCACACTTCTGTCATGTGCTTTTTAAACGTGTCCTCTGCCATTATGATCGGACAAGCTCGGGTAGCGAAGGCTGCCAACCTTCCACTTGAGGGTTGTTTTTTTTTTGTTGCAAACGAGCATCCACTTTCACGTGCACACACGCACACACGTACACACACACACACACACACATGCACGCACGTGAACGTCTTGTGTGCCCTCCTGGTGAGGGAATCGCTCGGCGGCAACCGTTTTTTAACCTCTGACCTCGTGGTTCCGTTCGCAGGCGTGAACGTGATGCTACGCATGATCGCCGTGAAGGCGGCGTCAAACCCGCTGGTGGAGATCACGCAGGACGGAGAGACGCTTTCCATCAGGACGTCCACCACGGTGCGCACCACCCACATCACCTTCACCGTGGGGCAGGAGTTCAACGAGGCCACGGTGGACGGACGCCCGTGCACGGTACGCCCCGGACGCTTTATCCTCATTTCTCTCTCTCTCTCTCTCTCTCTCTCTCTCTCTCCCTCTCTCTCTCTCTCTCTCTCCCCCACCCCTCTCTCTCTCTCACGGGGAAGAAAAAGGGGGGATTTACATCAACCTATTTGTTCTGGCTTCTCGTCATATTTTGACTGAGCGCATACCTCACCACTCCCATCGGTCTCCCAGGGCCTATCAGGCTGCACTTGTGTTCTCCTTTACGGCCTTTACGACCCCATTCAACTTCTTATCCCCCCCCCCCCCTTCCTTTGCCCTTCCTTTCCTCCCCCTTGGTTCCCTTTCCCCCCTCCGCCACCCCCCAAACCCCCCGAGTGGAATCTGTTTGTCTATCTCCAAAGCAAACACACTGCGACCAGCCGACTGCCAGCAATGATGAGGACACCTCGAGTCCTCGCCTCTCCCTCACCTCCCCGCTGCACATTTCCTCAGTCTTCGCTCGTCTCACTGCTTCCCTTTCCCAGGTTTCGTTGTGCAATCATCGATTTAAACATGCAGTGATTTGTTTCGTCTTCTTCTTCTTCTTCTTCTTCTCCTTCTTCTACTACTTCATCACCTGTTGCCTGCTCACAGAGTTTTCCACGTTGGGAAACTGACAGCAAGATCAGCTGCGAGCAGAAGCTGCAAAAGGGCGAAGGGGCAAAGACGTCCTGGACCCGAGAGATCACCAACGACGGCAAGCTGATCCTGGTAAAGCAAACAACCTGCCCCGTTACTGTGCGCAGATTAGATTCCAGGGAACAACAAGGAGGACGCTTGAGATTAAAGAGCAACGGCTGCGCTGTTAGGGAGTCCGTTCCTGCGAGGATCTTTGCTCACAAAGCTTTGGCTTTTATGAAGTAAAAGTGAAATTTCTTGTGAGTCTGCTTTCAAGAATTTACTAATTGCTCAGGACAGAGTTGGAGGTTGGTGTCTTTATATCAGATGGCTGCTGATTCCTACCGAACTAACTGCCACAGATGTGCACAAAGAGCCAGTGAATGAACCAGGAGTTATTATTCAAACCCATGTTCACTCACACTGTTAATTAGACATTTAATTAATTAGTCAACTATTTAATTAATTAGTCAGATATTAGGATTTTTTTCCCCGATAAACATGAGTTTTCTTCATTGGTTGTAATCGCTTTGGCAAATGGTTCATTTTGAACAATTATTCGGAAAACCAAGATGACTGTCTAGCTTAGAAATTCTCATTTCTTTTATGACTTTCAGCTTGATGTTTCATCGTAACAATTTACCATTAAGTTTCACACTGACTCTGTGTTTAGGCTCACACAAACTGTCCTGTAGTGGTGTTTAATTGAGTTTTAGCTTAGTCCTGTTGTGTTTTGTAAATAAAAAACCCAGAAAAACAAAAAACGTCCTCCTAATAATGTCCCACTGCAACCCTCTCCTGTCTTTTCAGACCATGAAAGCCGACGATGTCGTCTGCACCAGAGTGTACGAGCGACAATGAACAAGAGCACTTCTCACTTTTTTCCTCCATCCAGGCTCCCGCATCACCGCTTGCATCACTACTCCCCTTTGCGAAGGCAGCGCTGTGACTTAGAAGGCTACATTATTTCTATTCCAGTATGTCTGATAGCTTGTACTAATTGTGGTAATTGTAATTGTTTGGTCACATTTCTACACAGTGGTAATGAGTTACCTGTTGGGTCTCTTTATGGTCCATAAACGGGTTTAAAATGCGTGTGTGCGTGTGTGCGCGTGTGTGTGTGTGTGTGTATGTGTGTGTGTATGTGTGTGTGTGTGTATGTGTGTGTGTATGCGTGCACGCGTGTGCGTATACAGAGAGAGGTGTGACTATACATTTGTAGATGTGTAAAGGACTCTGAGCTGTTTCATCCTTCCTGCTAATTTTTCAGCTGCGTTCCCTCCCTCATCCTTTAGCTCCACCTACAACTTTTTCTTTCTCTGTCACTATAACATTGTATATTTATTATGACACTAGAGGTTTGATACTGTAAGGCTTAAGTTTTTACTTTGTGTCTCTTTTATATCAAATGTGAACGTAGGAAACAACAGTTTCTGTTGAAGAAATTCAATAAAGCACGATGTTAACGCATTTCGACTGAGGTTCCTCCTGTACTGAAAACCTTTCTGAAGCACAGAAGGCATTTAACAGGGTAATTTTTTTATGGTTTGTGTGTGCAGCTGCAGATTATGTGAGCATACAATGGCTCCATCTTATTTTAGGCTTCCCGTCAGCTGTCCCGAACTAGAATAACTTGTCTGTCTCTAAGGATCCCACTTGTTCCTTCTCAGCTTTTTATCATCATGACTCTGTTCTGTCTGTTAGTCCTCTCTCTGCCCTATGCCCTATTTATTTCTACCTCAACATATTTCAAGACTGGAAATGACACCATTACACCTCTGTGTCTGCCTAATCTATGCAAGCAGCCTCAAACATGCAGGCGAAAAAACATAAAAGCAAAGATAAGAAAATTGTGAAATAAAAGAAAAAACTTTGTTAACGCCTAATGCCTGAGAAATTACCATCGAAAAGTATATATAATATTAAAGGTCAAGAGCCCTGAAGAAATGAATAGCAACACAAACATAGAAATATATGTATGTATATATATCATGTACCTCTGATCTTGCTCATTCAGTGTATCATTTGTGTTCTAAATTTCTGATCACGACAACAAAAAATTTTAACCTGAGTAAAATTCTCAGTATGACACCATTTAAGCAACTGCTGAACTGTAAACTGCAAGATTTATTGACCCTTGTCACAGACTGAACATTGACGCTAAGCTAACTAGTGGTCATCTCTATTTTCATGAGTCCTGGCTGTGGGGTCAACGATGCTAATCTCATTTCCCTTCATGGGAATGAGCACTAAAGAGCAGATTTCGCCAGGTTTCAGCTCCCTGCTGGTACGTTGTCCCTTCCCTCAGTCCAGAGGTCATCTGAAAGGTGTCATCACTGACCTGGAGACGTACCAGACCCCTTTGTAACGTCACAAATCACCCATTTCCTGACATTTTAGCTCACACTTTCTAAAAAGTAGAGGCACTTAAAAGAAAAAGAGCAAAGGATCGACTTTTATACTTTTTTGTAAAATTCACTGATATAACGCACATATTATTGTTAAAAAAAAAACTTACATTGATTAAGAGGATAATATTGGACCTTTACCACCACAATAAACATCTGTTATACTAATTGCCAGGGGGAGAAAAAGACAAATAGACCATGGTCCACTTAAGGTGGGACACCGTGGGCCACGTCCAGTAACCAAATGGTCAGAGTGGGCGTGTCTACAACAGCAGGAAATGCCAATTGGATTGCAGGTTGCGGCTGATTGACAGCAGATGTGCTTAACAAGCAGTGGGCCGTCCGGGGACCTGGAAATGAGACAGGGGCGGGCGAGAGAGACGGATGACCCCGGGTTCACACACGTGTACACGCACACAGTTGTACAACAATTAACAGGTCTACAGGGAGGATTCCTGAAAGATGCAAAGGCAGTTTTTTTTCCCACCCACAAACTCAAACTGTCCCAACTTGAATTCGCCTCTCGTCCTGCAGCTGTGTGGAGTTACAGTGTGACCTCAATAAAAAAACCCTCCTCTGGCTTCTTCCCTAATAAAAGGGGTAAATAACTGCCCCTCCCTCGCTGTTTATGACCCCCTGTGGCAGTAAAAGGCAGCTGTCTGGCCCCCTTCAAAAACGCCGGGCCCGCACCGGACCCCCGTAAAAAAAACACCAACATACACACATTCGCATACCAAACTGAAACACACACATTCTGTGGACTCTTCACACGTACCGTCAAACACTCACACTGTACGCGTGGGCCAGTGAGACCCTGTCGCGGCTCTCCCGAAAGGTGAACAGGGAAGAGTGTGCGTGCACACATGCATTCTCTCTCTCTCGATCTCACACACGCACACACACATACACACACACAGAAAACCTGGGGGGAAAACGCAGCACCTCAAGGAGGCCTGAAAAACACCCCAGGTCTGTGTCTGGCTGCCTGCCTGCAGCACTGACCCTGCTGGTGTTGCATTTGATGGAGATGGTGGCAAGGAAGGTGGAAAAAAAAAATTAATGAAAATGACAAAATGAAAAAATGGCTGCAGCACGCCATCCATCAGGATTAGTTGGAAAGTGCGAAAACAGTTTCTAATAAGTTTTGTAAGTCAATTGTAAGTCAATTGTTGAGAGGAAAACTACTAACAATGGTGCGTGCATGTTGGGGGGTGGGTGGGCTGGAGAGGCGCTGGAGTCAGACTGGAGGCTGTCAGTTGACTTATGTGCAGGCAGGAGGGCAGTGTGTGTACTTGTCTGCATACTTGGCTGTACGTCACAAAAGTCAAGGCAGGTGATTTGTGGTCCAGCGGAGGCAGCGGGTCAAACGGATCCTGCGTCAGACAGTAAAGAAGTCATGGGGGGGGGGGGCTTCGCAGCAGAGAGCTAGGCTGAAGAGTCGGGAAGCAACCTCCACCCCGACCCGTATCACCTTGATGGACTGTCATTTCACACACACAAACACACACACACACAAAAAAAACAACAAAGGAGCGACAGCAGGAGTCGGACAACACTCCCGCTTGCACACTGTACAGAAGATTTACATCCGCACGAATGCAAAGCTGTTGGGCTGTACGGACCGACACACACATCACAACACGGGTCACATGCAGCGGCCCCCTGTGTAGAACACAACGAGACCACCCATGCTGGAAAGCGTTCAGGGAACATGTAAAGCCTCGGTCAAGGGCGGTGCGCATGAAGGCATCACACAGACCTGCACGCACACACACACACACACACACACACACACACACACACAGGGACTCGGTTTTAGATGGTTGTACAGTTCAAATGACTGTTTACCGGTGGGAAGAAAGTGAAAATGGTTACACATCTACAGTTGGCCCCGCAGTCACTTCAGCAGGGGGGGGGGGGGGGCTGAAGTGGAAGGCAACACGGAGGGCTGGAGGCAGAAACCGCAGATGAGGAGACCAAAAGACTCTTTTAAACGTTGTTAACCTCACTTAAAAATGGGCCGTCGTTAATTCCCTCACACAAAAAGAGGGATTTGTTTGTGCGTTTTGCTCAGACATGTAGTGTCAGCTTTCATGGGAGAGTCCCCGAACTGCCGGTCGTCGGCCTTCCGTTTGATTACTCATGCATGCTGACTTCCAGTAAAGCAGAGGTGGGCTGAATGGAGTCTTTGTGGAGATGAAGAATGTGATGATAAAAAAGTGATTGCAGACTCTGGGTCTGACCCCCGGGAGATGATGGGAAGATGGCCATGATACGGCCGCGTGAGGAGCAAAAGGGGATCGGAGGACTGAACCCAATGTAGTCAGTCTCTGTTTTTTTTTTTTTTTGATACGTTACGTAGTTCAGGCGAAACAGCATAGCTGCAAAGCGAGGAAAGGAGAGGGAGAGTCTGTGTGAATCCAAAGAAAAGCTCAGGGATGGGAAAGTTTGTTAGCGGTTTACAGATACAAGAGCAGAGAACATTTGAAAACGTGAAAAAAAACCCAAATCAACGGTGAGGAGGTGTGCCCACATACTTTAGAGCCTGTAGTGCACGCATGCACGCACGCACACACACACACGCACACACACACACACACACACACACACACACACACACACACAGCCACTGGCAAAATGCTATAGAGACACAGAGAGGAGGAGGACGGGGGAGAGCATGAAAAGACGAGCCCTGCAGGCTCATCAGGCATCACACAGCCATCAACTGTCAGAACGGCATGACTCACTGCTTTTTATAGGAATCTGCTAACTGTAAAGACACACACACACACACACACACACACTGAAATGCAGGCGCCTGAGTCCGTTTTTATCCTTTCTCACAGTCCTGAACAGTTTATTTTATTATTGTGCATGTTGAATCCCCCTTTTAACCATAAAATCCCAGAATTGTTTTTTTTTTGTTTAAACGTATCAGAAAAATGTGACCGCAAGACGACTAGACATTGCAGCCTGCATTTGATTTCTGCACACATGCGGTTTAGATCATCACCTTCCCTTTTGCTCTGCCTCTCTCGCTCTTTTCATCTATTTCCTCTTGACCAGCTCCAGAGAGAAGGGGGTGAGGCTGGTGGAAGTGGGGGGCGGCGCAGGCCAAAGCATACCAGAGGCTAGCATGTCATAGCTGGATGCAGCCAAACATGGGGAGGTGGTGCTGTGGCGCTGTCTGATAAGTTACAGAGGACCAAGACGTGGGTGAAACAGGGGTGAAGGAGGTGAGTCTAATGAATGGAAAAGAAAAAGTTGCTGCAAATGCATCCAAACCTGTGTGTGTGTGAGTGATCAAACAGAACATGTGCGTGTGTGAAAACAGCGAAACAGCACTCTTCATGAGAACTAATAGAGGTGGATGAAATTCCAGAACCTTCAACACAGGTGTATGCGCTAGCAGCTCAAGCAAGGCCGAACAGAAGTGACAGAGGGCGCGTTCACAAACACCGATCCTTCACTATCGTCCTACGCAGCCTCGCACAGGACGTCCAGGTCATAGAACGGCGCCGTGGCCTGAAGCTGCTTTCTATCCCACACAGTTGAGTTCGGAGTCTGACGTTGATTTAGTCAGAAATCCAAGAGACAAAATATCTCATGGACATGCCAACTTATGGAGTCTGCTCAGCAGTGGACATTCCTTCTTGTGCCCCCTCATAAAATGTGCATTTACTCTGAAAGGAAAAATGTGCACACTGAGCTTCGGACGTCAGTTCAACTTTCAGTCCCTGCAGCTGTCTCTGATATAACTCACAAACAATGAAGAGACTTTCTGGATTCAGACTTTTTATTATTATTATTTTATTTTTTTATTAAAGCAGAAATATTGTAGACGCAGCCGAAGCCAAGCAAAAACGCCCAGTTTACACCGCAAGAAAAATTTCACTTAATGTTCCACTCTGTGACATTTTAAGAGATCTATTGACATAGAAGGGAACAAAAAAATACATGTGTGTGTTTTTATTATTTAGATGAGGTCAATAAAATACAGTAACTTGTGATTTTATTCTTTAATGACCACTGCAGGTGAAAATCTTTGTGCTTTATTGTATTAGATAATACTAAATCTGTCCACCGGCCTTTGAAAGTGCATCAGTGTTTGTGAAATTTATAATAATAATATAATTAATAGTAACTTGATAACAATAATACTTTGAGTTTACTTCTTTTAGATATGCAATTTAATGTGTAACAAATGTTTTGTAGAAAGCGCAAATAGTTTCTTTGCCACAGACTAAAGTTGTGTTATTTGGTATCATTAGGTTTAAGTATCATGTTAAACGTTAAGGACATTTAGAAAAGCTGCCTCTGTGTGTGTGTGTGTGTGTGTGTGTGTGTGTGTGTGTGTGTGTGTGTGTGTGTGTGTTTCTGTGTTTGGCTTTCACGTCCGCTTTACCTCCATGTACTAATCTTAGGTTGTGTCCAGTTAATTTTGGTTTCATGTAAGCGAGTGCATCTGATTTTGCTAGTGGCAAACAAACAAGCACCTAATGCGGGTCAGCAGAAATATTAACATTGCATGTGACCATTATGTTATTTATTGCAAATTGCGATGATGTCATTAACATTATCCCCTAAATTTGATTACCTGTAAGTGTAAGAACAGGGACAAGCTGGGTCAAGGGTCAAAGATAAAGAGAAGGTTCGAAGGTTTTATCGTTGGTAAGAGGCTCAATAATCTTTTTTTTTTTTCTTTAAATAAAAAAAGCCTTGCCCTAATGGTAGGTACTTAGAGAGTCACTGAGACTGTAACGCCAAGGACACCGAGAGAGACCAATGTCCATTTGGCACTATAAGTGTGAGACAGTGAGCATGGAGACAGGGGTCAATTATCTTGCAGCAATTATCTCGTCCTCCACTAGATTTATTAATCAAAGCTAATGAGGCTCCCCTCATCTCATGAAGTATTGGCCACATGCTAGTTTACTAAGAAAGCCATTATTTTCAGCATGACAGCAAAAATCAACCAAAACATGAGGAATTTGACACATAAAAGTTGGCACGTTCAACCTCAGTACAGTAATAGGGGCATAATGCTAGGCCATTATCGCCTGAGTCATCATAAATCACAGCCAGCCAGGGCAACCTGTGAATATCAGCCTGGCAGGAGTTCAGCGTTCACAATTAATTCGTGAAGGCAGAGCAGCACCACGTGGCAATAAGAGGTATTGCAGTTGTAACGTCGCGGAGAAGGGGAATTAATGGCAGCAGATACAGGTCATTACAAGTGTAATAAATGATTATAATAGAGTTCAAAACATAAGCAGACAAAGTTCTGATACGAAATATATATAGTTGAACAAAGAGTTTCGCATTCCACAACAACAGATGGCAGTGTCTGATAACATATTGCGTGTTGATAGAAGCGAAGAAGAAAGATTCAAGGGGCGGGGTTATGGCCAAAAAGATTGGTTTGTCGTTGTTTTGAAGACAAAAAGGCACCGCAACTTAACGTCACTCTTGATTGGTGAAAGGGACTGAAACACCAAGGAGAGGTAAACATAAGCACGCCGAGTTTAATTCTTGCATCGGCGAGTGTTAGCTGCTAGTTAATAGCTCTCCTTAGAGTGTAAACGGTTGGCAATGCTAGTTAGTTAGCAGTTAACCCTGCGCTGCACATTCTCGATTGGCAGCTCTTGCCTTTGTTAGTACCTGTTAACAAACAAAGTCTCAATTTCCATTGCGTCGCAGTGCTGCATGTGTCCCGCTAAACTTCCACACTTGCACTAGTTTTTTTCTCTGCTTTTTTAGCTGCTCGTTAGTAAACTGGAAAAGTGCTTTGTACGTAGCCACATCTGGCTAACTGAGCCCTCCCTCCCCCTTTAGCCTTCCCTCTGCTAGCAGCCATCTATCATGTTGACAAGTCTGCCTGAAAATGAGGAAACCACTGATCTATGGCATGCAACAGTTACGTTAAAAGTTGTTTCGTCCGCCACAGTCTATATATGTTGGAGGTATTAAGGTAAAGACTTCTCTATCTTGGGGTGCCAGAGAGCTGTGATTGTCGGCATGTCCACTGTCTGTTTTCCTCAGCACCTCGAAAAGACGACATGGATGCAGGTGAGGACCAAAACACCAGCACCCCCAGTGGAAATCCCCAGTCCAATGGAAACTCGAGAACGCCACAGATTGCCCACATGTCTCTGTATGAGAGACAGGCTGTACAGGTGTGTTATTCCTCCCACACCCATTTCCAATTTCAAATGTACCTTGTTTTAATAGTACAATATGCAATAAATCAAATCCCAGATCCACCCAAAGCTGCACAGATATTAATGCTGTATCAAATGAGTAACCTGTATAACATCTCTGGTTGTACATACATGCATAGTGCATAAGTGTAGAGTTTCAAGTATTTGATTAAAGCAATTGTCAGTCAATTACTAGAACACTGCTGTAACTGTGTGCTTGTCTTTTTTTTCTGACTTTAGGCTCTCCAGGCTCTGCAGAGACAACCAAATGCTGCTCAGTACTTCCAGCAGCTCATGTTACAGCAACAGATCAATAATGCTCAACTGCAAAACTTGGCTGCTGTTCAACAGGTAACCAGAATAGGATAGAAACAATGCACCTACTACAGAACTGAATGAATTATAATCTTGAAGCCAAATCATGACTTTGTTTTTCCCTTAAAATAAGGCTACACTTGCTGCAAGTCGCCAGTCCAACACCCAAAGTAATAGCGTGCCCCAGGCAACCACCTCTGTAAGTTTAGTTTATTGTCTAAAAAGACGACATTCACAGTTATAACACAGTGTAACGTATAAATAAATCATATACACTTTCTGCTTCATCCAGGTTAACCTAAGCACCGCATCTGCAGGAGGCAACATGACCAGTCCCCGTCCTCATGGACCGGCCAACTCTGCCACAACAACAGCTCTCAATCAATCTGTGTTGCTGGGTGGAAATTCTGCAGCACAAGGCCAGATGTATCTTCGAGTGAGTCTTTAAGGGGGATAAACACACACACACAAAGGAATTTTGCTTTAAAATGTTCATAAAGGAGCCATAATTTGACCCACTTCGCTGCACAGGTTAACCGCTCCCTGAGGGCCCCGCTTGCCTCCCAGCTCATCTTCATGCCTGGTGGCACAGCAACAGCTACTGTGGCAACAGTTGCACAGACGCAGCCCCAGCAGCAGCAGCAGCAGCAGCAACAACAACAACAACAACAACAACAACAACAACAACAACAACAGCAACAGCAACAACAGCAGCAGCAGCAGCAGCAGCAAAATCAGCAGCTTGAAGTTGCGTCAAACAGCGCTCAGTCTGACAGCGATCAGGTTGTTACCTACTTGCTGTGAAAATTTTGAGCCAGTTCAGTGTTATACTGATTTTTCAGACAGGCTCTATACATTTGCACTTATCAAATCAAAATCCTACTGCTAATGTTTTTCTCTTTTTTATTATTATTATTATTGTATTTACAGGTGCAGAATCTGGCCCTGCACTCTGCTACCAGGGCTGTTTCTGTCAAGTCTGAGGCTCCAGACAGGAAAGATGGCGCCAGCATCCCTCTTGCTCAACAGCAGCAGCAGCAGCAGCAGCAGCAGCAGCAGCTAGCTTTCTCTCAAGCGGCTCAGCAGCAGCAGCAGCAGCAGCAGCAGCAGCAAGTGCAACCACAACGACAACAAGTTGCCAAGCCCAACTTCACACAGCAGTCCTCGGCCAACACCATTGCTGCAAAAACAGGAAACCAGGCTGGCGTCACGGTCACTCCCGCCGCGTCTGTCGCTCCCTCCACCACTTCCTCCGCAGCCCTCCCACTCTCCCAGCTCCTCCTCTCCTCCTCTGCCGCCCCCATGATCCTGATGCCAACCTCCAACGTTGCCACCACCAGCACGGGCTACTCCATCGGCCCGGTGGCCCCCAAAGCCACCGTAGGAGCCCAGACTCTGGTGGTGCAGCCCTTACAGCAGACCAGCGCCGGTGCAGAAAAGGGCCTCGTGCCAATCCAGCCCAAGACTGCTCTGGGACACCGCCTGCCTGCACAGTTGTCCCCCAGACAGCCAACCCCCATTCTCCCAGCACCACCCAGCCAGGTGACTGCAGGGGGAAACGGCACTCCTCACATTCCCGTGCAGCTTGTGGGAGCGAGACCGGGCCTGGGAGGAAGTGTTCAGGCTGTGGCTCTGGCGCAGGTGCGAAGTGGGGCCGCACAGGAGAGCGCCACCAACGGGAGCCTGAGTTCAGTCCCCAATAACAGCGCTACTGTAAGGCTGACTCTTCATGTGCTCAACCCTGAGTGCGTTTCTGTGTCACATTTTGATGGTTCCTCCTGCTCTTTTCCTTCCACCCTGTTAGATAAAACCCACCATCGGCTCTCTGAAGAGAAAATCCGACTGTGATGCACCAAGTGAAATGTCAACTGAATGTTCAGATTCTGCCGCCATGAAAGAGTCTGTTCCTCCTCTGTCTCCTGCCCCGACAAAGGATTCAGGTACAGCAAGCAGCAAGCAGTCATAACGCGTGATCATTTTTGTTTAAAAAAAAAAAAAAAAGAATGTAGGTTTAGCTTTGTTGTAAGTTGATCTTGTTGCTTCTCACCAGCGCCCCCTGCTGCACCCAGCTTCCAGTCTCCTCCCACCCTCTCCTTGCCCCTGCCGCTCTCCAGAGGCAGCCACGGGGACAGGGACAGAGCACCTGTCCCCCAGGCGGTGGTCAAACCTCAAGTCCTCACCCACCTCATTGAGGGCTTTGTCATCCAAGAGGGAGCTGAGCCCTTTCCTGTAAGTTTGCCCTGGTTTCATAATGTAGACCTATTATATTGGACCCATTTTCGGATCTTCATTATTCACCCCAGACTCTAGTGGAGCAGCACTGAATGATTCATTATCAAAACTATAGAACTACATACACCACAAGATCTCTAGGAAACAGCTGCCTTAAAAATAAGCTTTCTGTGAACTGTGATTTAGCACACTTTTTCTAGAAAAAAAAAGCCAAATAGGTTAAAGTTAAATACAATGTAATTCCTGAGCAGCCTGCAGACAACACAAAACACCTAATAAATCACATTTACATAATGTGGTATCTTTGTTTAATCATTCATTTGAAATACAACTGAATAAGTATCAAGTTTGGTTTTGCAGGTTGCTGGACTCCTCAAAGACAGAGATTTTGCCTTGGTTGGTCGCTCGGAGAATGGGCCTGCATGTAAGTGGTGAAACAACTTGGATTTGATTAATCTTCAGCTGGTCCCACTGTGTATCTGGTCATCCTTTCCTGAATTTGTAATCAAGGTAAATTTCTCTGTTTCATGTTTCAGTGCTCAAGTGCGAGTACTGTGCCAGTCTTGCTCCGGCCAGCCAGTTCAGGGGATCCAAGAGGTTCTGTTCAAACACTTGTGCTAAAAGGTGAGATTTACTTTTGGTTTTTGTTGTTTTTGAAAAACTTGAAAAAGCCATGTGCCCAGCTGCCAATACACACGTGAACTTGCTGGAGGTTTCAGCATGTATGTGCTTAAGCTAATTAATTGCTGGATGCAAACTAACGGTGGAACCGCTGATGTTTGGGGCTCCTGGATCTGCAGGTACAATGTCAGCTGCAGCCAACACTATAAGACGAGCAGAGGTCGAACCGGCGTGGGCCTCACGTCTCTGCCAGCGCCTAATGACAGCGCTGCTCGGCGAAGGGGCCCCTCTCGCAGAAGCAGTTCCAACATGAATAATTTATCAAGCAGGCACCTGCCTGTGAAGGTGAGATCCGTGGTTCAGCCGGGCCGTTGCAATAACCTTTTTTTTTTTTGTTGTTGTTGTTCCATATCTTACAAGGTATTTTTCACAAGTAATAATACCGTTGCTATTTTTCCTCAAAGACATGCCATTGCATATCATTTTGACACTATTATGACCAACATGATAATGCAAATACACTCTTCGAATTATGATTGAGCGGTTGGTTCTTAAATTATTCCAAATTGTTCTCTTTGAAAAAGTCTCCCCAAAACGGAAGCCTTTCCTCAAAGTTAGACAATCAGACCAATGAAAGATGCTGTCATGGTGGCTGCGAAAGAAGAAAACAAAACAAACATATCAAGCATGGAGCAACAAGTGCAGAGTAACGCGTTTAGACACAACCCACATCTTATCATGTTATTAGTGTTATTATTTTCTGAAACACGGGTCTGATAATAATAACACTAATAACAATAGGCAATATTTATTTTATGGTAATGTGCAATTGTGGTTTCAGTTGTTACTCTGTCACTTATTTTATACTTTTTATTTATTTTAATTTTATTTTATTCTATGCCCTTTTGTTGCTATATGTATGCTGTTTATACTGTGACTTTGGAGCTATCTGGCACGAGAATTTCCTTTGGGATTAATAAAGTTTATCTAATCTAATTTAATCTTATCTGAACTGAAAATTGAGACATCTTTAAAATTATCCAACACAATATGCAGTATTGTATACAAGGTCTTCACTCCACTCTCCTTGTGAATAAGCACACATTCATTGCCATAATTTTTCATTTAGAAACGGCAACGTGGCAACTGGCTTGTAGCAACAGGCCTCCGGTGCAGAAAAGTAAATTCAAAACTGATGTGAATGATGCTGTAAATTTTAGTGTCACTCTGAGTCCAGCCGCTCAGAGGACGTGTCCAGCGATGGGGACGAGGACGAGGACGATTCTCCCTCGCTGTCGCCGACCTCGTCGCACTCGTGCACCAAGGCCGGCCACAGCGCCGCTCCTTCCGACAGCCTGGCTCCCGGGAGCCTCCAGGGAGAGGGGGCCAACTTCCTTTCAGCCACTCCGGGTCAGTGGAGCGTGGAGGAAGTGTGCCGCTTCATCTCGTCTCTTCAAGGTGGGTGTCTTCTTTTAATCACGTTTTTTGTTGTTCTTGGCAAACCTCTGTGCTCATCCTTGCACATCCTACGCTCCGGCCTTCTTTTTTTTTTTTTTTGTTTCTTTGCTCAGGCTGTGAAGAGCTGGCCGCCCAGTTCCTCTCGCAGGAAATTGACGGTCAAGCTCTTCTGCTGCTGCGAGAGGACCACCTCATCTCCACCATGAACATCAAACTGGGCCCCGCCCTCAAGATCTGTGCCTCCATCAACACACTGCGTGAGTGATGGAGAAAGAGATCACTTATCCTGTTTTGAAGTTCTCACTCATTAAAAATAAAAAAAAAAAAGTAAAAAACTAGCTGCTTTCTAGCAAGAAAAAAAACCCATGGTGTCTTTGAGGATATTTTTATTTTTTGAAGCATCATCTATGTGGAGGCATGGATATTGACAGTTTACTTCCAGGTCAATGAATGTGTGAAGGTGTGTATGGAAACTGTTACTGTACATCTGACTTGTGCCTGTGAGTAAAAGGCCTTTTTGTACCGACTCAAACTGCAAATGTGCCAGCCTGCTGTCATCACTGCTAGCAAGGATGGTTGAAACTAAAGAACCATTGCCTTCTTGCTGTATTTCTAATGGTGCTTTGACTTCAGTGGTGTTTGTTCTACAGCAGTCTACTTTGTTGTTGTTTGTTTTTTTGTTGTTTTTAAAAAATATATTTTAGTCTTTTAGGTGCTAGTAACCAGAGATTGGAAATCCAGGCTGCAATCACATCAAAGGACACTCATTAGGCCTGGTTTATTTTCATTAATAGATATTTTTATAGTAACCAGTTATTTAGCCTTTAAGCCGTTTTTTTTTTTTTTTTTTTTTTTTTAACTTTTTCCATTTGTACTACAAAATTATTTTTTCATCAATATGGTATAGTTTTAGTAGCTTTAATCAACCTAACTACCTGAAAATTGGTATTTCTTACCATTCACTTCCTAAAGGGCTGAGTTGGAAGTGCTCTGTGTACATGTATGCAGTACTGCCAATAAACAATACCTGTTACTAGAATTGTGTGCTGTGTCTTATCAGTAGTGTGAAGATAAACATTTACACATCTACACAACTGTTTCAGTAGAGCAGGTCTTGAAATGTCACTTAAAAAAAAAAAAAGATTACTGGACTGTGCCTGAATGATCTCCATCTCCAGTCGTACCCATTGACTTAGTTGCTGTTGTGGAAATTTCAGATGAGATTATCTATAAATGCACTTGAGGAGTATAATAATAATAATAATAAAATTAATAAAAAAAAAAAAAAATCAATTCCGTATGTCATGTACTGACTCATGAGGATGATTCATCCTGCTGAAGTCACTAGGGTTCAAGGTCCGGACAACTCAACGTCACTGCGGAAGACTACAGACAGTCGGGATGGGGGTTCGTCGTCTCACCGCTCTCTTGGAGACCCACCGGGACATCTATCATGATGTACTGTTCGGGAATAACCGGCTCGTGATCGACGGCTGTGATCTGATCAAACAGCTCTACTTTGATTCTGGTAGGACACAGCTCCGTCCGCCCTCCAGCCGGTCAGCATCAAAACAAGCAGACAACAAAAATCGTTTGAAGTACCGAGCCAGACTCAAGCGAAACAGAATCTCGTCGCTCGCGTGTTGTTTTGTCTACAGCACCCTGACTTCCGCGTTACGTGGCGCAATGAGTTGAAGTCAGGACACATCGGAAATTATGACTCCAAGGAGAAATGTCTGGAAAATGGTCGCGATTGGTTTTACACAGCTCGAAAGCTTTGTGCTGAGTCACTCGGCGAACGTCATAATCTTGGTGGTCTCCGTCGAGGGCGAACTTTTAAGCACAGCTTATATTTGTTGTTTGGCACTATCTGAATATTTGACGTGTTTTATTGTTCAGGAAGAGATATGACTCATCATGCCTCGCAACCTCATAAATCATTTGTTATAAAATGATAGAGGAAAAGGTTGTGCAATATATATATATTTTTTTAATATTCAGACGTACTGCAGCTATTTTGCTCTTTTTCTCACGCGCACAGGCAGATGTTGGGTCTTTTTTTTTTTTGTTAAACAACAACAACAACAACAACAACAACACAAAACACCGACCCACAGCCTCCTTGAAACAAATACCTTGATACTTCCGAACTTCTAGCTTTCCATAAGGGTTAACTAGTCTCCCTCGAGCACAACGTAGACAACTGACCGCAGTTGGGACCACCACCATGGCTCTCACACACACAGGTGTACGAGATTGCACACCTGTCTGATTAAAGGGGTCCGTGTTAAAAGCTTTCCTAAAAGAACTTTGTTCCGCCGAATACTATAGTTTTTAATATCATAACATAACGTTTATTTATTTGTTTGTTTGTTTGTTTATCAAACAGTGTAGTAACGCACCAAAATTTTGAACATTAATTTTTTTTTTTCTACTTTTAAGTGGACTGTGAATGCAACGCTAGAACCATAAAATCCAAGTTGCCTCTTGTGTTTGCAGTTTCCGTAATTTTTTCCTTCATAAACTAAACTGTCTGTTCTGCCCCCCTGTGGTCAGGTCTGGACCAGAACCATGGTGGAGAGTACGCTGCTTTTGAGGAGCTGATTGAGAATTTCATCACTGCCCTCAGGACATGCAGCGTCTCCCCTTATGTGGTGCTGCAGGTAAGCAAGGATGCTATTGGCAAGAAGCGCACACTGACTTACAAAGTGGAGAAGCGTATCTGTCAAGCACATCAAGCAGCGGTGGAGGGCTCGCAGGAGAACATTCTTCCCCTGCTGGCCAGCCTGGTGTTCAAACAGACTCTGGTGCGACTGAAGGTCCCAATGGTAGTGTGCTATGAGGAGGGCGACCAGGAGATTGCTGCCCTGGCTAACGAGTGGGACTGCCCGGTCCTCTCCTCTGACAGCGACTTCTACATCCTCGACATCCCAGCAGGGATGCTGCCTCTCTCTCATTTCCAGTGGAGGGCGCTGGCGCAGAGAGATTCACAGAGCTTCATCACCTGCAAGAACTACAGCACCTCCAATTTTTGCACCGTCTTCGGGATCCAGAAACAGCTCCTTCCCATGTTTGGTGTCTTGGCCAAACAGAAGTGGCCCATCAGATGGAACGAGTTCTCTCCAGACATTGAAGAGAACTGGAGCCGTCTTCAGGGTCTGCTGTGTTGGCTGAAGCGCTTCCAGCTGTATGAGGAGGCTGTGGAGGCAACATTGGAGCTAATGCCGGGCCTGCTCAAGGAGAAAAGGCAGAAGGTGCGGGATGCTTTGTATGAGGGAATGCAGGAGTACTGGCTCCCTCACAGTCGCCTGAAGAACTTCTTCACTGATGGGACACTACCTTCATTTCCAGAGGTAAGAAAAGGCTGCACCTGATGGTATTTTAAGACACAAAATACCATCCATCCATCCATTTTCAATGCCCGCTTATTCCTGAACTCAGGGTGACAGGGGTCAGCTGGAGCTTATTCTAGCTGTCACAGGGTGAAGGCAAGGTGACACCCAGTTCATCGCAGGGCCACTTAAAGACAATAATGACAAACAGCCATTCGCACACAGACAAGATATTCCTTAGTCATTTTTTAAAAACGTGTTATTTCATTATTTCAAGGAAGAAATGTTTTTTTTTTTCTTATTTAGTTATATCTGTTTAAAACTCAAGGACTTTTGGAAAGTAGATGAAAATAGTAAGAATCTATACTGATCTTTTATCACTAGTCCGTTGTCAATGGTGAACTGATTTTTATAATTGTATTTATTTATGAATATGTATCATGGACTTTTTTTTTGTTTTGGCCCCCTACAAACAAAAATTAATGAACTGGAATTCTTCATAGCTCCAGTAAATCAAATTCTTTTATATGTTGCCCTTCTGTAGGCAGCAGATGTGATCCCCGACTGGATCCCTCCTCTCCTTGTTCAGGGTAAGATGACCACGGACATCCTGGAAGTTCTACGCCTCAAGAGAAGGGTCCTCGGTATTTGTGTAGGGTCCATTGACCTGCCAAGCGCTTACCTGACATCAAGGCCTCTTCGCCGGGTGATGTATGGGCTTCTGCTACGTGAAGGGCATTCATCCATCCATCCTGTGGAGGTGGTAGAGACCGACAGGGTGGGTCTCAAGCTGGAGGACATCCATGTCTCACCTGTCTTCCAAATCACCAGTGAGAACCTGCAGCTCGATTCACTGCACAAGGTGAGTCAAAGCGGTGGTGGAGTCTACTTTATTCTAGCGGGGATGCTGTGATTTTTTCTTTTTTTCTTTTTAAGAACCACAGTCATACATTAAGTATGCATCCACATAAAAGTGAGATGATGAAAGACAATGAAATGATGAAGTCTTGGGCAAAATTTCAATGTATTGTCAGCAAGTTCATGTAACCAAACCCCTATTGTTGAAAGAATAAGAACACATTCAGTTTCATCTGGTCAGAAGTAGACGCAGAGAATTTGCCATTAAACAAAATGAAACACTAAGCGGTTAATTTCTTATTGGAAATGCGAATCTGATCGTGGGAGTGACTTCAAACTATCTCCTTCTGCTTCTTCTCCCCAGGTGGAGCACTGCCATCGTCTGTCTGTGCTCCTGAAGGCTCTCGGGGTGAGTGAGGCCGCTCTCAGCCGTCTCCGGCCTGAGCTGCGCCTCCCAGTGGCCGTCACCTGCTACTGGTGGCAAAATGCACGGCCTACTTTGGGTGAGCGGCTGCTGAAAGCACTGCTGCTGGGACTGAGTGTTGGAGCGTCGCAGAGTCAAGAGGAAGGTGCGAACATCTGTTTTTTAAAATCTAGATAGCAAATTGACTTTTGTGAATTCTGTCTTTTTGTGAGTGCAGGTCATTATTCTTGAATGTGTGTCTTTCTGTTTGCAGTTGCAGAAATTAAGAGCCATGAGTTTGACTCAAGTATTTCCAAAGGATCGAATGTGGCTTTGATTTATAGTGTCACCCAATGGCAAATCTGCCTGAAGGACAGTGTCCAACTCAACCAGCTGCTGGGCCTCCCCCTACCAGAACCACAAATCTCCAGGCGAGTCTTGACAGCGCTGATCCATTACATTCACCCACATTTTTTTTCTTCCTCAAGCTGAACTGCAAAGAAATGCTGAATTCTGAATCCCCTCCCTCCTCGTTACAGGCTGTACGAAGGAGCTTTGGTCCACTGTTTGGTGCAGCTAATGACACCAGGAAAAGTCAATAATCTCCTGAAGCAGAACGTGTCAATGGTGGAAGAGTACGAAGACATGCTGGCCATTGTCCGACAGTTTGACTGTCAGCAGCCTCGCAGAGGGAGGGAGGCTCAAGGGGAACACCTCCAGGAGGTCACAGACTGGGAGCAGCTGTTCGAACCCGAGGAAGAGGCCGCTGCCAACAGGTCTCTCAGCGGTCTCGACCTAGAGCAAATGGTGTCACTGAGGATGCGTTTCATGAGAAACAGGAGACAGTGGAACAGTGGACATTGGAACAAAAACATGTCAGGCAGTAACCCAATGGTCGTCCTCAAACATTGCCGCAAAGGGGGTCACGTCGACGTATAGCAAAGTTTTATCCAACTTGACTTGATGTTGCCGAGTCAACATAACAGTGTTACGTCAGCACGTGCACTTGTTCATTCTGCTAAGGATATGATTACGTTTCAAAGAAAAGATCTATAAATTGACCTTTTGAATGTTGCAATAACATATTTGCCCCCAAGAGGGCAGCAAAAAAATGATGTTTTTATGAGAACTTTAAGCTTAAATTTGCACATGAAGCCTAAAATCTTGTAAGTGATTTTCAAAAATGCTAGTTCAGGTTTTTTCCATTAGTCACTCTTTCTCTGATCCCCACTATCCTCTCCTACTATAGGGGAACATGTCACATTTAAAGAACTCCAGATTTGGATCCAACTATCTTTGTTGCCTTTGCTTTGACTGTTGATTCTTCACAGAAAATCCACCTCCACCGTCTTTATTATATACTCCCTGTCACCTCTGACGGTCCACTAGATGTTTTCCTCATTCACACATGTATTCCATCTAGCTGAGACAAGACTTCATCATCATCATCATCATCATCATCATCATCATCGTCATGCTACTGTCCAACTTGGGATTCAGTTTCTTCATGAGACATATTTAATTATTAAATATATATTTGTCAATCCCTATGAAGAATTTGATTATTTCCATTCCTGCAGATTTTTGTTGGCTTGGTTTCGGCCCAACCTCATTATGAGCAGGTAAATGTTTTGCACCTGTTTTAGTTTCTTGGCGGACTGCACACCAACAACAGTGAACCTCTGGAGTCCATGCTGAGAGTTGATCTTGTGTCCTAGTGGTGGGGAGTCAGCGATGTGAACCACAAGACCATCTTCAGCGCTGACTAGCGATGAATGAGAGGTGGGTCAATCCTTAACTCCAACTTGAACCATGTGACTCTATATCTGTCAACCTCCCACCTCACCTTTAGCAGCGATAGGTTTGACTGTATGGCTGATTTATCTGTCTGTTTTAGTTTCTTAGCATACTGCCCACCAAAATGCCCGTGTGGCGAGGTGGGAACTCTAGGCCAAAACACACCGAAAGCATCTGCAGCCCGTTCACAGGTACGCAGCATTCCGCGGCCATTGAAGTCAGTGTGTGTGCTCAAACTAGGCATGGCGCGTTTTTGAGGCGTAATTTGTTTGTGGGTGTGAGTGCGTGCTTGGGCGGTTGTTTGTCTGTCTGTGCAGCCCTGTGACAAACCTGACAGACCTGTCCGACGTTTGCCCTGCCCTGCCCTGCCCGAAGACATCAGAAAACGAAACCAATAGTGTACACGCGTGTGTGTTTATTGGATGCAGGTGCTCCCTCTGATTTCAGGAAAACAAAACTTACCTGAAAATTGAAACGCAGCCAGTGCTTTGGCGGTGTAATCCTCTAGAACCGGTGCTCAGTCAGGCACCGGCTGAACCTGTGTTCAGTGCGTTTAAAAGCGATGCCACTGCGGTCACCTTCCGCACACACACAGACACATAATGGGTGTTCGGGGTCTCACCAACCGCATAGAGGACAGCTCAGGCATCTACCGGGACTGGTCGTTCGGGGGAGGACCGCTGGTGATCGACGGATCCAACCTGGTCAATCTTCTATACTTTCAGTCAGGTATGAACACTATAGAGCTCCAGAACTGCATGCCTACAGTTAGAAACAGCGATAATAATAATATAATACTGCTACTATTCGACTATTACTCGTACTGCTAATACTACTACTACTGCTAAATGGTAATTGGTAAATGGACTGCACTTATGTAGCGCTTTCCAACACCTTCACGGTATCCCCAAAGCGCTTTACAAAGGCCTCTCATTGGTTGAACACGGATATTCTTCAGATTTAGACAATCTGAAGAATATCCGTGTTCAACCTGTTGTCACTGCCACAATCAACGACCTAGCCCTCGACTCACTGCCTGAGGTGATCCAGTTTCCTCATCAGATGAACCATCTTCCTCATTGTAATGCAGAGTGTTTGAGTGCCATCTCTGAAGGTGTATTGAACTGTTTCGTGCTGCTCCTCTTTCTCCAGGCGGAGCACTCCCTGCGACTTCAGGTGTTGTTGGAAGCGCTTAACGTGAACAAGCTTAAGGCCTCTCTGAGCCGTCTTCCGTCTGAACTGCAACTCCCAGTGGCCGTCACCTGTTACTGGTGGCAGAACGCTCGGCCCACTCCTGACGTGCAGCTGCTGAAAGCGCTGCTGCTGGGGTTGAGCGTTGGGGCATCACAGAGTCCTGAGGCAGGTATGATACAAGACCTGTTTGATTGTTTTTTTTCTTTTAAATTAGAACACACACACACACTCACACACATACACACACACACACACACACACGTAGTTACGCACACAATAGAGCGTTGTCAAATATCAACAACCTCAGACAATGCTCATGCTCCTCAGCTGGGCTTTGTTGGCTAAATTTGTAGGTCATAACTTGGAGGGAGATATTGCTGTGGAATTGGGTGAGATGGACTCTCCCCATGTGACACTCATAGCCTGATGCTGGTCTCATGAGTGTGTTTTTGTGTCCCTTGGATTTGCAGCTCTGCTCTTTGAGAGAACTGAGTTTGACCTAAGTCATTCCATGGCTCACAATGTCATTCAATGGCAAAGCTGCGTGAAGGGGTGCATCTACCTGAACAAGCTGCTGCACGATCCCCTTCCTCAGCCACACATCTCCAGGTGAGTCTTAACAGGACGCAACCACTTCCTTTGCCCCTGAGAATAATCTAATAAGGCAGCTAATGTAAACCAGGTGCCCAAAGTAGTACACTTATTGAAATCAGTGTTGGAAATGTCTCAATTGGCACCAGTTGAGGATGAACTGCAGATCAGAAATCATTCAATCTTTCATCCAGATTCATCGTATCAATCCATGGTCCTTACAGGCTATACGAGGGAGCGTTGGTCCACCACTTGATCCAGCAAATGATGTCAAGAAAACTCAAGAACTTCCTGAAAAAGGATCTGTCACGTGTTCTTGAGTACAAAAACATGCTGGCCATCGTCCGGAGGTTTGACTCCCGGCAGCCTCGTAGGAGGAGGGCGTTTCACCAGGGGCACCAGCCACCAGTCAAAGAGACTGTTGCTGACATGCGGCGGCTCTACGACGAAGAGGAGGAAGCTGCAGCAGTCAGGGCCCTGGAGGATGTCGACCTTGGTCACATGGTGTCGCTGAAAGCTCGTCACACGGCAAAAGACAAAAGGAAGTGGAACAGCAACACGGTGATGGTTTGCAAAGGCGAGCGCAGAGGGAAATACCTTATCTGATCCATCATGCCAACTCTGATCTGCTGCACATTTACATGAATGTGTTTTTGTATGCTTACAATCAGGTTTGTGTGTGTTTGTTTATTTTTCACACTAAATGTAAGCCAAGCTGAGATCAATCAACACTGTTTTAATATATGAACAATAGATTAACTTTAACTTTGTTGTCTTCCTTAAGGTCTTTTAAATTCTTGTAATATAAATAAACACTCTTATCAACTTCTTGCTGTTTCAGATGTCACCCTTTTATTTAAACAGTATTTCAGCATGAGTACATTTAATATTTTAGTGTCACAAAACATTACTTTATTCCATTTGCCAGTATTAGATGAGATGGAATTTTCCATTTTCAATTTTTTGTTTGCACACTGTCAGGTCATGAATTCAAGCAGTATGAACAAATTCATACAGTTTCGATTACAGAAGTGCGCGTTCTTATAACTGTTTTTAAAATAATATTTTTAACTGTTTAATTTCAGTTTAAATTTTGTAAAATGTTAGAATTCAGACTCCTAATGCTGTTCGTTAGGGTTTATTATCCCAAAAACCTTCAGTAAACAGCATAGAGGGCTATATATAGCTCTCTGTTTCGAGCAATGCTAGCTTTCAGTTTCTTGCTAAAACTGATGCTCTGCTCTACTTTACACATGTTTCGAAGGGGGTAAAATGAGTGTGGCCCTGTGAGGAGTTCACAGCCAGGCAGGAAACACATATTGAAGGAAAAAAAGATTGGTTGTGGTGATTTTGCATGAAAATGGAACCATTCAAATGCCCAAAAGTTGACATTTGAAATGAAATTACAAACAAAGTCGAGTCCAGTCTAAAGCACAGGTGTTCATGCTGTGAAACAAAAAAAGCAAAAGCAAAAAATCATCCCATCAACATTTATGACCTCTACATGTAACATTCAACAAGTTTGACAGACCTGACAAGAATCACATCTTTCTATTCCACAATTCATTAGCATACCTTGCCAATAAGCATACCAACATGTAGCAGTAACATTCATTTGTAAACCACCATGACAACAGTATCAACTCCAAGCACATGTTGCAGCAGCTGTACATTTGTCAAGTTCACATCATCTTGACGTGTCTCCCTGTTACCTCTGCAGGTGAAGGTCTCAGTTCAAAGTAAATGTGTCATATCAAACAGCGTGTTTGCTCTGCAGTTGCTCTCTTTTTCTATTTCAGCAAATCAAAAAGGAAGAAAAAACATCAAAGTGAACAGTGGAGTTTTTTTTATTGCACCTGAAGTGTCTCGTTTTTTCGGAAGTGCACCATTGCGACGAGTATAGTGCAATTTACTTTGGACAGAAGCGGCTCTGTCAGAAGACGGTGTAGCTGTTGGCTTCGCCGTATCCCGCCTCCTGCAGATACTGCTCGATGTTAACAGTCGTCGGCACCTTGAGGACTTTGTCTGAGGCACTTTTCTCCGCTGACGTAAGCTTGCGGCTCACCTCAGCCAGAGACGGTCGATCCTGATCCTTCCACTGGCAGCAAGCCTTGATGATGGAGTATCTGAGGATAGGAGGGGAAAAAAAGAGTCTGAACTCTTCTTGATGTTGGCAGAGGTGTTATAATAGCACAAACTCCAGTGCATGCCGTTGATACATACAGCGTGTTGGAGCAGTTGGGAGGTTTTTTCAGGCTTTTCCCCCGTTGATGAAACTGCAACAGTTCATTGACTGGGATTTCTGCAAATGGGGCTTCCCCTGGATCGAGACGGAGGTCATTTTAGAGGTACAGATTCCTTTGATTGCAGCACTGACAAAAAATGGTATCATGGACAAAGGTAAACGTACCAAGTGTCGCCATTTCAAACAGTAAAATGCCAAAGGACCAGCTGGAAGGACAAGTGAGGATAAAGGGGTTAGAGTCTCCCAGTAAAAGCATGGGAGAAATGAATAACCGTTTACACGGCAGCAGTGGGACAGAGAAAAAAGGTGGGTGTACAGATGTAGATGGAAAACTCACATGTCGCTGCTCTGGCCAGGGATTCGCTTGGCTAAGAGCTCTGGGGCCTGCCACTTCTTCATACTAGGATCTTCTCTCTGACTGGTCCCCTTGTTGTTCCTCATGTAAACACCGTGAAGGCCCCAAAGCTTGGCGGTGAACTCCTTGGTGACAAGAACACCGCGGGCCCGGATGTTTCCATGCAGGAAATTTTTACCGTGAAGGAACTCCTGATGTGAGGGTGGAAAGAAAATCGACTTCAACATTGCTTACAATATATTTGGCGATGGCAAATAAATAGCCAGGTTGAGCCTGGTCAAAAATCAGCTGTTGTTTGTATAATAGTGGAGGCATAAAAAAAAAAGAAGACTTTGCATTTATCGGCATACTGACCAGTGCCGAGGCCACCTGTTGGGCCATGGTGAGTATTCTCCTTTCAGTCATCTCACATGGGGAGTTCACCTTATCCTTAAAAAAAATTGAACAATAAATAACAATAAATATATGTATATATATACGTGTGTGTGTGTGTGTGTGTGTGTGTGTGTGTGTACTGTATACATATATGTGTGTGTGTTTTATATATAAATACTGTATATAAAACATATATAATGTTTTAATAAACCATTATTTATTTCAAATATGGATGTATTGTTTTTCTAAATATTTTTTGTTGGTGTAGTTTCGATTGGATTTACATCTCTGCATCTCCACAGGAGGCTGAGCAGGTCTCGGTTCTCCACCTCCTCCACCACTGTAACCAGGGGAGCCCGAAGCGATACCACGCCGAGGAGCTCCGGCAGGAAGGGATGCGGTCCCAGCTGGGCCAGGAAGGAGGCGAAGCCCAAGAAGTTGTGCCTCTCTGTGGCATCGGCAGAGTCTGTGGGAAGAAAGGTCGGAACTGCGATGTGACAGAAGCGACTCCCATTGGCGTTTGATTGACTTGTTGATTATTTTTCTCCCCCTCTCCCTCTACCTTTCAGGACTCGCAGAACCACATTCCTGTTTTCCATACGAGCTCTGTACAGGGACACAGGGCAGTCGGTGCGCAGCGAGAAGGCGCTGGGCAGAGGGGTGACCAGGTTGAAGGACTCGGGCAGCCTCTGCCGAGGCAGCTCCCTGGGCTGGACGATGGGAGTGAAACTGGGCTTGAACGGCTCCTCCTTGGGGTCGGGCGGGGTCGCGGGTTTGACCGCGGGCGGCAGGCCACTTCTGGGGGCGTACGTGTTGGGAGGGTGGAAGGTCGAGTAGGAGCTGGGCATGTCCAGGGCAATACTCTCGTGCTCCAGGACGTTGATACCTGGAGGAGCTGCGGATGGAAAGAGAGGAGAGGAGAAAAAGGAATTGTTGTTAGAAATCCTGGACAGTGGTCAAAAACAAAAAGCAAAAAAAAAACAACTTTGTGTGGCTGGTTTGCTCACATTGAAAGTAATAATAGAGTGAGTATGTGTAATTACAAAATTACATTTACTGTATAATTGCATCGCTTTTGGTTAGAGCTTTCACTCTTCTGAGTAATAAATAAATTGTTTCAGTGGTGTTTGTTATTATTATTGTATTTTAGGCTCCTGTCTTTTTGACATTATCAAATAAAATACATCAGACCAAAAATGATTTGATTTGACAACTAAAAGTATGATAGAAATATATGATCTTAGAGAGTTTATCATATCCAATCCAATCCAGTTTAATTTGAGACACACTCTGAGAGCTTTTTAATGGTCAACTTACCATCGATCCCCTGCAGTATCCTCCTGGTTGTCACCTTGGAGGCCTGTGGCCGGATGCGGTCGACTCTCTCCGGGCAAAATCGCAGGAGGAAGATGAAGACTATTGTGACCAAGAAGGAGGCGAGCAGCAGAGTGGGCACAATGATGACCTCCTGCTCGTACACCCGGATCTCTGGCAGGCGGCGACAACAGGCACAATCTTCACTCACACGTCTGGCATGCAGTCAGTCTGCGCTCGTCTGTCAACGTCTTCTACTGACTATTAAGAGAACTACATCTTGTTTTGGAAAATTAAAAACAAACAAACAACTAAACTCACCACAGATTGTGTCTCCATGCTGGCAGCGGTAGTCTGCTTCCGATACAGACGACATTCTGCTGCAGGTTAAAGGAAATCACATGAAGAAGTATTCACTCTGTTTTAACTGTTCATACAAACCAATCTTATTCTTGCTGTTGAGGTGTAACTTGAGGCTGTTCATTAATTAATTTGAAATCAAACGAGTGTAACTAATCAAACATAGCCAATTTTAAAGAACAGATCACGTTAGAAAACCCCAGAACTCTCTCTCTTTTTTCTTTCTTTTTCTTTTCTTACACCTGCAACAGGCTGTGTGAGTAGTAATATGACTCTGGCAGGTAAGAGAAGGTGTCTAGGAGGCATACGTGTAACTGAGACCAGGAAATTCAGATGTGGAAACAACATGTGACTCTAAAAGACTAAACACTGGCATCATGCTGAACAATTGCTGACGTTTTTCTTGAACTTGTTGTTGAGGTTGAAGTATCACAGAATGCAATAATTTGACAGCAATGCAGTCTTGGAAAAAGGGGCTTTGTAGAGAATCATGATCATTTCAAAACACAGAAATCCAAGGGTGAATATCCATGTTTTTTGAAAAAAGAAAAAGAGCTTCTATAAATTCATGAATCACAAACTAAAGTAACACTGAAGCTTCAGAAAGAAATTCCTCATCCTTTAACGTCAGATGCAACATCTCAGAACCTGTTCCTCTGCATTTCATTTACTCTTCTTTCCACTGCTGCACTTCACGCCCACAGGGCAAACAAGAGTAAGAGCCGGCTCAAATACACCTCAGAGAGACTTTACCTGATAAATGTTTCATTTATTTATTTATTCAATTTTAAGAGCGGGTAAAACAAAGACGGTTTGCTGACGATCTCCTCACCTCAGCTCTCCTCACGTGTGTTCTCTGCTCCAAAGAAAATATCCCTCCTGTTATTCCACGCTCATGCTCCCACCACACCTTCTGCCCGCTGGGTCCGGCTGCGGCTTCTGTTTCTCAGAGCCTCATCGTCTTTATTCCCACCAGTGATTTGTCAGGCTCCGGGGATCTGTGTGCTGCTCTCCGCTCAGACAACGTCAGTGTTTTGTAACTCCACCCAGCACAACTACAGCCTCCGCTCCGCAATTCACCTCTTCCTTCTTCCTGCCACCTTCCCAGTGGCAGAGATGATGTATCAGACCGATATCAGGTTTGTGGTGAGCTACTCGTGTCCTCTCGGCCTCAAAGTGTCTTCTGGCCCAGGCCGTCTTCAATATTTGTTTTTCTTTCCCCCCCTGCTAGGTTGACGTATGTCGCTGCTCCTTCGCACTCCCTCCTCTTTGTTTAGAAAAACTGGTCGTGTGGCTCCTGGTCGTTTTTAGTCCCTTTGTTGGTCTTGTTTGACCTTCATAGCTCCGGAACTTGAATAACAGGCTTTACAACTGTACTTTAAGTATATAGCTGGCTGTTATAATTAGCTTCTTTATTCTTGTTTCCAGGTGAATGGATCAACTCCATGTGTATGAATTCCCTTAATGTTTTTTAATAAAATAAAATAAAAATAATAATGCTTAAGTAAAATTAGTTTTCTACCAGTTACCCAAAACTGTGTCATGTCTTAAGAATGAAGAGACCTCAAGGCTTGGCTAATGACGCACTAACTTATCAAACTTGCTTTTTTTTTAAAAGAAAAAAAAAATCATTGTAGTTTAGACAACAGCCGTCTGATTTTAAGCACTTTTGGGTTCAGCTGAGGCAACTAAGCAAGCTGCAACTAAGCTGAATGTTCTAGTCATTTTGACACTCTCATAGTTGAACAAAAACAGACAACAAGCTTATTAATGTTATTTATTAGACACTATTAACATTCAAACAATATTATTTGGACTCACAGCAGTGTGAAAGTTACTGTTTAATTGTAAAAGGCACCACAGACGTTTGATGATCATGAATTTGAGACACTGAACCCAGGAGGCGAATCTTCCATCTCAGTGGAGTTCCCCCCCCCCATCTCCCCTCAGAGTTTGGAGCTAGACTTGTCAGGCTCAGGTCCGAGCCACTTCTCTCCTGAAACAGACAGGGAAAAAAGACAAAAAAGTCAGTCAGTTACTTGGCAAATTTATCCAATGCCAGAGTTGACAAAGTCAACAACTGTCTCTTTAACCTCTGCTATTTTAGTTTAGTACTTTGCTACCGTTCAGAACAGGTCACTCACCAATGCAGTGGGCCATCAGCTCAAATCTGTCCGATCCAAAAAATGGCTCTGGCTTCCCATTTACATGGCACACAATCAGGGGGAAGCCAAACGCCTGGAGGGAGTCGGCAAGACATGATCAGAATAGTAAACAAAGACATGCGGCCAAGAGTTGAAACGCTCTTTATGTATTTCCCCCTTATTTTAAAATTTCCTGGAGACCAAAAACACAAGAAGTGATGAAACTACAATGCATTATTAACAGAGCATCCAAAATCACTGGCTCACCTCTACTGTCCCTTGAATCACTTCACCACAATGCAAATGGACAATGTGCAGAGCCCACAAGATCACCTCAGATCCCACTCACCCTGCACAGTGGCTGCGTTCAGACTGCAGGCGAATCTGATTCAAATCAGATTCCTTCTCAAATCCAATTTTTAGGGCTGACTGTCCACACACTGTTTTTTAGCAAGTGTCCAAATGGGATGTGGCTCTGTTCAGACTGGGCCACATTATTGACCCATCTGACAGGTTGCTGTAGCAACGACGTCGGAGCGGAGGCATCGTCCAGCATAGTGTGTAGTGTGTGACGTCACAAAATTGCGACAGCGGCACTTGTTGCGATACATGGCCTGGAGCCTGACTTGAATGGAGCTACAATATCTCCCCACAGCCTGATGGGCCAATGAGTTTCCTCCTCTGTCCAGCGACTGCTGCTCCTTCTGTCCGCTCCATTACGTTACAGCTCAGCATCTGGAATGGCGCCCTCTGGTGGCACATTTGGGTCTTGTAGCGCGTAGAGTGACGTCACGCACAGTCAGAACTGATTGGTGTGTTTAGAGCTGTTCACACTGAGACGTATCTGTCCACATGCAATTTGAAAGTACCTCCCAAAGGTGGTTTCAATCCGTTTTGCAAAAACATTTCAATCTGGAGGGGATTTTGGCTGGCAGTCTAAAAATGTGGCCACTGTGTCTTCCAATTACTGCCCTGCGGGAGGCGCTACAGGACAATTGCCTCCAAAAGAACCACCTTCGAAAACAGTTTTATTGCAATTGCAATCATCACCCTGAACTCTGAGGGGTATGCATGGCCTTTGTTTTTATCTGAATGTTTTTTTTGTATCTGCATGTAGAAATATGTTGTTTCGAAACGTTGGAACCTGTACCCAGCTGTACTGAAAAGAAATCCCACCAGCTTGGCTGTGTGGTCACTAAAGAATCCGAATCCGAAAAAGTGAAGAAAAGCACAATTTGAGATGTGTGCATATTGTAAGAACAAAAGAACAATTATAATTATATAATTATTATATAATACCCCATAGTCAAGTGCTTCTTGTGTGCTCCTCTTCAACTTTTCCTTGATCTCTGCCGAGGTGGCCAGCTTCAGCAGTTTCTTGATCTCATCATCAGGCAACCCCGCTTTCAACGCTGCCTGCATAGCAACAACAATTCTCTGAAAAATCTATACAGTGATTAATTATCTCTTTAAAGACAATCCACGTCCAGTTAGGAACCTCAGACAGTGAGCCAGGCTCTGTGATGTCTTTGTCCTCACTCCAGATCCGTCTCCACAGCTCCCGGGACAGCTGCTCCACCTGCTGGTCGCCTCCTTTTTCTTGTTCTTGTACTGCTGCCACAAAGCGCATTGCAGACAAGGAGCCTGGGTGTAGCGGCGCAAACGGACAAAAGAAAAAAATATGAAAAAACAGCAAATGAGTGGCTAGGACAAGGCTCATTTGAGGGGAGACTGCAGACACCGGGTCATACTGGGACTTCAGTGGTGATTTTTATTTTTCATCCTGGACACCACTGGAGCACCGAGTGGGACATGCATCAGTGCCCTCAGTGACATCACAAAAAGCAATGTTTATTAAGTTATGAACAGTGCAGGGAGCAAAAGAAGTAGAAAGTACCATATTTCTAATTTCTTGGAGTTCACTGGCAGGCTACCGACACATATTACTATGAAAGACAATGATGATGTGATTTTGGCATTTGGCATAGTACGGGACCTTTAAAAGAAAACCTAGACATTAGCCTAGCTAGATGCAGCAAAACAATTAAAATCTGGAACAAGAACAAACACTGGGAATAACAGCTCATAAGCAAGTTCAAACCCATCTACAATGAATAAGTTTACCTTTTTTGAACATGGCCTCAAAGGGGTCTGATGGAGACTGCATGGGGACATTGAAGTATTCTGCCAGGCGGGCCAGGTCCTTGGTCATGTACAGAAATTTGTTTGGAACCAGACCAGGGGGCTTGTTGCCTGTGGCAAAAGACAAACACAACAGGAAGGTTCAAGGTTCATGGTATAAGGATATTTATTGTCCTTGTGTTTGTACGGCAAAACCTTATCGGCACCTTTTAAGAAAAACAGCAACAGCAAGCAACTATACAAGCGTTGCAAATAAAACAAGGAGTGCAAATTAATCAGATAAAGATGTACGTTTCTGAATGTTTGGCACAGCCCACGTGTTTACGGTTATAAATGTTGTTAGGTTTTGCTCAACTAAACAATGGGATAACGAATGATAAACGTTGTTTCAAACTGAAAATGAATGAGAAGAAATGCAGAGACTGCTCCACTGCTGCACCTGCTCCTTGCATGATGCCACCCAGGAAAGCAGGACGCAGCTTCAGGTCTACGTTCCACACATTTCGGTATCGACACATTACCTGGACACAACAAACACAACGGGGGACGTCAATAGTTTGGGCTGCAAGTCACAGCAGAGCCATTGTTGCAGCAGTTTTAGTACAAAGATAGAGGACCAGACCTCGAAGCCGAGCCAGGAGTAAGGAGACACCACGTCGTAAAACAACTCGACCACTTTCTTGGAAGTCATCGTTGATTTTGTATCGATTCTGAAATTACATTGACAAAGTCAACTAGCAATAACCTTGCGACTCCTGCACAACAGTGCAGCAGAATGTGTGTCAAAGTTGAGCAGATGTGACGCACGTATCCCTCCATTCCATGGTTAGTTAAAAAAATAAATAAATAATTCATTGCATTGTAAAAATCAAAACAAACCTGCAGTTCAGCGCTGTTGCCGCGTGCGTGACGACTTTGAGGAAGTAAAATATCAAGTTAGCATGCGAGTTAGCAACAGTGAGAATTGCACAGAAACTCAGTGGCACTGTGGGACCGCCAGAGCTGCTTTTTAAACTGAGTTAATGGTGAAGAGGCAAGCACGCGACGCCGCACTACTAGCGCCATCGTCCGGAACCACCACGCTATTAAGTTACGTTACCCCCTCGGCTTTGCGCTCTTCTTCTTCTGCCGTTTCCGCTTGGTGGCTCGGATGAGCGGCCCTGCGGTAAAGGTTTGGTTGGTTATGGTAAACGCTTGAACTGTGTTTTTACTTCGTTAATCTGAATGTGTCCAGGCAACTGTTATTTCCACCATAGTTGGTTAACGCAGTCATTGGTAGAAGCTCTAATTTTCTTCAGGAAAACTCAGACTACTGCGCTGCCTAGCGGCCGGATGACCAAATTTCCTTTGCCGTCATCTCCCACGTTCATCGAAATTACATGTTAATTTTGTTAATCTGAACAAAAAAAGTGCTATGCAAATTAGTGCTTTGCTTTTTTGCACTATGTTCTCACACTGTTAACCTTTTTCCCCACACTATTTGCCCTGGTATTGGAGCTGTTTCAATCTTATTATTACATGCGTATAGTGACAATAAATGCATTGTAATTATTTAATTTGCAGTTGCTGATGACCAATAATAATCTAATCTATCACATGTGATAAAAGCTTCAACAATAAACATTTTAAATCACTGCATACAATGCATACACAAGAAGTTCCCCCTTTTAAATGACTCATCTTGCTTCCCCCTCTTTCCTTTCTTTTCTTATTTAGAATTTATATAATTAAAATCAATTTAAAAAATAGAGTTTGTGTGCACAGTTTGATTTCTGAATTCTTCCTCATTATTATTATTATTATTATTATTATTATTATTATTATTATTATTATTATTATTATTATTATTATTAATTGGGGGGAGAAGCGTGGAGGGTTCTAAGAAACATTTATTCCAGTGAACGATGTACAAGGTTCAATTCTTATGTTCTCTATTATAATGACAAACATAGTAAATCCATTCACATAATGCCATTATTTGACAGTCACATAATATTATTTTTTGAATACACCAGACTTTACAAACTATTTACAAAATAACAATTCCCAGATAATAGTAGAAGCAACCATACAGACTAGCAAAGTGTATATCAACATCTATCCATCACAACAAAATATATCTCCTCTTATAATTCCTCTTGTGGACTTGCTTGATCTTTAAAGTCCGCTGGTGCCACGCTGTCAACAAAAGCAGGTGGAGTTCCTGGAAATTTGTCACTAGAAAAAGGACAATGCATCAGTCACTTTACACACTACACAGTTATTTCACTGAACTGTAATTTTAACTGTTTTTTTTTTTTTCATCTTACCTCTCTCCATCTCTCTCTGTCTGTAAAGGGGATTCATAACAACGATTAGCTCCAGGCTTTTAAATAAGCAATGAGAGTATTTTCTCAGACACGGTCACCCACTATTGTATAATCATTATTACTGTTATTATTTTGTTCTTGTTTTTTGTGTTTTGTTTTTTACCTTTGGTCTATGTAATGCACTTCCACTGATCTTCTTGGGTACACCAAGAGTCTCAAAAGAGTGGCTACGCACGCGGATGGCTCTCTATAAAAAGCCATTTGGAGGAAAAACAGTTCAAGTACATACATGATGTTCATAGAGTAAGTCATTGAAGAATGACATCTACCTTGAAATTTTCTATGAATCCTCCACTCCCCTCTGAGGAAGCCCGTACACCCTCAGAGGATGAGAGAGCAGACAGCAACGGATCTCCCACCATGCAGTGGGAACGTGTTGAGAGCTCAGTCTGCAAGCTCTCCAGGAGAGATGATCGAGTGCGAAACTGTGCAAAAGTTGCAGGAGAGAGGAGGGATATTGCCAAATGCTGTATATTTATTATGAATAACCAAATACAGCTCCTTCTCTCTTTTTTTTTTTTTTTTACCTCAAGTCTGCTGAATTGTTGAGCCTTGTAGCAGGAAATCTCTGCATTGATGAGTTTGGTCAGAAGGAATTCCCTGAGAAGGTAACGCTGAAACACAGGACAATAGAATACACATGAATGATGTCAATAATTGATTTGGCTTGTACCATCAGAATTAGTAAGTGAGTCACAAGCTGATTTGGAGTGGTAGAAATGCACATCCCTTTAACCACTGCAACTGTCCTTGCTAAACCCCATAAAAGCAAATGGAGTTTTTCCACATTCAAATGTAAGTTTAATTGATTTCAAGGTCATTGAATCCTAAAAAAATATTAATTAACCTCAAAAAAGTCTTGCATGCCTGAACAGTCTGTCAGGTCTCTATAGATGGCGCAGACAAGCATTAAAAGAGAGAGAAGGAAGACTTGTACACTCTTCTCGCTTGCAATAAAAAGTTTAATAGACTGCGACCGTCATCTGGATATTGAAAGGCCATGGCTAAAACACTGTCGCCTTTTCAAATTGAATGTGTTTTGTGAGCAAGGACAGTGTGCAGGTTTTTCCTCATCCTTCATGATTCATGGACTACATGGTACCACTGTCACTGACTCGGTGGACCTCGCTGTTGGTGGAAGCTCACTGGTGAGATAAATGTGCAAGACTTTAGAGCTGTTAAATTTTAGCTCTTGGTGGTCCAGTGGCCACGTGAGGTTAATTATGAACAGGTCTAGGAGCGTGTGTAGAAAGAACAACCAGACCAATGTCACAACAGAGATTTGTCAAGGCAAGAAGGCACATGTGCAGTCAGCGAGCCGTGTTATTAGTTTACTGAAGCACTTAATCGAGTTAAGTCGTCATTATCAGTTACTCCAGAGCTCACTCTGATTGGGGAAACTGTAGGACATGTTGAGGGATTGACAGCCGCTAAGCTGAAGAGGTATGAGTCACCTGACTCACAGCAAAGATGTAGAAGGTATATGATTCCGAGAGGGTTTTTTTGTCCCCTAGACATATATTGAACATAGTAAACAGAGCAGAAGATTTTAACAAAGACCCTGTTGCTTTTTCTCACATCTGTGAAAATCGGAGGATCTGGAAGGACTGGACCAAAGAGAGGAACATCCTCTCTGGCTGTCACAGACACCTGCAAAGAGAGCAAAACGGTAGATGAACAAGAAGTTGTAAGTTGTTGCCTTGAAGAACCACTGAAGATGGTTCTTTGTTCACCTGGTAAGACGTTTCCTCTGTGTTGTGTTTGGATCGAATCCTCCGAACTACCAGGAAACAGTGCAGGAAGTGAGACTTAATCACATCTGACAAAAAGGGGGTTTGGCCCTCTTGGTAGACCACTGCTACAATGTCATTCCCAATGTGTCTTTTCCTTTGGAGCTGTGTAATTAGAGGAGGGGGAAGAAGAAGAATAAGAATAAGAGTGATAATCTGTTGAAGTAGTATGTTGTGAATCACCTTTGCCGAGTAGACCGACCTGCTGCGGGTCCCCTTCTGTGAAGGGCAGTTTGGTTGCCACGTGAAACATGATTTCCCTCCCCTGAAATGAAGTGAAGATGGCCTCACTTCCTGTTTGACCATGTAAAACATCCAGTCCTCCTCTGAACCTGAGGGAAGTGAGTTAGAGGTGACCATCAAATTGTCTGACTTCACCCACCGGATGCTTTGTCACTTTAATAAACTGAGGAAGTACTGATTTTACCCCGTGAAGCCTTGCAGCGGAATTGTGTCGCCCAAAATCGAAAGGAACTCTTTAAATTCCTCGCTTTCCTCGTTGTTACTGAGTATGTCCTCCTCAGTGAGCTATGGAGGGAGGAGTAAGCAAATTATGCCACGCCTCTGCCAAGCATCCACATTTTTTAAGGCCTCCCCCCTGCACAGTAGTGAAAAGAATATCCTACTTGTCCCTCCATTTGGCACAAAACTCCAAACTTGAAATTGGGGGAAACTCTGTGTTCATCAAAGGCTGTTATCAGTTCTGGGGCCTGATTCATGAGGAAAAAACGGTCACTTAGAAGAATGAGATGTCTGAAAGAATTTTGATTGTCATTTTTTCTTATCAATATAACGTAGAATATTAAAATATTACCTTGAGGTAGCAGACCACTTCGAAATTTGAGCAGGTCACTCTATCACAGAGCATCTGGAGGAAACAATGAATCTTTGTTTGGTATTTTTAACTTTCAGATATATTTTAATCTTTGTGTAATTACAATACAGCTGTAAATAGAAAAATATATAGTAACAAACAAAAGTGACATAACTTACCAATTTTAGACAATATTGTATGAAAAAAAATATTTTTATGGAGTAGTTAAGGTTCAGCAAGTTAAAGTTGACGAGTACATTATGAATAAAAAAAGAATGAGAAATTTTCAGCTGAAGTAATGCACAGGCAAAAATGAAAAAGGACAATGCAGGGGGCAATATATATCTACTTATTTGAAGAGGGGAAATTTGACAGGTCTCTAAAGCTTTCTACCTCTACTTGATTGAGAATTTAATTTAACTGAGTGGGTGCTGGGATACCTTTGCCAATTCAACAGCGGATGGGATGGCGGGGAAAAGAGAGACAGAGAATAGTCCATGCAGGGAGCACTCCCTCATCCTGCCAGACACCAGATTCAGTAACTTTAGACACATTCAATAGCACAATAAGCGGCGCAAACCAACAAAAGCTGATACTCATGCCATCATAATCTCATATATTTCAAATTCCCAACATGTTGTTCCTTGTTAAACTTCCAAACTAGTTGCAAAACAATAAATTATGCATACAAGAAACCTGCTAATCAGATTAAGAGGGGCTCTTTCCCCTCTATTACGTTCCCAGTGCAAATGTGCAGTTAACATGAAGTTCAAACACCTCTGCAATGTTGTCCTGATGAAATATCACGAATCACAAGCAAACTGGAGAGATGTACATAAAAAAGGAACACCTCAGTATCACTCGCAGCCTGTTTTCCTCATCCTCCAAGCACACAGAGAGAACCAGGGGCCCCAGGTATGGATCCACTGCTATGAATGAGTGATGGTACTGAAGATGGATACATTTTTAAAAAGGATTATTACTCAGAAAGAATTGGCATCTATTCTTAGGAGATCAAAACGTACTTGTGAACGGAAGAACTCCCGATAGGCTTTGGCCTCTCTGTCCCTCTCCATGATGTCATAGTGTTCTGGATTGGTGCTGTGGTAAGAGGGGGTGGGACTGACATCTGCCAGCTTGCCAAGAGGGGGGTCTATCCAGTAGCCCCCCAACTCGGAGGGCAGGATGAGTGGCAGGTCTCTACCTATCGTGAAAAGCTGGGACTAAAATAGACACACAGGAGCACTTGGTGATGACGACGGCGGTGACGAGCTGCGAGTGCTTGAGGAAACAAAAATGGCAACCCCTTCAAAATCAAAGGTCAGGATGAACATGCAAAAGCATGTGCACGCACACATGCACTCTTCTGTATGCATGTCATTGAAAACAATATGTTGATCACCAGATCAAAAACGAACCTTGAGAGGAAGAGGAAATTCGCACCGCTGCTCGTCAAGACGGCTGCCCTGATGAAGGAGCAGAGCATGATAATAGGAGCTGTGTGGAGCTCAGGTGCCACACACACACACACACACACACACACACACACACACACACACACACACACACACACACACACACACACACACACACACATACACAAACATCAATCTTCCTGTTTCTCACCTGCAGCTTTTCAATGATTTCAAAAAGCTCGGTGTCCTGGATTGGCCAGGAGGCAACAGGCATCGGGCAGATGTGAAGGTGGGCAGATGGAGAACAGGAAGGAGACACACAGGGAGGACGAGGAACATGTAAATCATGTTATCTGCAAAAGGGAACTCCTGGGACATGCATGCATGCATGCTATGGAAAAAACCACAACACATTAAGTCTATTGAATTATGTCCCGGCTGGACGCGGTAATGATACCACCCTCTGGTTGCTGCAGGAGGAGATGAAAGTCTTGCTTTCAGGAGCAGGAGACGCCAAAACATCCAGCAAGTTTCCCCCTTCAGATTCAAGCCTGCAGCAACAGTTATATGTTCATTAGGAGATGCAAGTGGCACTCTGAAGCTACCATTACATGGGTTGAATGCAGGCTGGACAGTGCTGCAATAAAATATATAAAAAAAAAGGAACCTCACCTCGGCGCATCCTCACACATGAGTCTGTCCATGCTGTAAAAACGAGGAAGTGAAAACAACTTGGAGAGGAAAACGTGTCTGACACAGAGTTACTCACTGAAAAAAAACAAAAAAACACCCGCATTCATCTGGAGTGAACGCAAGAAACCATGTGAGATAAAAATGTGCCATTACTCACCTTCCATATGCCCCGAAAGTAAAACTTCTCTTTCGAGAGAAGGAAAAGTCATCCCTCTTGGCTCTCTCCATTGTGTCGGTGTCACTGTGGATGTTTGTACATGCCAGTTTGCCACCGATGTCAATCAGGGGCTGGCCAAGGATGAATTAATCCACTCTATCATTCTGTCACTCCTCCTCTCCACCCCCTGCCTCTCACTCATTTAAGCTTCCCTTTCCTCCCTCTGTCCTGCTGTCACCTAGACTGGCGGCGTTAACCCACTCATGGTCATGGGTGCAGCAGCGGCCGCTGAACTGCTTGACGGCCACTGCTGCGCCTGTATAAGCAATTCAGTGCTTGCAACTCCAGTGAAGAAGCGCAGAGGCTTCTCGAACGGACAGTGCTTGAAGATGGACTGGTAAATAAATAAAGAAATTGGCGAGACATTTCTCTGGGACCTGTTACCCTTTGAGTCGGATCATCAATTATTGACAGCACACATAGAGGGAGAGTGAGGAGAGAGACAGCAGGGGAGGGCGAGGCTTCAGGATGGGCAGAGGGCGTTGGCAGAGCAAACAAGAGAAAGGTAGACGAGGAAGGAGGAGGACAGAATACATGTGTGTGTCGTCATGCAATGTGTTTCTTGCATTAAATTAATAGAATTTGAAAAGAAAAGCAATGCACCATGGCATGACATTACACCTAGTTGAGTAGTGCTTTAAGTATGGAAGTAATTACACAAGTGTGAATGAAGTGTGAATTGTTTTATTTGTGAATCCCAAACCACTTTCCTCCCAAATCTTGCAACAGTTGTATCTGTTTCTTTCTCTAAACCATTTAAATAACTATTTACGATTCTGAGGCAATATTACTTTAAGCTATCTAAGTTCACTAAATCCTTTCTTTGTTTTTTAAGTTAACTTTTACATTTTTTTTTTTTTAATATAATGATTCTCTATGCTGATCCTCTATAGTAGATGATTTCTGCTGTAGATGCCTGTATAGTGTCAAGGGGTGTCATCTGTTTGATCGGGGAGTATATTGTAGCAATTCTGCTGTTGTTTTATTGT
The DNA here is from genome assembly GCF_046127955.1 of Nelusetta ayraudi. Taxonomy (NCBI): domain Eukaryota; kingdom Metazoa; phylum Chordata; class Actinopteri; order Tetraodontiformes; family Monacanthidae; genus Nelusetta; species Nelusetta ayraudi. Next base: position 5,024,407 of record NW_027466113.1, read on the forward strand.
GTAGAATCTGTTGAGTGTTGTTAATATTCTGAGAGTTCGTTATGTACCTGAATGCACCTTAGAAGGGTAGGCATGTGAATGGCTGAGAGGGAAGAGGGGCGGGACAGAGGTGAGAGGATGAGGAAGTCTGGTGTGTGCGTGTGTGCCGCGGCGAGTGTGTGAGTGGCGAGAGATCAGATCTACTTTCCTGCCTCCTCTTAAAGTTTCCGATTGACCGCTTCCGTTGCTGCCGTATCACTTCGCTCCTTATCATCAGTGAAACTTTGGTATTCAAAAACACCACTCAATATGTCGGAATATAAGGTCAGTCTATGAGGAGCGGTGTGATTGGACGGCAGAAACGCCAGTAAAAGCTCCCTTAATCGTCATTGGTCTGTACCTATGACTCCACCCCCCGCACGCTCATGCTGTAGTTCCGCAATTTAATTTCGCGCTCTCTGGCCACCCAGATGTGCGCGCAGAAGTAGTGTGTTGTTCGACTTTTGTTAAGGTGTTTGACAGCTTTGGGGGATTCAGTTGCGGAGGACAGAGGAACGGGAACAAAAAAAAAAAAAGGTGAGTTCAGAATTCCGCATGCTTCGATCGAGGTAATCGGGGGGAGCCGATACGAGCTCATTAGCTCGTTAGCAAAAATGTGACCCCCCCCCTCCTCCCCCCTCCACTACTAGCCACCAGGACTTGGAATACATTGCTTTCATGTCGTGTACGTTTTAGATATTAAACGCAAGTATTTTGTCGTTGTCGTAAACTCATCGGCCACCGTCTTCCTGTGTTGTACTTGACACTTGTAGCGCTGCTCGGCTAGCTTCGAGGCTGGCTTTGTGTGATGTGCATGTTGTGACGGTTGTCGTCAGCGTGCTGCTTCTGCTGTCTAAAACATTGTTTTCAACTAGTGTGCCGTGAAAAACGACATTTTTTAACTTAATCTGTCTAAAAAATAATTCTAAAATTCCATTGTGCAGTGGCTGTGCTTTAAAAGGAATGTAAGCCTATTTTCCTACCTCAATTCCTCGCAGGTTATCAGCTTTGAGTGCATTTATCAGCTCTACAGATGTAAATAGTTTGTGTATATATGTAATTTCCTTATTTCTTTTTTTTTTTTTTTAATTCCTCTCTTTGCACTCTACGTGCTGCTATAACTATGCAAATTTCCCCCAATTATTATTCTTATCTAATCAGGCCCAAGTGTCACGATGAGAGAGTATAAATAAGTTGAGACACTATATTTTCATTATTAGGCTCAAAAGTGTCATTAAAAATATATATATTTGTTTTTGTTGGTTGGTGGTGTACCTCGGGATTTTTTTTTTTTTCAACATCAAAAAAATGTGCCATGGCTCAAAAAAGGGTGAACAACATTGGTCTAAAAAGTGCAACGCTGCTTACTTGATGATGCGGTAACAAAGCAGTTGTAGTCGAAATGATCGACGTTGGACGCAGCCGTCCTCGCTACATGTTCTTCCTGTTCCTGTCTGACACACCTGTGTCTTTGTCACCTGCGTGTCCCAGGAAGATGTTGAATTGCGGCATGCTGGAGCGGGACAGCCGGGCTCTCCGGAAACGCTCCATTGTTCTGTGCAAACAGCTGGTGGTGGACGAGCTGCTCATCCAGTGCCTGGAGGCGAACAACATCCTGACGCCGGGCATGGCAGAGGGCATCTTGGTGTGTGCATACCTACACAATCTTCTGACAGCTGTGAATAGAAAGATATTTCACGCCGCTGCTGACTGATATTGGGGCTGCTCGGCCTTGAACCTCTTTGAATGCCTGTCGGTTTGTCTCAGTGTGAAATGAGGCGTGGGTGATTTTAAACTCTTTGAGCCTAAAATTTCAACATAAAATAAACCATTTATTATCCCTGCAGAATGTCTCAGTTTTATTCAAATTACCTTTTTCCTAACTTTTTCCTAGTTGGATATTTATCTTCAGAGACCACGTGAAGATTCTTTTTAATGGTGCATGCGAGTTAAATTGTGTTCACCCAAAACGTAGAAGATTGCGCTTAAACATATTAAAACAAAAGCAATATATTTTGGTTTTACTTAAATAATTTTCTCAGTGTCTGTTTAGCAGTTTTAATTTTGCCTTTTTCTGCATCATCAGAGCCTTGCTTTTTGTGTTGAATAGTAGTTGTGGGGAGATTGTCGGCGATTGTCTTAAAATGTCTCATGCGTCTCTGTTTTGTTCTCTGCTCTGTAGGCCAAAAACACCTCTCACGAGCGGACCTGGCAGTTGCTTAAGCTTTTGCCCAAACGAGGGCCCGAAGCCTTCAGCAGCTTCTGCTTGGCTCTGCGAGAAACGGAGCAGCAGCACCTGTGTGACCTCCTCACTCAGCCACCAGACAGAGACGACCGTGAGACGCAGGGAGAGGTGAGCCTGCAACATCTGCCCGACCATCAGCACCGCCCGGTTTAATGTGACACAGCTTTTTTCACGGACCGGCATGAAAACTGTGGTATTTTGTAAATATAGGAATAAACATGAATCCACTAGTGAGTGTGTACACTTTTGGACCTTTATTAGCAGCGTCCTCTTAACATGGCGACAACAACATAACAGGAGTAACATGCCCTTTTTTTCTCTTTCTGAATCCTCCAAAGGCTGCTGGTCTTTTAATGCAATGTGCTGGGTCTCTGAGTGGCGAGGCAGTTTTTTCATGTGTTTTCACTCATGGTGCTCGCTAGATTGCTAGCTTGTGGGTTTTATCTAGCGGTTGCGTATCACGTGACCGAGACAACCACCTTGACTTGCGTCAAGAGTTGAGCCGTAGGCGGATGTAACGGAGAGAATCTGGTAATTTTTCAAAATAAAATTGTTCAGACTCGGATAATAGATAAAATGGAACTAATTTAACCGAAGTTAATTATTCTTTCTGTGCGGCCCGGTACCAAATGACCCACGGACCGGTACCGGTCCGCGGCCCGGGCGTAGGGGACCGCCGATGTACACAGCTCAGTAGTTGTATAAATCTCACAAACTGAATTGTTTTTATGTTGCACCAATTTAAAGTGTGAAACCGAATTCCAATTGGAGTTTGCTGTTTTTCAGAGACTCATTGACTCCTCTTTCCAACATCCAATCCAAGAGGCCGTTCCTGCAAAGAGACAAAGGATTGAAGGTGGGTGACATTCAGTATGGGTGGGTAGCACTTGTTGCCCGTGTTTTTTCTGTCATCTTGGAGACAAGCCAAGTTCAAATTCTTTATATAACCCGCAGTTTCCTGATAACGATGTGCTTATTTTGCCCCTCTTTCTACCGACAGACGCCACTCCCTAGCTGTGACTCACTCACAGCTTTGTAGCACAAACATTTTCGGAGGTCGGTGCTGAGAGGGTTATGTGGAAGTAATGTGGATAATGTGCTTCTGTGTTTTGCATGCGACAGATCTCACCGAGTGCAGTCTAGACGCAGATGGTGCCATTGACACTCCAGTGCAGCCGTGCACTCATGAGTTTTACCTCGATCATTACCAACAGGTAAAGCACTTTACCTCTCCAGTGTCAGCCCAGCACGTTTGATGGAGCCGATTGTACCTGAGGAACTTTCAGAAATAATGTGAGAAACATTTAAACATCCAAAAAAAAAAAGCAGTAATGGTAATTAGGGATGTTAACAATTAATCCATTAGCGATGAATTGTGGATTAAGAATTTAGTCGCAATTAATTAAACATTTTTTTTACACGGGTAGTTAATATCATTATAACCTGTAAATACTGTGATGGTCATAATATACTTAGAACAAGATGCTTTTAGAAAACTTGAAATGTGACCTATTAGATGTCAACTTAAAGTCAGAGGATAAATGTTTAGGGTGTTTTTTTGTTCTCTGATGTAAAAATGGGTCACATTGGACCCTCAACATTATTTAGGGGTTAAATAATGTCTTACACATTTTTCATTGCGAAATTTAGGTTGTCAGGAAAATTTGCCGCTGATCATTTAATCATTAATCGATCAATAAGGTCAAGCAACTAACGATTAATCAATTAATCAATATTTTGCATCCCTCATGGTAATGTGTTGACGCGTTTTCAGTAAATTCTCCGTTATGAGGTTTATGTGGACTCATTATAACTCAATGTCTTTGCCTTCCCTCTACTTTGCCTCTTCTCAGTCTTACAGAATGAGCTCCTCCCCTCGGGGTTTCGCGCTGGTGATCAGTAATGTGAACTTCGGCGCCTCGACAGGACTCGACACGAGGAAAGGTGGTGAGGTGGATGAAGAGGTCCTCAGGAAGGTCTTTACCGAGCTCGACTACCAGACCATCGTCCGCAGAAACCTCACTGCACAGGTGTGAAACCCGCAACGTTTTTTCTTTTAAAAAACAAAACAAAAAAACCCAGCCACGAGGTTGTAAAGCTGACATAATAATACCCATAAAGAGAACTTTAACCCTAACCCAGACAGACGGTATCCATATTGACACAAAGCAAACACGCCTCAGGTGTTGATCTCTGAAAAAATGAAAATGAGGAACTTGTGGCAACATTCTACCAACTCACAGGCTCACTTTTCCAAATGTGTTTAGCGTTAAAAACTATTTTGAATTCAAGAGCTTTAAATTTCTCGGAGACCTGCTCATCTCTCTGATTGTTCTTAATCATATACATGTGTTTTTCTTTTTTGTTTTGTTTGTTTTTGTCTAGGACATGGCGAAATGCATTGAGGACCTGGCCCGGCGACCGGAGCACGAGAACATGGACAGCCTGGTGGTTTGTCTGCTCTCCCACGGAACGGACGGAGCCGTTTTTGGTACGGACGCAGAACCCCTTCAGGTGTGTTTGATAAATCGTCAGGCCAGTTTTAAGATTTAGCTATTTTAGCTTTGTGTTTTTGCCTCTCCTAACACATGGTCACTTGGTCATTTTCAGCTGGACTGGGTGTTCAAGGCCTTTGACAATTCTGGTTGTCCTCTGCTCCAAAACAAGGCCAAGATGTTTTTTATCCAGGCTTGTAGAGGAGGTAATCCTGCTCGTCTTTCGCTCTCAGTGCGCGCGCTCCCGTTTGTCACCTGTAGAGTCAAGATGCCGTATTATTCACGGACATCAGAGCTGTTTTGTGTTGGCACGAGTTGTGCTTGTGGGCCAAGCTGATTCTCGGATTTTCCGTGAGGACAGCGAATATTTCACTCATTACTGGACGATTGAATAAAATAAATCCCGATAGTGTCAGACAAATATTCCATTATCCTAAAGCTGATGAAATCAAAGGAAGAAGTTGGAAACTTAAGGATAGGAAATACTGCTGAGACTTTCAGTATTTTTCTATAATTATCTGTAATTTAAGTTTTTTTTTTATTGTCTCCTCTCACTTTCTGTCCAATGAGTCGTATTAGGCAGGTTTTTTATGTTTCAGACGCGGGTGATTGTCCAAAACTGAGCCGAACGGCACATCTGCAGTGACTCATGATCACACAGTTAGTCTGTTTGTTAACTGGCCGCCAACTAATGCAGAGATTAGAGCTGGACAACAGGGTCAATGAAGGCCCAGCGAGCCTCGGACCCCTAAGCCTGCCATTAGCTCTGAATCATTTCAATATTTCAACTGTTATGTGAGAGATGTCTTTTTCTTATTTATTTATTTTATTTGTCATATTACCGCCAACACATAGAAGGAAATTTAGAAAACAACAGCCATAAAAAAAGAAAAAATAATAATGAAATAAGTCCTCTCTTCTGACATGACATGACAAAAAGGAACAAAAGAAGATTACTCTTATGTGTATGTTCCGAACTGCTTAAAGACAAAGAAAATAGAAAAACAAATACAGGACAAAATAAAAAGGAAAACAAACAAAACGGACAAACAAAGAACAGAATAGTGAAATAATAATGAGAATGATAGCTCACATATACAATTCAAACCCCAAACATCACCAGGTCACCGAAGCTGCCTCATCAAGACAGTTTGCATCTTATGCGATCAGGGTGCTCCTTATTACCTTCATTCTTTTTCATTGCAGATATAGCGTGTCATTATTTTTTCCTTATACTGTTTTTTTTTTTTGTTTTTTTTTACCCAGCAACAGTCGTACAACCCTTTAATCCATTATTCAGAGAATTCCATAGTTTAACCCCATAGACCAGAGACGCATTTCTGTTTCAAAGTAGTCCTTGACAATGGAGTCGGAACCAGAAATATCCTTCTATGCCCTTCCTCCTGTGAAACACATGGAAATAATTCCAAAAGAGGATCAGGCAGAGATCTTGTTTTGGCCTTCCACATAATCAACAAAAAAAGTTTTTCAGTCGTCTGTCTCCACACCGACACGCTGACTTAAATTTTTATTGATTTTTTCATTTGTCTTTTTGTCCAGAAACGAGGGACTCTGGTGTGGAGCAGGTAGACGGGCCGACACGGACCTCCTCGCCCAACTCTGAACAGCAGGATGCTGGGAGAGAAGGAGAAGAGACGGGGGACCCGAGGCAGAGCGGTGACAGTCCCAGGATTAAACTGCCCCAGCGCTCTGACATGATCTGTGGCTTTGCTTCCCTTAAAGGTCAGAAAATTAGTAGGTAGCCTGCTTTGATATTCTGAAGCAGCATGTCGTGGTTTTTTTTTCTTTTTTTTTTTCACTTTTTTACCAACCAAGTTGTGTCGTGTAGAACTAAACCAAACCCAACTGGAGCTTGTGAAACTTAAAAACGAGGCTTGTATTTGCACCAGATTTCATATTTATTGACAAGTTTGTATGATGCAATTGTTGAGTGGAGACTGCTAAGCCTTACCCCAACCAGAAGAAGCCTGGAGGACTTTAAAAAAACAAAACAGAAAAAACAACCTGCCTGGGTTCTTGTTTTCCGCTGAGGTCGATAATAAGTGGTCCATCATCAGGCGGCGACCGATAAAGGGTTTCTATTTTAATCGGGCGGCTTTTCTGGGCTGTACTGCACCGGTTTAGCAGCCAAGGAAACTTACATACCAGCGGCATGCATTGTAAATGGTCTCACATGACTCGACTCAGCCAGTCAGACCTCTGCACTGTGATGAACGCTGACCAGACAAAGAGAGATCTTCACCAACTGCACAGAAAACATTTTCACTGGTGGATTTTCATACGCATTCTTCCTAGATTTTTTTTTTTTAACCAGGTGCTTTTAAGTGCAAGTTTATGTACAGACTTGTTCCTACGGCTTAGCGTATTGACATGCATTTAATAGCTAAGCCTTTCTATTTTTGCTTATTTGAAGATATTGCGATGCCCTCATGTGCTCCGTGCCTCTCAGTGAAGCCTTTGTTGTTTGGAAATCTTCCTCCTCGCAGGCCACTGCGCCATGCGGAACACCAAGAAAGGCTCGTGGTACATCCAAGAATTGAACAGAGCCCTCCGCCTCCATTCCAAAGACGTACACCTCGCCGACATCCTGGTGAAGGTGAGGTTCACGTCCTCCAGTCGACACGTGCGTCTTGTGTTTTTCCAGGCTGGCCGAAAGTTAATCTCTCTGTCTCCCCACCCCCCACCCCGTTCTTTTTGTGAGTGTAGGTCAACAATCGCATTAAGCTGAGGGAGGGCTATTGTCCAGGCACCCCCTACCACCGCTGCAAGGAAATGTCAGAGTTTACCACCTCGTTGTGCCAATCCATCTTCCTCTTCCCCAAGCACCAAGTTCCCCAGGATTAGTATGACATACGTGCACATGCAATAACAAAAGCACTAGGGGTGGGAAAAAAAAACGATTCTCAGATTAATCGCGATTATGACTTTGCCAATTATGAATTGATACACAAATTTTAAAAAATCATTTTTTTCTGTTTTTTTTTAATGAGGCCAGAACTCATGTGCCACTGCACTGCAGCGTCGTACCGGACCGTTTAAGGCGACGCACACTAGACACGCGAGCATGCAGGTCCAAACCAACTCATGAGATGAGAAACTGACACACACGGCATTTAAGATGACTGAAAAACGAATTTGACCGGTTCCAGCATGAGGAACCATGTCGCCCACTGGCACCTGGAGTTGAAGGAAAAGACAGAAAATCCTCCAGGTGCTTCAAACCAGACAACCATCCCCAACACCAGAACAAAGCTGCCAATATATATATACATGTATATAAATGTGTGTGTGTGTGTGTGTGTGTGTGTGTGTGCGTTTGTGTATATACACACACACACATATATATATATTTATATATATATATAAAAAAAAATAAATATATATATATATATATATATATATATATACACACACACATCTCGCAACCATCCCCAACACGAGAACAAAGCTGCCAATATATCTATACATATATTTTAATGTGTGCATGTATATGTGCATGCATGTATATGTATGTATGTATGTACAAATATATACATATGCACACACACACACACATATATGTATATATATATATGTATATATATATATATATATATATATATATATATATATATATATATATATATATATATATACACACATATATATCGTGATAATCGCAATTTATCGTGATTAATTGCATCGTAGCCCTCTGAGTCGGAATCAAATTGAATTGTCAGGTTTCTAGCGATTCCCACCCCTAAAAAACACACGCACATACACACAGAGCATTCCGTTCAGTGGATCCTCTCAGCCAAGTACACACAACACCCATTCCTGCCACACACTTGCACATTCCCCGACAACTGGAAATGTTCATGTGTTTTTGAGTCTGTGCCAGTTTTCAAAGGTTGAGCTGTCGTGCTTCATCACCACACAGCCACTTTCAGGTTTCAAGACACCTTTTATAATGTATTTGTATTTTATATGCAGATTTATTTTTGTGATGTTTTATAAATGTGTTTTTATCAGCTAAGATGTAAGATGTTACGCCGGATATCTGTGACCATGTCGTTGTTTCTCTGGAGATGGGCAGCAGGGGGCAGCAGAGCAGAGAGAAAAAGTCTTTCCCCTCTGTCAAGAATCTCTTCATGTTCTTTTAATCACATTCAGCTACAGGCTTGATTCAAGTGCTGCGCTTTTTTAGCGAAGCTCCCATTGTTTCAATATGTAACATCAAGTGGATATTAGGAGCTCAACCCCTTTCGGCAGCTTTACAGCAAAATAGCAATTTCTTCTGTGAATTTTTTTTTTTTTTTCTAGAGATTGAAATATTTCCGAATCTTCTGAAGCTGATGCGTCTCCCCACCCCCTTCCGGTGTTTTACTGATGTGTCTTCCTGCCGGGAGGGTGGGCTGCCTGGGGACTACGGTGCTACTTGTCAGGGTCACACCACCTTCTGTATGAACTCCGACCTCTTCCTGCCAACCGCGACCGCTAATCATGTTTCTCCTTTGGCGGAACTTGTAGCCAGCCGTGCTTCCTTTTGTGTGACATAACGGTCGTTAGATGTAAAGTTAGGTCTTTCTCACGTCTTCCAACAACAATATGCAGTGTTTGTCCAGCAGAGGCCTGCGGGCTTGGTCTGTCTGATGAATTTACGAGCGCGGCGCTCTTGCAGTATACTGTATCACTTTGGCACCAGCGCGGACGAGGAAATCAATTTCTTTGGCCTGGCGAGCGCTAATGTTTCCCAGAAAGGCTCCGGCCAGGCAGAGTGTGTTTAGTTACAACAACAGTGTTGTAGTAAAGAGAGCAGAATGTATGGCGGAGGCAGCATTGATCGTGGACAAAGAGGATTTCATGTCGCGTGCGGCGCTAGTTGGTGAAGATTAGCCCAGGTTTGGAAGCCACTCGCTCTTTATCCCGTTTGTGTTTTCCTTTTACTCCAAACATCTGAGTGTCGCACCAGCCTGACTCCCCTGCAGGCTGCAGATGTCTTAAAGGTTTATATTTACCGGCACACACTACCAAGGTGTTTGTCTGTGTGTGTGTGTGTGTGTGTCTGTCTGTCGGGGGAGATGCACAATGGGAAAATCTTTCATTTCTGTCAACACCAAACAACTGCCAAATGTTCCATCCAATAAAAAGGCAATGGTTTCAACCCGAGCTTTTTTTTTTTTTTGCCATCTTGTGTGTCTGCGCGTGTGATTTCCTGAGCCGTGCGACTCTAATCTACCCATTCATTACAATACACCAGAAAAGTTTTTGACTTCTGCATTAATGGGCCCATAGAGCGTGCGCAGTAGTGTCACTTCCCATCATGCCTCTGTAACTCGCATGATCTATTTGGCCAATGGGGGCGATCCTGGAGAACATCACTTACAGATGATTCAGAACGAGCTGAGACACAGCAGCACGTCCGACGTTGTGACGTCACGATGGGAATAAAAGACTATTACTAAGTGAAAAATCTACATTAGAAAGATTTGCTGTTTTAAAGGCGTTTATTTTTGTATTGCGGTCTATGGGGAAAATGCTTTTTGGGCTTTTTGCTGCAGTACCTCAAGTGACCACTGCGAAGAATCGTCACACCGCCATATTGCCAGTCCAGTATCCAGTTCTTATTACATTACATAGTTCGTAATACATCCAAGGTTGTGCCCTGTGGGTTGTGCCCACACCACCACCGCCCCCTGCTGTTCCTCAGGTGTAATAGAACTGGATCCTGAGTCCTCCGCTGCGTTCAACCCTCCCCCCACCTCCCCACCCCCCGGACGGGATGTATGTATCTCTCTCACCGGCCGCCACCTAGCGATAATGTTCCGAGTGTATCAGATGGAGAGGCCCAGAAGTCACAGCTGTCCGCAGTCATTCTGCCGTGACACACACACGCACACGCACAGAACACACGCTGGCGGCGGCGGCCAGAGTAACACATTTTCCCGCTGGCCTCCTGCGAGATTAGGCTGTTATGCAGTGGCGTGTGGACCACAAAGCTGGGCGGGGTTAACGGGGATCTGGCTCTGTGTGTGTGTGTGTGTCACATAATGGCCGACCGACTGTCTCATCAGTCTGTGGACGAGTGTGAGACGTTTAAAGCTGAAAGGGGAGAAACGGCTCCGGTCAAACTGCCAAGGCCTCGGCGCCCATACCGTTAGATCCTGCCGGGTCGAGTGGACGCTTATGGGAGCAGTAATGCTTTTTGGGATGGCATTGACATTGGTGGGGGTGGTGGTCAGGAGGTGGGGGGGACTGGGCTGGTTGTCAGTGGGGCGCAATTCGGGGGAGGGCGGGGGTGATTTTCCAAAACAAAATTCTGTAGGGGGATGACTGGCCTCAGCATGTGAGTGTCAGTGAGGGGGTGGAGGGGGGTTGGGGGGTTGCCTTGCATCATTGGCCGCTAAGGTGTGAGCTGTCATTGGGGTGTCGTGTGCACCTTCCTGCTCACGTTGCAAGGGGGCAGCCCTGGTGTCCTGGTGTGCGTGTACGTGTACGTGTGTGTGTGTGTACGTGGGGGGTGCCCTTCTAACCTCCACACCCCTTACCCCATCTCCCTGTCCAAACAAGAACACTCCTCTCTCACACACACACACACACACACACACACACACACACACACCTCTAATGGCTGGCTGGCACTGTGTGTGCTGCTAAGGGCAACAAGTCGTGTGTGTGTGTGTGTGTGTGTGTGTGTGTGTGTGTGTGTGTTATTAGGTGTCTGCAGTTCTAATAAAGGAAAGCGCTGCGTCCTTCACTGCCTCATCAGGCTCTGCTCTGCTTTGTCCGCCTGTCTGACTTGCGTCCCTGCGTCTCTCCCACCCCTCTCCAGCGCGGCCGGACGTCCCGCAGCCTCTGGATGGCCGTCTGACCAGCAGCTCGGACAGATCGGACGGGATCTGCTCCCTTCCATTTACCCCCCTTGTGTTTTTTTTTATTTTTTTTCAAATCTGTGAGTGAACTTGCGAGGAGGTGTTTTTTTCTATTCTTTTTCCTCCGAGATGTCTTCCTCGAAGTGCGGACCGTATACGCGTTTGTCCATATAACGAGAGGTGGTGGGTGCTGGTGGTGGGGGGTGTAAGCTTGTGTATGGTGTGGCCCGCCGGCGCTGCTGGAAATGCTGGGGTGTCCAGCGGGGTTATTTTTGGATCAGTGACAGCGTGTCAATGGCTGCAGATGCGTCGCAAAGGAAGGCTCTGAGATACCAACAGACCCTGGTAGGTTCCTCGATCTTCTGCCCGTCGCCTCGCCTGTTGTCCTCTACCTTGACTTAAAACCTCTTTTCCCTCCACCTCTTACTTCCCTCCTCCCCATGCACCGTTCCCTTTCCCTTCTCTCGCCTGTCTGTCCGTCTGCCCACCTGACTCTTTTCCGGCTCTCCCCGTTACTTAACCCCTCGCCGCTTCCTCCTTGTCACCTCTCACCGTCTCTATGTTTTTATCGTCATTACATCCTCGAGCAACGTCTTGGATCCGTTTTCAAAATAAGAAAAAAGTTTATCTAACAGACAGTGTGTGCAGCTTTCACGGCGCCCACGGTCTGAAACACTTGCTTAAAGATGATACGTGCTCCTGCCTGCATTATTCAAGGATTTTGATCTATTTCGATAAAAGACTCCTTTCGTGCAATTTGTCCTTTGAGCTTCTCCTTGTGCTGCCTGCGCGAGCCATTACTGTTTTCATGTGCCGGTGGATATAAATACCAATATAGAGGAAACCCGAGTATGCAGACAGGTTAGATGTACGCACGCAGATAAATGTCACCGTATCCTCCCGTTCATCTGCTGTGACAAGGCTTATCTGAAATGATTAACTTTCTTCTCAGGAGCATCATCTCCGTCTTTTTTCTTTTTTCTTTTTTTTAAAAAGACTCTTTAATCCGTGCACACCTGCTCTGTGTGCATACATGACTAGAATGACTCCCCCCCCCCCACCCGCCCTTCGACCGGTGAGAAGCATCCCGACGACATCCGAGGCGTCTAAAGGTCACTTTCTGCGCCGCTGAAGAGTAACACAAGTGAATGACAGATACGTGAGCAGCTGTGGCGCTCACGCACGAATGTGCTCCGTGCAGCCCGAGCAACTGACAAAGTGAGGAGGATCAGTCACGGTGTCTTTTATCCGTCTCCTTCGAGACGATGGACGGTTGCCCGAAGCAAATCTCAGCACCCATGGACGGGCCCTGCAACCCCTCCTCCCCCCTCCCCTGCGGGCGTCCCGGGGGTCAGATATAAATAAGAAATCTCAATTATCCGCTCTGTTCACATGGCTTAGCGTCTCACATCTCCCAGGTGTGAAGTCTGTGATGGCGTGCGTGCGAGGGAGGAAATTAGAACCCTGGAAGATTTGAGGAGTTTAAGTGCGGAGCTGTTAATAGATTGTCCAGAGCAGAATGTCTGTTTATTGGCCAGTAGCAGGAAATGGCAGCTTCAGGCTGACGGTCCAACTGTGTGAATGAGTGCTGAGGGTCTGCATGTGTGTGTCTGTTTTAACTGTTTGCAGTGAGTAGTCTGTCAGGGTTCTCTCCAGGTCTGTTAGAGAAGGTGTAAAGTGGTCTGGGCTTAGTTTGTTCAACATCCATTTATGTAATTTCTGACTGAAATTATTTTACTTTGCATCTGCTTTTAACCTGGTACCTAGAAATGACAAATAAAAAACTTTTGACCTTTGACATGCTTAAAAAACATCATCATTATTACTGTTATTATCAAAACAAACAATAAGATGGTTTAGAGGGAACCAATGAGCCCTGTCTTGTATGTTTCGCTTTAATAAATCTAAATGAGCTGTTATCCAAATTAACATAAGTGGCCTTTATTTTTCTATAGCGTAGTTATTAATTTAAATTATGCTTAGATAAAGTGAACAACACATTTGAGGCATTATTTCTAAAATACACAATTATGTAATAAAACCCTCCTTTGAGGTGGTCTGTGTCTTTCGACGACCACACGGATCCACCTTTGACATGTATGTCTTGATGTATTTTTACATGCTTTCTTGCCAATTAGTTTGCTTGTAAAGTTGCCTTTATTACTTCCAAGTGACACACGGCTGCTGTTGACCCTTGACTTTAAAGAAAGTGGAAGCTCTCCCACGCTGACAGCCACTCTCCAGCAAGTCGCTGAGGGCAGATATCTGTGTGTGTGTGTGTGTGTGTGTGTGTGTGTGTGTGTGTGTGTGTGTGTGTGTGTGTGTGTGTGTGTGTGCATGCTCCATTCTGTACATTGCTAACTGCTCTAATGCTGCCGGTTGTGTGCCACAGTTTACTGGATAGAGGTGGATATAAGTGTGGCTGTGTGAGGAGACGTGTGTCAGAATGTCCCAGCAGTGAAACCGATCTCACGAGTCTCCGTGTAACCGCTTGAAGGGATAATGTTTACCTCGTTGCGCGCTGGAACGACTGCGATGTGAAACATTACATTTCGCCTGATATCGCAGATCGCTTTCGTGCCTCTTTCCAATTACTGAGGTGGCACTCATTTAATCATCCGGCTGTCAGCGGCTGCATCACCGGCGCCGACAGTTGGAATAGTGTCAGCAACCTGCCTTTGTTTTTCATGTAAAGGTTGGAGCCCTCTGTCTGTCTGTACAAGGGGCCCGGTGGGAGAGACGATCCGAGGGGGAGATAAACATCGTGAGGGAGAAGCAGAGTGGCGGAGAAGTGTGTCAGTGAACATTGGGTCACACCGGCGCTAAATTTATCCACGAGTAAGGTTTCACCTTAGGGGAGGAGTTTGGATGGACGGAGCGGGACGAGGGGCGCTGGGAGGTCCAGAGGGAGGAAAAGGTGGAAGTCTGAAGACGAGAGTTCGGTCACAGGCGGGAAAGTTCCGAACTGACGCAACAAAGAACTGCCCTGTGATTTTAATTGTTTTTTTTGTTGTTTTTTTCTGTAGAGGTTAAGATGAACACAGAGCGAAGATGAACTTTGTCACGAGAAGTCTGTCACAAGAACACAACTGTTGATTGAGAAAAATGCCCTAAATGAGCGTTTTAATGAATCGTTGTTGAGTCGGAAATCTCATCAGTTCAATTTACCAAAGTAACAGTCTTGCTTGGGCTTGGACCCTAATAATGGTCATCGTATCCCAGCATGCATCAGGCTGAATACCAGGATACCCATCAGTGATGAACCTGTGGTCCAGAATGTAATGTATAATTTATAGGGCCCATATTGAACCTGTTCTTACATTTTTTTCCATCATCGACTCAGTGGAGTAAAAAAGTTCTTGTCTAAACGTTCCACATGATTGAAAGGGGATAAACACAGAGGCAGTCTCGGAGGGGGGAAAACGACCTCTGTGATGTCACAAAGGGCACCTATTCATATCTATTAAGATCATTGTGCCATGCTGCAGGAAAAGGAAGGAGACACACTTGTTCTGTGTTTTCTACAGGTACACGTTAAAAAAAACACTGAATATTTTCGTTGTTGATACTACCAGGTCGGACCATATTGTTTTCATTACTTCAGCCGGATTTGTCCTGGCTGCCCGCTACAGTTCTTGATGGGGCTGCAGGAATCTGCAGGATCACCGTCCCGGCTCAGAATCCACCCCTCTGAAAAATTAAGAGCTGCTGACAATTTATTGTCAGGCCTCAAGTGTCTGCGTTAACCTCTGGGTGTCCCCGTGTCATACGTGCTCCAGCGGTCATACCTGTCCGTCACCGGGACTGGCCAGCCGTCAGGGGAGGCAGGTAGCAGGCAGCAGGTCCAGCCTGCGTCTCCCACCCAGGCAGGCACGGCCAAGGACAGATGTAAGACAAAGATTATCCAGGGAGGGGAAAAAAAATACTCAGTCTGTTAGAGCAGCAGCAGAAAGTGCGGCTGCAGCGGCGGAGAAGATGAGGGAGCAGATCAAGACTTTTGAAACGGTTCTGAACATCGACCAGTTCCTGGTAAGAGCTCACGTCCGCCTCGGCTCGGCCTTCTTCTCGTCGGTTTGAGCCGAGAGAGGCGCATTTTGGCTGCATTGTCGTACATTCAGGTTGATTTCTGCGTGACAAAGGTGGGGAGGGCGTTTTTTTTCTTCCTTGCATGACTTTGTGTTAACTGCAGTGTTGACTCCTGCATAATGCACTTTTCATTGTGTTTTTTCCCCGCGTGCTGACGGCTCTTAATTAGAACATGACAGCTCGAACAGCGCTTTGTGCTGGTTAATTAGGGTATGCATATGGAGATTTTACATGCAAGTGTGTGTGTTGGATTGGGGAGACTTGTGTGTGTGTGTGTGTGTGTGTGTGTGTAGGGGGGGGGGTAATCTCCTGATCTATCATCAGTGGGCAGGTCAGATTTAATCATTAACCTTGTGCTGGGGGACAGGACGATATTGTTGTAAGGGCTTACTCGCTGCCACACACACACGCACACAGGCGCACACATTAATAAAAGATGTTGACAAACACACTCAATCCTGCTGCTGCTGCTGCTCAAACAAACACACACTAACACACAGTGATATATGTAGATATATGAATATGAATGTACAGTGCTGGTTTCCTCTCAGGAGGAATGCACGCTTATTTTTTCTATGTTTTTTTTTAATTAATTCTCAAAGTCACACTGTCCTTGAACCTGGCCACCTATTAGCAGCTCTAACAGTGACTGCAGGCAGCAAATCTGAGTCCCTCTAGACTTGTTTGCCATGTCTTTTGACTTTAATTCCTCTTTATCTAGTTTTTTTTTTAAAGTCGTCTCACCTTGTTAAAGCAGCCCCATGAAGCCGACACCCATGAATATGTTCAAAGCTCTCCACAGCTCATCGGCATTGTGTAACCATTGTGTTCCCGGCGATGTCACCAGAGGAATGACTTTCATTTCTTTTTTTTTTTTTTTTTCATCTTTCTTTGTCCCACAAGACTGCAAAAAAAGCACAGCATCACAAGTTTGACTTCTTGCGGTTGAAAAGAAACTACGACTCCTTTTTATGCATCCTGTAAGGAAAAAAAGAAATATTCAAAAGGAGTGTGAAAGTGTCTGAGAGGTGCTGGTTTGTTCTCTGCTGCTCTTGGAGCGAGGGCCGCGGCGAGAAGCGTGTGAAAGTTGGGGCTCATGTCACGTTTTGACCCTGTACTAGACATTGAAGGTCACACGCCGGCACCAAGTTAAACACGGTGTCGAGAGACGGAGCTACAAAGTCCGTCCGTCACGGACGAATCGCGGCTTTCTCTCACGCTGTCACGTCTAATGGCAAAATACACTTACAGCCTAAAAAATACCAAAAAGACACGAACCACAAATGGCAGTCATAGTGTCAATAGATGCCACAGAAAAGGAGAATCACAGTCTGATCTTTTAATGCAATAATTTTACATGCTATTAGACGCAAAGACAAGCCCACAGAGGATGTAATCCTTGTGTTGTCCTTTAGAAAGCGATCAGCTGTGACCATCTACTGGACTAATTTCATGTATGAATGGTTCACAGATACAAAAACATAAGCCTGAGTTTAAAAAAGAAGAAGAAGAAGAAGAAGAAGAAGAAGAAGAAGAAGAAGAAGAAGCACAAATTACACTTTAAACCACTGAAAATGCATTATATTTTTTACCACTTTTGTGCAAAGCTGAAGGCAGAATCCACCCTGTGTGTGTGTGTGTGTGTGTGTGTGTGTGTGTGTGTGTGTGTGTGTGCGTGTGTGTGTGTGCGTGCGTGCATGTGTGTGTGCGTGTGCCGGCCGTCCCTGGTTTTGACAGCGCCTGGTGCCAGAGGCTGTTTGATGATGCTGATGGATTGGAGCTCTGGTGTTAATGTGTAGTGCAGCGCTGGCGATGCTGCTCTTGTCTGGAGAGCAGGACCGGAGATGGAGGAGGACCAGAGCTGCTCTCACACCGTCCTGCAGGGAGGTGATGAGGAACAGGTCGAGCCAGGAGGACCAGAGGCTCCGTCTGGTTCCCATGTCAGTGTTTTTTTTTTTTTAATATGTATATATATATATATATATATATATATATATATATATATATATATATATATATATATATACATATATATATATATATATATAAACAATATATATGTATATGTATATATGTATATATGTATATACATATATAATATTGTACTTTTTTTTAAAGATTCTCCTGCTTACATGTGAGTTTTTATTTGATCACCTTAACCTATCGTGTGGCGCTGCTGTTGAAGACTTCTCTTTTCTTGACAGTCACACTGACAAAAAGAAATGGAGCAAAATTCCTGGATGCGTAGTTCCGCAGGTGTCTGACTGGAAAATGGCTGAGAATTGCAAAAATTGCAGGCTTATTTGCGCTTAAAGAGTAAAGATTTAAGAATACTCAATACACAACTAGCAAAATGTAGTTTGTATTGTGGCACAGAAATGAAATTGGAAGTGAAACTTTATGAAATGAAATTGGATCCAGTTTGTGATGTGCTGATGACTTTGTGCATGCATGCATGGCCACGGAGAGAGCAAGCTGCTGCTGCAGGGATAGTTTGGAAAATGTTCATTGCAGGTGTGATGAAAAATACAATGTGTTTCGACTATTTAGTTGAGAGCAGGTTGTTTTTCCTCATCATTGTCATTATTTTAGTCATTTTTTGCTTGAAAGGTTTGGTGCTGCCAAAGTAAATAGGAGGCAAGTTTAAAGGAGTTCATTAGGCTGTTAGTTTGATGATCAGACTGTGTGTTCCTGTGCAGGACAGTCAGATGTCTTCTTGCACCTGACGTTTTTCCCGAGGCGTCCCTGACCTTGGCGTGACCTCTGCTGCACCACGCGGCGTTTGCAAAGGAAGTTTCTTTTTTTTTGCCGACTACCTGCCGCTGCCCACCTGCCCTTATTACCAACAACCTCTGCTGCCTTCACTTGACACGCTCTGACCCTGCTGCTCTCGCAGACAGACAGTTACCCGCTAGTCGCAGCTCTGCTGCCGCTGCTGCTGCTGCTGGGCCTCGTGTCTGGATGTGTCAGCTCTCCATTCCTGCGTGAACATGAGACAGAAATGTATAAATGTATGCCGGCTAGCCAGCTCGGGCTGCTAGTGCTGCAGCCGCGTGGTGGTGGGACGAATGCGATCCGCGAGGCTTCAGTTGCACATCGGAGCCGCGGCCAGAGCGGCAATATTTTACGGCGTCCACCGTTTTAACGAGCGCGGTGCAAACTGATCGCCCTCTGACTGCGGCAGCGTCGTGATTACTGCTTGTGTGTGTGTGTGTGTGTGTGGTGTAAAGTGCACTCCGGGTGGAAAGGGGAAGTCGTGAAATGTCCTCTTTTCCAGGAGCTCTTCCTCTGGTTACCGTCCAGCCCCGGCCTCCTCCTCTTGGGGAGGGTTCAGGGTTTTTACCTCCCTGCATCGTCTATTTCTGTCTGCCAGGTTATTAAAATTGTGTGTGTGTGTGTGTGTGTGTGTGTGTGTGTGTGTGTGTGTGTGTGTATCCATGTAACCCTTACACACACTGCACATACTGAGCTTGTGTAGCTCCATATCGTCCCCATCAGCTGTTTTCGTCCCTCCCTCCAACTCTGTCCAGACTCTTAATGATTTTAACTTCGGCCGGTCATGTTTTGGTTTTTTTCTCACCCTTCTTGTCTTCCACAGCTGTACGGCGAGTACAGGGAGCAGCTGGGGAACTTTGCCCGTCGTGAGGCAGCCCGTTTGCTGACAGAGCGACAATGGAGGCGGCAGGCAGGCGACAGCGGAGCGGCCCGCAAAGGCCTCGGAAGACGGCATCATCAGCAGCAGCAGCAGCAGCATCACCCACCACTGGAGTCACATCTCAGCCATGTTTCCTCCACCAAGAGCTCGCGGCCCTACTCCAAATGCCAAGGTGACCAGTGGACGAGTTACAGTGCACCCAGTGGGGCTGTGTAGTTTCACAACCTCTGCGCTTTAATGCAAAGACAGAAAGAGAGTGTCAAGGTTGTTGTAGCTGGTTATGATCTAATTTTGCTAAATTCCAATTTAAGGTTCCATATTATACCAAGTTTCACGTCCTAGGAAAGAGGATTAGAGCCACAAGAAGACAGAAAATATTACAGGAAGGAGATTTTTTTTTAAGTTTTCATTTCCAGTTTTAAGTTTCGTGAATAATGTCGGAATTTCGTGAATAAAGTCAATGTTAACAAAGACGCAATTTTATGAACAAAGTAGAAATTTCATGAATAAAGTTGACGCAAATAAAGTGGAAATTGGCGAGCAGACTGGATGGAAGACCCACAGTTAAAGTAAACTGCCGAAAAAAGGTGCAACCCACAAGGTTCACCCACAGTAATCAGGACACTGGCGAAAACTGAAGTACTCCACTAGACTTGCGCGCAGAGCCTTTTAGCTTTATTCTTGACATTTTGACTTACTTCACGTTGACATTGATTGCAAAATTTCAATTTCATTCACGAAATTCTGTCTTTTCTTACGTCAACTTTATTCCAGAAATTTTGTGTTTAAAATTTCAACTTTATTCTTGAATTGGAAACTTAAAAAAAATTCTACCTTAATTTTTTTCTCTTCGTGTGGCCCTAATCCTCTTCTGTAATGTCCATAATGCACTTGTTTGTTCAGACTTTGGTTGTAATCAAATTTACCTGTATTTGATTTTAACAGCCAACTATTGAGCAGACCTTTCACTTATTATTTCTGACACATATTATTGGGACAATATGGGATACAGCAGGGCTGTATGGCTAAATGGACTTCACATGGAGAGTTCAGAAATCCAACATTAAAACGTCTCATGATTGTGATGATTTTAAAGCCTATTTGCCGCCAGAGCAGCAACTAGAACAACAACCAACCGAGCAAACGAGCTCGCAGTTTCTGCTGGGCGATGAGCTGCAGTGCGATGACTCTCCTGGTATCACATAAGTGGTTCCCTCGCAGGCTTTATGATGAGCGGCCGGGGTTATATATCGAGATAAATGGGTTGAAGAGGAATCATCAATCTCTCCCCTTTGCCCAGATTGTTTGGCCCGCGTGCGGCGCTACATAGTGACCAAGATGGGGGAGGACTGGATCTTCCTGGTCCTCCTGGGGCTGACCATGGCGCTGGTCAGCTGGAGCATGGACTACACCAGCGCCAAGAGTCTCCAAGGTAACGCAGGCGGCCGAGGTCGGGGCCATTTTTCATGTCAGAGTTTTCCGCTTCATAATCGGAGACTCAGGTTTCCGTGCGGGATTCGGTTCATTTATTCGTGTATTTTTGCCGACTGCTGTGCCGCTCTCTGTTCTCTGCTCGCTGTATATTCCTGCGCCTCTCGCCTCCTTCAGCCTACAAGTGGATACACGGGGAGCTTAAGGGCAACGTGCCCTTCCAGTACCTGGCCTGGGTCACGTACCCAATGATCCTGGTGGTGTTCGCTTCGCTCTTCTGCCACCTCGTCTCCCCGCAGGCCATTGGTAAAGCTCCTCTTCTCCCGCCAGTCCTGCCGCCGCCGCCTCTCATCTTAGCTTCAGACAAAAACCTTTATTTTTTTTTTTTTATGTCAATTCCTCTGCAGGTTCCGGTATTCCAGAGCTGAAAACCATCCTGAGAGGAGTCGTGCTGAAGGAGTATCTCACCCTCAAGGCCTTCGTGGCTAAAGTCATCGGGCTGACGGCTGGTCTGGGCAGTGGCATGCCAGTGGGCAAAGAAGTAAACGCACCCGCCCTTTTTTCATCTTCCAGCATTTGTCCCCGTCCATCGATCAAGCCTCGCTCTCGTCACGTCCCCCCCGCCTCTCCCCCTCTCTCTCCCCTAGTCGAAGATGCACCTTCCCGCAGATTTTCACCCGCAGATAATAAATCATCCTCTGTCGTCTTCCTCTTCTTTCGCCCTCCCTCGCGGGATTTACGGAAAATTATTCAGACCCTGAGAAAAGCAGTTCATTCGTTCTCGCCATCACAGGAGCAGGGCAACTGTCACGTCCGGCAATTACACCGTGATTTATTTGCTCCGATGCAACATGTCCTAGTTTAGACTCCTTAGCCTGCAGACAACAAGCGGTACCTGTGTAGGGTTGCGGGATGCACTGATCCCTGTTCTTGCTTCTTCCCGTGTCCTTTAGGGTCCGTTTGTCCACATTGCCAGCATCTGTGCGGCCGTACTCAGCCGGTTCATGTCCATCTTCTCTGGTGTCTACGAGGTAAGCCGATGCCCTGACCAGAGCCCAGGAGACATGAACTTTTCTGCTACGGCTGCTGCTGCTGCTGCTGCTGCTGCTGTTGCTGCTGTTCCCCCAAATGTGCTTCGCTGCTGCCTTTTGTGTAATTCACAGGGTTTCCACACACGAGATGAGCGTCTGCATTTGAGATTTGGGGCTGTTTTTGAGGCCGTTTGAATTGTAGCCTCCTAATTACAACTTTCAGGGGACGTCTTGCACGGCTGACCACTCTGTAGTTGAACCACAGGCTTAAATGAAGACGGACAAAACATTTTTCCAACTCTGTTTTTATGTATGAGTGTGGTGCCAAAAATAATTACAAGCCCGACTGTGGCCGTTTTGCATTGGTGATGATGTCATCTGGAGCCAGCAGCAGTTGAGAGGGCTGCAAAGACTCCGTGGTTTTGTTGCCAGCTGCAGCTGCAGCTAAACACTCTTAAGTCGACGGCGGTCCCGTCACGTATTCCTGCAAGACCTCGTCGGTCAGCAAACTGTTGCGCTAATATCAGAGTTTAGCTTGACTATGCATCGTTACATCATCTTCCTGATAGCGCAGTCCAATTCTGTTTAGTATATATGTGACAGTTGATGGTACTGGCACTATGCCTCCAATAGATCATGTGCTCTGGCTACTTGGCCAAGGGGACATCCCTTTGGCCGACTGGTAAAGGCGGGAGTCTGGGGTCCGAGGCCCGCCCAGGCCCTCTGTACCTTGCCACATATAGTCAGAGGCCACAAGGGCACAAAATGCGGTTGGCATTGAGAAGTATGCAAAACCTCTTTGTGTTGTTAATAAGAGCAAAATCGTGGGGGGAAAAACTGAGTGTGGAACAACACAAATGGCGTACAGGGACAAAGCAGAAGCGACAGAGCATTTATACTGAGAATTTACACAGGAATTGTGTGGCGAGTTGAGTTAATACTAGATACCTAATTATCTTTTTAGGCTAAGTTACCAACACGCACTACGTTTCACCGCACTACAGTCTAGTTTCATTAGTGCAACTTGTGATGCAACGTCTGTCCTGCTTTAGAAATAACTGGTTGACCACAGAAACACACAGAAAATGTGTCCTTCACTCATCCATTGGCATGATTTTCACGTTCCAGACTGTCACCGCCACAGTGTTGGGTCTTTGTCAACGTGACTTTTTTTTTTTTTCGAGGGTCCAGTGTGGGAATCCTATGACTCATCTGCCACCCGCACCCCCACCCCCACCCCAGCCTATTTCTCCTGTGCCTGTGTTTTGCTCCCCCATACCACTCGTCTGTGTTTGTGTCTCTCTATATTAATAGTGTGATTGTAACGTCTGGCATGTGTATTAACTGTGATCTCCCATATCTCTGTCTCCCTCCTCCCCCGCTCTCTTTGGCCCCTCCCTCCTCTCATTCATCCCTGCCTGCGTCCTCCCCCCTCCACCTCAAAACCCCGCCCTCCCGCCTTCTGTCTCCACCCACCCTGACCTTTAACCCCAGAATGGCGTCCATAACCAGGACCTGTTGGTGTGTGCGTGTGCCGTGGGAGTGGCCACCTGTTTTGCTGCCCCTGTGGGAGGCGAGTCGCGCTCCGCTTGCTCGGCCCCGCCTGCTCTTTCTCTCTTTTTTTTTTCCCTCCCCCTGATTAGGTTGGACACGGGTGTGTGGTCGGCGGCTACAAAAGGAGGATGAAAGTGTCCTCAGATGTGTGCTGTGCTTATTGTGATGAATGAATACATCCCTAGGATGTGTCAGAAGATATTATGAGCTAAGCTGTGGTGTGAAAAGTAAATACCTCCTGCCTCCTAAAGGCGCCTGGGCAGAAATGGAAAATTCAGCCACAAAATATATACAATCTTGAATCATTTCCAAAAGAGAATATGTTAGAATATATTTGCTACTCTTTGAAATCTCACTCCAGTCTTTGTATCCTGCAAACTGGCTCTCAACTATCTTTTTAATTAATTATATTCCTCATTGTGAGAGCGAGTGTTTGCCTTCCTTCCCACTAGAAAATATAAAAATGTATTTCTGAAAATCTGAAGCCTTTCCCTTGACCAGGGCCTCAGTCTGGAATCTTCAGTCTGCAGTGATGGATTACACATGAATCAATATTGAGCGCAGCTCCACTGGAGGCATCAGAGAACATGAGTACTAAAACACAAATATGTTTTCTTCAAAAATTGCCTCAGAGCCCTTGCAAGCTCTCACTTTTTTTTTCCAAACTGCATAATTAAAGCAATACAACAAAATAAGACGGCTAATAATACACAAATGCCTCAACTGTGCAATTGGATTGAACCCTCATCATTTCAGGTCAGTCATACTCGAATAGGATCTTCCCCACAAAGAAATAATTTTCAGCAATTCTCGCTTCTCCACTCGGTAAATTCAGTCTCTGGTGGCATTTTGTAATCCACAAAGCTGTTCTGGAGTTTAATGGACTGAAAGAATTCCTCCCACCCGGCAGCCCTGTACTCTGATGTGACAAAAAAACAAAATGCACACAGGAAGACAAAGCGATCCGATTGATCAGAATTGGTGGGTTGAGTGGCAGATTAATCTGTGTAGCCATTTCGTTTTCTAGATGCAACAGAGTTGCCTTGGATTTTTCAGTTTCTCATCCTGCACTTCACTTGCACACTCCTCATTTTTTGTGCAAGGATTTAACTGACTGTCAGCTTCTATGAATACAACCCAACCAAAGAGCACCTGTTTTTTTTGACTGATTCTCTTCAAAGGACCCAGGCAGCGCTCCTTCTTCCCTTTTCTTTCCTTCACTCACGAAATTCTATTAGGCTGAAAAACATCATGAGGAGATTTTTTTTTTTGTAGAGAAAGAAATGTTTTATTTTGTCTGCTTTGTTGCGATAAGCTTCTGGCAAAGTCGGCTGCACCTCACTGCTGTGCGCTTTCACCCTTTCACAATCTGTTGTTCTGCAATTTCCTAATTTGTGTAACCAAATCTTGCCCGCAGTCAATTAAACTTATTCACTTTATTTCCTTTTTGCTCTTCTTCCCAAATTTCCCTATTGTGATCACCCCTCCCCCACCCCCCCCCCACCCCCCGCATTTTGTCTCACCCTCCACAACGTTCTTCCTCTGTTTAACACTCCTTCACTCATTCCTCCCGCTGACTCACCTCTCTCCCCCTTCGCTGTCCCTCACGCCCCTCTCAACGCTGCCCTCTTGTGTTTCCCTGCCCTCTCCCTGTTCCCTGCGTCAGTAGAACCCTTATGGTTACACAGATATTCTGACGGTGGGCTGTGCCGTGGGTGTGGGCTGCTGCTTCGGCACTCCGCTCGGAGGTACGGTAACGACCCGCTTCACCCGCTTCACACCATCACAGCCGCTGACCTTCGACGGGGTTTTTAAACCACCGCGTGCTGGCACGAGCGTCACGATTCAGCCTGCCGTTGATTAGAAACAGCTTTATTCAGCTCGGTTCAAGTGATCAAAGAGACTGCAGCCATCATCCAAAACCCCTTTGTAAGTTGGGGGAAAAGGAACGTAGAAGTGAATTTTACTGCTCCGCCGTCTGTGGCTCTGCTGAAGGCCTCGGGCGTTTCCCTTTAATCAACAGATGAGTAATACGCAGCAACTTTGATATCTGACGGGGCAAATGTGAAAGCAATTATTCCATTGTTCATGGCAAAGCTCCCTTGGTTGTTTTCCTGAGGCAGCCGATGAAGCAGCAGCGAAACTGGCAGCTGGTCAAAGCAAAAAAATTATAATGAATTGATAAATATTTGAGCGTCAGGCTCTACTTTGAGATTTTGCAGTTGACTTTTTTTTTTTTTGTTCCTACGTTGAGGTCAGACCAGTCAGTGTAGACTGTAATCATTCATAGAAATCTGCACAGGAGCATTCAAATATCCTCAAACTAGTGTTGTGAAAAATATTGATATATCGCTTAAATATCGATATTGAAAACTAAAAACGGTTCAATATGACTTTTCCGTAGTATCGATAAAGCGAGACTCAACGTACAGACTCCAGCGCGATCTCCCGCCCAAAAATTGTATCGAAAATCAATACTTCTCAACATATCGTATTGAAGTCTGAAATCCAGTGCCGTGATAACACTAATCACCACGTACTGTGGTGGCTGGGAGTCTCGGCAGTGTTGGGGTGAAGTCTTGCTAGACAGGGAGACAAACAACCCACCCTCACTCACGTGTGCAGACAATTTATCAGCCAAACTCCAATGTCTTGCGGCTGGAAGGCGGAGGACCCTGTGCACAAGACAACAACCACACAGAAGTCGCGAGCTTCTCGCTGCCACCGCCGTGATGAGTTATCATTAACAGCTGCTACCAGTCGTTTGCGACGGGTTAAAAAAAAATCTTCTTCTTCTTCCTCACAAGTCTTGTTCATTCCATCCATGTCTTCAGATCTGCTGTTTTCACTTGTTTTAAAGACAAAAATGTCTCCTTCAATGCTAATATTGACTTTATTGCATTACATGCCGAGTGCATCCATGTGTGTGTGTGAGAGTGTGTATGTGTGTAGTATCGACTCCCTGTGGTTCTCCCGTTGTGTATAATTACACCCTCCTCTTCAAGTGTTTTTTTTTAGCTCAGCTTATTTAACCTCTCTTCTCTTTCTGTCTTCTCCCTCCATTTCTTCTCCTTCATCTCTCATCTGCCTCCCCATCTCCTCGTCTCTCCATCCCGGTTGCTCCCCCCCCCCCCCCACCCCACCCCCACATCTCCGATCCTCTTCCTCCCCTGCTCCTCTCCCTTCACCGCCACCAGGGGTGTTGTTCAGTATTGAGGTCACGTCTACCTACTTTGCAGTGAGGAATTACTGGCGGGGATATTTCGCCGCCACATTCAGTGCCTTCATATTCAGGGTGCTCTCTGTGTGGAACAAGGATGCTGGTGAGAGGCGACACACATGCACGCACACACACACACACACACACACACATACACACAATTGCGCGCACACGCACAAAGTTGTGGAACACTGCTGAGCCGGCATTTTATGTAAAGTAGCGGAATATGACAGCTCAGTAATATTTTCTTCTTTAGATAAACTGGAAATGTTAAAAGTCATCAGCGTCCGTATTTCACAGTTCCCCAGCACTGGGAAATGTAATACCTGCGTCCAAATCCCTCCTGTTTGCCCATATATGGTGCATTTTTGCTGTCCATAGATAAAAGCTGCTGCCCATAAAGAAATAGAACAGAGTTTGTTGTTCCTGTCTTCTCCTCTTTGTATTATAGTTAATTAAAAAAAAGCTAAATATTACATAGGATTTTACAAGTTTTACAAGTTTCAGTTTTAAACTGTCAGCTCTGCACCACATGTTCCATTTGCCTCGATTCCACCTTGATTTAACGAGAGCGAAAATATTTATTATTACACTGTAACTATCACGTTGTAAATGCTGTGTAATACCATCTCCCACTTGCTTGGCCTTGTTTCTCAGGGTTTACTGTGTTTTTGGCACTTGAGATGAAGAAGGCACAGAGGTGGTGGTGGAGGAGCCGTGCGCTGTTTAGGCTCTAACGCGCTTTGCTGCGCTTGTCTCTGTCTCCCAGTCACCATCACAGCCCTCTTCAAGACTAACTTCAGGATGGATTTCCCCTTCGACCTGCAGGAGCTGCCAGCGTTTGCAATAATCGGGTGGGAATATGTATAAATGCCCATGTGTGCCTTTTTGCATGATGGATGTTTGAAAATCAATCCAGCATAAAGAACCATTTAAACGAGTCTGAAAATGAGTTGTTCACCGTCGGATTAATCGACGTTTGGACATTTTCTAATGGCTTGTGCTCCATTTTAAGCCAATTTTTAAATTGCAGAGTAACTTATCGAAATCTTTCAGGCTCAAACAAAGCAGGAACCGGCTGTTTCTGGTCTTTGCAGGATCTCTTGTGGCTTCCTGGGAGCGTTCTTCGTCTACCTGAACAGGCAGGTTGTTCTTTTCATGAGAAGACCGACGGCGCTCACACGATTCCTCACCAGACAGTGAGACTCCAGCACACGCGCACACAAACATACATCAGTTGTTGCTGTGGCTTTTGTGCTCATTAACTGTGGTGATTGTGCAGATAGGCGCTGTTGCAGCAAATGTCTGCCTGCCATTCAGCCAATTCTTTTTAATTCTCCTCGGCTTCACTCTGAGAACTCATCAGTCTCACGACGTCGGGCCGGGACTGCAGCAGTAAAGCCTCCACAAGCTCTCAGCCTGCTCTTGCTCATTTATTTATTTATTTCGCAATGCAGAGATTCACTTTTCTTCTCGGATCTCAGCAGTCAGGGAACATTAGTCTCCACCATTAGCGAGGAGTGAAACAGCAGAGAATCACAGATTCGGCGATGATTCGCACTCCCACTAAGAATTCTTTTTCTGTGGCAGGCATCGCTTTGCCTCATTGGATGTTTCTGAGAATACACAGAGCCTCCTGTGAATGACTCTGTGCGTGTGTGTGTGTGTGTGTGTGTGTGTGTGTGTGTGTGTGTGTGTGTGTGTGTGTGCGTGCGCTCCCCAGCCGTTTGATCTACCCAGGTGCTGTGACGCTGATCATCGCCACCTTCACGTTCCCTCCTGGATTCGGACAGTTCATGGCTGGAGAGGTTTGGACTGAGTTCCTCTCACACTCTCTGACTGATTCTAACTCATCAGGATGCATTACATTGCACTGTGGACACTAATGGCGGTTTTGCGACATGAGTGTTTTTTTTTTTTTGTTATGTTTTTTTTTTTTTTTCAAAAGTCCGCAAGCCTTGCCGAACATTCTTGCGTAGAAACCCCATGCAGGCGACAGCTTGAGACGAGGCCAGTTGCCGTTACCACCCAAATCTCTGACCAGGCTGTCACTGTTGGCTGCAGTTGCATTGTGGGTATGAGAGGAGTCCGATTTTGACAGTGAGAAATGATAAATTCGGCCCCGGCTCTCCCTTGTGTCTGTGACAGCTGACCAGTCTGAACTGAAGAAACTTTAAACACTTTAAAAATCAAGTTTTCATCATTTTAAAACCCTTTGTGAGTTGAATTCTTCAGCCTTTTTGGATTTGCACAGTTAAACACGATGTTTTGAAAATGTCTGGGTTTCTTTCTCCTGTTTGTGGTTTTCTGGTAACATTGTGCACCCTGTTGTGTGTCCAGCTCATGCCCAGGGAGTGCATCAACTCCCTCTTTGATAATTTCACCTGGACCAAAATCTCCGGATCTCCTTTCCCCCCTGGCCTGGGCCACTCGTCCGCCTGGCTCCACCCTCACGTCAGCGTCTTTATCATCCTCCTCCTCTTCTTCGTCATGAAGGTACCTCCCCTCCTCCCCTGCGTGTCTACAGTAGGGTGGGTGTCGCCTCAGAACGGATATAAAAGCCGCTATAAATCTCTCTCGGAAGTGCCCCAATCCCACCTCCGTCCTGTTTGTGTGCCGCAGTTCTGGATGTCAGCAGTTTCCACCACAATGCCCATTCCCTCGGGTGCCTTTATGCCAGTGTTCATATTAGGTAAGAGGATTTGGTAAGAGGAGTCTCCCGCTGTGCTGCCGTCCAATTTGTCTTAAAGTGTGAGTATCTCTCTCACTCTCTCCCAGGGGCTGCCTTTGGTCGTCTCATCGGGGAGATCATGGCCACCCTCTTCCCAAACGGAATCCTCTTTGATGGGATAGTTTACCGCATCCTGCCTGGCGGCTATGCTGTTATTGGTCAGTCTGCACGTCCTAGCGCTCTTGTCCCCAATGACCTTGAGGGATGTGCTGGATGCTGGATAATAAAGAAATATCGGATAACGTCTGAAAGAACAACCTTCGTTTTAACCAAAATATGAGATTATTTTAATAGTAGCATATATATTTTTTTTGTAAAATTAGGCCTCTGTAAATTTATGTTTGAGGGTGTGGACCCAGAATCGACGTATTTCGAGGAAAAGAAAGATTTGTAAAGACAACGCTTGCATAAATAATTGAAGAAATTATTTGATTAAAAAAATAAAAACGGCATCATCACAATCATCATCATAATGCTGTAAAAATAATTACACTGAGTTTCCCTATAGTATATAATTTTTCACAATATATTTAACAGTTTTCTCATAAAAACCCATGAACTCTGTTTTTGACGACTAAAGTCAACATGTGTTGGCCAGCGTGGAGACCTGAAGTGACATCTGTTGCCGCGCAGGTGCAGCAGCGATGACAGGCGCCGTCACTCACACTGTGTCGACTGCAGTCATCTGCTTCGAGCTGACTGGCCAGATCTCCCACATCCTGCCCATGATGGTGGCAGTCATCCTGGCCAACATGGTGGCTCAGGGCCTGCAGCCGTCCCTCTATGACTCCATCATCCAGGTGAAGAAGCTGCCCTACCTGCCTGAGCTGGCTCTCGGGCACATCAGGTAAACCAGACGAGTTCTCAACTCTGCCTTGTTTCGCGTTTTTTACCACGGCCACTGGGCAAAGTCCTTTCACTGCTGTGTCCCTGTACCCGCAGCAAGTATAACATCTTTGTTGAGGACATCATGGTGCGCAGAGTCAAGTTCCTGTCTTCCCATTCCACCTATCGGGAACTCAACCAACTGCTGGAGACCACGACGCTGAAAACCATCCCTCTGGTGGACTCGAAAGGTCAGCTTCGAGGACAAAAGAAGGGTCAATTCAATGTTCCCTTTTTTCTCTCCCTGAACTTGCAATAACATTTTTTTACCTGTGACTTTCTGAAAAATATGTTTAGCATAGGGCTGTCAAACAATACATTTTTTAATCTCAATTAATCGCAGAATCTTCATAGTTAACCGTGATTAATCGTGGTTTGAATTGCATGTGTTCAAGGCAGTTTTAACACTATAGAGTAAAGTATATCTTACCAGAAATTGGCCACAGGGGCCGACTACGGGTTAATAAAAGGGACAGAAAGGCTTATGAAAATCGCACGCAAGCCCGCAGCCCTCCTGTTCACACCAGAAGCAAATTTCTGTGCGAAATGTGCACCAGACACACATAACAATAGTTACATCCCAGCAGCATTGAAAAAAGAAGAAAATCAGGCATTTTCTTGCCTGTCTCACTGTTCCACAACACTGCTTGACTGCATTGCAGAATCCATGATCCTCCTGGGCTCCATAGAGAGGACGGAGCTTCAGGCCGTCTTCGACTGGTGGCTCTCACCCGAGAGGAGGGTCTTCGAGAGGGGCCAGAGCTCCCCGGGTCAGGGCTCCAAGGTCAGCTGGGAGTCCTTCACCTTTGTTGACGAGGGCAGCCGAGAGGACAGCAGGGACAAGGTGAAGGGAGGAAAACCGGAGACAAACCATGGACATTCTGCTCTTTGTCTCTCTCGTCAGCCGTGATTTTCTTTCTTCTTCCGCAGGCTGCACCGGTGCAGGAAGAGCGTAACGGCCCCACGGCGTCCTCCAAGTCTCAGGAGCCCTCCACCAACCACACAGGCTCAGGTGACCTGACCTTTGACCCCCTAACCCTCCACCCCCTCAGCCCTCGACCACGTGAAGACAAACCCAGCCTCGTTTTTCTCTTCTTTCTGGTTGTGGCGTCACCTCCTCAGAGAACCGCAAGCTGGCAACCGTCAGAAGGACTCTGCAGAGACTCTTCTCCTCCTCCACTTCCTCCTCAGGCCAAAGTGAAATCCAGGTACTCAATGGCGCTCAGATTGACCTGATTTTGTGTTGTCGTGACCCACCCCGCCTCCGCCGCCAAAAAAAAAAAGCTCAAATCAGCGGCGAGAGATTTTCCTCTAAGGCCACCTCACTAATGCGATGGGAGGCCACTGACCTGATGCAAACATGTGGTGCAGCAGGTGAAACCGTCAGCGCTCATCTTGTCACCGCCTGCGTAGCTATTTTCCGTTCGTTGCACCGTGTTTTTTTTGTCGTATTTTTTTTTTTCTCCGCAGGAGGCGACGACGACTCCGCCGCTGGCTGACGACATGTCACCGGAGGAGGTGCTGCACCTTTGCTTTTTTGTTTGCCAATCCAAAATGTTCCGTGTGATGTCGCTCCATATCATACGCGGGAGGTTGTTTTTATCTGACACTCCCGCCTCTCTCTGACCGGCTGACGCAGATCAAAGCCTGGGAGGAGGAAGAGCTGGACAAAGCCATCGACATGGAGCAGATCCGAGTGGACCCCTCGCCGTTTCAGCTGGTGGAGAGGACGTCTTTGCACAAGGTGACCGCGGAATTGTCTTCACCGTTTGTTGCTGCTGTCACTCTGACAGGATGTGAACACAATGTAACGTGCAAAGAGAGAAAGCTGCCATAAAAAAAACACTCCCTTCTCATTTCTGCTAATGGAACTATGCAGTGAGGAAGCTCTCATGAAAACAACATGTCGAAGGGCCAACAAAGCGCTACACATTTATACACACACAAATATGTATATATATAGGTATATATACCTACATATATATGTGTGTGTGTGTATATATGTATATATTTACTGTATACATATACATATATATTCAGATGTATATATACTGTATATACATACATATATATGTATAGATATAGATATAGATATAGATAGCAGCAACAATATAAGACTTATGTATTATATACATTATAGTTTTTTGATTCACCCATCCTTAGATATTCAGCGGCCAGTGAGTGATTCTTTGAAGACATACCAGCAGGTTTCCCACCGTCCTCCGCCGCCCAAATCCCTCATGCGTTTTCTCTTTTGAACGTATGCCTCAGTGCGTCTCCCTGCCCATATATGACCATGAGCTCCAAATGTTGAATTTCACGCTGTGACTCACGCGGCGCAGCCTTTTCATTCCCTCTCTCACTCGCATGGAAATTGTTTACAAGCTCGGCCATGCGAGCTCGGCACGGCCGTCACACTGGAATACGTTCGCGCCGACTGGATCATGTTCTTCTTGTTCTCCCGCTCTCCCTCTCTCTCTCTCTCTCTCTCCCTCTCACTCTCTCTCTCTCCCTCCCTCTGTCTCTCTCTCTCTCTCTCTCTCTCTCTCTCTCTCATTGCTCAGACACACACGCTGTTCTCCCTGCTGGGCCTCAGTCACGCCTATGTCACCAGTATTGGGAAGCTGGTGGGCGTCGTGGCGCTGAAGGAGGTACTTCTTCCTCATATCACTGCTTTTTAAAAGCAGCGTGAGAAACAAATCACATCTCGCATTGCTTCGTGTTTGATCTCAGGTTTGGTTTTGTGCTGCGTGCCGGCTAGATGCGCAGTGATGATCTCATGTCGTGGGCTGCCGTTCTGTCACACACTGCACCATTTCTTCTTCTTCTTCTTTTTTTTTTTTTTTTACCCTTTACGCTCTGATTCAGTCAGTTATTCCTGTAACTGCCCTCAGCGCATATCACTGATGTTGTCTTCAGCTATCAAATGTACTTCCACTTGAATAAGCGCTGTCTCCTCTCTATGTTCTGCCTCTGTTTGTGCATTAAGCTCTCCTGTCCTCCCCCCATTCTCCTCCTCCTCTTCCTCCTCCTCCTCCTCCTCCAACAGCTGCAGAAAGCCATCGAGGGCTCCACTCGCAGCGGGGTGCGGCTCCGCCCGCCCCTGGCCAGCTTCAGGGACGCCAGTCGGAAAGCCAAGAAGCACCAGCCTCCCTCGTCCTCGCCCTCCTCCCCCACCAGGGACAGGGAGCTCTGGGGCGAGGGCGGCCGGAGGGAGGGCGAGCTGGTGGGGAAGGAGTCCACGGAGGAGTCCAGAGGGGGGGCCTCCGCCCTCTGGGGGGCTGCCGGGTGTGACGGCCAGGCCGACTCCTCGGTCGGCGCCGGCAGTGATCCGGAGGGAGCCGGCGGGGCTCCGCAGGAGGCCGCCACCTCCTCCCCCTCCCCCTCCCCCTCCTCTCCGTCCACCTCCTCCTCGCCGGCTTCGCCGTCGCCCCCCGTGACCCCGGCCTCGCCCAGCAGCCCCATCCTGACGCTGTCGTCCCTGCTGGAGGAGCGGGAGAGCGAGGAGTCGGATGAGCCCATATAGACTGGAGCGACCGGAGGCCTCTTAACCCGGAGGCGGAGCTGCTATGGGGGGGGTGAGGGTGGCGTGCGCTTCTGAAACTTGTTGAACTTGGACTTTTTTCTTTTTCTACTCTTGCAGAAATGCTCTTGCTCCTTTTTTTCATTCAAAATCTCAGGTGCCTTCCTGCGTCTTTTGAACTGCCAACAGAGAGTTCGTGCTGTTTGTTATGTGCTGCCGTCGGATCATTTTATTAATTAAGCACTTGTGATCGATGAATCAGCCGACGGCAGAGTGTTTAGTCCCGGTCAAATCTCACTTTTATGAATAAGTAATGAGTATAAATAATTGATTATTTGGTGAAAGAGATCGTACACGTGGACTCGTAGTGTTTGGGGCCTCACTGTAAGACCTGATCTTCATCATATATTTGCTGTACGGTGAATATCTAAGTCGTTATTACCGACCATGTGCTTTTTAAGGACTATACATTTTAAAATTGTCTACTAGTCTATTTTAATGGCTTACACAAATAAAAGTGATTCTAGAAAAACCACTGTTGTGCTTGCGGGTCTGTGAGAACGAAGGCAACCGCTCGACGCGGTCTCGTAGCTGTTGCACACTGTGATGCAAGAGCTGCACCACAGTGCAACCCTTCGGCCTCCGATACAGCTGCGTTACATCAGTATTAACGACTGTCTGGACCGAGCATATAAAGTGAAGTATCCATCCAAATGATTTTTCTTCCACGAAAGCTCTCATATCATGTGAGATGACTTTTACAAACGCTCTCAAACGAAAACGTGCTGTGCAATTAACTGGGCATCAATGAGAAAAGTCTGTTCCTTTTTTCATTTGCTCTACTTTTTTTCCCCCAGCACTGATACATCTCCAGATTAGTAACCCCACCACCACCACCACCCAACCCAGCCATGGGTCGGTTCCCCCCTCTGAGACCAACTCGCTTCGTTGTTGTTCCATTTAAAACGTGTTAAAGGCCCAACAAAGCTTTGGCTGAGTTAGAGTCAGGCAGAAATGATGCCGTTCTCTGCAGTTCTACAGAGTCTTTTGATAATTACTGATGTCAGGCTGCTCCACTGGAGACCAGGACTGAAGATGAGAACCTGAAAATCAGTGCAATGTAGTTCCATTTCAGTCTTTTGACGACAAGCAGAAGATGAGAATTCCTCATGAATATTCCACCCACATAGAATCCCTGACAATAACTGGAAAGGAGCGTTACATGGAAAAGCGCGACAGGCTGGATTACAACGCTGCCAGGTACTTCATGGTCATTGTCTTTTTGTCTTTTTGTCTTTTTGTCTTTTTTTTTTTTTTTTGTCTGACAAGCACCAGTGGGGACGAGCGCCGACGCAGGTTGCTGCCAAAGTTGTTCGGAAAGATATGAAAGACTTGTGCAGGAGCCCTCACTATGAACACACTGGAGGAGATATTGACACATGCATGCACAAGGAATCCAGTTTTGTTGGTTCTTTTTATTTGCTCTTTCTCCACCAGAGGGAAAGAAGAGGGGACAGGTAGAGGAGCTGGAGGAGCTTCCGTCATGCAGGAGGTGCGAGAGGGGAGAGGAGGGGAAACGGAGGCGCTGACAGAAGACCAGGAGAAGGGGGGGGCCGTGTGGAAGAACTGTCCAACAAGCATGCATGCATAGGTGAGTGTGTCACGAGTGTGCACTTGCATCATCAGTGGCACACAAATAAAAGCCAATCTTATGTAGTTTTTCAGTGATTTTGAATATTTTTTCTTCTTCTATTTATTGTCCACACATTTCCGAAATCTATCCAAGTTACAGGTCTGATTGCCGCAAATTCCCCTTTGGTTAATGTGGAAGCTTGTTACTTTCTCTTCTTTTGTATCTTTAGGCAGTGATTCTTCCAGTAAAATAAAAAAAAAATCAAAAAAAGAAGACAGACTACCACTCACTGTGCACCGAGAGAGACATTTAGACAAACACAGATATACAGAACGGATACAAAGAGATAGAAACGGAGAGGAGGAAGGCAGAGGAACAGAAGCAGATTGGGAGCGTCGTGCCTGCGGACAAACTGCTGCAACGTTTGGAAGATGGCAGTATTTGACAAGAGAGCGGAGCTCCACTGATCTCAAATCTGTCCGATAACAGAGACGAGATGTGACCAGGAAAACTTTCACATCCACAGAAATATATTTGGCTTACTGTTATTAGTTTATTCATTCATTGAGATTTCGATAAACGGGAAAAAAAAAAAAAAAAGAAAAAAAAGAAAAGCCAAACGGGTAAAAACAACCCACATTGAAGCAGTTTTCTTTTCATCCTGGTATTCACAAAACTCTGGAGGTTTTTCCCACGACCGCGAGGCTCGAAGAGGAAGAAGAGTTCGGCCGCCCATCGAGAGGAGCGAGGACGCTGCTTCCAGATGGGTTGCAATACCGACATGACAGTAGAGACTCTGTACAGTGTGTCACATTTTCCTCCCCGCCAAGTAAATAGCTCAATAAATAAATGAATAAGCGCCGTTTCGCAGAGACGGCCCGTCTGCGGCCGCTCGATAAGCAGGAGCCCTCGACGTGGAGGTGGGTCAGCCGAGAGCGGACCGCTTCCTCGGCCAGGGCGCTTATTCTGACTTACACTAGGGGGGAGGTAGGGGGAAGGTGGGGGGCGGCGGGGGAGGGGTTCAACAAGTCAGTAGAAAAATAAACATTGTCCCCCAACATTGCATAAAGAAGCAACCGACAAATAAATTCATTCAAGTCAGTAGACTGTATTTATACATATTTATATATATATATATATATTTTTTTCTTCTTTAAAGTGTCTCACACAATCATCAGAGTGGGGGGGAGGGTTGAGTGGGGGTGACCTCCCCTGGTTTCCCCCCCTTCAACAGAGGATGCAGGGATGCAAACAGTGGTTTGTGTTCATCAGCGACTTCACCATCTTCAACCGGGGACCTCCTTCCTCCCTCCATCCCTTCCTCCCTCCATCCCTCCCTCCCTCACAGGTAAACACACCCGTTCCTCCCATTTCCATCCCTCCCCCTCCCAGAGCCGGAAGGAAAGGAGATGAGAACGAACGAGCGGATTGAAAGCACGCCTCGTCATTGTCCATCCCTCGTCGTCGCGTCACAGCCGCTTCACAGTAATCTCGATGAGCAGGAAGACCACGCGTTCGGTTCTGTTCCCTGATTGGCTGATTGAGACGGCTCCGGTTGCGCCCCCAGCCCCCTCCCCTCCCCCCTTTCGTCGACCCACCACCAGGCTCTGATTGCAACACAGACATTCCTCTGTTGTTGTTGTTGTTGTTGTTTTTTCAAAGTGATGCGCATGAGGGGAAAAGCAAGAGTCCCGTGAAGGCCCTCAGCGTGAGCCTGAGAGGAATCCCAACGTGAAAGCGGGGACGGAGGCGTGTAAAAAAATAAAGAAATCAAAAAACTGCACTGGGACAGCGGGGACTGAGAGTGAGAGGAGGAGATTTTTTTTCGTTTTGTTTTTATTTACTCAGAATATTTACATCTATACGGCAGGGCTTGACACTGGACCGCAGAGCAGCCGCTGTGTTTCCCGCATATTGCTGGTTACAATTTAGATATCTGTGTGTTTGTGTTTGTGTATGCATGTGTGTGTGTGTTTATATATGTGTGTGTTGTGTGCAGTGGTGGTCTGGGGTAAAGCGAGCGGAATCAGAATCCATTTCCAACACGGCGTTCCTGTCCGGACGCTGTGAAGAACCTGCTCACAAAGACCTTGAAATGAAAGAGCGCGAGTCTGTCTGTCCCGTGCGCGCGCTTGTGTGTGGGTGTGTGTGTGTGTGCGCGTGTGTGTACTTCAAGGAGACGTCAGAGAAAACGGCAACGCGCTGCCGCCTGGCTTCCAGTACATTCACATAGTGGTTTTTCATCCTCGGACGCTGTACATCGCCACAACGCGGATGGCGAGAGGATCAAAGGTTAAAAACCGAAAGGAAATCCGAGGGTTGGTGTTGCTTCTGGTGAGTCGGTGGTGGTGGTGGTGGTGGTTAGGGAAGAGGAGGGGGGGTTCGACGTGAAAAGTTGTCCAAAGGCAGCCTCAGACCTGTTGGATTGCATCAGTGCAAAAAAAGGTTTCCTTTTTTTCTTCTTTTTTTTCCTTTTTGTTAATGCAGAGCTCTGTCCTTCAATTTCTTCACCACGGAGCCTCTGGTTCCTGGCCGGGCCCTGGGACGGGAAGCCGCAGCAGTTCAGTGCAAAGTCTATCCAGTGCTGTATAGTCCCCGGAGGTTCTCCATAGTGCTCTGAAGAAACATGCATACAGAGATTTGAGTAGGAAGCACACTATCTTACAGTACAATCCTCACCATCTGTGCAGTGTGTGTGCAGCGGTCGGCAGCGGCGGGCTCCACCCTCCGGAAGGCCATCCTGCACCTCAGCGCCATAGAAGACTTTTGTTTTTTGTTGTGGTCGTCGTTGTTTCCGAGGGTCGGTTTGCGTTTTTGCCGAAATGCGACACAGACGTTTTTTTTCCCGACTTTGATCACACGTGACACCTCGTCTTGGTTGGGGGTTGGGGGTGGGAGGGGCTCCGCTATGACTAATGTATACGTGTTTCAATGTATGGGTGTGGGGCTTTGGGAAGTGGGGCCTGGGGGGGGGGCGGGGTCAGCTCAATTAAACACCAATATGTTGTGTAACAGCTGTAAACAGGAGTTCTCTGCCATTACGTCTTATACGCGTTTACACGCTCGTTGCTTTTTTTTTCTCTTTTTTGCTTTCTTCACAAAAAATCATCCTTACTATAATGTTTCACAATGGTAGATTTTGTTTTTTGTTTTTTTTTCTAAAGGAGGTGACAGGGTTGAGTCGCTCGTCTTCATAAAAAGCATGCACGCGCCCCCCCCTCCGCTCCCCCCAGTGCCCCCAGCAGACCTCCTCCTCCTCCTCCTCCTCCTCCTCCCCCAGCACTGTCCTCCCAGTTCCTCCGTCCTCGCGCCGTTCCTCGGTTACCTTTGGGATTTAAGGCTTACAAAGAAATAGGTGTCCTTTGTTGCATTGTCTCCCTCTTTGCTGTGAGTCCACCAACAAACGTGTATCACTGTCCGTTGGAAGAAAAAAAGAAAAACAAAACAAAACGAAAATCCTCTCGCAACCATAAAGTTGTGTTTCTTCGTACCTGAAAAGTAACAGATTAATAGATATATACTTTATTGTAAGCGCCCACTCCTGGCGCTGACTCCCTCTCAAGTCTGTGATGTTGAGTCTCTTGTTTGGTCCCGGGTGGGAACTCAGTTGTTTGCGGCCGGGGCGGCCGCTCCCTCCTGATCCTGCTCCTCTAAGGCCTGCACCAGGCCGGTGGTGTCGGAGGACTTCCAGTCCGTCACCGGCTCTGTCGGGTGTTGCCCCGGACTGCTGCCGCCGGAGGCATTGCCTTGTTGTGTGGGCGGAGTCAACGTGGCGGCCAACTCGGGCTCCATGCACAGTGTCACTTCCTCCTCCTGATGAGAGGAGAAAGGATCGGGTTGGCTGAGGTCGCAGAGGAGGGGTTTGGGGGTTATTTTTTACCACACATAACATGAAGTCATCCCCAACAGTTTGTCTAGTTTTGTCTTATGGCAAGTGGAGTGTTGGAGCTATTTATCTTTTTTTTTTTTGTTAAATTCAACTATTTCGTTTATCTGGCTTGATAAATACGCCTTTAGTTTAATCATAATATTTAGCATTATTTGAGTTAATGTGCATGCTGGTTAATTTTTAAGGTATTTTGTAGTTCTGGAACACTAGGTTTTCTATATATATGGGTCTGTAAGCATAGGGGGCAGCACTGGGAAGGGTTATGGTTTTTGACCAGGTCAAGAGAGGCAGCAGCACCCAGTTTTGTTCATTTTGATGGAAATAGAATAATAAATAAATGTTGCATCTCTGCGTGAATTCACTCCCTCTGTGCCTTAGTGGACATTTGATTTGATTTTGATTCATTTGATTTTGTTAATTCAGTTTGGATATTAAGGATAAAGCAAAATAAAAAAAAAGACAAATGGCCACTACAAGAAGTTTATTAACTACTAAGAAGGTTGATAATCTAAAGCTATGAGATTGGCCATAAGAGTGTTCCTCATCCTCTGTCTTTCATTCACATATTATTGGCAGACTCCCAAGATATACATTGTTACATGGTAGTTGAAGCAGCGGCTCCCTGAGACAAGTCTTGTGATCTTGTGATGTGTGAACTATTCAGCACCAGCTCACATATTCCAAATAACTCCAGTTTACAACACAGGTACGCTGTCGTTATTAAATCTAAAATGCAGAACATTCCCCCGACCCTGAGGTACTTTTCAAATGCTTTCTTTTTTAAGTTAGTTTGAATTGAATGGAATTAATCCCCAGTGGATCTTGAAGAAGGTTTAACTGGTCACGATGCAGCTGTTTTCCTGTAAGACCACTTGAGAGGTTGTTTCATGCTGTCGCTTGGCTAATGCAGCAATACATCACCCCTGGCTGAAAATTAATGCTCTTTTTGCCGCTGCGACTTATGATTATTGATTGCATTTACCCTTGTAAATTACAGAGAAATGCTTGCCATCATTTTTCACAGGCCAACACAACTTTTGTGCCAACATCGCACACCCCAGGTGTCGAATTTAAAATGCAAGCAGCAGGTTTATTAATGGTTGTGAGGATTCTTGTTATTCTGATCTGCTCTACTTACTGCACCGGCCTCCAGACTAATTGACCTATAAAGAACAGAACATACGTCCACGCACTTACATACTGAAGGGGAAAATTGGATATATGATTTGCAATAAACGTAAAAAAAAAAAAAGACACCTGTGCTTGCTCAGCACCGCCTGAGATGAGGGATTAGCCCCTCAACGTGTAATTCTGCGCAACCTTGCCGGCCATGCGCCTCACCTTGACCTCCTCCTCCTCCTCCTGCTGCTCCAGCAGCGGAGAGTGTTCGGTTCCCACCACCTCCTCCCCGGCGGGGACGCAGAGGCTGGGCTCCACCACCGCCGACACGCCCATGTAGCCCCCCGCCTCCGTCTGATAGGCCTCCATCTGGCCCGTGTTCCACAGATCGACGAGCGGCGGGTGAGCGGGATGGACGAGGCTGTGGATGGTGCTGTTGGGCGTGGCTTGCAGCGAGTGGTTGGCGCTGTGCAGCTGGAAAACACAGCGAGAGCCAGAGAGTCAGAGGCAGCAACGAGATGGGTAACAGCCCCCCCCTCATAACTGTCACACAGAGGTACACATTTAATAGCCCAGGAGGAAAAGAATAACCATTTTTTTGCGCAACAAAAG
This sequence comes from Nelusetta ayraudi, assembly GCF_046127955.1. Lineage (NCBI taxonomy): Eukaryota > Metazoa > Chordata > Actinopteri > Tetraodontiformes > Monacanthidae > Nelusetta > Nelusetta ayraudi. Next base: position 5,065,406 of record NW_027466113.1, read on the forward strand.
CAATGTCCAGACAAAGTAAATATTAATTTCTTTCTTCCTGAGCCGTTAATACTGAATGGCTGCAGGCAAACCAAACACTTAATCTTTTATGGCAGCGCTGCTTTGCTCTTTACTCTGGAAGTTAAAGGCCCAGGGTGGAAGTTAAAGGCCTAGTGTGTGAGCTTTAGCTGCTATTTGCTACTATGGTGAGATAATTCAAAAACAGACAAACAAAGTTGAAGTTCATTCCTGTATAACTTCTATTTTCAATGACTCCGTATAAGTAAACACAAACTCACATTTTCCATTCCATTGTATCCCATTTGGACCCAGTAAACGTTATTACGTGTATAACATGGATCATGTCATTTCTCCTTTGGAAGGTGGAGTTGCTCAAAGTGGGTGTTGCTCTGAACAAATCATCACACTACCCCGGCAAGTATAGAAAAGACTAAACAAGTAGAGATCTGAAATGAGCGGGAGCGCCACCTGCTGCTGCTGATACTGCAGTAGCTGCTGTTGCTGGTAGTGCTGGATCTGCTGGATCTGCTGCAGCTGCTGCAGCTGGCTCTGCTGCTGGAGCGTGAACTGCTGCTGCTGCTGCGACAGGAAGTGAGCCTGGCCGTCGTAGCCTTCCGTCCCCACCACGTAGGAGCCGGCGGCCGGGGACGCCACCCCGGAGGGGTCGTTGTTGATGGGCTCCCAGGCGTCGGAGGAGGAGAGGCAGTAGTGGCCCTGGGAGACGTACGTGTGGGGCCACACCTCCGCCGAAGAGTGGTGCAATATCTGATCTGGAAGAAAGGCAGCAGACGCTGTTAGCGCTGATGGATCTTCCTCTGATCTTCAAATAATTAAAAAGAGGCAACCTGGGAAATCCAGACGTCAGCCTTCACGTTCGCTTGGCTCTAACTTTTAACTTTGCCAAAGTAAATCCCTGCTGCTCCCTGCTGAAAACGTCAGTGCTTTATCTTCGCGGCAAGATGTTCCCGCCGCTTAATGGCCAACAATTGAGGCTGTGACAAGCTGATATGATTTCAAGAAGGTAATTCATCATATAATTGTATTTGAGCAATCAGGTTTCAGATGTTATCATCATAAGACGCATTTGATGCACTGCAGACTGAATTAATTGGCTTTGGTCCGCAACACTTGACTGCAAGTTGAGCAACAACAAAGAAAAGAGAAAAAAAAAAAAGCATTTGCATACTGACTGCGCTGCTTTCGTGACGAGAGATCTTGAAGGCGGCCTGACTACTGACACACCTTCCCGCTGCTGACTCGTCACATGTGTCAACATGAGCGCTGCAGATGCAGCATTGATTTTGAGCTGTGCATCGTCCCCTCAAGAGGAGCCGAGTAAATTGGGCCCAGGAGTAAACGCAGCCGCAGATGCTTTCGCTGTGTGCTCAAAGTGTATTTGACTGGAAAAGACGAGCTAGTTTGATGCATTTCCTTCGAGGAAGCACCGAATAGGGGTCCTGTTTTCAAGTTACAGTTGCTAAGCTGTTGGAATTTTCCGGGGAGAAAGGTTTTTGCACAAAGGAGACACTGCCGGGAAGGTACGGAATCCAACCTGTTTTTTATATTATTTTATTTTATTTTATTTTGTTACAGATCTACTGCAGCAGTTTTACCTTCCACCATGTTGGGAAAATGTGAAATAAATAACAAGGCGAGCCAACCCTCCAGCCAGAAGACAGGCGGCCAGAACGTACGCACATTATACCACAAGCTGCTTCTCCACACCAAACCCCAACATTGCTGTTTCAACAGAGCGTTCCATTGATCTCAGGGGTTTGGATCCCAGCGCCGGCGGATGTATCGTGTTTGGGTCGACAACAGTTGGGAAAGGCAGGGTGAACGTATCGACTGTTGTGGTTAGCACATCTGCCAGCTGACTGGGGACATGACAACATATTTGCAGTGGCACAAAACTGGGCATTGACTGGGTTACAGCTGCACGACGTGCTGATGGTGCAACTATTCAACAACGCAAAATAAAGAACAAGTGGCCAAGAAACGGCTTCTTGAACGTTAGTTCAAATGGGATGGATGAAAGAAATCTCAAGTCTGAGGGGATGATATAAATGCACCATAGTAACAACCACATACTGCATCAGTAATAGGCAACAGAACATGTACTGGGCCACAGGTTATAGCCAAAAAGGAAAGGCACTGACAGGCATCATCGCATCGTTGCTTCGCCTACCTCGGCTGGTGATGCTCTCCTGGTTGACTTCGCTCAGGTGAGCCACGCTGCCCTGGTTGGAGCCCGACCTGGGACTCTCGCCGTCCATCGACGACCAGGCCAGGAGCGTCGCCTCCGAGATGGCGAACTGCTGCAGGATACCTAGGAGCCAGAATTCCCAGAATGAGTCCAGGAACACAGTGAGGGTCATCCCTCTCTTTACTTAACTCAAAAAAAAATAATAAAAAATAAAAAAATATATTGGCACACGTCCCAGACTCAGGAAGTCTTTCTGCTGATGACAGTCAACAGGCTCAGGGAGAGACTTCCCCTGTGTGTGTGTGTGTGTGTGTGTGTGTGTGTGTGTGTGTGTGTGTGTGTGTGTGTGTGTGTGTGTGTGTGCGTGTGAGTGTGTGTCCGACCTGCAGTGAAGCGCGCCTCCTTCTCGCCGTCGCTGAGGTCACTGTAGGCGTCGTTCTCCAGCCGCCGCTCCTTCTCCCGCTCCTGGGTGGTGATCCGGGACTGGGGGATCCCCCCTGCGCCCACCGTCTGCATGCCCCAGTTCTGCCACTCGATCATGTGGGCAACGCGACCCTGGGCCATGGCCGTGGGCTTGGTCACCCTCTCCTTCATGGTCCTGCTCACCCCTGCAGCCGGCGGCCGAGTCAGAAGTCGACGTGGTGGAGGATCGCAGGTATGCGAATTAGGGACGTGGAATGCGGGAAGGGGGGAGGGGACAGGAAAATGTCGTAGACTTGTCATTATTGGCTCTTCGGTGCATGTCTGTGCTCTTGGTGGTGACGTTATGGAATGATGGGTTATGGAATGATGGGTTATGGAATGATGGATGTCCAGCAGTGGCGGAGAGGTGAAGCAGTGAAAGAGCGACTGGGCAGGAAGTCCTCGGTTCTTTTCACCGAGACATTAAGACTATTACAGGCATTTAGACAGAGGATGCCTGAGGATTTTCTTGTGCAAATAACTGACTCACAAAAATATAAAAATTGCTGACACGTAGAATGCAAATTAATAAAAAGCCACTATTTTTTTGTTTGTTAGTGCGAAACAGACCCATCATATCTGTCTGCCACAACAACAACAACAACTGCAATGATAAACAATCTTATTATCGCTGCGTCGTTGTGTTGTTGTGTAAAAACGAGCAAACTTTCCAGTGACAAAGCACATCAGGAAAAAGGCTTTCTTGAAAAGAGTGATGAGGACACAACACCCATGACTGGAGGATGAGACCTTCTGTTACGATCACTTTCACTTTGTAAATTTGTTTTCCAATTATTTCTGATGCAGATCAGTAAAAGAGGGAGCAGAGAGTCTCTTTTTTCTTAGTTTTAAATAATATTAAATAATAATAATAATAATAATAATAATAATAATAATAATAATAATAATAATAATGATAATAATTTCTTACACATCCAGTGTAAAAAGGCCTTAACTTGCATTTTTTTAATTAGCCCAAATGATACTACTGAAATTATATTTTATTAATGAAATGTCGGTGCTTTAATGCTGATCTATATGAGAAAGGATTAGAAAAGCAGCTAAATGGCAGGGGGTCGTGGAGATGACATTCATGCGTTCAATGGCACTAAGCTGGTAGCAGGGGAGGATGGGGGGAGGTGGGAACCGATGTGTCGTGTCAGACTGAAGGTGCATCACGGAGGGGGACGGGTTAATTGGGGTGAGGCGGCTGCGTGGCATGAGTAATGAGAGATTGGCTGCTTGACATGTTAGCTGCGAGCTAAGCTGGGCTGCTAGCTGAGCTGCGCTGGCTAAGCACAGAGCTGCTAGCTGAGCTGCGCTGGCAAAGCACAGAGCTGCTAGCTGAGCTGCGCTGGGTAAGCAGAAAGCTGCTAGCTGAGCAGAGAGCTGCTAGCTGAGCAGAGAGCTGCTAGCTGAGCTGCGCTGGCTAAGCAGAGAGCCGCTCTCCTGCATCTCCTGCTGCTCTGCCCGAGACCTCCTCTCATGTAAAACTACCGCAGAACACTCTTTTAAAAAATATAAAAGGGAGGAGTTCATTCCCCCGCGGCCAAGCTAACACCAGCTGATATCTGCATAATGGCTGCGCTCCATATTTCATATGAGCCACACATGACGGCACAAACTGTAAATCCCTGGCCGTTTGGATCTCCCTGGTGGTGATGCATGGAGGGATGAGATTTATGAATAAATTATGGGAATAAATTATGAGACAAATCAGCACCACACCACACATTGCGGCGGCTGCACTGCACTGCACTACTGAAACACTTCACTGCACTCAAATAAACTGTACTGCACTGCACTGCACTGCACTGCACTGCACGTGACGGCTGGATTGAACCAAATGAACCACTGCACTAAAAACAGACAAACAAACAAACAAAAAAAAAGAACTTCACTGCACTGAACTTGGTTCAAAACATTCAAACTAATAATTACTCAGGACGCCACAACTTCACAACCACTTAACATTAAAAAAGAGACTACACTTCCCACTCACCTTTTCTCAGAGCAACTAGACATGTGTGAAAGTGTGAATGTGTGCTGTGCATTTTCAAGCTGGATTAATTCTGCCAATGACTCACAAAGGAGCCATTGGCGAGTGGAAAGGAGGGAGTGATAGAAAGGGGAACCCGATTCGGGTACCATGCTGACTCCAGGGCCCCCCCCGAGCCACGGAGGAGGGGGGAGAGGAGCCAACATGGGGTCGATTTACCAGTTACATCACAGACACACACCTGACACACCTGACAGAGAAGACTTAGCCAGAGCGCCGATGCCATAGGCATTTGAGTTCCTCTTGAGCCGCGGCAGGATTGACGTGGTGTCCTCCATGGACAGCTGGAGCAGGAGAGACAGGAGGAATGGAGCAGGGAGGAGGGTGGGGGAGTCGGGGTTGGAGGGGGGTTGAAGAAAAGGATCGTTTGGGAAGTGTGACAGAGCACACAGTGACATCAAGGCAGTTCGGAGAGGAGGGGGGTGAGTGGAGAGGAGAAGTGATGGAGGAGGTGTTGGGTTAATACAAAAAATAGAATCTGCAATTTGCTCAAGTTGCTGTGTTTCAAGAGCGCACCTGTGAGCGGCGCCCTCTGATTGTGCTCGCAATCGTGCAAGACTACTGTGCAAGAACCCACACACAGATCGGCTGTGAAGGTGAAGCGAGGGGAGTGAGGCGGGGGGGAGGTGTGAGGAGGGTGAGAGCCGCCGGCCAGAAAGATAAATACATAACGGGTCGAGGTGAAGGTAAAAAGGTTCCAGGTGCGGGGGTTGGAGGGGAGGGGGGTGACAACACTTACATTGATTCCTTCCCAAGAAAATTCTGAACGTCCATGCTGAGGGAGAGAGATAGGAGGGGAGAGAGAGAGGGATGGGTAAAGGGCAGAGGGCGAGCGACAGGACGGAGGACATCGATGTGCATGGGAGGAGTGACGGGGGTGAGGGTGAGGGGTGCAACAACAACAGACGTTGGGGGGGGGGGGGAGGTGGAAATTGAGAGAAGGGGAGGAGGGTACAAAGAGGAAGCAGAGACACGGGATTTTCCAGGGTGACGGGAGGCGAGAGTCAAGGATGACAGGAGGGGGGCGGAGGGGGGGCGGAGGGTGGGGGGGATTAAACAGGGCTTCAGTATATTTGCTTGCTTATGTACGGCAGAATAAAGATGCTGCGCTTCAGCGAGTCTCTTTTCTGACTACACCAAAAAACACTCCATGCCTGGCGGGAAAAATTGTGTGTGTCTGTGTGTGTGTGTGTGTGTGAGAGAGAGAGAGAGAGACAGAGAGACAAAGAGAGAGAGAGAGCGAGAGAGAGAGAGCGCAAGACAGACATCACTTGTGTCTCAAACTTGATCTGATGCTGCGTGCAATCAGACAGTGGACTGAGGCGAACGGGAGCAGGGGTGTTGGAGAGGGGAGGGTTGGGGTGGGGGGGGGGTGGGAGGCCGCTGCAGGGTATCGAGCAGATAAACAGCTGCCTACGCCACCCCGTCCCTCTTTATCAGCCGGGCAGAAAGCCGACTGAACTGGGGGCAGTGGTGTGTTCACGGCTGTGGAAGATACTGAGATTTACACCTGTAGATTTGTATCTTTTAAAAAAAACAAAAAAAAAAACAGACTTTGAACATGTCCAAGTCTCTTTGTGTTAGATTTATTGGCCGACAGTGTGAGAAGCAAAGTTGAATATCGTCGTTCATGATTGTGACCGTTGGCTGGTTGGTTGAGAGTTGGAGAATGAAACGCTGCACGCTAGCATGAAACCGGAACCACAGGCAGATTAATGCGGCCAAGACTTGGAACAAGAGAATGATTTTTTGGTTGTTTTTTTTACATTTCCTCAAAAAGTCCCCTGCTTTGATAACATATCACTGTGTCTGAAATCACGCTTTTCCGTTAGTCTACCAAACACAGTTGATTTTAATGCAATACGCTTGTAGCAGTGCACCTAGCTTTACAAAATGGCAACTTTTTCCAGTTTAACCCAGTTCTTCTATGTCTTCCACTAAGAATTCCCATCTAGCAAATCGCAAAACACACCGCTAATACAGCATGAACAATATTTTGTCAAAGATTGTTCATGCCTCGTTGAGCGTCGCAAGGAGAATGCCAGCTAGCTTTGTGGATGCTAACACTGGCGAGCGTGCTAATGCCAGAGTACTACTTCCAGCACATCACCAGGATGACGTGTCCATCATCATCACACATTCGGTTTCTGGAACAGTTTGAGTGCGCTGCGCTTTCTCACACGCTACTCAGCGCGAACACACTTGGCTCATGGATTCCACTCTATATATCAAAACCTTTAGCAAGGAGACGTGCGATTTACTCATGGCCTGCCTCGACATTTTAAGGAAGAATTTTTTGGGACATTTTTGCCCAGCATGCAAAACTCTGGTCGGCACATTTAAATTGTAAAGCGTTTCAAAATAAAGCTCTGTGCTGTCCCAGACTGAAGGTGTGAGGAGAGTTTGAAAAACTGAGCCCTGCCTCTGAAAGTTTTTTTTTTTTTTTTTTTAAAGTAAGTTTCCTTTGATAGCACTGACAAGGCAGAGTGCATATGTGTGTGTTTGTGTGGGCGCGTGCGTGCGTGCGTGCGTGTGGTTGTTTCCTTCCTCCCAGCAGCAGAACTGAAGGGCATTCTGGGGCACGATCCATAAATAAATGATGGAATCAGTCATCACGGTGCATTTGGTGAATAAAGTTCTGGGGATTTTAGTCCAAAATGGCTTCCCCTCCTCCCCCTCTCCCCCTCTCCTCACCTCCCCCTCGTCCCCTTTACCCCCATTGTGTCCCCCGTCTCGGTGGGAGCTGTTTTAGGCCGAGGGATCAGAGGTGTTATGGCAGCGAGGAGGAGAAGAGAAGAGAAGCGTCTGAGCAGCTTTGCTTGGAAGCGGCGGCGCTGTCAGCCTGGAACAGCAGCCGCCGCCCCAGTGAGCCAACCAGAGTAGCGATTGCTCAGTCTTCCAGCTACGTGACCCCGTCGTGCTCGGGCGGGGAAGTCTAGTGGAAGTTGAGTCTGCAGACAGACAGCGACGCGATGGGCGACTGAAACTACTAGCATGAGCGCGCCGCGGACACCTTGCGGGCACCGCGGTGGGGGGGAGGGCGAGAGGGTAGGCAGGGGGCGAGGTGAGCTGCCATGTGGGGTTTCCTTGGGAGGGGTGGCGGCGGCCAGGCGAGCAGGTGGGGGGGGGTCCGCTGTGAGGGAAGGTCACCGAGAGCGAGGAGTGAGACCGGGCGACTGGCGGGCGGCGAGCGGGCGACGTACCTGCTCTCCATCCTTCTGGACCGGCACGCCATCTGCCGCTGAGAGAGAGGGAGAGAGAGACAAGAAGAGTGTGAGGGAGCAGTAGGACAGACAGACAGGCAGACTGACGGAGAGACAGACAGACAGAGAGGCAGACTGATGGAGAGACAGACAGACAGGGAGGCAGACTGACGGAGAGACAGACTGACGGAGAGACAGACAGACAGAGAGGCAGACTGGTGGTGAGACAGACAGACAGGGAGGCAGACAGACAGAGAGAGAGACAGGCAGACAGACAGATAGGAAGGCAGACAGACGGACAGAGAGGGAGAGGGAGGCAGGCAGACAGACAGAGAGAGGGAGACAGGCAGACAGACAGAGCGACAGACACCCGTCGCAGCACACGTGTGTGGTTTCAAAGAGCGGCGGCGCCGGAGCTGCTGGATATATGAACCTTATCTTGCTCCTCTTTCCTGGCCGTCCAAATCCTAATTAAAACACTGGTTTAATTAGAGCGACTGCATCCGTAATGGAGTTTAAACAAGGCCCTGGTCTCCAAGTGCCTGCTCACTGTGTCAGAGGCTCTGGCTCCACAACTCTCACGGGGGCGTTCCTTCCTGTATCACTGCCGTGTGTGTGTGTGTGTCTCCGCATGTGTGCGTTTTGTTTTTGCATGTGCGTCGCGGCCTCTCTCTGTTTGTTTTTGGGTTTTTTTCAGCCAATCACGAGCGACTGCTCGGGAAGACAGGAGCGAAGCAGAGCGCTGCCGCTGCCTCCTCTCAGCCTGTCCAGCCACGGCCGTGACCCACTGACCCAGTGATTCACAAACATCAGCTCCACTCCGTCTCTGCCGGCCACTCACTTATTACCCTCCCACTCTGAACTGCGGCCAGTGCCGTCGGATCGCTGCGAGGGTCAGGGGGCCTGGCGGGGACAAACTTCATTGGAGGAAATTTACCCTTTTTTTTACCCAGCAAGGGAGGCCGTGCAACGTGCAAAATCAGCGCGATTCATACAATATTTAAACAGAGGGGTTTTCTGATTTCAGGAGGATCCTTATCAAATAACTACTCTGTGCTCAGTTTTGTGTGTATGACTTCCAGGAGTGTGTGTTTTTGGCCCAGTTTTCCTCCACCCACTTTGTATAGGTTTATTTTTTTTTAACTGTAGTTGGTTTCCCAGGGGATCGTTTAAAATGAATGGAAATAAACCAACCGTGTTTTGGAGAATAAAGTGCATTTTCCATTAGTAGAGTAAATTTACCTTACAGGTAAATTATATACATATAATAATTGACACATCTTTATTTTTCATCACAGCGTCCAGTGGAGCAGCCACACAAATGTCATTATCAAAACATCTCCAGATTTAACAACATTCTGGTGTACATATTGACAATGACCTTTGAGACGAATCGTGCTCTTTGTGAAACCACAAAGCACAGTTTACGGAACAGCTCGCACTTTCTTGAGTGACAAAGTGAAAAAGCAGAAGAAGGGAAAGAAAAAAAAAAAAGGAAGTTCTTCCCACGCTTCCGAGGAGTTCACTGACAGGCCAGAGACCTCGTAGATGACGCCAGTGTGTTTCACTGCTGGGAAACATTGATGAATCAAAAATATAGAATAGTTACATCATATGGAACCTTTAAAAGGGGCACATCATTTTCCTAACGCTTAGAACACAGCTGGGAAACCTTGGAAACTCTTGGTAAAGCACACGATGACACTGAGGGTTTTATGCTGTATCTGTACCAGTGTCCCTCTTTCTTATGCAGGCCCTCCAGTTTTTTATAAACACACAGGTGTAAATTGTGTGCCTGCAAAAAACCTACTCTTATCCTATCATATAATACAAAATAATAAAATATCTGCCTTTTTCATTTCCCAGTCCCTTCAGATTCAGATGTCGGCAGTAATACCAATGATCTGTTTGTCACAACGGCCGTCTTCCAATCAGGATTTTTTTTTTTTTTTTTCGGGACAGAAGTAAACACTTTAGATTCATGAGAAAGGTCTCTCACCTTGGGAAGAAAGCGGATTTTCCTTTCGTAAATCTGACAGTGTCAAACATTAGACGCGACACATCAAAGATATTCCGTTCTCAGACTTAAGGTTGTTACTGCAGATGTGATGCACTTAATCCGAAGGCGCCGAACCTTGCGTTTTAAACGCGGTCGCGGCTGCTGGCGGGTGGCCGGCTGCAGGAGCCCTCCTTCAACTCCATAAGCAGGATGTCTGCATGTGAACAAAACTGCCCTTTTGCAGACTAACTGCATGTCAGGAAGTTTATTCCGTCGCCCACCGGCGTGGACGCGTCCACACTCGGACGCAAATCTCCCGGTTTGGAGAGGAACTCTGCCTGACCTCAGCAGGATTAGCCAGCCATGTTTAATTTCTGGCGCTGAGCAGCGCCGTGTGAGGTGGCCACTTTATTGGCTCGCATCACTCAGACGCAGAAATATCTCGCTGCTCGACGCCTGCACGGCCGGTGGCGGACGATAAGGGAGGTTTCGAGGGAGGGGGGACGGGGGGCACGGGGGGGTAGCTGTCCCAGATTTCCTTCCTTCCTCCCATCTGGGTTGAAAATCTGCCCTGCAAACACAAACCCAACATATACGCGGCCCGGCCCGTATACTGTATATACACATCAGGCCTACAGCGACTGCCGGTATAGGGCAGGGCACGGCGCCACGCCCCCTCACTGCCACCATTGCCACCCCCCCCTTCAGCAACGTTTGGCCAATTAGCAGATTGGCAAGTCGCTCTGTCCTTCCATTAATCACAACGCAGCTGAGAGACAGAGAGACAGAGAGAGAGAGGGAGAGAGAGGACTGCTGCAGGATGCACCTCGACGCCAGCGTGTGTATGTTATCTTAGCGTCTGCAATCTCCAGCCTCATGTGAGATTGCATCAAAGCATTGCGCTATTTATGTGGCCAGCCAACGGGGGTCCCGATCTGTCGACATCATGCATGGATTATTTAGAGTTGTTCCTTTCTCAGAATATCTCTGGAGCTAATGGTTTAGTAGTCGTAACATGCAGCCCAGTGGCTCCTGGGGGGGCTTGCCGGGAGGTAGGGGGTTGGCTGCATGTTCCAGCGGAGGTAATGCTCTCGCGCTCCGAGCTGATTGGCGGAGAAGCCGGAGCAGGATTCCTTCTTTCCTTGAGGAAAGAACAACAGTGACGGCGGTTGCACATGACCGCCGCTCTGAGACCGTTTTTTTTTTTTCCCCCTTCCATTCCCCAGGCGCTCCGAGCATAGCACCGATACCCCCTCCACCGCCACCCCCACCCTGCGGTGGTAAGGAAGGGCCAGGCTTAGCTCGGTCGGAGAAGAGGGAGTGACAGGGAAGAGAGGGAGCGAGGAGGAGGAGGAGGAGGAATAAGGGAGCAGCTCAGCCGTGCGTAACCAACACGCGCAGATCTGCAGCGGCTGCACTGTCAACGCCCGGCCCAGGCTGCGCTGCCTTGACTGCTCCCGCTCAAGTCGAGGAGGAGGAGCGGCGGTGGGCATCATCTGAAATTCTTTTTTTTTTTTTTTTTTTTTGCCTTAAAGCATCGGCGGTCGGGGCGGAGAACCGAAGGCAGCGGGACTCAGGGCCCTTGGTGCCTGTTTACCATGACAGCTGCAGTGAGGCTGGTTGCCACAACAGGGCACCAGGCTGGATGGCAGCAGCCTCTCGCAGCGAGCTGTTGCGGATGCTGGCTGAGTGAGCGCCGTGGTGGAGCGAGAGCACAGCTGAGGACCGCAGCACCCGCCGATCCGCAGAGTTTGCTTGAGGAAAAGCAGAGGGAAGTGCGCCTCGGGACATCGTCTGCACACACACACACACACACACACACACACACACACACACACACACGCATTCACACACACACTCACACACAAGCAGGGCTTCTCACCAACAATTAATCAGAAACAGCATGGGGTTTGTGCCTCGCACTTGGCACAGGCGTCGTTCCCAGCCTTTCGTGTAATTGGTCGGGGCCTGACACGCCTCATTGATTTGTTTAGGCACCAAAAGTGCGCGCTAACCTGCGCAGACCTCCATCACTAATGTGGGGGTAAATAGGTTACAGCAGCCGCTGCTGCTGGAGTGACTGTGGCGGCCTGGAGAATGTGGAAGCATGTTGTATCCGGGCAGGTGCTGCTGCAGCAGCGGTACAATAAAAAAAAAACAAAAAAAAAAGGGATCGCTCGCGCTGACTTCCGAGAGCTCCGCTTCGGATGAAAGCCAAGGAGGAAGAAAATGCCTTGAACTGATTGTACGTGTGGACGGAGGGAAGGAAAAAAAAGCTGCCGAGGCAGAGTAACGCTGAATCCAATTTCACCCCTTGACCCTCCGCTGCTTCGACCCGCCCGTCCATTTTATGCATCTACGTCTCGGTGTAAGGCGATTCCTGCGTTGATAGGAAGGAATGGGTCGAGTCTGAACTGCGAGGTTAATTTATCAATCCATATTTTTATCGTTATCGAGGTTGTGATTTCCAAATGCATTTGTAAATGCATCTAACCTTTAAGTCCTTCCAATAGCAGAAAGTTCTATTTTATTTGTTTGTTTGTTTTTGCATTATTTTCATATTGCAACGCATTCCAAACCTTTGCGCCTGCTCATGGAGAAGCCACCAGAGACAAACACCCACCTCACAAAATGACGTAATATTGAAATGTTGGTTTTAAACATTATCTTTTTGATTAATAGTTATTGCAGCTCAATCAGTGATAATTACCTTTACACACACGGTCTTCAGAAGACCTCTAGTTTCTTACTTTGGATATGCATCAAAGTCTGTCCATGCTCTCAGTTCATGCTCTTTTTTTCTCCTACATTGCTGTTACTTTCTAGAGATAACAGCAGTGCTGGTTGCATCCTGATACTGCACACAAAAGCAGTAGAAACTCAGACATTTTTACATCAATCAAATTGAGGATGAGGTTTTTTTTTCCTCTTTTACGAACATATTGCAATACAGACACTAAATTGTGCGGCCAAATCGCCCATTTTACCTGCAAGCCTCATAATTCTGATGTGGGAGAAATGTACAAGGCCGCTCGCCTTAATGAGCTGAATACCCTGTGACAAGGCAAAACTTTAATGGCATATACTAGAAAATATCACATACACACACACATAAATCTGCAGGTGAAGATCTGACACTCGCACACACACAAGAGTCCTTGGATGTGAAAGAACGCACGCAAAGACACAAGCCAACCCACACGCAGATACACACACACACACACTGACACAGGTAAGGGTCATCAGGTCTCACCACATCTCCAAGGCACTACATCACCGAGTCATTCACCTTGGATGCATTCATGTGTACAAGGCTTTTCCAAGCTGGACTGAAGCCAATCAATCAGGCCACAACCCCGGCTGCCAGATTTACCAGTTCACAGGCAAACACTGGAGGGGCTGGATCTGTGTAAAGCCGTGCACCACGGAGGGCCGCTGGGGTTTTTGTTGAGTTTTTTTTTTCTCTTGAAAGCTTAACAGGTTGGAAAAGCCTTTATGAAATTGTTGAAAGACAAGAGGGGATGGAATGTGTTAAGCAACAGTGTTGACTACTCCGTATTCACACCCACACACGTACAAATATAGCAGCGAGAGAATTAGCATGCAGGAGGTGGATGTAAACTTGAGGTCACCCACTGGTCCATGTGTGCATATATTTATGCAGCCACATACGAACATGCAGGCATCTGGAAGGAAAAACAGGCTCTATCTGGGCACTCTTAGAATCTCACACGATTAACATAAATTTCCTCTTTAAGCCCATTTTTTCCATTCCGTGTTTGGAAATCCAAGAGCCAGCAACAGAGATTTGGAGCCTGATGTCGTCTCACCAGAGGTAATTTTCCTGCTTTCAACACTCTTCACCACAGAAACTTTTCAATCTGGAAAAAAATGTGCGTGCAGACAACCACAAACACACACGCGGGCGCGCACACAGACACACACAGGCCCCCGAATGGCATATTAGTGCTCATTGAATCGGTAAGTGGTGTGTCGGCAGTGGCACTTGAGCAAAACAACTCAGAGGAAAGAGGGAATCTGTTCCGCGGCTCCACAACCAGGTAAGAGTCGACATAATGGCCCGTATTTCTACCTGGACTTTGTCCACTGCGCCAACCCACAGTTACGCACACACTGGACAAAACACTCGAAATGGCTACAATGATTAATGTTGTGGGCTAACGTTGTGAAGTGTGGCCTGCTAACTGGAAACAGATAAAGAGCCTCTGACGTTCAGCTTTCAGCACAATCATGGCTAATGGCATGATCAACACACTGCATCTACAAATGGGATCGCGCTACTGAATACAGAGCAGTTAACTGTGTTTGCCAGCAGGAGAAATTTGCCCTCAGTGACACATGAGCTGAGTCACTGGCAGCAAATATGTACGTATATATATATATATATACATATATATATATATATATATATATATATATATATATATATATATATATATATATATATACATAAATATATATATATATATATATGTATATATGTGCATATATAGGTTTATGTGTGGTAGATCTCGCTTCCTTATTTCACAGTGGATGTGCAACCCCTGACGACTGGCCCTCAAGGCCTTTGCTCTCTGTTGCTGTGATGGATGGAGGTGCGTCGATTGTATATCACCGCCGCTCTTCACCAGACTCAGTAAGTGACGGGGAGGGGAGCTAGCTACTAGCTAGGCTATAGTAGATGTTGTTGGGAAACCTAATGAACAGTACATATTTCAGAGAACAGCTGTTGCACTCCGTACCCTAAATCCTAACACAAAAAGGCATTTGTTTACTATCGTCAATCATCCCAAATACTCCAGAAAAGCGTGTTTAGCCCTCTGTTCACAGCTGTCTGCTGAAACAGATGGTTTGTTGTTACTTCCTCGTGTTTTGGAAGGAGACAATAACAAGGTGGTCCCACAGGGCAGACTGGAAACCTGGCAGAGCATGTTGTAACTAACCTGATGTGGTATCTGTGTTGTTTGTGATGTCCAGTAGCCCCGCCGCTTTGAAAAATGGAGCAAGGAGAAGAAGTCAAGGATGAACTTTCCTTCCATCTGGGAAGTTCACCAACAGACTAGAGACACATTTTATTGTTGGAATACATGGATGAAAATGTTGATGAATAATGGTGTTCCTTTGAATACTGACTTTTAACAGCAAACTCATTTTTCTAGTATAATGTTTGGGCAAATCAGGCTCTCTATGAAAACAAAGTTAGCATTGATGTCAGCTCTGGCAGTCCAAAGACAATTAAAAATCGAGCAGCGGGTCAGAGAACTAGATAGCACAGTTAGATAGTCAGATCAGTGCAGGAAGTGAGGAGATATCCCATGGACAAGCAGACCCACACCCAGATCTGATGGATCTGGGCCGGATTGTGTTACCAGCGGGCGGACAGATGCATCGGAGTCGCTGCCGTTCACAGGCAGATCCAGGCCTGCTGCTCCTCCTGTTGATTTCCTCTTGGCAATGTGGACTGCAGTTGAGAAGGCCAATCGATAGCACACACTACAGCCTCTCACTCTCTCTCCCTCTTTCTCTCTCTCTCTCCCTCTCACGGAGGATAAACATGACCGCACCTCTACGCTGCCAACGCCGCCGCCCCCCCATTCCGGGACGCACCCACGCTGCCCGCTGTTTATTTGCTGGTTGGCGTGAGCTTGTATGTGCACACACACATACAAGCAGATGTTCAAAGTGCACTTAGTGTGACAGGTCTCACTCTGCTTGTTTCGTACTTATCACCCAATATTCAATTCCACAAAATACTTGGACCGTTTATCAGCCCCGATGGATTTCAACATTTTCATCGTTGATCAATTCTGCCAAAAGAAAACCAGCATCAGCATCCAGGCGACTCTGTATCTGATTAGTGTGGCACCTTCCCAATGCATTCTGTCCCCTTCAATCACTTTATGACCAGCACCCATTCACTGGTCTGGACCCAAGTGTTGACAGAGGAGGCTAACCTCCTCTGCTGCTCTGCAATCTGTCAAATGACCGTATATAGCGTGCGAAGCCTGCGCCGCTGAGGCGCTCTTTTCCTCCATATCCAGATCACACCTGCCCTTCCTAACCGCGCTGCCGCTCCTCCTCCTCCTCCCGCTATGTCCTGTCGATGCTCAGAAAGATCTTCATCAAGAATCTGCACCTCGTATAGCGCGGGAGGGAGGGAGGAGGGAGGAGAGGGGGGAGAACGAAAAGGCCGCGGCTCCCGTCCTCACGCCGGGCCCTGGAAGTTATGACCCCTATAAAGGTTAAACACTTTCCAGAGAATGTAAAACAAGTGTTCAGACGGGGCGCAGTCACTGTTTTCAAGAGCCATATGTGCCAAGTGGACTCATTAATATTTAACACGCGGTAGGGAAGTGAGTGTTTATTTTTACCTTGGAGCATGAGAATGGATGCATGACCTGAATATGCGCCGCGGCAAATACATCCGGACACGTCGCAGCCGCAATTAACTGTGTTTTTACCCCCCCGACGCATCCTAACGCAACCCGAGTGCAGCATCTCTGCCGGGCTTCATCCAGGAGGGTCCTCAGCCCCCCCAAAAACTCCAATCCATCCCCACGGAGCCTCGCCTGCACACACACACACACACACACACACACACACACACTCGCCAGTCCGCGTCGCCTCTCTCTCTCCCTCCCGTCTGACTCCTGAATCCTCCTCCCCCGCACGCTCCTCTCTTTCGCCCCCTCGTCCATGTAAATACACCAGGACCATGCAACAAAAAAAAATTAACCACAATGTCACTCATTCTCCCCCTGCCTCTTATTCCCTCCTTCTCCCGAAACCCCGAACTGCCCTATAAATAAGCACTATCGCCACGTCTCCCCTCTGCCGCCTCTCTCCATCCCGCTCTGCCTCCTACTCACACACGTATACATACTGCCAAACAGCATCATAAATCAAGGGATGGGAGGGGAGGAGGGGTGGGAGAGAGGGAGGCGAGGGAGGGGAGTGGGAAGGTGGGGGATGCAACCGCACACACACACACACACACACACACACACGATAACACATTTTAACACATATTGTCTCTATGCCTGTGTGCCGTTGTGTGTGCAGCCACCCCTGTAAACACACACACACACACGCGCACACACATCTACACCTCGCCTGGACACTGCACTCACACAAGGCAAAGCGAGAGGCTCACACCAGCACTCACACACGCACACACACACACACACACACGCGCAAAAACAATGACTGTCCACGCCAAAGACCCTGAGCTCCTCCAGCCCAGCAGCACCCCCATCCTCCTCCAAGCTTGCTTCCGTAGCAACCTCCCCCGTCCCACCCCTCACCCCCCTTAGCCCGCAACGAGACAAGAGGGAAGAGGCGCGCAGGCTTACTCAGTCTCCTAGAGCCGATGCATCCCATGGTGTATTCACAAAGGCCCCGGACACAATCGTGGAAGTGTTGCCCAGACGCCGCGCATTCTCCCTCTTCTTCTTCTTCCTCCTCCTCCTCCCTGCGACTCTCTCGGCGGTGGCTGCTTCCTTCTCTCGCTCTCCTCCTCCGATGCCGCTCTCTCTTTCCCCTCTCTCTCTCTCCCTCCTGCGCCCGCTCTCTCTCTCCCTCTCACTCTCTCTCTCGACCTCCCTCCCTCCCTCCCGCTCCCTCTATCCGGTGCAGTGTCTTAGAAGAGATGCGGTTAGTAAGTCAGTATGCCTGAGGGAAATAGATTAGAACTAAATAAAGATGTGATGCTATTCAAACCAATATGCCTTTCGGAGGGACCGGCGTTGCCAACGTGCTCGCCGCATTATCATTATGTTTGCATCCAGTCTTATTCTTGACCATTATTGCATTGGATTGGGTCTATTTGGTTCCCGTCACTGATGTGTGTGCTTTGCTCTTGATTTGGCGGAAGTGGTTGAAACAACAATTACATTGACTGCGTCTGTTGGTTTCCAAGTCGGAGATCAATAGCACAAAGCTGCCAGTGGCGGGGCTGCCATTGTTACAGATATCTCTGCACTGCTGTAATATTGTTGAGCTAAAATGGGGGATTCTCTCTCTGTCTCCATCTCCTGTGTGCGTTCAGCCTAACAATGCACTGCAGCGATTTCCTCCTTGCGCCTCTCCCCTCTCTCTCTCTCTCTCTCTCTCTCTCTCTCTCTCTCTCTCCCGCTCTCTCTGTCTCAATCACCCTCCTCCTCCTCCCCCCCCCCCTCCCCCACCTCCTCTCCCACCCCCTCCTCACACCGATCGCTCAACAAAATGCACGCGGCATACGCCAATGCCAGACAGTCCTGGGGTGGTGGGGAAGGAAAAAAAAAACGAGGAGGGTTTTCCTGCACAGCCGAGCCAAAGCTGAGACTCCACCTCTTTCTGTGTCATCTCCCTGTATTGATCCACCCACCTACCAGCTTATAGCTTGCTCTCTGTTCCCTCTGATTTACATCACCACATTTCACGTTTTTTTTCTCCCTTTTGAATTTATTTTCCATCAGCTCATCATTTCATCTCCAAAGATTTAAGAGGAAGCGGTGCCACTTGCGGAAAAATCTCACCTTCCCTCTCCATGACTTGTACTTGGGTCTCTCAACTCTCGCGCCGTACTTGAATCCTTTTCTTGCCAATCAACTCTCTTCATGCACTCTTGCTAGTGGCGTGCGATACTGCTAGATTTGGTATCAATGCTATATTAAATAGATACAGGGCCGAGTATCGCCAATACCAATACGACAAAATGTTTAAATGTGAATGAATTTTAACAACCTGTGTTTTTTTTTCTCATCCTTCGGATTATGTATTGTGTAGAATTTCTGCGTTTTAGGTAGATAAAGGTTACTTGTCATTGCCTGCCACACCTTTGTAGCAGAAGTCTTGATAAAGAGCAGCTTGTTTGGACTCCATTTCGGGGTTTTTTCTGCTTGAAATTATTGTCGTAATCATTTCATGAGATGAAGTAAAACAAAAAACATTTTGCTTCAACTTAATGGGCAACTCTGCAGTTGTTTAAGCACAGTCATCAATATATACAAATGCAATATCGAGACACAAATTTAAAGCATCGCTGTCATTACATTGATATTGATCAATACAGATACCAACATTGGTATTAGCATTAATCGATATTTGGATTGATTCGCCCACCACTAAATCTTACCGTCCCTCACTGTCTCCTCTGTACACCGGCTTCCCTTCTCTTTGCTGGGCACACACACACCTACGCGCGCTGCTGTCGTAGGTGTTTGCTGCGCTAAAAGAGGCAGGGACAGCTTGGACAGCGAAGGTGCGCGTGCGTTTTGTTGACTTGACATACATAGGGGGAGGAAGGAGGAGTGAGGAAGAGAGCGTGACAGATGGACGCTCGCACAGACAAAGGCAACATGGGCAGATGGGGGAGTGATGATGGAAAGGAGAGCAGAGAAGCGTTGAGTCATGTGCATGAGAGGTGTGAAGACGACGCGCTGCAAAGTCAAAGAATTGGCGTCTCACAGAACGGACAGAGGGAAGGACGGCAGTCCGACCGCCTGCAGTTGAAGAGTTTAACAGATTTAAAGAAAATCAGGCGTGACAAAGCAAATGAAGGGTTTAGATTTGACGCGGGGTTCGCCAGACACAACAATTCAGACACAATCCCCGCAGTCCCGGCCCTCCCTGCGTTTATATATAGATGTGTGTTAGCCCTCTCTGTCGGGTTCCCACTGGGGTGAAGGGAAATGAGGCTGCTGTAGGGGTCAGCTTGTCCTGTGTACTTTTTTTACTCACATACCCTGAATCGATTTGGTGGTAGGAATCAGGGGGATATTCTCCGATCTGTGGTCATGAAGATTGAGTGTACCGCCTTATTGTCTTCAACCCAACTCCCACGTGAGTTCGGAATTCCCCCTAAGAGCAAACATTTCTTCGAAGTAACCGTCTGACTCACTGTCTAACCGCATGCAGCAGCCAAACAAATGGGACATAAACCTAATTTTTCCGGATCTGTTTTATTGATTTAGGAATATTTCAGGTTATTTTCCACTGACTGTCAATTTGAGACTCTTTTGTACCAAAATGCTTCATTTAAAACCTAAATGCGCCAAATGTATTTTGGTAAAGTCAAGCAAAATTTCTTGCTTTGCTGAAAGCCACAGAATTGTCCCCACACACACACACACACACACACACACACACACATAGGGTAGCGACACGCGCCCGCTTCACATATGTGAAATGCACCTGTGACAATGCAGTGATCTACGATGGGGGGCCATCAATGTGAGACAAGGTCAACCACAGTGGGAAGGAATCCTTGACACTGATATCACTCATGATACAATGGCCTTTATTCACAGCGATGGCTGCTCCTCGCGACCTCCTCGGCTCTGACACATGTTTACATCAGTGCTAAAAAAAGACACAGCACAGCATTAAAGCGCCTCACGAAACATGACAAAGGCGACTAATGTCACATTCCTGTCGGCAACGTCTTGTTTTCTCAATGTTAGGCGATGACTGTGACGATGCGGTGATTCGTCTTTGTTTATTACCGTCTTTGGGAACACGCCCGCTCGCACTCATGCACACGCACAGACACACTTCTTAACCCTGTAATCAGTGCTTTCATGTACTTGTCACTATCTGTCCATCAGTTCCTGCTGCAATGTAGGTTGCACCCCAAGACAATGAATTACAGCTTTGTTTGCACTGTCTCCTTTCAGGCACTCTGAAGATTTTTCTACGTCAATGAATGAAAACTTCCAGCTACCAAGGTCGTTCTAAAAATTACATAAAAGGTCTTTTTTTGTTGTTGTTGTTCCTTGTCACCACTGGCCCTGCCCCTCTCTGTGACTATTCTGTGCTCCACTGAGCCCGACTGCTGCTTGTGCATATTTCACATGTACAAATTGAAACCATATGGTTCCTGACAGTGGGAGTGTTTGGGGTGTTGCAGCAAAAATGTAAAAAAAAAAAAAAAAATTGTAACTCAGGGGGAATGAGATGGCGGGGAAAGAAATAGAAACAGATGAAGGGTGAAAAAAAGATGTGGGGGGATTCTGTGTGTTTTGTTTCGAAGGATGAATTGGAAGTAGGAGGGTTGCAACAAAAGGGAGATGAAACAAATGTTGCTTGCAGTGCTCTCCAGCGGGCCACACTTATATGAGTGGGAGATGGAGTTTACTTGCATCATTAGTCAGCGCCTTGGGTTAGCAGCGCCTTATCTCTTGCTGGTGCACACTTTTTTTTTTGGGGGGGGGGGGGCGTGGCGTGATATATTTGGATGAGGGAGGGATGAGAATTCTCTCTGTGTGTGAGTGCACTCACAAAAACCTCACGTATACCAGGAGTTCCCAAATCTCTTCTATTATTTATCATCCTCTTTCCATCCCCTCTGCACCGATGCCTCATTCCCTCCCGCTCCAGCCCTCCTTCCTTAGACCACCATGGTCACTGCAATGTTCCTGCCCCATGAGGCGTCTGCTGTTCGCTCTACTGCAGAACCAGTGCATGCGTCTCGCTGTTGTTTTCATCCATCTCATGTCTGATTGGTGCATAGCTTGTCCGCTGTCACAGATTCAGGAGGGAATCTCCCTCCCTAGGGGCAATTAGGTCTGGCGCTGCACCGACCGGTTACGCGGGTCAGTCTGACACCTACTGGTAGCATTTGGATACTGCAGTTGCACAATTCTTTCGACTGGCGGTCAGGTTGGCAGGGGGGCAGTTTTTCCCCCCTTCTGGGTTCAGAATGACGGTACCATGTTCTGTCTTCAGAAATCCAATTTGCAGTCTTTTCTTGAGAATTTCCTTTGCCTTTTGTTATTCTCTATTTTCCCTTGGTATCCTATGGAATTACCTACATGAATTAATGTGTGTTTCTTTGTAAGATCTTAAATACTACATTCAATTTAGCCACTTTCATGTATGGCAACCATGGGAAAACAATTCAAAAGTGTAACATCATACCTCTCAGACTAAAGAAAAATATGCACATTCTTCCGTACTCGTGTTCCATGGCTTAGAAAAATTACATTCCACTAGGGTGGAACCAACAGAAAACGTTTACCTTTCATTCAACTGACTTCCCACTTTTCCTCTGCTGAAAAAATATGTCAGTGTAAGCGAGGGAATGAGAGAGGGAGAGAGGGAGAGAGAGAGAAACATCTGAAATGATCCAACATCAAGATGTGCCTGAGCGGTGATATACTGTGAGCAGGTAGTGACTCACACAAGCAGCAATAGGTGGGGAGGAACTCGAGACGGCCAAAGGGGGGGGGGGGAAGAGCAGCACACTGAGTGCAGACAATGTGGCGAAAAACAGAAAAAGGAAAATAACTGAAAAGGCTGAAAAGAAAGAGTGTAGAAGAGAGACTCTTTGGAGAGGGGGGAGGGGGGCTAGAGGTGAGGAAACACAGTTCACTCCAAAGTTTGGCTGCATTCCACACTGTCTGGACCCGAGAGCTCCCTTCTCTCTGCTCGATCTTTACTTTTTACACTTTCGTCACCATGATTTCCACCCGAAAGGCGTTACATGTGTGTCACTATAATGTCAAGATTCCCTCTATTTGTCAAACAAGAGCGCTGCTGGAATATTGCCTGGAATTTGGAACAACATCCAGCAGTTTTGACCTCTCGGCTCGCCATGTCACCTGAGTGAGAGCCAACAGCAGGGAATTTCTCTTCTGTCGGTGCAGCCCCGGAGTTGCCCTGGTAATCTCCGACAAGTGGAAGTCCAACACACGTTTTGTCCCAGTGGAAGTGGGGAGAGACTGGAAACATTCCTTGTGGGACAATAGGCTATCAGAGAGCCCCAGAGACCACTCCCTGTCGTTCACAGACATGAATGAGCCAGCAAAGGGTTACACAACACTCGCTGCAGAGGTAAAGAGATAAAGGGAACCTTGGCTTTGGTTTCATAACCTGAATAAAGCGCACCAATGCTATCCAGTGAGCTGTAAAGCAGAGGCATTACTGCAAAGAAACCATGACTCACTAAAAGGAGCATTTGCAAACCAAGAAGGAAAAAAAAGCATCACTTTAATAAAACCAACAGTCACAAACGTTAAAAAGAGTTGCCAGAAAGATGAGGCAGCATCACTGCTGAGAAGCTTTATCTGAATTATGCATTTGTCCTCTGTCTCCTTCTTTCTCACTTTAACAAATTTTGTCCCACTTTCACAGAATACACTGTGCATGTCATCACCAAATCTCTAAAAAATGAGACGGATAAATGTTATTGCTTGAAAATAGCATTCTCATTTGTCTCACCGTGTCTTGTGTGAAGTGTGAAACGTGTTAGCCACTACGAACTGCATCCACCGTAGTGTGACCAAACTAAACTGCCTTATTATCGCAAACTGTTCACTTTTTGAGATGAGTTTCCTCAGGAAGTAAAACCGCCTCTGACTGGCAGATGGCTTCATTTTCACAATATGATGAGCATGTATGTTAAGCAACTGAAATGTCATGGATTTTGTGATAAGACTAAGAATAATGATGGCCTGAGTCACCTAGCGGATGATGTGTGTGTGAATGTTCCGTTTGTGGCTGAAGCTAAGATATGAAGCAATAAAGAAGGCTGTCACAGGATGGGAGGTGTCATTTCACACCCTTTTGGTCAGGATGCAGTAAAAAAAAAATGTGCAAAAAGTCACAACCACACATACTGAGTGCCGACAAGTAGCCTTAGCCTCTACATCTCTAGCGTCCTAGAAAAAGGCGGCATGTAGGGCAGATGCGGTGATGTGTACCAACACTTGCCAGTCAATCTGATCACCAGCCTTAACTTGTTGAAGCATGTGCGGGGAAAGACACTTTTTACATTTTCTCAACCTTTAACAGCAGAACCCCAGAGTCTGGTCCTGTGCGAGCGTTTCACTTTCTTTTCGGCCGTTATGCCTTCTCGTGTTTGAAATCCTGACCGCCCTCGCTTGCCTGTGTCTAATCAAGCTCCTAGCCCCATTATCTTTCCCTCCCTCTCGCTCCCTCACTCCCTCAGCCTGACCTTACAAGGAGAGGCAACAGGGTTGATGTCATTGACTGAAGAATGCTGCAGGAATCCAGGGAGAGAAGGAGAGCAGGAGGAGGGGTCTGACTGCTGGACAGTTAATGAACACACACACGCTCACACACATGCTCTCTCTCTCTCTCTCTCTCTCTCTCTCTCTCTCTCTCACACACACACACACACACACACACACACACACACACACACACACTACGGGGGGGGGGGGGGGGGGGGTGCTGTTTACATAGTAATACACAAGTCTTGAGCCAAAGTCAAACGAGAAAGAACTTGTTTGGAAGGATGGTGTCATTCCTTTTCCAGACCGAAAAGCACAGGGGGAGGGTCTAATTGTAGGAACGGGGGAGAGGGAGAGAGAGAGAAAGAGAGAAAGAAAGAGGGGGAGAGAGAAAGAGAAGTTGCCATTACAGTCAACTCTTTTTACTCAGCTTGGACCAAGAGAAGGAGCAGAACAAAAGGAAGAGGGAGATCGGCAGTGCAGCTGTTTGAACAGGGTGGGTGAGTCTTTTGCATTTGCTGCGAGTTCGAACTCGATTTGGGATTTGCACTTTGATTGTTGCCGCGTGCTCCAGGTATTTACTAAGATTTTCACGCCCAGTGGCCCTAACTAAGCCCCTGACTAAGCTATACAACAATAAATGGAAGGGCTGCTGTGGTCCCTCCAGGCAGGGAATGGCATGTCAGTGGGGTGACAACACGCGTCGCTTGTACGTGTGTCATTGTCGCCGCGTTTCGTTTGACAATCCGTTCGTTGTGCTCAATGTTTATTCAATTGCCACCAAAGTGCGCTGTGCTACTACGCACACGCAGATACAACTGATAAAGCTTGTGGGCTATGCGGAAGCTCGAACAGGAAGTCCAGTTTGTAAAAGAAGAAGAAGAAGTTGAACAGGCTGGCTATCTTGCCATGCAGGCGTCTCTGTACATTCCGAAGGTTTAGGAGGAAAACACATACAGAGGATAGCACAAAAAAAAAAAAAAAGGCGCCTCCTTTACCCTATGCGGTAAGGTTAAAGGGGGGGAACGGGGCGGTGTTTCAACCCCCCCCTTTCAACTAACCAGCTAGCTAACCGCAGCTCGTGACGTTAACGGGGTTTCTCCGGATGTGTGTGCGCGCGAGCGAACGTCGGTCCCGCCGCTGTGATTGATCGCAGGCTCGCGAGGCGAACGTTCGGAAAGAAGAGGGTTTTGGTTGGGTGGGTGGTTGGTTGGTTGGTGGACGGCTCGCGCTCGCAGCAGGTCAGTCGCTGTCATTCGTGTCCGTGCTAATGTTGCTCCCGAGCGTTTGCGGTAGCGCTGCCGCAGGTCAGCATGGCAAAAAAAAAAAAAAAAAAAAACCATAGCGACGACTACGCAGAAACGCCGTTTACTGGAAATAACCACAAGGTTATTAATAACAGCCGCATTTATTTATTTATTTTGCCATTGTAGTTACTCCGAGTGAGTTTACTTAAGGCGAAAGCCGGCATTCTACCTTTATGGGCTTAGCTCGTTGGTGGTAAAAGCTTCTCTTGACGGAGAAATAGCCGTCTGTCATCATGTGCTGTGTTTGTGACCATTCATTCATTACCACATCAGCTGTCATGGTCCAGCATGTCCAACGTGGGTTAACCGACATGCTATCTACTGAATGGGACGCTACAGCGGGTGGAGCCCCTGAGTGTATTTGGCAACAATCCATGGCAATTTAAAGGCCCAAAGTTCTTGCCCAAAGTATTTTATATACATAAAGAGTGGATCTACTGAATGAGGCAGCCCATAATGAGCTACCAATGAAATATACTAATAAAGTATGTTTCTTTTTTTTTCTTTTTTCTTTTTTTTTCTACCCTGAGCTCACTATTCACTATTACAGGAGGTTCTTTGAGAATGAATTAAAATCTGTGTGTCTGTTGTTAGCTGACAGTAACATTGATAAGATGGACCCTCAACTGTGCCTGTGTTGAGCCGGTCTCAGAACTGGGTTTCAAGTGTGAAAAATGGAATGACCTAAATTGGATCTGACTGGCAAAGTCTTGTGTTCGAGAGGATGTAAATGGATTAATCGCATAATAATGTAATGTTGGAAAATTTGACAACAAAAAAAAATATTTTGTTGGAGGAAGCGCAGCACCAACATCAGTGGTCGGGCTTTAAGGAAGGGAAAAAAAGAAAACTTATCTAAGAAAACCCATTTCAAACAAGGTTTCAGTTTTGGTGAGTCTGAGGTCAGTGTGGGGGTTCATTTTGAAAAGACTGAGGTTGTGGTCGAGTCCTCGGTAAACTGGTTTTGCTAGAAGAATCAGCCACCCTAATTGCTGAGGAATGATGAGGCGTCCTCTTTAATGGCAACCTCCAGTTAAAACGCACAAGCAATTTAAGGGCGTTGCTGTTCCCAGTTTTAGGTCAGACTCCATAGCTGTTGCTCTCGCTTGTCTTATGACGGATGTCTTATGACATCTGCACAATTTGATAATTTTTTTGGGGGTGGGAACTCAACATGAAGCGCGTTTTCTTTTTTTTTTCTTTTTTTTTAAAACTGTGCTTTTACTTAATCATTTTGTTGTGGTCTGACAAGGGCGGAAAACTGGTGTTCAATGTATGGCCAGTGACCTGTAAGATTGGACTCAAAAGGGTTGTCTGTCCCGGCATTAGTGACCTCCTGGCCGAGACACGCTTTCCCAGAAACCGGGTGTGCTATTAATGTCAGAACAATGGAGAGTTTCATCAACATAACACTGGTCATTGATGCAATGAGTGTTTTGACATGGAAAGAGTGGGGAACTGCCGGAAAACAATACGAGGAGGGCATTGTGATAAATGGAAACGTAAGACTTTGTCGTTTTTCTTACTTCTTCATTTATTGTTTTTAATCTTTCCCAAGTTTTAATATTCGCCTTAGAATGTGCCAAACTTAATAAAGACTTTACTTTAACTTGCAACACTGTATTGTAAAAGAACAGGTTTTCTTCTTGAAAGAATGCAAGAAAAAATGTTTCCCTAATTTATCTAAATGTAAAGGTAGTTGACAGTTTATTGACAATAGGTTCATACTTCCTTTTGTTGGAAAAAGAAGAAGTGTTCAGTGAGTCACCGTGCCACTGGACTTCCATATATAACCTTATTTTAAAAAGCAGCAGCGGAGTACGCGAGTGAAGTTCCTCTCTGGTCATGAGCAGCTGCTGTTGTAAACTTTTTTTCCTTGAAAATAGCGCAGCATGCTCTGTGTCACGCATCTGCATGACGTAAACTCCCCTAAAAATGATCTTGTGAAATATGGCAAAGCACAGTGATGGGTAATGTGCTATACAAACGTTTTATTCTCCCTTGTTGGCACAGCCTGTGTGGTTTTTAATATCTCAAAAGGCAGTTTGGCTGGTTTGCATTTACTCTCTGGCCTGTTTGTAAAACCGTCCCTGTTCATTTAGGAAGAAGGCCCTCTGGTTTTGGAAAGGCTTTTTTTTTGTTAACTGCACCATTTATGTGAACTTTTAAAAGTCACAGAGAACAGTGTGTACCAGTAATTTGTATGTAGGGGCCCCCGTCTGAAACTTATACAGTTTCATCAGCCATGCCGTGGCCCACCACAGAACACAAGACCGTTAGGATGTTAATGCGTGCCAGATCACCTTATTCGCATTCGGTGAGAGAAACATTGACGGCAAGACGGGGGGAGCAAAGAAAATCACAGAGGAGCTGAATGGAAAGACGAATAGGAGGTGATGTCATCGTGTTTTAGTGCCAAGTATGTTCCTCAGCAGAGGGTCTCTGATGTCCAAGATCAGGTTTCAAGATAGATTTGCTGTGAGATGTCTGGAGCTGATCTCATGCTTTATAATCCCAGAGGAACGTATCATGAAACGAATGGACCCGGCCACAAGTTATTATCACTGTTGAATAATTGAGGACTGTGACATATTGTCTCTTGGTAACAAAGAGGTCCAAGTACCATAATGAAAAGTCTAAATCACCGTCTGCATGCGGCTCTGTGCTCCTTTAGAATGGCCATTATAAATTAAGTGTGCTGTTTTCAAGTACCGGTACTGTGTATTCATACTTCTGAAACTATGAGTCCAAGAGCTTTATCTTGTCTGCAGCCACTTGATGTATTGTTTTAAGTGTCCACATCCACTTAACTTGAAGTGGGCTTTGATACACTTCAATGAGGAGCCAGCTGTTTTCTTGAGGACTCTTTTCTCTGCCTCGTGACTTTATTTCTCCATTTGTGCAAACCTTTTTTTGTGTGTCTTGTCAAAATTGTATATTTTTCCCTCTTAGATGTCTTTGAACCTCTCACCATTTTGTGGAGGAACCTATAAACTAATTTGAGTGCTACTCCAAAGTGAAGCGATCGTGCAAGCTGCTTTTGTGACTGAGGGTTCATACTTTTTGAATAAATCTGATGCTCTTAGATATTTGGTATGCCATTTAATATATGATGTTGTGTTGTAATTAAAAAAAAAAGCATGATCTCACCATATTATGTTCACAGTATCTGAAGCTGTGGCTGAGATGGCCTATTCATCAAAACAGAAATTAGAAAGTGCGATGTTCCTGAGTGACACCGGTGACTCATAAAAGCACGTTTGAGACGAGTCAAATCACAAAATGAGAAAGGCGAACACCCACACCTGCCCTGAAGACATGCTCTTTATGGACATTAAAAAGTCAACGTGTTCAAAGTCAGTACATCCCGATTTTATTTTAAATGAAGGCCATGCTTCCTTCATATCCTTGATGCTTGCTGTGTCATTAACTCTGGGGATTCTCAGCAAGGCCTTTCTCGTCCTGTCAGAACTTGAACTGCGGCCTCCAGTCTCCCGACAAAGTGGAATGACGATGAATCACTGAAATACCGCTGTTTCTTAGCTGCCTCAATCCTTTGACTATCATGGCAACAGCGGCCTGTGTCTGCGTCAGGAATCCCAAGGTGCAGTGTCACACATGCCTTGTTTTTTTTGTTATGTTTTTACTTGAACTTTGATTTGTATCTAAAAAGGAGCTTTTTTTTTTTTTTTGAAAATGCAGTTGTTCATGACTGTTATTCATCGAAGCTTAAGCCCTTCACGTTTTAATCTCATTTTGAATATAATGAGAAAGTTTGCCGTGGTGATGCAGCTTTAAGGGCAGCTCTAAACTTTTTCTGAACTTGAGTTTAGCTAAGTCGCAACCATTGAAGTGGCAGGAGACTTTGCGTGTTGTGGATCATTTAACCAATCCAAATGCGTCTATCATCGTGGCTTTTGACACTTCTGGAATATCATTGTCAGTATATCTTTCATTTTTAATCAAAGATATATTGACAATGAAAGATATATGCACTATATATATTGAATTTAGAACCTAAATGCTGGACAAAATTGTGGTGAAATATTGTTAGCCTCATAGCATAATTGCCTAAGTCATTTTTGGTCAAATTGTGATATCTGCCGAATTGTACCAATGCGCTTGCTAAAAAATGTGTGTTTTTTTCTTGTTTTCCGAAAACGTTCAAATATGACTTAGACAACTATGCTATTAGGCTAACGATGTATTGCAATGTATTGCAATGGAGAACCCCCTCCAATTTGTGATTGTATTTGCATCCAATACTTTGTTGTGCTGCGAGTGCACGACATTCATCTTATTCAGACTGTTGAGGGCTTCATAAACAAATCCAGTTGCTGGCTTTGTGGCTACTAATGAATTTCTGCCAAGCATGTGGAACTGCGGGGGGTGCATTGTAGAACGGTTTGTCAAACAGCTGCACAGAGCGAGTTGACACAGCCAGTGTATGTTTGATGGAGAAGAAGATTGATGCGCTTTAGCAAAGGTCAATGTTTGAAGCCGGCGGCCTTCAGGGAAAAGTGTTGAGATTCTCTGGAAGAACCTCGTCGGAGACACTAAAGTAGCCCCGACATTTGTTTAACCACCAACAGGTGTGAGGTAAATATTTGAGCTTTTTTTTTTTTTGATGCACATAGCGTGAAAATGTTAGAATATGTGTTATCAACTCTCTCATTCAGACTGGTCTCCCTCTCACTGCTGGGTTTATGACCTCATAAACAGCAATGTGTTGTTCAGTTCAAATATTCGTGGGCAAGGGGAGTGCCGCTGTCTGCTCTGTGCGCATGACTCAGGGATGTTTTCACACTCTAGTCTCTCGCTTCGCTTTAGAGGAAGCATCTCAGCTTGTTGCAGGTTTTTTTTCTGATTGCCTTCGGAAATGTTAAGAGATGTTGAAACTCACAATACACTGGGTCTAAAAAGTGTTTGTAAAACTTTGGGAATCTTGCTGTGGACCTGTTTTCAACATCATAATAAGCCCGTGTCACCATTTCCATTTTGCAGCGAATGGATTAAAAGTTATTGGTACCCCTTGGAAAAAATAGCTAATTCACAAAGTATTTAGCAACTGGTTGCTATGTTCAGTGTAGTCGAACTTAAGACGTCACTTAAACTGGTTTCAGCTTGGATCTCGTTGGAAATCAATTCAATTGTGACCGTCAGATTCCTTCCAGACGTGTCATCGCCGTTCATTATCCCGAGCAAACATTCTACATTCTTGCACAGTCAAGGATTAAAAGCACTTTGACCTCAGTCGGCTCGGTGCTGTTGGTTTCATCAGAATGGCAAATATTTTCGTCTCACTATATCTCCTTCTGTTCTTCTCAGATAGACACAGCGACATGGAGGACTCCAGCGGTAACAAGCCATACGTGGTGACCTCCTCCCTCAACTTCAAAGTCACCGCACCTTCCTTCTACAACCAGCCAAAGAAGTTTGCCTCCGTAGCACCGCCGAGGCCCAAAAGTCAGACTCCTCCCTCAGGTCCGTCGCCGACACCAGTGGGCACAGCCGTGATTGGCTTTGTGGGAGACATGCCTCCACCGCCGCCTTCGCTCCCTGATGGTATTTGCATTATTTATGTCTTTCTTGTGACCATTTGCAGTTTTATCTCGCGAGCAGCCTTGCCTTCTCCCCGCCCCTGTGGATTTTTTTTTCCTGCACTGCTGCATGCAGAGCATCATGGCTCAGAATGGAATAGAATGTTTTGTCTTGGGCTGTTTTTAGTGCTCACTTGCTGTTTTAAATACACTGAGTCCTCACTGTTGTGAATTCATCACCATAGTTGGAGAATAACATCTTGTCACTGATGGCCACTGATGGAGCTGCTCAACAGAGGGGTTGCTTAGATCAGTGTTTTTCAACCACTATGCCGAGATAAGGTCAGGTGTGCTGATAAACATTATCCAATTTCTCTCAATTGGCCTAAAAAAATAAAATAAAATTGCATCGTCAAGTGACTGTGTATATAAGCCTTTTTTCCTCCCAGTATATCAGCTTTGTGTGCCTCTAAACAGGCCCAGGTTTCTAACATAAGTGAAGAGACTATATGCTCATTATTCAGCTAAAAATTGTCATTTTATAATCTTTTGGCTGGTGGTGTGCCATGGGATGTTGTTAATGTAAAAAAAAAAAATGCGGTGGCCGACATGAGCCAAACACAATACAACTGTCTAATGCGCCTTAGTTGGTGAAAACAGCTGCAGGTATGGAAACAATGCAATTTCACAAAGACAAGTCTAAACAAGGTAGAAAAAGAGGACTGTGGTGCAAATGGAAAAAATGTGCTGCAAGACATAAAAACATACACTTAATCATCAAATGCGCTGCAAACGGAGAAGCGATGCAAAACACAACGGCTGCAAACCAAGAAAACACATGCAAATGAAAAATAAACACTGCATAAACTAGTCACTACAACGGAAGTGCTCCAAACCTGCAGGGGGCGCTGTTAGCAGAACAGCTCAACATCAGGAATTGTATTTTTTTCATTTGCACCACAATCCTTTTTTTTTTTTTGTACCTTGCTTAGACTTGTGTTTGTGAATTTGCATTGTTTCCATACCCCGAGCTGTTTTCGCCAACTAAGGTGCATTAGGCAGTTGTATTGTGTTTGGCCCTTGTCGGCCACCGTAAAGATGTGCTGTGAATCAAAAAAGGTTGGAAAGCACGGCCTTAGATTGTGTTTATTCTCTGTTGCTGGAATAGAGAAGTAAGCTGCATTATACATGGCAAAGATTCCTGCGTTTTTATTTTCTCCAATGAAGAATTGCACCCTGCTGCTATTCTTCTCTTTCCACTTTGCTGTTTTTTCTGCCGGTTTTGGTTTTTTTGGCAGTTTCCCGTCGTTTGTGTTGCTGTTGAACTGGATGATTGATGCAAACTGCAGAAGCCGTCCGCTCACAGCTTCTCATAACCAAATGGGCCTTCCTCGTTTTTCTGTCAGACTTCCCTCCCCCGCCTCCTCCCCCTCCCGCGGAAGACGACTTGCCCGCCCCTCCCCCAGACTGCCAGTCCTTACCCGGCGCCTCCGACGCCCCCCCTCCCGCCTTCCCTGCCCCGCCCCCAGTGGCCGATGACCTCCCGCTGCCAGCTCCCCCCGAGGAGAATGTCTGTCTGCCCACCTCTCCCTCTCCGCCCCCTCCCCCGCCCCCTCCGCCGCTACCTGCGTCCGGCACCAGCGTCCCCAGTGTCGCCGGGACCCCCCAGGTGAGTCACGATGAAAATCTTCATTGCGGTTGCTCCGCTTGTCTGCATGCTCCACGCACTCATTGTGTGTCACTGCGTTGCGTCACCGGGATGCCGGACGTCATTGTCGCGGGTCCTCGCTGAGCCCAACGAGCGTTGGCGAGGAAATGCTGGCTATTGAGATTTCTCTGCAAATGATATTAGCATTAGAATGTACGTCATGCATCAAACCGGATTACAGCTCATTTCCATCACTAAAATTGTTATTAGGAATGCAACAAATGGCTTTTTTTTCCTACATGGATAAAAAACAAAAAACAAATACCAGTTGTAGAGGTTTATGTTGCTACTGTGAAGTGCTGATCATGAGTACTCTAGTGAAACAAACCTAAAAAAAGAACTAATTAGCCTTGAGGCCACCTTTTAACCAGGACTTTCTTTCGCTTTCTCATCCATCTTTCATTCTATCATTTCTCATCCAACCACTGGTGCATGAGTGTGTCTCTCACCTCACCTTCATGAGCAAATCCTGCTCCTTAATGGCTTCATCCTGTTCCGTTGAGTTATCGAAATGACTTTATCTCTTCCCCTGCCAGAGAACGTTTGAGAAGCAGACGAGTTTCGACAAACAGCTCGACTCTCTAACCGACCTTCTGTCTGAGATGGAAACCAGAGGACCGTTTAACCCAAAGGTAAAAAAACAAAAAAAACAAAGGGTTCAGATACCGAGTATGCTGGAGTGAAAGAAAGATTTAGAGGGGCGATGACGGCATTGCGTTGATTCATAGGAGTCACAGGAGTGAGTCACGCTCAGGGGAAGAAATCAAGGCAGAAGGTAGGTCAGTGGAGGTAGTTTGGAGCGCTGCCAGCTTGGCTTCATTAGTTTCTCTTCATCTGTTCGGATGATGAAAGGCTCATTGATAGGTGGACGGCGCACACGCACACATACACGCGGTCGGTGTGCCTACCTAAAAGTGAATACGCAAGTGAGTTTTCAAGGCAGAGACCACTTTCAGAGAGAGAGAGAGAGAGAGATGCACACCGAAATTGAGCGGAGAGCATGGAAGTGTGATGGAGCCAGTGTGTGCTGCCAGAGACCCAGGGAGCGGGCCATAAATGGAGTGTGTTTTTCTCCAACTGGGACGTACTGGATCAGGGCAGAACAATGTTGGCTCGGGACCACAAAGTAAATATCCAAATGATGTAGCACTTCTGATCATTTTAAACCGCGGCGCGCTCCCAGAATTTCCTCAGATAAAATCAACTTCAGTCAATGTGAAGATACTATCTGCATGGTGACTCGGCACCATGTGATACATTTATAAGCCTGTTTTTTCTCCCCTTTTTGTTTTTTTGTGCTTGTTTTGAGGTGAAATACTCAGAGAAGTGACTCACTTTCCATTAACGCTGCTGCCGCCACACTTCTAACTTCTAACTTCTCTCCACAGTTGCCAAACCAATTCCCCGCAGCACCAGCAGCACCCAGGCCTTCCGCTCCCCCTCCAACCGCTCCCAAACCGGCGCTCTCCTTCCTCCCACCCCCGGAGATGGGAGACCGTCCTCCTCCTGCACCCTGGGCCGAGGAGCTCAGAGCCAGAACCAACCGACATGCCAATCACAGCAGCTCCGGGTCAAACGCTGCCAAGGCCCCGCCCGTGGCCCCAAAGGCGGCCTTCGGAGGGAAATCGTCATCAGCCACCCTGGCACAAAAACTGACCCACAACCTGAACCAGGGCACAGCCCCGGTCCACGTCGCGGCGAAGCCCTCGCCTCCCCCTGCCAGCAGCTCCTTTCCGCCACCTCCTGCAGCTCCTCCTGCAGCTTCTCCTGCAGCTCCTCCTGCAGCTTCTCCTGCAGCTCCACCTGCACCGTCTTCTTATCACATCAAGACTCCCCCCTTTGCCAGTCAGGTGAATGCAAACCAAAGCCCCCCTGCTGCCGTGCCTCCTCCTCAACCCAAGACAATGACGTCCCCCAGCTCCCCTTATAACCAGCCAATGAAATCTCCCCCTTCCTCAATGGTAGGTTGTTGCCTTTCTGCTGCCCACGCAGACATTTTTTTCACACCGTTTATATAGTATACAAACACAGGAAGTTAAAGTAGCGGCATGTTCACCGGAGCAGAATTTTTACCTCTCCGCACAGAGTGTTTTTCAACGTGGACTGCTCAGTCGTGAATAACAAAACGCTCTATAGGTCCTCTTGTAGGAGCCACATGTGAATAATGCAAACATTTGTACTGACGTCTGTGTCTTATTTTTACACGCAGCCTTCTCCTCCTGGCCCAGTTCCAATCCCAGGTGGAGGTGTCCCTCTCAATATGAAGGAGGTGGAGGAGTTGGAGAGAATGACCCAGGAGTTCATCAAAGACATGGACAAAAATGCACCGGTCATCACCTCCGCTCCTACAGGTACATCGATATAAGCAGCGGCTGCTGTTAGATACGGCTGATGATTTAGAATGTAGAATTAACTTTGATGTCAATGTAAACTAGTTTTTACTGTTAATTTCTATCCAGCAATTTAAAAAATATAAAACATTTCAAAAGACCAAAGCAACGTTACAAATGCTTTACTTTCTCTCACTAATCCACCTTTGCCATTTCAGAGGTGTGTGGGAAGTGCGGCGAGGCTCTGTCCCGCACGCAGCCTGCCGTCAGAGCCATGGACAAACTCTTCCACTCCAACTGTTTCTGTTGCATGAGCTGTCATCGCCCCCTGCAGGGCATGCAGTTCTACGACAGGGATGGCGGCCCTCAGTGTGAGGACTGCTACGTGGTGAGCAAGTTGTTTTTTGATTGTCAATGGCCAAAACTACACATTACGCAGCATTTAGAATATGAAAGGGATGGCTGCGTTCACAAAAATACATTAGAATTATATTTTTGTTTTATATTAAGAGGCTGCTCAGTATTTCTATCCTTAGTTTGTATGAAAAGTGAAGAGTCTAGATTTTGAATTTGTCAACTTGACCAAGAGAACACATGTACCTCCCACTCAATCATGTCTTTTCTTGCGTCTCCGCCTTAGAGTTCCCTGGCGGTGTGTTCCCGATGCCAGGAGAAGATCACCGATCGTGTGCTGAAGGCAGTCGGCCAATGTTTCCACGCTCACTGTTTCCGCTGTAGCACCTGTTCCTGTGTCCTAGAGGGAGCGCCTTTCATTACGGATGACAACAACAACCCCTACTGTGTTCAGGATTACCACAGGTAGATGGCAAATGCAATGTTTGTTTGTTTTTTCCAGTGATTACTTAAAGTGTTTAAAACAATGTTAAAGACTGTCCATTTCATTTGGCTGTGAGACTTGGTTTTACGAACTAACAGCCACTTTATTCTTGCAGGCGTTTCTCCCCTCTGTGTGTGAGCTGCAATGAACCCATAGTTCCTGCCTCGGGCAGCGAGGAGACGGTCCGAGTTGTGGCTCTGGAAAAGAACTTTCACCTCAAGTGTTATCGTTGTGAAGTGAGACATTTTATCAGACCATTTCACCAAAAAGAAAAATGCATATTGTTTTGAATCACTGCCTGAAAAGTAACAAATCTTCTAAAAACAAAAAACTAATCACACTTTTTTTTTGTCCTGCAGGACTGCACTCGCCCTCTTTCCATAGAGGCGGACGAAAATGGCTGTTATCCCCTGGATGGTCGGATCCTGTGTATGAAGTGCCACACTAAGCGAGCCAAGCAGGCTGCACAATGATTGGCTGACGCAGCATCACTCAGATTAACCATGAACCAAATCCAAAAGCACAGGATTTATTCAGCTGTCGGTTTTTGCCCTTGCAAACAGGGCTTTAGTCGGTTATATGTGCGCAGGTGCGAGCGTGAATGCGCTGTTGGCAAAAAAAAAAAAAAAGTATGTCTGCATGCAATTCCAGTGCAGCACTTCCCCACAAATCTTTTATTTTGGTGCAGAAGTAATGTACTGCATTGAAATCGACATCCATTATTTCTTTATGCCAACTGTCCAAATCCAAATGCTCATGTAGCCTTTTTTTTATGTGTTCCTGGACGTTTTGTGTGCCAATATTATGTTTACACGAAAACAAACAAAAAAAAATCTAGCATAACTTGCACAAAAAAACAATTTGGTGAAAACGAGCAGTCACTCAAATATGAACATGCCTTTCTCTGTAGTAATGTTAGTCGTAGCAACAGTGTATTGAGACGTTTCCATCCCAAGACTAAGACTAAGGCTTGGCTGGTCTCTTTCCCTATAAACCCTGTACCTGTGTCAGAGGTACTGAGGCTGCTGCTGCTGCCGCCGCCGCTGCTGCTGCTGCATTGGAAGATGGTGTCGGGGAGCGTCCCTGCAGCTCTCGCCACTCGGAATAGCTCTTGAGCATATCTCTTAACGTTGTGCCTAAATGCATGGTAAATGATGTTTTCCTGCATAAGAAGTGCTTCATATCAGCCAATCTTCTCCGATAGCATTTTAAAGTCGCCTAGGGCTAAACATTGACTGCAAAAACAAAAAAAAGAAAAGAAATGGTTGAAATGGTGAATGTTGCTTGTAGCTCTTGTGATGTGAACATTATCCTTTGAATTATGTTACACTGCTTCCTTATAATGTACAGCGTAAGGGCAAGTTAAGAGCCAATATCCACTTTGGGTCCCCTCCTCCTGCCTCATTAAAAAGCTGATCAAACAGTCTATTTGTAATTGCATGCTCTTCGAATGCACAAAAATTTTAAACGAGCACAGATTTGATTTAGTCATCTGTTTAACAGTGTACTTAGAAATACTTTAGTTGTCAGCACAATGGCTGAGAACAGGACCTATTACGTGATTGTTGCACAAGAACATAGTGAAATGAGATACCCTTTCAGTGTCATCATGGTGCCGCACATGATCAATTTAGCTGCATAAATATAACTTTTGAGCATAAGTTTTTGCTTCTTTTTTTTTTTTTTTTTATTAAACTTTCCTGAAACCTCTTGCTTTAAATATTATTTATAGACATTCTCCTTGAACAAAGTATTAATATTACATGTGGCTTGTAAATCCTGACCTGATAGCCTGATATAGGTCTGTAGAGGCATTAGCTTGACGCTTAGATGACATGTTATCAAAATAGTGACCAAGCACGTCACAACGGCAAGACGAGAGCTGAAGTGACATTTTCGGCATTTGTGACTCGTTTGGTGATGACGTGTTTTTATATTTTCAATCAATACCACTCTGTTCTCCACTATTCATCTTGTTTACTTCATACTGTTCATGTTGGTTATATACTCACGCATTGTTGTCCTACTACTACGTTTCATTTTGTTGTCATGGAGATTTGCATTTTCTGCTGTTACATTCTCCAAATTCCTTATTGAGCCTTGTTTTGCACCTCCAGAAATCCATTCCTGAGTTCTAGAATAGTAAGTGCTCGCGCTGAGCCGGGTGCACTCTTCACTCCAGCATAACAAACATGGCAATAGTTGGTCCCAGTGCATGCTAGCTTTGTCTGTGGTGGCATGGCTTGTGGTATTTTGTCCTGTTTGTAATGAATTGAATTCCCCCGTGGCGGCCCTGCCTTTGTCATCACTATGTGATTTTACTTATGATGATGCCCTCACACTTTCATAAACCTTTTTCGAGGAGTTAAATCATGACGTGTTTTGTGCAGATAGCCTTTCATTTAAGTTTTTTTTTTTTTTTTTTATACGTCTTCTTTTTTTTTTATATGTGTGAATGTGTATATGTTAGAATATTTTATGTAGCCTTTCTTCTTCCTTTGGCTATATCAAAAATAAAGAGGTTAAAGCCAACCGTTTTTTGTTTTTTTGTTTTTTGTTTGTTTGTTTGTTTTGTCTGTTATCTCCTTTCTCTTTTCTGTGAAACTGAAAATCCAGATCTTTCGAGTACTACTGATGCTAAACACAGGAATATTTCCATGACAAAAAAAAATAGTGCCCGCAATGAATATAAGCAAATAGCCAGCGACATTTGCCAGCTCAGTAAAGACACCTCATTGCCTCCGACACAAATAGAAAGTCTTATTTTTGTTTTTTGTGACCACATTCAGTCTGTAGTCAACTGTCATGTGACGCTCGAGAAACGTGTATCTCACTCCCGGTACGCAGCAGCAGACTACGTAGAACTGCTCTATCAGTGGCCAACAGTCATATGTTACGCTGATAATGACGGCAGTGTTTTGTGCGTGTGTGCAAGCCAAGAACTTTGCGCTGCATGAGAGCACATACATGTGCCTTTCACTGGAGTGGCTTAGCCCTCTGCTTCTTATTTTTTTTTTTTTGTATTATTACCGAAAGAGGCGTCGTGAATGCAGACACACAAGAGTGCTGTGTCAAGTGTGTCAACATCTTTCCCGCTGTACGGCAGGAGGAGCAGCTGTTTTTTTTTTTTTTTTAATTATCATTATTATTATTATTATCTCCTGTGTCGGAGGAAGCGAGGAGTGAGTGATGGGAAGAGATAGAGAGCCGGGGAGACTGACAGCCGTTTGACGTCGGCTGAAGATCACACGTGAGGTACAAACAGATGCAAGTCGCTGGACAAAACAAACAAAGAGCAACACGTCCATCTTCTGAGAATGAGGGAAACCGTCAGGGAGCTTGAGGTAGGACACTGATTTTGTTGCCCTAGCTTTGACATAAACACATGGATCATATATTGGGCTGCATTGGAACAAAGTATGTTACTGTAAGTCCCTGCAACGTTGTGTAACTATGTAACTGGTTAATTAATGGTATACCTGATAGTAACATATAGAACAACTTGATCATGAAAACAGAAAAACTACAGTGCAATGTTACTTTAAATTCCTAAGACTGTGATCACATGGTGAAAAGTTTTATTTATGTTTTGGTCAGGGGATAATCCTCCGGTGATTCTGGATTTCTAGAAATCACTGTTGATTTGATGGCATTCAAATTCTTGAGATTGTTGCTCTTTTTAATTTAAGCATTTTTACCAAATATTCTGATATAATTGTAAAAAGAAAATCAATGGACAGTGGTTGCTCTTCCACTGATGACACTATAACCAAGGTCTAAGATCAATATTTTTTTGTTTATTTACAGCATTTCTGTGTCTAGATATCCACTTTTACATAGCAATATAAGAGAAACTTCATTAAATGTTGTTCAAAAATATGTTATGTGTTTGCCTTTGACCCAATTAGTTGTTTTATTGTTTGCTCTTGTTTCTTGTTGTGTGGCCTCAGTTATCAGTCCAACCATCACCGCAGCCTGAACCTGAAGGGAGGCTTCGGCCTCCACCTCTGTTACAGCTGGCAGTCTCCACCCAAGACCCCCCTGTGGCTGATCAACAGCTCCAGACCGACCTGCTGCCGCTAGAGCTCCAGCAGCGAGCGAAGCCGCTCTCCATCAAATATCGACTGTTGCTTGGGGTGCTTTTAGGATTTTCTGTATGTGCCGCCATTGTTGCACTAATTTACTTTGTGCATTTTCAAGGAAGAAGTCATCATGCAGACGGCGGTGGGTGCCCGGAGGAATATAAGATTGAAAATAACAATTATATAATAATGAAGAAAATTTCATTTAGTTTAACTCTTTTGTCATTTCTTCCCATGCAGGGGCTCCATGTCTCTCCCCGGCTTGTCAATGGGCCTCAACCCATCTGTCCAGGTCAGCAGATCCCTTCCAGCACCCTTGTGATTACTTTTTGTCCACGTGTACATTAAACAAAGTGGGGAGACAAAGCGGTCAGGACGCCGCCGCACATTCAGGGAACCAGAGGGAAGAAGTCACGACGCCACAGGAGAGAGCACAGAGTCGACAGACACACAAAGGCCTCGGAGAGGAGATGATACCAGACAGGAAATCTCTGCTGCTGCTGCATCTCCGAGATATTTTGGGTAATGACACTGGACCTCTTTTGAATTTCCATCAAACTTCGGCAGACCTGAGCTGTGCTTGTTTCAATTGTTTGTTAGAATCTAACGACAGTCCGGGGAGAACGTCACTTCAGAAGGCCAGAAGGTTCTATCAATCCTGTTTGGACACAGAGGCCATAGAGAAAGCCAGGGAAGAGCCCTTCTTACAACTCGTACAGACGGTAAGCTGGATCTCATGGATGGATAGATGGATAGTTCATCCAGATCAGGGATGGGCAAACTGCGGCCCGTTAAGCTTTTTAATCCGGCCCGCCAAACTTGAAGAAATTATATTAATAGTAATGCAGTGGGGCTTCAACGACACATATTTTGTTTTAACTTTATTTTGGTTCATTTTCAAATGACTTTAAAGCAGTGGTTCTCAAACTTTCTCTGTCACGCCCCACCTTGGAGGAAGAAAATTTTTCTTTCCCCAAATTTGACGTGGCTGTGTCTTGAGGGATGAACCTGCAAGTGGCCCAATGTCTCTTTTGACCCCATAGACTTGCATGGCATTAGGGTTAGCGATAAGGCTGGAATTAGGGTTAGGGAATTAGGGTTACTAACCCATTCATTTCACATTCTTTTCACTTTTCTCTTTCATTCATTCATTTTCCATACCCGCTTAGTCCCGAGCTCAGGGTCACGGGGGTCTGCTGGAGCCTATCCCAGCTGTCTTAGGGCGAAGGCAGGGTGACACCCTGGACAAGTCACCAGTTCATCGCAGGGCCACATCGAGACAAACAACCATTCACAGTCACATGCACACCTACGGACAATTTAGAGTGTTCAATTGACCTCACATGCATGTTTTTGGAGTGTGGGAGGAAGCCGGAGAACCCGGAGAGAACCCACGCAGACACGGGGAGAACATGCAAACTCCACACAGAAAGGTCCCAGGCCCGGAATTGAACCCACAACCTTCTTGCTGTGAGGCGGCAGCGCTAACCACTGCGCCACTTGTCGCCCCACTTTTCTCTTCATTTATTCTTTAGCAAATTACTCTTTGTGACATCAAATCCTGAACATTACTTTTTAAACAAGAATACTGTCACTTTTCTGCTGTGCAAATCGTCGTTTTCTCTCTTGTGTCCATTTAACCACCAACTATCCTTTTCTTGTTCACCACCTAAGCTGGGAGGCTGGCCAGTCACACAGAATCGGACCGATTTCAACTCCACCCTTGGCCTGCTGATGAGGGAATATGCCACTTTTCCATTCTTCAGCCTGCGTGTGGGACCCAAGGAGCCAGGGGAAACTGCCAATGGGGAAAATAAAATATACATACAGGCCAGTTGCATTCGGCATCCATGTCCCGTCCTGGTGTCGGGGCTAAACGACTGAAGAAAGTTGTCACCGCCTTGAAGCACTTCTCTACTTCTCCTCTTTGCTAACAGATTGATCAGCCTGACTTGTTGATCCCTGTCCAATGGAACAGCCATGCAGAGAAGTCTCAATCCAATAATCAGGTCCATTGATCAGTCCAGGCCTCTGCTGAGATGGCTCACCATCCAGTTGGACTGACAGTATCTTTTCTCTGACGTCCTTCTTTCAAGGCAATACGTCCTTTCTTGGCAACATGGGAGCGCTACCTGACACTGTTGGGCTTCCAGCCCATGACTTGGATAGTCCCCGTGGGAATGTTTACCTCCCTGTCGTCGGAGCTCGCCGTGGCCACAGCGCCGCTGCCCTATCGGCTGTCCAAAGGGCTGCTGTATCAGAACATGACCATCAGAGAGCTGCAGGTGAGAGAGGTGAAGCAGGGCGCACTGTCCTGTCCTGTACTGTCCCCGCTGACTCTCCCACAGGTGTCAAAAGTATTCACATTCTGTATTTAGGTAAAAGTACAGATACTTGTACAAAAAATACTCAAATTAAAAGCATTGATCCAACTCCTTTACTCAAGTAAGAGTAAAAGTCAGAAAGTACAGGTTCTGGAATGTACTAAAGTAAAATGTAAAAATAATTTTTATTTGCCATTAATGAAACAAAACATTTGTTGATAATGTTGCAAAAGTAAAAAAGTTGTGACAGAATAATCTGGACTGAAGTGACTAGAGGTCAGAGGTCAAGGATCTTGCATGAGCATCTAGATTAACATGAACCAATGTTATTTTCTACATGTTTACTTTTTCACAATTAAAGTTCTTGAATCTCTTTAAAGCAAAGCATTTTTACTTTGTCACTTCCCACCTCTGGACTCTACCCATGTCAACGTGGCAACAGAGCCAGGCGCCCGCCATCGACTGGCTCGGCTGTCTGCAGGCGACCTTTCATCCACATCCCGTCACCCAGGACGACCTCGTCCTGCTGCACAACCTCCCCTACATCTTGCAAATGTCCGGCATCATCAGCAAGTGGGCCACGACGCACGAGATGAGCTCAAGGTATTGTGCGCGCGACGCACAGCCGTGACCCCGCGAGTCAGCTGTTTTGACCTTTGACATCTCTCTGATTCCACTCAGCAACCCGCTTCACTGGTACATGGTCCTGCATCTGCTGCACACGCTGGTGCCTGCTCTGGACTCCAGGTTCTCTGAGACAGCAAAGAATTTGTCCGTGGCCTTGGGCAGTACTGAGGGGGTGAGTTCACACACACACACACACACACACACACACACACACACTTTTACACACACTTACACATACACACACAGCCCTCAGGCAGAACAAAAT
This sequence comes from Nelusetta ayraudi, assembly GCF_046127955.1. Classification (NCBI taxonomy): domain Eukaryota; kingdom Metazoa; phylum Chordata; class Actinopteri; order Tetraodontiformes; family Monacanthidae; genus Nelusetta; species Nelusetta ayraudi. The sequence continues at coordinate 5,108,332 of NW_027466113.1, forward strand.
GAGGGCTTTTTACGCTTTCTCCGCTGCACAGGTCTCGCCCCGCTGGAAACGTTGTGTGTTGGACACTGAAAGCGGATTTGAGCAGGTGCTGAAAAACCTTCTCAGTGAAAAGATGGCCCACAGAGAGGTCAGGAGCCTCTGCTGCTGCTGTTGTTGTTTCATTTGAGAGATAACAAAACATGCAATCATATTTTTGTTTTCACGACTCAACAGGCAACAGAGATGATGAGAAATGTCTTTTCATCCTTCAAGGCAAAATTGCAAGAGCAGAGGTGGACAAATAAGTCAGTCCAGATGGTCATAGAAAGGGTAGTGTGCAGAGCAAATACTGGTTGTGTAACTTTTTTTCCATGTTAATTTTATTTTTTTACTGTGTTGATGTTAAAAAAAACAAACAAAAAAAAAAAAACCTTTGTGCCTGCAGGTGGAGTCTTTAAGTCCCAGACTTTGGACAGCAAAAGACACATCTGGTGAGGCTGAGCTTGACCTTATTTTCTCTAAGGTACGTGCCTAACCTCCACTGTCTCAGGTTGCAGAAAGACTGGAACCTTCTGGTAAATTATCTAAATTCACAACGTAAAGGACACACACGACTGTACAACTCTCGTACCTTCAGGTCGGCACGCAGAGCTTTTTCTCCAACTACATCCAGCTACTGTCTTCCCGGCAAAAGAGGCGTGTCAAGCTGTTGAGCGAGCGAACGGAGGCTGCCGATGTGTATGTGTCTCCGCTGCCTCCAGTCATTAAGTTGAACAATGTTAAAAAATAAGTGAAAACGATTTCACATTTATGTCATATTTCCGTCTTCGCTTCAGTCTGTCGGTCGCACCTCGTCTCCTTGGTAATGAGCTTCTCTTTCCCATGGGGATGTTCGCCCCTCCTCTCTTTCATCCCACCTACCCGAGGTAAAGTCTCTTTTAGAAACCACTTGATATGGTTTCTTTTAAATTGTTCCTCCTCATCTACCTGACGGCATGTGCGAACACAAATGAATCACCAGTGTTTTCTCTTTTCTTTTGAACAGGGCTTTCAATTATGGTGTGATAGGTTTCCTCATGGCCAAAGATATCCTCCACATGATCCTGCCTGACAGTAAGGCCCTCTACATGTGTTTTAAATGCTACATTTGCACGCAATACAATTTGCCATCCTCGCCACATTTATGGCTCATAGACCCCTTTGGTTGTGCTGCAGTTCACTCCCAGAGTGAGGCGGTGCGTGCTGTGGCTGAATGCATTTGGGCTCACTACCTCACTGTGACCGGAAAAAAAGGAGAGCTCTCTCTCTCGGCAACGCAGCAGCAGGAGGTGTGGGTGCAGTACTCTGCACTGCAGATAGCTCTGCGGGTGAGGGCGCCACTCTATTTTCTACTGCAAGTTAGTGTTGCTTATTTGGTTTTTTTTTAGGTTGAGCTCACACTTTCATTTTTTTTTTTTTTTGTCAAAATCCTTCCTCAGGCTTATCAGCAAAGCCTGAAAAAATACCCAAGTGACGCATCCATCCTGGGCCTGTCGCACACTCGACTCTTTCTCACATCCTTTTCTCAGGTATTGTGATTCTGTTGTCGGTGAAGGTTCTCAGTCGTCCAGTTTGTTGTCATAGTCTCACAGAGTTGAGTTGTAGATAAGGGGACTTGGTTCTTGGTTGTGCTTCTGCTTATTACACTGCAAATGTTAGCTGGATAAACAAGGAATCACTTGAAAAGCTGTGCAAATATTTCCTCTAGCATTTATAAAACTTAGTATATAATAAATCGAGATAATCCGTGAAATGCTTTAAACTAATATTCATGAAATTTGCACTGCATTGATTTTTTTTAAATGTCAAGGGCTACAGGGGCAAAATGCTTGAAAAAAAAGTATTAGTTGACAAAACAAACATCCCTACATTTCTGCTTACACGTTGAATGTCATGTTTGTTTAAAAAAATAATTGTCTTGATTATATTTATTCATGCATCATCATGTTTAATGTGCCTGCAAGTTGTACTTGATTGCTAATCAAAGGCGTTTTTGCATTCTTTCCAGGTTAACTGTGACTCCGATAAATACAGTGAATTCATGCCGCTGGAGCCTTCGTTTCTTATTACGGTCCTTTGCGCCAAATCTGACTTGTGTCCAGCAAGCCTGCAGTGCCTCAAAAACACACAGCAATATTCTGTAACAACATGCTAAATACCAAAACATGTTGTTGAAAATGTTGATGGTGAGAATACTTGTACATGTCCAATGTTTAGAGGACAGACTTTTTTAAAAATGTATTTCCAGTTATTGTCCACATATTTGTATGTCCATAGATAACACTAGCTGATAAGTATTTTGTTAAATAAAAGACACTTCTGGCGCTCATTTTTTTCATTTTTTACTATGGCAATGCTCAATGTATGTTAATCGCAATGATTGATTATAAAAAACTACAAAACACAAGCCGTTTATACATGAATGGGAACGCTGGAAGCAGAAACCTCTTTGCATGGCATGTTAGCCAAACACCACTGTCTGCAAGTATTGGGATACACATAAACATGTAACAGGATACATGTTGTCCACATATTTTCTATCAGTGAAAAGGACGATTGGTCCAATATTTCCACTTTATCCACCTGCAGTCCATAACAAAGTCCATTAATCTGGAAGAGTCCAGTGAAGACCTGATGAAAGGTTCACTGCCTTTACAGGACACCCCAGACCTCCTCAAAGGCAGAACACATTTTAGCACAGGTCAGTGCTGCAGAAAGGGGGTAGTTACTGATGGAGACGGTCTTCTCTGTGTAGTCCACATTCACCTGTTGAAGGCAGAAATTAGTGAACACACAGCATGTCGTGAAAAAAGTGCACCGGTGACCAACTGTTATCACTTCTTACCGCTCCGTGTGCAAATGCTCCGATCACCACTGCAGCTGGTCCTTCTGGAACCACAGTACGAGGACAGACTGCCTCCCCAGCAGAAAAGGAGGTACATATGCGGGGGCAGCCGGGTGGCAGGTGGTCAGACACTGGGTTCTTGATCATCCTTAGAAGCTTCTGAGAACCGTCGGCAGCCCTGACGCTCAGCTTGTGCAACAGCTGAACTGAAGCACAAAGAGTAAGGACAGGGTAAGAGTAGCGCAAATAATGACGACTGCAACCACAGCAACATGGTGTAGTCTAAACACAGAAAGAAGCAAAACATTGGCAGTTTACCCATGAGGCCACAGAAGCGAGGGAAGGTTCTTGGGATGCGGGTTTGTGGATTGATTTCTATCAAGGCATTTTTCTCTGTGTGAATGTAAACCTGCAACAGGCCTGCTCTGTTCAGCGGGCTGTCCATCAACATGAGCAGACACTGAGAAAATGAAAACATTTGTCAAAGGTGAATTGCAGATAAACATTTGCAGCTTCTGAACATTGGAAAGCGTTTTCTAAGTTTAATGTTACAAACATAATCTCGTTTATAAAACATAAACATAGAAGCATTCGGTTTTGATTAAAAGTCATTAGGTCACTTGAAATGGTGTCGATTTGAAATATTCAAATAAAAAAAACAAAAGCAGTAACCGTGAAGTACACACGAAATGTTTACCTGGTGCGTGATGTCTGGTCTTATATCGCCCGGATTTTTTCCACTTTTGACGATAATGTTTTTGTGCTGGTCACAGTTCAACAATTCAAATGTTTTCCCAACCTGGCAGACAACATACAAACAGAATTGTGAATTTATCAATTCAGCCAGTTGCTACTACTTAAGATGTTATGGTCACACATCTCGTTCACATACGAAGGTAGGGGTTGCACTAACAACATCACACGGACACAAGCCTGAACCTTTACCTTTACAGTTTCTAACGAAGCCCTCTCCAGAATGACCACCAGTCTCCTCTCGGACATGCGGTTGTGAAGGCTACGAAGGTGTTTGGCTGGTTTGGGTTCATATTCGTCTAAATGTTCGAAGCCACGCTTCTTCTCCTCAGGGGCCGCCATGATGTTGTCTGCCTGTCGCACGCTGTTTGCGTCATAGCTATTGGTATTTACAAATGTTGAGGCGTAACATTAATTTGTGTTTTGTATTTTTGTCTTATAAGTTTTTAATTGAAAAAAAACTAAAATATATTTTAGTAGGTTCTATGTCAAATTTAAAGCTGTATGTAGTCAATAGCAAACTTTTGGTTGCCATCGTCGCCGTTCTTGCGTCACCAATGTGCGCCGGATCTGCTCTCACAACGTGTTGGAGAAATTTTCACGTGTGGGAATTTTATCTCTAGAACATCCTGAATTTTGATCCGAAGGCTTTGTTAAACAGGTGAGTTGCTGTGGTAGATTGCTAAGCTGCAAACATTCAGACCCCGTGGAGGACTAAGTCCTTAGATGGACCAAAACAGAACCCGGGGATTCATAGAAACTAATGTTGTAGACAGACTTAGGCATATCTGCTCGCTCTGTCACGAATTTCTCACCGTAAAAGTGTTTGGTTAACCGATTTAAATCGATGTTATTAATGTTACACAATTACGTTACATGTATTTTCATGTGCTTTATGTTAAATATTCTCAGGTGACGTGTAGTTATTTCCGGGGCTTTATGGTTGTAGTTTAAGTAAAGCTCTTAAATAATCATTATCTTCAGGTTTCACCCATCAAGTTGCCAGATGCCACTATTAGTTGATCCATCCATACACACCTTTCATGTTAGTTTGCAAATGTCGTTTGACGGCTGTTTACTATTAATGCCTTTCCGCTTTGCTTTTCGTGTCCTTGCATAGCCTCAAATCATGGGTCGCAAGTTGGATCCCACCAATAAGGTAAAGAGAGGCCCTGGAAAGAAGGCGAAGAAACAGCAGGGAGCAGAGACGGAGTTGGTCAAGTTTATAACAGATGGTAATTACTGCACACTCTGTAGCAACTATTTAATTGGACCAATCAGAATTACTGGTAATAACAGCACAGCTTTTTGTTAACATCCTCTTTCTCCTTGCAGAAGATTCTGAACCAAAACGTCTCTCAAGGAGAGGCAGGCAGAGGTGAGAGGTCAACCGATAATATAGTACAATACTACCAAGTAATGTAAGTTGGTAATATTTATCTCCTTTTCACAGAGCTGCAAAAAGAGTGCAGAATGTGAAGAAGCCTCAAGAACAAAATAAAGAAAAGACCAAGAAAGGTTAGAACTTTGTTCAGTATTTGGGATTGTGTGTTTTTACTCAACCTGAAAATAGATTTTTTTTTTTTTTTTTTTTTTTTTAAATCTTTAATATTTCTTTTAGGATTTACTGACGAAAACAGTAAATGGCTCAAACCAGCAAAGAGAAAGCGCAAAATGGATGAACCTGAAAGTGAGGATGACAGTGATGAGCACTGGGAGGAAGAGGAGGAGGAGGAGGAGGTACAGGAGGTGAAGTTGAAGGGAGGAAAAGACAAAGGAAAGGCAGTTCCCAAACAGGAGCTGAAAGAAGTGGAGGAAGAAGATGAAGATGAGGGGGAGGATGACGACGACGATGAAATGATTGATGATTACGGTGCGCAGGAAGAAGGTAGCAGTGAAGAAGCAGCTGAAGAAGATAGTGATGGCGACGAGGTGAGTAAATTTATTCTGCTATTTTGTTTTAATCCAGATGAAGGAACGTGTTCCCCCAAAACATTTGAGATCTCATACCCACTGGATTTGTTTTTCTGAATGATTGCAATTCATCCTTAATTTGATCTTGTTAGAGCATATATGACTGAACATTTGTTCCACTTTCAGCTCCTTCCCATTGAGCGTGCAGCTAAAAAAGCAAAAAAGCAGAAGGAAACTCTGGCTTTAGACAGTGATGATGAGGACGACGATGATGAAGAAGAAGACGATGAAAAAGACGACAAATCGGATGCTGACATGGATGAGGAAGATGACACGGTACAAGCAAACATAGATGACATGGATAAATTCAAGCTACCAGGAGCAGATGAACATGAAGGTGGGTGACTTTGAGGCCTTTTACACTATTTTTTTCAGTAAATAAAAACATTTTGAGCCTTTTATTCCTCTCCTAATCTGCCATCTAGGTATGCTGGCTGTAGACCTGAAGACAATCCATCAGAGAATTAAAGACAACGTCGATGTCCTGTGTAATTTCTCTGCAAAAAGAGAGGAGGGGAAGGAGAGAGCAGAGTATATCTCGCTTCTGAAGAAGGATCTGTGCACTTATTACAGCTACAACTACTTCCTTATTGAGAAATTGTTAGACCTCTTCCCTCTTTCAGAGGTGGGTGAACTTTTTTTGTTTTTCCACATCTGAAATGACATCAACAACAACCCTGGAATTTTTTTTTTCTAAACTGCAAAAACTCAATCAAATGTTCCCCCTGCGCTTGCTTGCAGCTCGTTGATTTCCTTGAGGCCAACGAAATTCATCGGCCCGTCACCATCCGCACCAACACCCTGAAGACTCGAAGACGAGATCTTGCACAGGTGACTGTTGGGAGGGTTTGTTTTGAGCATTTCCTGGAAGCCAAGTTCATGGATGAATTTCCTTTTTGTCGCTTTGTGAAAAATATCTCAAGTGGTAAAATCACTGATTTCTTAACAGGATTATTTCAGACTATGATAGATTATTATCATAACTGTCTGTGGTTCATGAAATTCAGTTATCTGAAAAGAACTCCACTAGTATTCTGAAAGAACTTTCTCTGTTAGACAGGAAGACTTTTTGCCATAAAACAACAGTATTTATAACTTTAAACATTAAATTGATTAAAATGTATTGCTTATAATAAGGAGCTACCACCATAAATTTAACTCACTGGTCTATGTTTCTGTCTTTACCAGGCCTTGATCAACAGAGGAGTGAACCTCGATCCCCTGGGCAAATGGTCGAAAGTGGGTCTGGTCATCTATGACTCCTCAGTCCCAATAGGTCATTACATTTCTTTTTCCATTCAGCAGTCTGACCCTTGTTTTGATATTTGTGTCGGGGAACATCTGAGTCACCCATGTTACATGTAACTTTCCTTCTGCTTTAAAACAGGTGCGACTCCAGAGTACCTGTCCGGCCAGTACATGCTGCAGGGAGCCTCCAGTTTTCTGCCCGTCATGGCTCTTTCTCCACAGGAGGGAGAGCTCGTGTTGGACATGAGCTCTGCTCCAGGAGGAAAGACCACCTATATTGGTAAGTTGTGCCAGTACATTTTTTTTTTTTGCGGTATTCTCCCTGCTTCATATCACATTATGGAGCCCAAATTCCATGTTTATATATTCGTAAATGTCCAGTGACTGGAAGGCATGTGATGCAATGTGTTTCTGTTTGACCTGCAGCCCAGCTTATGAGGAACACAGGAGTGATTGTGGCGAATGATGCCAATGCTGACAGACTGAAGAGTGTGGTGGGCAACATCCACCGCCTGGGCGTCACCAACACTGTTGTCTCCAACTATGACGGGAGACAGTTTCCAAAGGTAACAGATGTGCATATTAAGAAAAAAACATCAGCCCTTTATACAACTTACAGTTTTGCCACAGTTTGATTTGAGACACTAACTTGGTAATCTTGCCTGTAGGTGATGGGCGGCTTTGACAGAGTGCTGCTCGATGCGCCGTGCTCAGGAACAGGAGTCATTGCCAAAGACCCAGCTGTAAAGACCAGTAAGGTAAACCACCATTCAACTTCTACGTCAACACATTTGGATGTTAAGTTTATTGTTGATTAATCACCATTCCTTAAAATCTCTTCTTCCCTTCAAGGATGATGCAGACATTAATCGTTCTGCACACCTGCAAAAAGAACTGATTCTATCTGCCATAGACTCTGTCAACGCTGAGTCCCCGACAGGAGGGTACCTGGTCTACTGCACATGTTCAATCATGGTATGTGCACTCACATTTTATCAATGAGAACATTTTAAGTACAAAGTGGAAAAATGTAGGTGTTGACAAATGACATATTTTACCAGGTGGAGGAGAATGAATGGGTCGTGGACTACGCTTTGAAGAAAAGGAACGTCAAACTGGTTCCCACAGGTCTTGACTTTGGTAAAGAGGGCTTCACCAGGTAATAATACACTTAATGTCTGTTTTGACCATACAGTTCAATTTTGTGGAAGCTTAAATAGTTTTTGAAAATTAGGGTTTTATTTATTTATTTTTGTTCATTTCTTCAGGTTTAGGGAGCGTCGGTTCCACCCTTCCCTGCGACTGACGAGACGCTTCTACCCTCATTCACACAATATGGATGGGTTCTTTGTGGCCAAGCTGAAGAAATTTTCTAATGTTATTCCATCAGCAACAGCAGGAAAAGGTAACACCCTTTCTGTCTATCAGCTTTTAAAACACCATTTCTCCAGTTACTAATATAAATAAACATCTGTGTCTGCCCCTTCTGTAGAAGAAGAAAGTATGGACGCTGCTGAGGCCTCAGCGGTGACAGAGTCTCCTGAAGAGAAACCTTCCAAAGGTGGCAAAACAAAGAAGAATGTCCCCAGTAAGCCAGGTGACCTAAAGGCAAACCGTAAAACCAACGGAACCGCAGCCATGACAAACATGAAGTCAAAAGGAAAAAAAGACTCTACCGCTGGACCAAAAAAGGCAAAGATGGCCAAGATGGATGGAGAGGCTGCCAAAGGAGAAAAGGCAAAGAAGCCTGCAGTCAAGACTGCTGCTGAAACTAAGTCGCCCGAGGCCAAGAAAAAGGACGGGAGCACATTGAAAAACAAACAGGGCAAGACAAAGAAAAGCCCCATGAAAGCAAACAAAAGAATGGGGAAGAATAAATTCAAGAAGTTAAGTAAGATGTTGGGAAAACTAGACAAATAGTGACTGTGAATGTAGCAGATAGACGAAGAGCCTTGTAGAGCTGTCTTTGTGGACTGGCCATGTGCATTCAACAGAAATTTGGTGCCCTACTGTCATGACAGGGTTACTTTATGTCCGAGTCAGATATATTTGTCACGTGTACAGATGGACTGGACAACATAGCTTTCCCAAAAGTCCTCTTTTTTATTTTTCAGTATCTTTGTTGATTCAATTGCAGTGTGCGACAACACCCATAAATCTATGTTGACAAAATAAATGTTTTAAGATAATATTCTCAAAATGTCTTGTTGATTTGTTGCTGATACATTTTATGATTTATCTTATTTTTCAAAGGAAACCATGACTGTAGTAGTAACCAGCATGTAGATAATTTCGATCACAATTTTTGATGCGAGGCTTTACGCTTAATCTTGATGTATTTGTATTTAGTTTCATTATCTTAATCTTTGGTTTTTATTATATTTTGAAATGCTGGTAAATTCATTTGGACTCAATGTTGTCAAATTGTATCTTTTAACATCTTCAGATTTGTGGTCTATTGGTGCATCCTATAAGATAAAAAGTAACTTTTGTAGTTTAGCACACGACAACCGGGAGATTTATACTTGACTTACATTATTAAATGAAATGTTCATAAATCGATGACGGTTGAGGGTTTAATTATCTTCCGTGCGGGAAAGTCGTGATTGTTGCCAAAAGACTGGAAACAACCAATGGGATTGGACCGGAAGCTGAGTTGTTTACATTTTCTAAGATGGCGGCGGGGATGTATTTGGAGCATTATTTGGACAGTAAGATGGATATTTTTGTGGGGGGAAATGTGAGGGGATTTTATTTTTTCCCCCGCCTCGATCGAGCTCCTTTCGCCTATTAAGTAATTTATTCTGCTGGATGGGTGCACGCTGAGCACTCTGCCCTGACCGTTTCCCAGTAGTCAGCGGGTTTGGGCGCCGGCTATTTGCTGGGATGTCGCATCCCATAGCTGGAATGGAAGGATGCTCTGGAGGATGTGTTGCACACACGCTGCTAAGATACACATTAGGGACTTCTCAAATCAAAGATAATAATTTAACAACCTCGTTTATTCGTCGATTTTTCTCTTGCATATCTGGGATATTGTTGCGCATGCTAGCTCGCACGCTGACAGACGTTGCGTCACCCAGCGTCAGAAATCTAGCTAGTTGCCGTTGCCGTTGTTGATGATTTACGTTACGATTTCATGATTGTTTTCCCGAAAGTGAAATCGCACTGCTTCTTGTTTCCCCCCTAACCACCCCAGGCATAGAAAACCTCCCATTCGAGCTGCAAAGGAACTTCAATTTGATGAGGGATCTTGATCAACGTACAGAGGGTGAGAACAATGAGCCGTGTAGCTCTTGTGGCTGGTGTCTGCGGAAGCGCACAAAGTTTTGTCAGCGAAAGCTGTGCAACATTCCGTTGATCTGCTTTGGCATGGCTAATTAATGAAATAATGAATAATTAAAATGTGTGTTGTTTTTTATTTTTATTTAACTGTCATGCATTAGATAATGTGAGACCACAGTTCCACTGTTAATGCTGTTAACCCTGTAGTTAATTAGAATTTTTGTGTAGTGAACTATACGTAATGTTTGAATTCACCCCCAAAAAATTAAGGACTTGCTCCGTCTGTAGGCCAAACACATGTACGAAGCGTACATTTACAAAACAATAATATCATTTACAATTAATATCATTTACAATATAGTCAAACATTTTTTTCCACAATTTTTCACTGTTAAACAAGAATAAACTAGTTTGGAACTGTAATCCAGGTATTTTTGGCATTTGGTGTAAAAAAAAAAAAAAAAAAATCATCTTGACTTTCTTTTAGATCTTAAAGGACAGATAGACTCTCTGGCTAAAGAGTATACGGCGAACGCTAGAACACTTTCCTCTGAGCAAAAGCTTTCCATACTGAGGCAGATTCAGCAATCCTACAGTAAATGCAAGGAGTTTGGAGATGACAAGGTGCAACTGGCCATGCAAACCTATGAAATGGTTAGTACCTGGCATGTTTTTTTTCCACCATTCTCCATATTAAATACCTTAAATAATGGCTACTTTCCATCGCCTCTTTTCCAGGTTGACAAACACATCAGGCGTCTTGACACAGACTTGGCTCGGTTTGAAGCTGATTTGAAGGAAAAGCAGATTGAGAGCACAGACTATGATTCCACTTCCAGTAAGGGCAAGAAAGGTTGGTGTGATGCATTTTAATTTATGTTTCTGTAATTTGGAAGTGGTCAGCCCAAATATGTTTAAAGATAATACTAATGTGAGTTGCATGTAAATTCAGCAGACTCCAGACAGAAAGAAAAGAAGACGGCGAAAACAAGGTCCAAAGTGAAGAGTTCAGATGAAGATGGGAGTCCCAAGAGTGCTCAGAAGAAAGTCAAACTCCTTCAGCCGTATGTTTACTGATTTATTCTTAGCATATATACTCAAAGCTGCTATTTTATTATTAAAAAAAATAATAATAAAATAAAAAAATTATATATATATATATATATATATATATATATATATATATATATATATATGTATGTATGTATATATACATATATATATATATATATATATATATATATATATATATATATATATATATATATATATATGTATATATGTATATATATATATATATATATATGTGTGTGTGTGTGTGTGTGTGTGTATTATTTATCAACAGAGGAGAATTCAACAGTCCCACAAGCAATTTTGGAAATGTGCACCCATCTGATGTGCTCGACATGCCGGTGGATCCCAATGAGCCCACCTACTGCCTGTGCCATCAGGTGTCCTATGGCGAGATGATTGGCTGTGACAACACTGATGTAAGTTTTGTTTCATGGCCATTCTCCGTTTAAAGAGCTATTAACTTTAGGGCTGTCAGTAGAAAGCTGTGAACTTAATGAAAGCTTTAAAAAAAAAAAATGGTTGTTTTATCTCTACCAAAAGCAGACTGACTCTATTCTTTGGAGATGTTGCTTAATGTGATTTTTGTCTATATAAGAGGAAGAGGATGAAAAAAATTAAATTTTAATATTTGTTTCGGACCTGTGGGAGAGAAGAGAGTTGTGATCTGAGTCAGAAGTAGTGGTGATGTCTGTACTTATAAAGGCATTGCCTTTATGCTTTATTTTACTGGATGGAAATGTGTGAACCTAAATGGAATACTTTTTTTTTGTTAATATATTTTGTATCTTTCTATTCCATTTTAAACAATAGAAACGCACAACAGAAAATCTGAATCTAAGATCACAAAAGGAAAGTGTATTTCAAAAGATCACAAACATGGTTGTACTGCCTTAAGAATTTATTTTATGGTGTGCTTTTGTCAAAACAACATCAACATCAAATATCATTAAAGCATCACAAAGGTCAATAAAGAAGGTACTTTAATGCCATGAGCCTGAAAAAAACAAACAAAATATATCTTGATTTGAAAAATGTAATTATTGTCAGATTAAATTTTGATAGTTTAATATAAACAATTTATTGTTCTTCAAATAAAATATCCTAGTAGGTCCATGAGTCCTGAGGCTATTTGTCTGTGGATAAGGTCACCGCTGACAGCTCAAATGATTGATAGATAATGAATGAAATACTCATCATATTTTATGGGATGCTTTTGTCTGAAATGACTTATTTTGTATTATAGCCTAATCCAGATAAACTGTTGTATTTGGTTGACGATTTAGCAGTATATCATTCTGTATTCGTCTTTCATTTTTCAGTGCTCCATTGAATGGTTCCATTTTGCGTGCGTGGGTCTGACAACCAAGCCAAGAGGCAAATGGTAAGACATCAGGACCCAAACCGTTTTTTTGTTTGCAATTGATTGCTTGTTTAAAGGATTATGATGATAATGATTAAACTCGGTTCCAATTCAAATCTGTACATTTTTTATGATTGTTCTATTATAATTGATTCGTGTTTGTGCTATCTAGGTATTGTCCAAGGTGCTCTCAAGACAGAAAGAGGAAATAGAACTGCCTGGTTGCCCTGGAACAAGAGTTGGATGCTGGTCAGATGGAAAAATAAGAAAGTAATTTCTTCATTAGTGAATAGAATTTTTTTTCTTCTCTCATCATTTACATTTGGTGCTTTTTATTTTCATTTTTTTTTATTTGCCTTGGTGCGATACAGCACGCGTGTGTGTGTGAAGGAGATGAGGTTACAAGAATATTTAATTTTTTTTTTAATGGTTAACAACAATTTTTCTTATTAGTTCATTTTGGTGCTCTTTTTGTTTAACAAGTAAATGAGAAACACTACAACTGCCCAGAATAGTTTACTAGTTCCATACTGTCACAATCCTCTATACTGCAGTATACTGCAATCACTTGAACAACTAAAAAGTATTTTCTTTGAAAACAATTCGGCTATTAAAAAAAAAAAGATTTACTCTGTTGTAAAGTTGTGCTTTGCCTGGGAACACTAATTTTATGTTGAAGTATAACAAGAATGCTAAAAGAGACAAAGACAGGTGCTGCATCCTGGCAAAATTGGTCATCTGTGGTAGTCAGTTTAACATTTTTATCTTAATTCATTGAGTGCTATACTGAAGGTAAGATTTTTGTGAAAAGTATTGTCATTTCTGTAGCTGAAACATTGGTACAGTGGAGATTGGTGCTTGTGTTGTCAATCATTTGAATACAGCTACTACCTCAAACCCGTCCTGTTCCTGTGTTTATTGTCCAGAAAATATAAATATAACTTTCTGTTTCAATAGAATCCTCGTTCTTGCTGTAATTTACATATTCGTCCACCAGATGGTGGTGTTTTAACAACAACAGTTATAATGATCAAAAAAATAATCATATAAACCATGCTAAATAATACACTAAAAATATAATTGTCATTTAGGGTTAAATGAGTCAAGTGATTTCGGTCTTTATCAATCCCAATCTTATGAATATTCGTGCCTTTTAGTGATACATTCATTGCTCCAAATAATACATTTATGGAAGTCAATGATTGGAAAACAGGTTGATTTCATAACAGCATACAATGTGCTTTCATTTCTTTTTATTTATGCTGTATTTTCCTGTGAAACGTTAACGTGACGTATCGGCATCAACATGGTTAAGTTCGACTGTCAAATAATTAAGTAATTTTTACTTTAAATCTTTTAACTATAATTTTTTTTTAATGCAGGCCTACTTTAAATATAATATTATACAAATTGTATGGTAGGAGCAATTCGGGTTTTTGTTTTGTTTTATTTATTTATTTTTAAATTTTTTACTTTTATTTCATTTTATTTTTTTTGATACACGCGAAACTACATGGATTATCGCGCGATCGTGCAATTCTCGCGTGAACCGATGGAGCTGCCGCGGTCGACGCCCCGCTTTAAAACGCGCCGCAGCCGCTTTCAATTAAAAGGCCAGGGTAACACTGTTGTCAAACGGTTTTAACGCTTGTCGTGAGAAACATGATGGTGGTGACAAAACCCAGCCTCCGGGAGCCAATATGGCGGCCAATTCATTTCGATGTAGTGGCTCCTGAGTGGCGCATTCTTGTGACGTCAGAGGTTTGCGCTTTGGCGCGATGTCCTACCAGATTTGAAAGTAGATCCAACTGTTTTCAGACGGAGAACGGAGTAGTCTATATTCGTGGTCGCCAAGGGTCAACAGGTTGGCGAACGCAGCTCCAAGATTCGAAGGTGAGACTGGTGTGAATTTTTTTTTTTGTCAAAGTCACACTCTTTGTTAAAGAACAATAGTTAGTAAATTTAAAATCTAAGCGATCTTGTTACACTTTAAAGTTAGCTTTCTGCTAGCTAGTTTATCTTCCTGTTAACCAACAAACAACTGGTCGGCTAGCTTATTATCACAACAACGAAAGTCTACCAATAAAAGTCCTGCACCACTTTGTTCTCTTAAATTGATGGTAAAATGAGCGTTTTTCGAATATGCGTCACTGCTGGGCCTCAACCAAATAACAACGTAGCTAAAAGTAAAACTGAGATCTGAGCGTTCGTCTTGTTCCTTTATTTAACATTGCCGTGTCTTATCCGTAGTTTGTATTCTATTAAATTTCTGTGGATCTATGTTTTAGTTATTTACCTGAGCGCAAAACTGATTTTCTCTCGGTCGCAGAGATGTCGTGGGACTTTTTCGTACCCGTGTGCCTGGGTGACCTGGTGAAGACCGGGGGCATCAACCAGTACATAGTACAAGATGTGCTGTCCCCCGCACAGCTGCCGTCTCATCTCAGTAGTAAGCACCCACACCTGGACAAGCTTGCTAAGTTCTGAACACCCGCGCTTGTAACTATGACAATTTTCTGTCTTTTCAACAGAGTTCAAGGCAGAGCTGAGGAGCCAGGGACCTTTATGTGTACTGAAACACTTTGACACAGGTTACAGTGTGCTGCGGTAAGTTTGATCACAAGTAACTTCATGTGGTTCAACGATTACAACTCAAGGAATTGAAATGGTTTTTTTTTTTCTCCTTCTTTTTAAGGCACTGTAACTCAGTGGAAATTGGAGTAAAAGAGGATGCTCTGGAGCTACTAGTTCAAGGTTAGAGCCTTATTGTTTTACTTATAAGACGCAAAACATTAATGGCAATGTGTCTAAATGATAAATCAATTAAAAAAACAACAACTTATAATTTCTCTCCTTCTAGTGGTTAGCAGCTTGGCAGGTTCACTGCCGGCACTTCTTGTCTCCACCTCCGTTGATGCTGCTGAGCGCAAAGAGAACCTCAATGCCGTTAAAATGAGCATTTACCTCCTGTGTAAACTCACAGAGATTCTTGAAAGCAACTCCTATAGACGGACCATTATCACTGCACCTGGGAAGGTAGGATGCAAAATCAAAATGGTTCCACTCATGTGACTCACGTCTGTGCTCAGTCATTGATGTGCCCAAGTTCAGTTCTTTGGTCAGTCACCATTGCGTGTGTTGCACAGGGCGGTAAAAAAGGCAAATCTGGAGGAGAGGGACCGCTGCAGTGGGACTCTGAAAGAGAGAAGGTGCTGCAAGCCCTCGTCCAGCTCCTCCAGCTGGATATTCGCTCCCTCTGGAATTTGTCCCTGGTGGAGGAAGAGTTCATCAGGTAACTGTTGTGAGCGGAAGAGCAAATTGCCACACTAATCTGTCTTCGTTTATTCAATGTAATTTCCGTCCACTGGCCTGTGCCCAGCAATGACAACATTGTTTCCTTAATTCAGAGTAAGGAATGAGATCTGCCTTTCCATTAAAAACACAATAAAGTCATATTATGTTCAAATTATGATAAACTCCTTCCCTTAAGATCTTAATTGAATAACATATTTCAACTGTTAGTCTGTTCCTTACTTCAGCCCGTAGTTTGAATCTGGAGAATTTAGATTTTGTTCAATTTGTTTTTGGGCCTGTCACGTCAACCTTTTCTTTGTCGTCTGTCTTCTTAGCTGTGTCACCTGCTGTTGCTATAAGCTTCTGGAGAACCCAACAATCAGCCATGTTAAGAGCAAGCCCACCAGGGATGGTATAATCCATTTGCTTGGGGTTCTAATCAAGAAGTACAATCACCTCCTAGGTGAGTCAATCAGTCTGAGAGCAAGATGGAGTAAAAATTCTAAACCCTCATTTCCAGAATTCATGTTTGGTTGTACAATTTTCTATCCTTTTGTCTCCTTGTATTCTCTTACAGGTGCAAGCGTCAAAGTGATTCAGCTGCTGCAACACTTTGAGCAGTTGTCCACTGTGTTTGCACAAGCAGTATCAGTGTGGAGCACAGAATACGGCATCAGGGCTATTGTCGGAGAAGTGATCAGGTTGGTGTGCGCCATTTTTTAATTTTTTTCACCATAGTCCTCTGTGATGAAAATGCAATACGAAGTTCAAATGTAACTTTTCTTACATCCACAGAGAAATTGGTCTGAAGTCGAGTGAGGAGCTCGCCAGAGAAGGATCAGGGGTTAAAGCCTTTGCTTCCTTTCTTTCGGAACTCGGCACGTTGGTCCCGGAATTAATGATTCCCAACATCAGTGTTCTGATTACACACCTGGAAGGAGAGGTGCTGCACACTTTGAACATTTTGTTACAGCTAAACCATGTTAAGACCATTTCATGATTACTATTTTTTTTTATTATTAATTTTGCTCATAATTTCAATTCAAAGTTTTTTACTACTTTTTTATTTATTTATTTATTTTTTTTAAGTGAAACAAAAAGAAGAGACCACATTTTTAAGCTAAAAGCACTTGCATGATAACAGACCACAGATGGAAGATGAATCAGTGAATGAATCAATTCAATGAATCAAGTCTAGAATTTAAGGCTGACTTAAATTTTACTGATTCAGAAAAATAATGAAACGTTCTGCCCCTTCAAAAAGCAATTGTTCCCCGATGGAAATACTGTGCTTAGTAAAGTACTGAAGTGTCCAGTGATGAGACCAAGGCAAATCTGAGCTAACTGAATGAGAGTTGGATTCCTCTTGCCTTGATGGGCAGGTAATCTTGGCAGTGCAGGGGAGAATTTCTGCTCTGCTGTAAGGGCCTGCCTACATTGACCCGGCTCGACCCAAATTATTCTCCTGCAGTAACTGTTGAATAATTACCAGGGTGAAGCTGACAGTGTGTGAATGTGTGTGTGTGTTAGGCAAGGGGGGTTATCCAGCTCTCTAATGATCAGTTTGCAATGAGCCGCCTCTTTGGTAATCTGAGGGCAGTTTCTCACAAACTCACCTGATTACATTCTCTTTGTACTCTTGCACACCCGATACTTATTATCTATCCTATGCTGTTCTTTAGAGTCACACCATGCGTGTGGCAGTGTGCGAGGTGCTGGGGGAGATCCTTGTTCGAGTTCTGTGTGGCGACGGACTGGATGAATCTGGCAAAGCCGACCGGGACCGCTACTTCGACACACTGCAGGAGCACCTCCATGACGTGCATTCACATGTCCGGGCGCGCGTGCTGCAGGTCTACGCACGCATTGTCAACAGCAAAGTAGGTCCTCGGTGTTGTGACATATTTGCAAAGTCCTCATTATTAAACAGCAACCCAACAATGGAACTTTCTCTGCGCCAGGCCCTTCCTCTGTGCAGATACAGCGAGGTGATGGAGCTCGCTGTGGGGCGACTCATGGATAAATCCATAAATGCAGTGAAGAATGCCATCCAACTTCTGGCAGCCTTCATTGCACACAATCCCTACAGTTGCAAGGTAACTATTGACACATTTTGATCCATTATAGCAGTTTTCCCTGCGGAAATCAGACCTGAAACGCCATTCATAGCAAATCTTTCTATTGTAGGTTTTTTAGTTATGGTCTTTTAGTCGTTTGAAAAAAAAAAAGAAAAAAGATAAAGGCCAGAAAATCACCAGAAAAGAGTTTATTCCCAATAGTTTATTCTGGGTGAGCAACTTCATTGAAATTAATGGGCCGCCATCTTGGAGTCTGGGGGCCTGCCGGAATTTAATGATGGAATACTTGATTGCTTAATTTTGCAATTTGGCTGAAACCTGTTTGTTTCTAGTTAAGCAGTGCAGATTTAAAGAAGCCTCTGGAGAAGGAGACGACGAAGCTAAGAGAGCTGAAGGAGAAATTGGAGGGTAAAGCACCAGGTGACTAAACATTGATTTTTTTTTTTAAATAATAGTTACTTCTTTGTCGTATTTGTTTTTTCCACATTTTTGCCCAATGATGAGACCAAGGCGAATACGAGTTGACTGAACAAGAGCTGGGTTCGTTCGTCTTTGCCACAACTGGCTGGTAATCTTGGCAGTGCAGGGGAGAATTCCTGCTCTGCTGTAAGGGCCCGCCTACATCGACCCGGCTCGACCCGAGTTATTCTCCTACAGTCGCAGTAGAATAATTGCTGGGATGATGCCGACAATGCGTGTGGGTGTATGTGTGGTTGTGCGTTTGGGTGTGTGTGTGTGTGTGCGCGTGCAAGTGGCCATGAAGTTCACCCAGCTCTGTGTGGTTCAGTCGGCAATGAGTTGCTTCTTTGGTAATCTGAGGGCCAAGAACAGAAATTCATAGAATTTTTAACTAATTAGAAGAGCACCTTTGTTTCTGGATACAGAAAGAATATTGTAGTCAAAAGTGGCCCCAAAAAGTGTAGATGATGCAAATTATGACAAATGACTTCAGTTCTCTGCGATGATTGTGTGAAAATGAGCCAATATTGAATGCACACGCAACATATTATAAATGATGCTACATTTTTAGCAAAGAATTATCATTATAGATATTTTCTAGCCTCACTTTCTCCTCTGCTGCCAGTTTTAAAATTGATTTTCTGTGGGATCAGTCTCAGAAATCACCTATAGAGCCCCGACTGAGGTTATCCTTATTGAATTTGACCTTTTCACACAACTTTCTTTTTTTCCCCCCGCCCTGCACGTATCCTCATCACTCCTGCTAGTGGCAGTGATTAAAGCCTCTGAGCTGTGGGACGCCATGGCACCCGAGCTGCTCGTCACTGTCAGGGCAGAGCTGGAGCCCACAAGCGATTCGGAGAGCGAGCAACAGAACAAGGAGGAAAACAAGGCGGAGGAAGAGGTGGAGGAAGACGACAGAGCGACGGCGGTGAAGGTTGCTCAGTACCTCCGTGTCAACAAGTACAGGTGACGATTATCGACGTTGTCGGCGTGGTTATAAGGCGACTACACGGCCAACAGACCAAAGGTCCTTCTTCACTCAAACTGTCAATTAACGTGAATTCACATGCGTCTACCACCCCTCCCCCCCACTGCCTTTCCTTCTGTGTAGGAATGCTGTTCGCCTCTGTATAAGAGCCCACACCTGCTTCCCCGAGTCTGAGGTGTTTGCATCTCTGTCCACTCTAACCCCAGACACCCTAATGAACACAATGGCTCTGATTTTCAAAGGTAACGTCGCTGCTCCCTCAGCTGATGCATACTCAATCTTGAACTGATAATAAAAGGGGAGCCCTTGGATGTGAGGCTTAATTGAGGCCAGATTGGACAAAGTGATGAAGATTTCCACCTGAGTGTCAACGTGAAACACTTCTCTTACCGTCTGTGCATTAGCGTTAAAAGATACTGAGCAGCGGGTGCAGAATCTCTGAGAGCACCAACACTCCATTTAAATTAGACTTCTCATTCATTTCATAACACCGGAGCGTGACGCAACCTCCACCAACACTGCAGCAGATTCATAGATTTTAACCGACACGGGTTGAGTTGCCAGAAGTTTTTTTTAATCATTATATAAAACATATTGTCATCTGATTTGATTTAAAGTTTTCTGAAGATGAAAATTAACATGTAGATTTTTTTTAGACCATTTTCTACGTCTTTAGTACAATGGTTCTCAAACGTTCTTTGTCACGGCCCACCTTGGAGGAAGAACATTTTAAATTTTTTTGCTTATTTCAAACATTCAGATGTCTTTGTCCAAACAGTTTGTCAAATATAACATAGGTAGGATTAAAAAAATAATTACCATTGTAATGAATGAGAGGCGTTTTCTAAAAAAGAAAGTGTGTGTGCCAGAATCAACCCATGTCGAATAGTGATAGTATTAGTTTTTTAAAACTATGTGTTGGCTCCCTAATGCAAAAAAAAAAAAAAGCGAAATAATCTCTGGTACAAAAGCTGTTACAGTTGAATGAGAATCTTCTTTCCCTTCTGGTTGTATTAAATCTTCTATAGCCTCATTTATTTTTTTTAACAAAAAGAGAATAATTAGGCGTTAGTGCCGTGAGCAGCTGCATCAAGTGTTTGACATTTAATCAGCAATTTAAGTGGGATAGTGGCATCCAAGCCACCAATGGCCACTAATTCATCCTCCCACCATCTCAGGCGCCGATGAGGACGCCGCCGAGGTCAGTCAGAACTTGCCGCCGACCCCACAGAAAGAGGGCGAGAAGGAGGGAGAAGACGGGGAGCTCAAGAAGCAGGAGATGCTCGTGCAGTACCTCAAAGACACTGAGACTTTCGCCCTGCAAGTGGAAAGAGCCATTTCCGTCATCAACTCCATGCTGTACTGGAAATCCACCTCAGGTAGCGGGACAGTTATCTCCCGAGTGTCACTCTCAACAAAAGGTTGTTCAATATTTTCAGGCGTTTTCACATTTTCTGTGAAATTTGTGCCCAGTGGTCCAGGAGGCCATGCAGTTTTGTGTGACGGTGTGCGAGTTTGGCGTCGCCAACTCCGTCAGCGGGGTGAGGAAGATGCTGCCGCTGGTGTGGTCGACCGACGCTGCCATTAAAGACGCCGTGGTTCAAGCCTACAGACGCCTGTATCTGAACCCTCAGGGAGACACCGTCAGGTCTGAGAGACACACACCTGTCAAACACATCGAGTACATCTGATTTGTTGCTACCTGCAAGTCTTTTTATTACTCGGATTGGATTTTTGGCATGACGGCCTGTAAGTGAATCTAAAACTAGGTTGGCAGATTTGTTTTACAACGTCTCATCTTTTATTAGGACGAAAGCCCAGACTCTGGTGGACAGTCTGTCTGAGCTGATGGTGGATGCGTCTCTTGGAACAATACAGTGTCTCGAGGAAATAGTAAGTGATTCCTTGTTACTCCTGCATCATTTTCTGTTCATTCTTGATCATGGCAAACAGCAAAAAAATGGAGCCTCACTCTTTGTCCGTATCATTAATAGAAGTATACACTGCTGTATTTTATACTTTTCTGTACATTTAAGTGCAGAAAAGGGGTAGACAATGAGATGGATGGATGTTCTGCAGCGCTGTTGTCTTGGTTCTGTCCAGGTGCAGGAGTTCTTTGGGAGCAGCAGCAACCTGCAGTCCACAGTGGTGCAGGTCCTCTGGGAGAGGTTCACTGGCAAACGGGAGACATCTGGCCTGAACAGACGAGCTGCGGTGCTGCTGCTGGGCATGGCTGCACGGTAAGACGCAGCACATGCAGTCGATCTCTATTATTCCCGTTCAGCGTCACGGCGTTCACTGAAACAAAAACAAACAAAAAAAGGTCTTGTATCCCCTTGACTGAGTGTCGGGTTTTGATATATGCTGTAAAAGTGACTCAGTCCCGCCCACTCTGACTGCAAAGATTAACGTGAGTCGTTGTGTAACCGGTCGCCGAGAGGTTTTGTTTTAGGAACTGTTGAATCCAGTGCTACAATGCACATTCTCTGTTTACACCAGGTGTTTATTTTCTGGCTCCGTCTCCATGCGCCTTGTCTTGATTCCTCTCATTCATACACTTCACTGCAGTGCTGTCGGTGTGAGCATTAAGAGAAAGAACAGGTGGCAGTCTTGTTGTGACGTTCCTTATTAATACCCTAATGTAAATGAAGTAATGCACACGCGCAGCTCTGTGCATAACTTTCTCTTGGGGATGGACCGGGGAGAGGAAAGAGATTATTTATTGTCCTGAATCAAAACAGAACATCGCACAGCAGACCCGTTTAGTCACAAATGAGGGGGTCCTGGCATATTAAGTGTGATTGGTTTGGGTGCAACGTCACCCTCATTTGTGCGCAGGCATGTGCTCACCGTGATGCACCGTTGAGAAGGAAATGGCTCCATGACCATGCAAAGAGATAATGCTGCTGAGTTTTCTTCAGTCAAGTAAATTTCCCTTAAAATGTCTCAAACTGATGCTTTAGTCAGTGAATTATTCCAGAGGGAATTCAGGGCAAATATGCTATGGTTTGCATGCTGTCACATCACAGGGCTAGTTAAAATATAGATGTATTCAATGCCCCCTGGTGAGTGTCCTCATTTTAGATTCTTCCATGTTAACCCACATCAGCAGAACTAACCGTGTTTCTTTTTTATGTTAAAATGAAATGGATGGAGGGGAAAAAATATGGAAGCAAATAGAGATCCCTTTTGATTGTCATGTTTTGCTTCTTTTTTTTCACAAAACTTAATGTACGTGAAGGTGTTTTTCCTTCTACATTTCGTCAAGGTCTTCACTCAACGCAGAACGTTCGGCAGGTCCCCTCATTAGTGAGGATACGAGCTCAGCCCCGGCTCCCCATCATTGTACTCGAAGTCACGACCGCATCACTGGGCTCCTTGCCAGTGCCTTTCACTGAGCATACATATATTTTTTTTTTTTAGCTTTCGCCCTCGATATACCTCAAAGACTGGCACCGCGGAGAGAGAGAGAGAGAGAGGAGTGAGCAGGCAAGCAGAGAGAGACTGCGCAGTCCGCCCACACTGCTGCCTCCCTTCATCCAGCCGGCAGTGTTCATAACCTATTAAATCTTATGTGATTCTCTTGAACCCGTCCTCCTACACGCATTATCTGGGCAGCAGCCGAAGCACTGGCAAGGCCGGAGTACAGCAGTGGAAGCAATGTAGGGCAGATTTGCTGTTGCTCCCTTTCGCAGTCCCATGTGGTCGTTGGTTGAAATTAAAGGTCCAGTGTGTAAAATATGGCTCGATTTATGATTTTATGAGCTGAATGCACAGCCCACAAATACACCAATAAAAGTAATTGGGTTTTCCTACCTTTACAACGGTTCTCATGTGTATATGAGAATATATGTAGATGAAGGGTCTTGCTCCCAGTTAGCTGTCGTCTTGCGCTGCCATATTTTTAAGGAAGCCTGGCGTGGGCAATCCAGCGCGTTCGTATTTAGGCCGGCTGCTTGCATCTTGCACAGGCAACCGTAGTTCACTAGCAAGCTCAGGAGGGGGAGAGCCAGTGAAAGAAGTTGCAATGTAAAATGTAACCACCTGATGTCACAGTTTCTTCTTTAAAATCTCCAAATATTACGCATTTAACCTTTAAGCATGTTCGAGCTGAGGCCTCTGGTTTTTAGCTTGGTCATACAAAAGGCTATAGATGAAGGACTCATTCCCCAGCACGCCACCACTGTTGCTCAGGTGTTTGTGTGTGTGTGTCCGACCTACCAATAGGGCGGAGAGGGAGGTGGTCCTCAGTAATCTGGACACTCTTTGCTCTGTGGCTCTCGGTGAGAAGGTGACTGAAGACTTTCTGTTGGCCAGAGACACGGTCATCACCATCTGCAGCATCACTGACCATTCCAGGGTAAGAGGACGCACACTGCAGCTTCCCTCCGACTTGTCTGTGTCTGTAGGATTGAATGTAAAACTGTGAAGTTCAAATGCGCAATAACTCTCTGTTTCCAAATAAAGTTGACTCAATTCACATTAGGCCTCATGTTACCTTTGTAACAATGAGGTTTAATTAAGTCTCTGCTCTTCTGCGTGTTTTACTCATTGTGCAACCACATCTTTCCTTCAGCAATCTAAAGGCACTCCCTTCAGACTGCCCCAGGACCACCAGCTCTTCAGCTGCCTCACACAGGCCATTGCTGACGGTAAGGAGACAGTCAAAGGCCTCCGTTGTCAAAGAACACTCTCTGCTTTTTCTCACCTAGTCATCCACCACCACCACTCCAACCATCTCTCTCTTGCTCTCTCTCTTGGGGTCACTCCCCAGGTGTCGTGATGGAGGATCCGTACTGGCAGAGCTTTATGGAACAGGCCGTGCGTCTTATCTACTTTCTGGCCGAATCCCCGGACCAGCTGTGCTCCAGGCTGCTCCAGCGCAGCGCTCGGCTCTTACTCGATCAGATTGCAGAAGGCGGCGACATCAACAAGGACGCGAGCCAAGTGGAAGACGGATCGCAGGAGCCCGGCGAGTCGGGGGAACAAGGTGCGTCCCGCCGGGTTGTCGCTTAATAAATTCTCCTCCATTTCCTCCAGCCCCTAATCGCTGTGTGCTTCCCCCCCCCCCCCCCCCAGTGAACTGTGTTTGCCTGGCACAGCTCTTGGCTCTGTGTGGCAGCGTGGCTTTCTGGCAGGTGTCTCACCTTGAGCGCAGCGTGAGCGCTGAACTCCGGCGGCGGCGTGGAGAGACGGAGGAGAGAGAGGAGAAAGAAAAGGGCCCGTCCAGCAAAACCAAGGTAACGAGAAGGACGGCGCTGGTCTGGTGCATGTTTTGGAAACGTGCTTCGATGCCGTGTGGCCTCTTGTCTTTCGCACTAATGTGCTTGTGGCAAAGACCACATGTGTTTGCACTCATGCAGTTTTAATGGCCACAGAGTCAGACAGAGGAGATGGTAAAGCAGTGACTTGAAGTAGTAAGCGAGTAGAGTCAGTGACTGACAAACCAAGGCTTGATGGGAACATCAACTGTGTTTTATTAGGAAATTGTTGATCGATCGATCGATTAACCATTACGGAACACATTATTTAACCCTTAAATAATGTTGAGGGTCCAATTGACCAATTTTTGAATTAGAGCAATAAAAACACCCTCAGTATTTATCCTCTGACCTCAAGTTGACTTCCAATGGGTCACATTTCAACTTGTTATCTAAAAGTAACTGGTTCTAGGTATACAGGTATACACCACGCCACTTAACAAAAAAAATTAAATTAATTGCGACTAATTTAATGGATTGTATTCTTAATCAACAATTAATCAATCGATTAATTGTTAACATCCCTACTCCATAACGTTATAAACAAACAGTGATGGCTACATAGGCACTCTAACATTGACTTTAAGTATTGATACACGCACTCGCCAGTCGTTACAGTCACCGGTACCTCTGGGACCTCCTGCCTTCCTGTTTATAAAACTGGTGCCCTCCAATAGGTTGAGAGCGGTTTGTCACAGGGAGTCTCCTTGTAAATGTCAGAGAAATTCAAGTATCGCTGTAAAAATGGATATATCGACCCTTAAACTGAAATTAAAGTTCAATTTGGCTGTCTGCTTTTTAACAAAGAGAGGTGTAAAGTACCCACTCCACCGTTGGAAGAGTGTGCTCCTGTCAGAAAGACTCTATGATTTGTGCTCTGTTTTATTCCATTAATACTTGTGTTGCAGCGAGTTAAGTGCCAGTTTTGATTCTGCTCACAGCAGGCGGCTAATGAAAGCACCATGGAGGAGGATCTGGGGCTGATTGGTGCCTCGGCCGAGGACACGGAGGCTGAACTCATCAGAAAGATCTGTGAAACTGAATTACTGGCTGGTAATAAAAGCCTCTTCTTCTCCCCTGCCACACATCAAGCTGCCTTAATGGCCAATTCTCATGCTACATTTGCCAAGAAGAAAGACATATTTTTAATCCTCCACTTCATCTGCTTTGTTTTCGTTTGTTTTTTCTGAACCGATTTTAGAGGAGAACCTGTTGTGTGTTTTTCTACCCCTGCTGGTGAGAGTGTGCAGCTCCCCAGGACGCTACTCCCACCCACAGCTCGCCACTGCAGCCTGCCTGGCTCTCTCTCAGTACATGATGATAAGGTAAACATAAAAACTTATGGTACCCATGTGCATTGCTCTCTCTCTCTCTCTCTCTCTCTCTCTCTCGCTCTCTCTCTCGACAGTTCAAGTTCGACTAGGGATATTAACAATTAATCGATCATCAATTGTTGATTAAGTGGCATCATAATTGATGATGATGCATTGTTTTTTTGTTTTTCAAAAACTTGCTATTGATGCACTATAATGTCAAGTTGTAAGAAGACACCTTGCACCATTGCACACTTTCTAATGTGTCACTTCACCGCCATCAGCCCATCTGCGTGTGAAGAAAACATCCGCCTCATGTTCACGGTGCTGGAGCGCTCCACCCTCCCCGTGGTCAGAGCCAACGCCATCATCGCTCTGGGAGACCTCACCGTCCGCTTCCCCAACATTTTGGAGCCGTGGACGCAGAACCTTTACGCCAGGTTAGTGGTAAAGACGCGCCGAGGCACCGCAGTGGTGCAGCGTTCTTGATTGGCTCTCATCAGGGGGAGAGGTGGTGGCGGAGATGCCTCATCTCAGCTATTTGTCCTTTTCATTCATTTTGTCATCGTGTGCAGCTCAGCTGAGTGTGTTTGTTCTAAATGAAGTTTTCTCTCCCTGCTTGTACACTTTGAGCCGTCATCGTCCCCCTCCCCACCACCTCCAGCAGCAGCATGATGTTTCCGAGCGTCGTACCTCAGAGCCACTCAAGCGTTGCGTCTGTCACAATGCTCCACTGAGCCACATGATGGAAAAAGTTTACTCTTTCCATCACCACTTTTTTTTTTTTTTTTTTTTTTTTTTTCTCTAACGCGGAGGCGGCGGCGGTGACAAAGAGCAAAGTTTGACAGATGAGGCCCAACTCTTAATGTCCGCATTGTGTTGTGACCCCCTGTGGCCGGAGCTCAGTGCCCAGTGGGGATCTCACCCCACGAGGCCACGCTGGTATTGAGCAGTGGAGGCAGGAGGAGGGACACGAACCATCCTAGAGTGGACGGTGAGCAGCTTAATTAGTGGTGTGGTGCCGACTACGGCCGGAACCAGCAGCCAGCGCGAGTTGTAATTATACCGGCCATTCAGGCGAGAGTGAGGGAATAATTCTGCTTTGGAGCTGCAGGTTCCACCGAGCGCCTCTGCTGGTTTGGATGCGCTTCCTCCTCCTAGATTCTGTTTACATCACCATCACTGGTTTCCCCTCCAACTCGGAGGCCTTTTTTTTTTTTTTTTTTCCCCTTCCCGCCCTTTTGATGAAGTGTGGTTTTAATTATAACGGCTAATACTTCTCATTAAGGTGTTTCAGATGTGCAAAGCTCTCTGTTCCTTCTTTTAAAGCAACAGCACCCCCTCTTTCTGTGTTTGGTACCTGATAAGCGTTTCATAGTTGTTCCCTAATTGTCTCCCACACATACACACACGCGCACCAACACCCCCACTGTAGTGGCTGCTGCCTCGGAGCCTCTTGATAAGAGCATTAAGAATTAATTACCCCGCTCATTGCCGCCGTTAAGCTGCCGCACCGGCGCGTGCGAGTGCCATGCACAAGTGTTTGATCGGCTGCCAGGAGCCCTGCTCCTTCCGGTACCAATGAGAAATGGTTAATGAGTTTCTTTTGTCTCTGCCGTTTTGGGTGAGGGTAAGCCTAAATTGGTGTTGGGGAAAGCAATCGCGTTGCCCTGCCACAGCCGGCCCGACGTCATTGTGTCGCTGCCGAGGCTGCGGCGGCCGTTTGTCTTCCGTTCTGCCCCGAAAGCCAAGTTTATTTGACAGGGAGGGGGGAAATGACAAAGGCACAGGTACAAGTTGTTTTTCAGCTGTACTATAAAAAAAAATCTATATATAAAAAATGATATCTCTAGCCAGCAGCATGGGAAATAGAAGTTTGGCTTAAACTCTGCTGCTTTTCTTTAAAGTGACTATTAAAAAGATGAACAAATCGATTTCCCGAAAAGTTCGATTCGACTCAAAAAGCTTCTTTTTTTTTTTTTTTTTTTTTTTTGTCCCTGATGGGAAATGAAAGAATTGCACACACATCAGTCAGGGTCTGTAAATTGATTTACATGACGGCTCAGAAACACCTAGATTCCACTGTATTTAGAAAGAGTATAAAAATTGTTTTTCAATGCAGTCATTTAAGGCACAGCTGCTGTCTTATTTTTATAAATCTTATATACTACTGCTTGTTCAAGTGTGAAAAATATCTATATATATTCTGCATTGACCATATCATTTGATAGATTTCCAGTAGGCTCTATTATATTCTCATTCAGCATTTTAAAATGGTTTGAATTGATTAATGGCTGTAAGCCTGTCCAGGCGTGAAAGGGAAAATTTGTGACGCTTTTATTAAAGAGAAATATGGAGGAAAAAAATGTGTTTTAGCTGCCAGCCACAACAACAACAGCTGCCACGTTGCTCATTATTTAACCATCAGTCACACTGGCGCCTCGTCATCGCCGTCGGTGTTGTAGCAGAATTCAGAGCGTCGTCGTCGTCCTGAAGGAGACCACGCTGATAAACTTGTCGTTAAAAAAAATTTCCCCCGGCGGCCGACTCTGTGCAGGCTCAGCGACGAGGTGCCGTCGGTGAGGCAGACGGCCGTGACGGTTCTCACTCAGCTGGTGCTGAAGGATGTGCTCAAGGTCAAAGGTCAAGTCAGCGAGGTGGCTGTGCTGCTGATCGACCCCGAGCCTCACATCGCCAGCCTGGCCCTCAACTTTTTCAACGAGCTGGCCGGCAAGGTACTCTCGTGTGCACACACACACGCACACGCACACTTGCTTTAATTAAACCATTGCGTTCTC
Source organism: Nelusetta ayraudi (assembly GCF_046127955.1). Classification (NCBI taxonomy): domain Eukaryota; kingdom Metazoa; phylum Chordata; class Actinopteri; order Tetraodontiformes; family Monacanthidae; genus Nelusetta; species Nelusetta ayraudi. The sequence goes on from NW_027466113.1 coordinate 5,137,083, forward strand.
TGTGTCAGGACAACGCCATCTACAACCTGCTCCCTGACATCATCAGCCGGCTGTCGGACCCCGAGAGAGCCATGACTTCGGAGGACTTCAACACCATCATGAGGTGAGTCGCATGGTGCCGTGTTCAACGCACAGCCGGTGGGATCGTCCATGGCGAGCTGAGCTCTGCGGCTCTCCGTGTGACTTGAATGTTTCGAGGACACTTTGATCACATTTTCTTTGAGGCTTCTGCTTCAATGTAACGTTTTGTTCTCTTTTTTTTTCTTCTTCTTCTCGCCCCTCAGACAACTGTTCTCTTATATCACCAAAGAGAGACAGACTGAATCTCTGGTGGAGAAAATGTGTCAACGCTTCAGAACTGCCAAGTGAGTTGAACTCTTTTCATTTCTGATTTACTTTTTTTTTTTCTTCTTCTTCTTCCCCCGACCACTGTGCAAGGATTTATGGTAATTGCGAGGTGTTTTCACTGCGTGACAAGACAATGGCTAATTAGAGTGAAACCAGACTCGAGTTCATTTTTTAATGTCCTCCCATGTAGTTGAGGCACATAGATGAAACAATAGCCTTGGTCAGGCCTCAGTCCGCCGCCTGTGACTCATGCTCCCTCCATCCCCAAAGGAAGGGCATTCTCCATTACACAAAAGCAAAGTGAATTTAGGCAGAAGCGCTTCCTGGAAAATGAGATTTTGGGTCCAAACGCTATGGCAAAGCAATATTAATGAGCGGCGGGCTTTTATCTCGAGCAACTTCTTGGATTTCAATGCGTTTCGCGTCGGTTCCTAATCGCGTTTCTCCGCGACTCCCCTTTCCAACGTCAGGACGGAGCGGCAGTGGTGCGACCTGGCCATGTCCCTGTCCCTGCTGTCCATGTGCGAGCGCGGCTTCAAGAGGCTGCAGGAGTGCTGGGAGTGCTACAGCGACAAGCTGACCGAGCCCGGCGTCTACCAGCCACTGCTCTCCATCGCCGTCAAGCTCCGCCGCGGCGCCAAGGCCCAGTTCAAGGTGGGAGACGTTTCCTTACCCCCCCGGTGAGGTGGCGTCTGCGCAGTCTAACATCCTCGCGATTCGTCCAGGCTCAGGTCGACGAGTTTGAGAAGCGGCTGACGGCGGTTCACACGCGAGGCCTGGAGAACGTGGAGAGTCCAGAGATGGACGAGGAGAACCTGAAGGAAGGATCTTCGTCCGAGAAGACGGTCGCACAAACTCCCATGACCAGCAGAGGCCGTGCCAGGACAAAGAGAGGTCCTTGTGCTTCAATACTCGCCTTTTTGTTCTACCTGTGCAAATATACACTCTGCTTTATATTCTTCACTACTGAACAGGTTGGTTTTTTGTTATTCTTAAAAGCATTTCCCCCCCTTTTTTTTTTCTTTTTTTTTGCAGGCCAAGCCAAGCCCTCCGTTTCCAGCCGCAGTGACGACTTTGTGACTCCTCAAAAATCCAGAAAGTCCAAGAAGGCGATCATAATGACTTTTAGCAGCGAGGAGGAAGAGGAGGAGGATGAAGAGGGTGAGGAAAACTGTCTGGCTGAAATCCTTGCTTGTTTCTGCTGTAGCGGTCGTCCTGTTGGAAATGTTCGAAAAGTTCAAGGTCTTTGAATTTAGCTGCAAACGCAGTCAAAGTTCATTACAGTTGGAAATCTGCTGCTGTCACCTATGACAGATTACCAACCAAGTGTTGCAGTGACAAGCTGTGACAGGATTAGTGCTACAGGACGTATTGACTGACAGATGGTTTATATTGCTACTCCTAATTTCTTCTGAATTGTTTTGTTGCTCTTCTTCTTGCCGCCAGATGCTGTCATGGCAGAGAGCGAGACCCCCAAAGTGACGACGCCCATCGCCCGCACGTCCCGACGAGCTCGCCTCAGGAACTGACGTTCCTGCTTTATCTCTTTTATGTGTTTTACATAATCGTAACTTCCTCTTTAGGCAGTTTGCCTTTCAACCTATTTTACTTTTCTTTTTTTCTTTTTTTTTTTTTAAGCATCTTGTAAATTTCCCATCTAGAACGTCTCCATCGCAGTCTTGTTGTATCTGAAGAGACAGCGTTGCGTATCTTTAATAAACTGTTTTGGTTGTTTTGGCCGACAGATCAACGGCTGTCTGCGCTTCATCATTTTCCGACTCGAGCGGAGGATTCACACGGGACGCCGTGCGAGCAGCGGCCTCGGCTCTCTGCTCCGGTTGTGTCGGGGGGGAGCGGGGGGTGGAGGGAATTTACACCGTCGTTACAAGCAGCCTTGAATGTCTGCAGCTGCTGTGTGTTGTTTGGACAGTGGTGTTTAATGGCTCGTCACAGCTCGGCCAGACAGTCTTGCACTCCGCGACACTAAATTTCCTTTCGCGTTTTTTTTTCTTTTCTTTTTTTCTTTTCACCTGTCGCCGCATCTTGTTCCGTCATATCAGACTTTATTGAACAAGAGACACTTTCCGCTCCTGCCTTTGTTGGGGAGTGAAGCTCCAATGTTTATTTACACTCGGACACACACACACATACACACACACACACACACACACACACACACTTGTTCCGTCTGACACGTTTGCTATATAGTTGGCCGCCTCCATTCTTCTGTAATCAATCTCTTTTGTAGGTTTCCGTCCTTCCCCAGCCTCCTCCTCTTCCTCCTCCTCCTCCACTCTGCAGCCTACTTTTTCTCTCCCAGCTCCTCTCCTCCTCCTCCTCCTCTCTCACACCTCATCCTCACACCGCCACCCTCCTCCGCCCTTCACCACTAATCTCTCTCTCTCCTTTTTTTTCGCCTACTCCTTCTCCCACACGTTGTCCTCGCCGAAAAAGATGAGAGGGGTGTATTTGTGTGTGTGATTGATATGTTACGTAAAGACACACGCTGACAAACGGGCTGAGTGTGTGCGTGTGTGTGATTGCAGCAGCACTGCAGACAAATTTAAATAGTCTTTTCATTGCGGCAACGGGAAAAAGAAATTTGCCTGGTTTTACACCATTTTGTGCCGAAAATGTTTTATTTTTTTTATTTTTAAACACCACCATGTTATCTTGACTACACCTCGGCCATCCATACCCTTATTTGCTTGAAACGATGAAGGTCTGTTGAACTTTGAGGGCACTTGGTTGGATGGAGCAGTTTGTGCCAGGGCTGTAATTTGGTGGCGGGGGGTAACGGGAGCAGATGGCACTGACAGACTGTAACTTACCCAGCAGAGAGGGGAGGTCGCTGCACGCTGGGAAAGGCTGATCTGCACGGGGAGCCACTGTCAGCACGTTGCAAATGTATAATTAAGACAAAGTCGTGACGGAGCACCGGCTCACGACCTCCAGGTAGCCGAGTCGTCGCCTTTGGTGCGGTGTTGGGCTCAGCGCCGACCTCTGACTTCGCCCCGTGTGGCAAGGCGGCATCGCCGTGGCTCATGTAAACCGCATGCAGTCACCTTGGCAATGACCATCACTCTCTTCAGGGCTGTGACATCACTCTGGATAAAAGAGGAGAAGGGAGATTAGGGTGGAGGGAAACGAGAAAGGTCTCCGTATAAAAAAAACAAAAAAAACCCGCTGCAGCATCCCAGCTGATGCCCCAACATGCAGCCGCTGCCAAAGTGGGCAGACGCAAGAGGAAGGAGGAAGCGCCCCCTTGCCGTCGCGTCGCGGGTGGAGAAGAAAGGGGGAGGAGTCAGACGAGTGAGATAGTGATGCTCCCAGCAGGTGCCTACAAGTGAGAGGTAGAAGAGGCTGAGAGTCCAGCGAGATGGAGCAGAGTCTCTGAGAGCCCCGACAAGCCAAGAGCTCCGAGAAGAAGCGGAAAACCAACCACGCGTAAGTGCTCCTTCCGTCTCCTCCCCACAAGTTATTACTTATTCATGTTAAGATTCTTTTCACCAGTCAGTCATTTCCTAGAAACTTTTGAAAGCTAGTCTATTGCAGGAAAAAAATGTTCTGTATTAGTCTTGGTTTAACAAAGTCTTAATTATATTTTTTTGAATAGGATTTTCATATTTATTTGCTGTTTCACAGAACTGATTGTCTGTAATTTAAACGTTGCCTCTTAAGTTGTCAGGATTTTCATTTTTCATTTAAAAAAAAAAAAGTTTTGTTCAGATTTTATTGGTTTTAAATTGCCTTAGCTGTATGCACAAAATGTTTATTTTTTTAAAGCTCTTCAGTATAAATTAAATGTGAAATAATTTGGTGGTATGAGAGCTCCTGCAGCGGAATTTGTGTTAAATGAATTATGTCATTGAAATACATGTTTTTTTTTAAATTTCAGAATGACCATTAACTTCATCTTGTGTTGTGTGTGTGTGTATATGTATAAAAACAATTCGCAGTCTGTATTTTCTGGCTTGCAGCTGTTGCTTTTTCCACTCTTACTGGTCCCTGCTGCCTATCATCACTGCCATGCTGTGCCCTGTGCTGCTCTGTGCCGCGCTGCTCCTCCTGACGCCCCTGGACATCACAGAGGCTCGCGCTCTGCACCCGTCCCCTGATGCTGTGCAGGTATGACAAAAGATGAGGTAGGAGGCTTACAAAAAAAAAACAAGAGAGAAAATAATGCGGAGGGCTCGGAGTTCATTCATTGTGTGGATGTGACCAAAGTCCAAAAGGGGACGAGGAACAGCAGGGAACAATAAGAGGGGAAAGTAATGAAATGTATCAGTGATTGAATTATGCGCTCTCGTCCACTCCCCGGCAATTAAATTGAGTCTTTCCTCCTCCTCCTCCTCTTCCTCGTCCTCCTCCTCTGCAGTTCATGGAACAGTTCCTGGAGCGCTACAATGACCTGTTGACTTTGGACGACCTGGAGAACCTGTTGAACAGCCAGGCCGAGGAGCAGTCCACCCTGCCCTCAGAGGTCAAGGCGGAGGAGTTCCCCAAGTGGTCGCAAGAGGCACAGGCCGCCCAGCCCGAGACCCCCTGGCTGCGGCTGCTGAAGGGGGCCCTGGCCAATCAGAAGCGAGCCGAGCCCGACCGCTCACGGAGGGGATGGAACCGCGGCTGCTTTGGGCTGAAACTGGACCGGATTGGCTCAATGAGCGGACTGGGCTGTTAGTGGAGAGGAGGAGGAGGAGGAGGAGGGACTGACGGCATCGTGGGTGTCGGCTGGTGTTGGTGACGTGCACTGAAGGACGTCCCCCGTGTGTGGTGTGTGGTGTGGTGTAACCCTGCAGCATAGTTAGTGTGGCTTCATCCAGCGTCCAGTAGAGTCCAGTAGATCCGACACTTCACGCCGCGCTGCTGCCTTTCACACAGCACTAATAGTTCATCACATGTGGAAAACTGAATATTAGAACACGAGCTTTGTTGACATCAAACGATTGTCGTTAATTGTCGTTTTGTTTTTTAAACGTTGGGCTGCCGCATTGTGTTTTTCAGGTCTGATTGCGTGAAGTTACAGTGTTGCTGTTTTACGTCTGGCGCGTAAAGTGGGGGGGGAGGGGCTTAGTAGAGGGAAAAACAAAACATGCTGAGCGATAACGTTGTACTTGTTTCTCGCTTTTGTTCATGTTTCCTTTCGGTTTGCATGAATAAATCATTCTGACATTTGCACCGGTCTGCTCTGCTTTCATTCTCGGCACCTTCTGCTGTCAGCTTGAAGAGTCTGTCGAGATAATTTGTCACTCAGGATGAGCGTCAAAGTCAAACAACAACAGCACAAAAAAAAAAAAAAAGTGTTCCTCGACTCGTGATGGTTGATTAAATCTTCCAAGGCCTGCTGGAGGAAATTTGCACTTCTTCCCACATCATTCTGGCCAGCTTTCACTGATAATTATGTATGAAGAAGATCGTCTGTGTCCAAAACTTTTTGGCAATAAAAGTCAGAGAAGAAGCATTGCAAAGTTTTAGGGAAACAGGAGCCATAATAAGCCGTAAATTCTGTTTTCTTACAGTGTATGTGCAGATACTCTTATACTAAATATACTTGGCTCTGTGCATGGCAATGCATTAAACTACCCTTTTTGTTAATTCATAGAGATTATACTACGTGTTGTTACAGTGAAACATTTTTAAATCCCCAAACTGCTTATATTTTGTAAACCAACCAAACCACAGTCTTTTCAAATTGGAAGAATAACCATGAGTGAGAGAGATTGCTAAACTCTATGAGTCGTTCATCGACCTTCCATGTGTTTGGAAATGGAAAAAAAAAACAAGGTGAGGTGGTGAAAATAACACATTTATGTTTGAACTTGTACATTGTGTATATTTTAGCACGTGTTTTTTTTTCCCCAAACAAGAAAAGGTTTGATTTTCCTTATTTCTGGAGACTTCGCAGACTGACTAGATATACTGTTAGAAAATATAAGACAGCATGAGACGTTAAAGTCCTGGTGAAATAGTACTGTAATCCAAGCAAAAGTAGCTAAAGTTAAATTATGACTTGAGTAAAAAACAAGTACTTGCTTTAAAAAAAAAAGTATAGCTATGAAATGTTTGAAGTGCTTTTCACTGCAATACAACGGTTCCTGAATACGTTTGAAGAATCTGACTTTTTTATTATTTTTTTTTAAATGCAGGGTAAACACTTTTCACCCATGTTCAAAAGCAAAATGTTTGAATAAGCAAACAAGCTTGCGCCAAAATAGTAACGCGTTTGCCTTTCATGTTTAGTGCATAAAAATACAACGTAAAAAAACAACAACAACATATCTATTAAAAAGCTGTACTTAAGTACAGTAAATCTACTTATTTCCCACCAATGAAAATGACGAAACTGAAGATGTATATTTGACCACAAGGTGGCATACTTTCTCCATCATGAGTTATGTTTTGTTTTTGTCACACAGTGACAGTCTGGACTTTGCGCTGGACCTCAGCCCTGGCGACAGGTTGTGTAAAAGGCAATAAACGGGTCTTTTATTTACACGCTTTGTTTCGCAGTAATACTGAGACAGTGTTACCCTATATTTCCAACTCACAAACCCCCACAGGCAATTCAGTCCACCACTCCTTCTTCCATCTTCCAGTTGATTTCCTCTGGCTTTTGAAATCAGGATATAGCTTGATTAGTTAAAATAACCTATGATCAGTTTGGGACAACATCGCCAGTGCAGAGGACTAAAGTAGTGTGAACCAAATGTTAACAAGCCTCCTGGCGTCTAATCTTAGCCTGACCTTTACTTCCCCTCCTTGACCTTCTGCTGTACAGCGCAGAGTAACAGTGTCATGTGCTCAAGGTTTTGGTAGTTCAGCTGTGCCTTCCTCCACCTGCAGCTGTGCAGCCAGCAGAACCCCAGAGCAGCTCGACGCTCAACTGCACAACCCTCTGAATATTTTTTAACTGATAACAAAACGATTCTGTGACGCATTTCCCCCACCCCCTCTGTGTTTCTCTGTCAGAGCAGGTAGTTTTGAAATAACTAGAGTGACTCAGGGCTTGACAGAGGACATAAACAGGCCGATGTCACCTCCCTCGCGTGTGCGCGATGGTTGTGCCGACCGGCTTGGACTCAACATCTGACTTCTGCTGGGTAGACCCGGAGGCAGAGAGAGACAGTGAGAGGAGCTTTCTGCAGACTTCAGAGCGTTTGAAAAGTGAAGGGTCGTGGTCTTTGGGTATGAAATGTCACAGCCAGTAAGACCGAGATTTGATCCTCCGGTTGCTCTCTTAATGTCACAGAGGGCCCCCTCTTCCCTTTTCCCACCACAACTATCCAAGGATATGTTGGCAATGCCCCTCCAGAGCGTGCAGCAGCAGCATGAAGAAACTGGAAACTCTATTGAGGGAGAAGTATTTGAGATTTGAGGCAGTTCAGCACTCAATGATGTTATGTGAAGGGGGGGGGGAGAGAAATGCCACTCATGGAGTTTGACAAGACCACTCTCATGCCTCAGTGTAGCCTGACGACCTTGACATTAAGAGGAGGTGGGGCCAGGAGCAACGACCTAAGGTTAGGGGGCGTGTCCGTTGACTGGAGTCCGACATAAAAGTGGCCACCTCAACGTTGCTCGTCCCCACTCACACCCGGAGTCGCAAGACAGACAGACGCAGTCTCACAAACGGTAATTACCATCAGACACCTGCAGGGGGCTCGGTGGCGACAGGAGGACTTGACACCTTCACCGACCTACTACCATTACCATAGCATTACCTGCGGACCTGCAATGGCTTGAATGAGTTCAAAATGTATTTTTGCAAGCGGGTTTTATTGCGTTTGAATTTTTTTTTCTTCAAGGTTTTTGAACTTTAAAAGTTCAAATGTGAACTTTGCAGAAAAGTTTTTTTTTTTTTTTTCTGAATTGAGTGAAGTAGTACAGACGGCTTATCAATGATTTTTCATTCAGAAGCTCTTATCTTGTCACTATTACATCACAGCAGACAATAAAATAAAGCATCAGAAGCGCGTGCGGTTGTTCAATTGTTCAGAAACAATTTGACTGTCTGCCGTTTCTCATCTTCACACTTTCTCCCTTTTTTTCTCCTTACAGAGGACAAGGACAACTCAGGCAAAATGGTCAAAGTCGGTATCAACGGGTAAGAGCCACTTTACACCCGACACTTCAATAAGCTGGTTGGCAACTCTGACGCACTGCCAACCGTCACAAAACACTGCATGTGGGAGCTGGTGATGCGGCCTTTGTGAACGTCTAGAGCAGGAGTAGGCAACCTTTACCACTTGCCAATTGAACCCGTTTCGCCCAGAAAAGAACACACCGGTAGCCACGAAACCCTTTTTGACATTTAAAATGAAATAAAACTGCATACTGCATAGAACCTTTTCCTTCTTCTTTTTGCCTTTGTTATGTATAAACGGCCACCTTAACTATCAAAAGCGCCATTTTGCCCCACCTGCCATCAATTAACATTGACCTGGAGCTCGTTACTGATCGGGTGCCGCATTATGTGGGTGTTTTTGCACCTGCATCTCATTGGTGCAAAAACCTTTGTGGCTACGATGCAAAGATGGCGGAGATAGTAAGTAAGTAACTCGAAGCAGGAGTTAAACTTTGTCGTCCAGCCACAACGTCTACTTCTGTAAATACACCGGGCTCCAGGTGTTCTTCTTCTTCCGCTTTCAGTGAGTAAACCACAGCGCCTCATAAGGCCTGGCGTGAGTACTCTCCAGCGTTTCCGTGTAATCTCCTTTTTTTTTTTTTTTTTCCCTCTCCCCCAAATGCTTTTCTTAATACGCTCGGTTTAAAAAAGAAAAAGTCCTACCAATCTAAATGGGGCCATAAAAATTGCTAAAATGTATTTCCATGTTAATAGGTTGTTGTTGTTTTGTTTTGTTTTTAAAAAAATCATTATTATTATGTTTTATTTTTCAACACCAAAAAGGGAGCCACTGCAGAGGCGCAGAAAAGTCGCGGCTTGCCGACCCCTGGTCTAGTGTGTTTAGTGGTTGGTTTATCGCACGGGCTGCCGTGAGACAGTCAAAAAGTTGTCTTTCTTTGCAAATTTGAAACGTTTCGACACAAAAGATAAACCCCGGCGGGACGTGCGATAGACAAAAAGGAAAAATAATCGAGGGTAGGAGAGTTAACCCATGTGTATAGAAGAAGCATTGTGTAAAAAGTTTCTTACAAATTTCTGAATGTGTACAGAAGATAAGCAGTCAACTGTTCAATTCGAGAGAAGGGTGACCAATGAGAGCTGACATAAAATGACGCAATTTCAGGTTGAATCTGATGGTGACGACAGTCGGAAGGTTAAGCTTTAAATTAACATTTAACATTTCAGTCCAAGTCTACTGAAGCTGTTGGTCGTTTAAAATCGTTCTTTTGCACTTGTACCCGTCTGACCCTTGCAACATCACCCTTTTAAAGAATCTTGTGTGTTTGTGCGTCTTGACCCTGTGCTCTGTAGGATAACTGCAGTCTAATTATTTAATGAAACTTTCTTACTTAAGAGGGGAACGTGGGACAATGTTTTATAAGGGACTTGCACGTATGTGGCCTGTTCACTCGCCAGTTTGTGGACTGCCCTTCTGCGGTGACCTTTTGACCCCTGGGCAGATAACATGTGTGCTGCGACATGAGGACAGATTGTGTTTTTTTTTTTATCTGCTGTCTGGTTGCAGACTAGAAAGACGTGAACAAAGCCATGACTGAGTTTCCGTATCTGTGTGCTGGATCTGTTCAGTCCAGCGCTGCCCCGCCCCGCTCCGCCACACCCCCTGGTGCCCGAGCACAAAGTGAACCTGTGCCAGGATTTTGTACTCGTGGTTAAATAGTAACCGGCTCGCTCGTCAGTGAATGTTGCACTGTTGTCACCAGCGTGTTGCCACATAGCACGCTGACTTTTGACTTTAGCCCCCAGATGACGAGGGTGCGAGTGCACACACTACTCCTCCTGAACTTTGGCCTTTTGCTCTGCTGAGGTTTCAGGTGTCCTGAGTGTGTGTATGTGTCTGGGGGGGGGGGGGGGTGCAGTCGCAGCAGTTATAAGACTTTAAACTTTTTTTTTAAGTTTCCAACTATCAATCAACAAGTGGTAATGATAAACGTTCTCACCCACGTTCCACTGCAGTCCTCCAAAATGAAATGTGTGGATCGCCTCCAGGCGCCTGCTTAGGCAGGTTTGTGGTGTTGCGGCACCATCGTGTGGCCACACTAAGAAACTGAACTGCCCACTTTTCAGATTCGGCCGCATTGGTCGCCTGGTGACCCGCGCTGCCTTCACCTCCAAGAAGGTGGAGATTGTGGCAATCAACGACCCCTTCATCGACCTGGAGTACATGGTGCGTTCAAAAAATGCAATGATATATATTTGAGTTTTTAAATTAACATTTAACATTAACATTTTATATAAACAAACACGCATTTCGTTTTGATATCATCTATTTAGTCTGCCTACACACAAGCTAAAACCCAGAGTTTCTGCAGGAGGCAGTAAACAGAGGGCTAAATGCATGTCTTGGGCAAGAGTTCAGGATGAACAATAATCTTTTAAAAAGAGTATTTTGTGGCTTCTTCAAGCAGTTGGTTTCAAGCTTGACTCTACTTGTCCATTTGCATTTCTTGTTCAGGTCTACATGTTCAAGTATGACTCCACCCACGGCCGCTTCAAGGGTGAGGTCAAGATTGAGGGTGACAAGCTGGTCATCGATGGACACAAGATCACAGTTTTCCACGAGTGGGTTCACCAACGTTTTTTTTTTTCACAGCTGCATAAGAAAGTTTAGACACAATAAAACAGAGTATTTTTTCATTTTTTCATTTTATGTATTTGTTTCTTTTCGTCCTCAGGCGTGACCCAGCTAACATCAAATGGGGCGATGCTGGTGCCCATTACGTTGTTGAGTCCACTGGTGTGTTCACCACCATTGAGAAGGCCTCTGTACGTAGCAGCAGGATCATTCAACTCTCAGTAAATGTTCAGTTGCCAAAGTTTTTACGGCAAACTGATCTTCTTCTCCTTCTTCTTCTTCTTCTTCTTCTTCTTCTTCTTCTTGAATGCAGGCTCACTTGAAGGGCGGTGCCAAGAGAGTTGTCATCTCCGCCCCCAGCGCTGATGCCCCCATGTTCGTCATGGGCGTCAACCACGAGAAATATGACAAATCCCTCAAGGTCGTCAGGTAGGAGTCCTGTGCAACCCCAACATATTTTGTCTTATCAAACTTTGATAGACTTTCATAGGGTGGGAAAAAAAAAGAAAAGAAAACCTAACTCACGGTAAGCTTGTGTTCCCTCCATAGCAACGCTTCCTGCACCACCAACTGCCTGGCTCCCCTGGCCAAGGTCATCAATGACAACTTTGGAATCATTGAGGGTCTGATGGTGAGGATTTAGAAAGAACAAAAACACTTTGCCTGAGAACTCATCCGTGTGAGAGAGGCTGAGCAGCAACATTAAAATATGAGCGTGGCATGAAGGTGAAGCAGATTTGATGGTCTCTCTCTCTCTCTCTCGCTCTCTCTCTCTCTCTCTCTCTCCCTCCCTCCACTCTGGCAGAGCACCGTTCACGCCATCACCGCCACCCAGAAGACCGTGGACGGCCCCTCCGGCAAGCTGTGGAGGGACGGCCGCGGCGCCAGCCAGAACATCATCCCGGCCTCCACCGGTGCCGCCAAGGCTGTGGGCAAGGTCATCCCCGAGCTCAACGGGTCGGTGCCAAAAAAGCCATTACGCTTAGTGTTGCTGCCGCGGTGCCGCAGTGGGACGATGGCGCTCGGGCCAAAAAAAATTCTGATTTTTTTTTTTTTTTTTCTCCTTTGTCTCCACCTGACAGCAAGCTGACCGGCATGGCCTTCCGTGTCCCCACCCCCAACGTGTCCGTGGTCGACCTCACAGTCCGCCTGGAGAAACCCGTGAGTGGCACAACTTCTTCCCCGTCTTCAGAGAAAAAAACAAAAAAATAGTGATAATAATAATACATCAAATTTATATAGCGCTTTTTTTTGGACACTCAAAGATGCTTTACATTTTTTTGAAAAAATGCATAAAAAAAAATAAAATATATATATATATAAGCAAAAAAACTAGTAGTTTACCTGCTTTTCTACCAGCGACTGTGTTTGAACTTAAAGGTCCAGTGTGTAAAATTTGTTTTGATTCATGATATTAGTAAAAACTTAACATAGTGCCCATAAATACCATATAGGCAGTATGTTAATACGTTAAACAGTTATTATTACTTATGACTTCCCACTGTTACTTCCTGGCTTGTTCTGAAAAACACCTGGAAGGTGCAGCATGGACACATCGTCAGTGATGAACCACATTTAGGCTCCTTCCTTCCTTCCTTCCTTCTCCCCCCATTTTCTTTTCTTTTTGTTTTTCTTAAATGGCTCTTTTCAGTCGTCCTCCCCCTCGCTGTTATGTATGCGTATGTACTCGTGCTGCGTCACCCGCCTGTTTTGCTCCCTCTTGCATATTCATGTGCGGCGTCTGTCTAAACAGATCGGCTCAGTGGAAAACCAGCGCCAGTGAAACCTTGCACGAAACGAAGCTCGTCTGATACGACGACGCTCGCTGCTTAATTGTGTTATGTGGTGACTGACCTGCGGGCCATCATTGCTTGATTGATTTTAAACACTCTCCCTTTCCCCCCCGTCTTCCCCCACAGGCCAAATACGATGACATCAAGAAGGTCGTGAAGGCTGCGGCTGAAGGCCCAATGAAGGGCGTCCTGGCCTACACAGATCACCAGGCACGTTTTTCTGCCTTTTCTTTGACATTCGAGCTCCTTTGTATTGATCGTCGGGGCTTTGAGTGACCCCCTTCCCCCTTCTCCCCCGCTGCAGGTCGTCTCCACCGACTTCAACGGCGACTTGCACTCCTCCATCTTTGATGCTGGCGCTGGCATCGCCCTCAACGAACACTTTGTCAAACTGGTCTCATGGTGCGTTTGTTTAATTACATTCATAAATGCATGCTTTCCCATTGGTCGTCGCTAAATTCCCTGCGTCGTTTTTTTTCCGACCAGGTACGACAACGAGTTCGCATACAGCAACCGCGTCTGCGACCTGATGGCCCACATGTCTGCCAAGGAGTAAACTGACGTCTGCCATCGCAGCTTCACGCCACATCGCAAACATTCTCCCACGATGCCACGGTTGTGCCTTTTGCCAAAAGACACTGAGATCTCTGCCTCTGTGCGCAGTTTCTTCAGATAGTTGACCCACCTCAAGCGACGAAGTCTCACAGCAACAAAAAGAAAATGTCAAACTCTTGTACTGTACTGTGCTTGCCTGAGATGGAGTGATGGTGTGAGAGTGTTGCTGTCTGCAGTGCTGCGCTCAGCAGTGAAATAAAGTCCTCCGTTTGTGAGATCAATGACCTCCTTTCTCTCTTTGTCGCTGCACAAGGCAAATCCGTCGGAAAGCTGCTCTGCCGGGATTACATTTGGTAACTTTTTGTTTTAAGATTTGTAAATCTTGTAATCTCAACCGGCTTTACTGAATTGACGTGTATAAGATTGGAGCTTCCTCTCCTACGTGGGGGCCTAACGATCGCCTTTGTAATTGCTTGGTCTTTCAGGTAGGGAAGGGGAGGTTAGATGATGATGGTGGGGGGGTGGTGGTGGTGGAGGAGGAGGGGGGTGAGGAGGTCCGGGGGCGAGGGAGGACGACTATCTCGGCTTGCTGTGTCGGCTAAATTGATTGTCGTGCGAGCGAGCTGCTGATGCAGAGCAGCCGCATTACTTTATAATCCCTCTCTCCTGTTATTCCTGTTCAATAATTGGTCTATGGTGAAGAGGACGACTCGACTATTGAACTGCATGAGGTCCATTATAATGGTTCAATAAGAAAACTCTGAATTTTGCCTCTAGGTGAGCTGCATTTAAAAAAAAGAAAAAAGAAAAAAATATCTAAATTCAATCAAACTCTTCCTAGAAAAGACGATGTGGACGTTGTAAAATCAATAAATAAAACAAAAAAAATGTAGGAAGCAAAAAAGCTTTGAACATAAAACGGTCTGTGTTTAATCAGTGTATAGTGTGCATTTTAGTAGTAGTTTCATCATTATCTTTTTCAAGCTTTTAGCTGTAACAAATGCCTCTGTAATAAACTAACTAATGGCTATTCATGGGACTGTAATGAGATCAGGGTTTGTTTTTTTTTTTTCATCTTCAGTAAAGAGCTGAAGAGGAAACACGAGTTGGTACCACCCTCAAATACCCCCACCCTTCACACTCTGACACACACACTGTTGACTGTCTCTCACTGGTCATTTGTAAGGCAGATTGTCGAGGGCAAATATCCCTCTCAAGCTCTTCAGACAGTGAATTTTCAGAGAGAGGCTGCAGATTAAGATTTTTTTTTTTTTTTTTTTTTTTAATCAAATCAAAAAGCTTTACCGTAAACGTCTGGTGGAGGGCCTGAGTGGAGGGACAGGCGGACATAAAGGAGGTGAGTAGTCTTGTTCTCTGCAGGTGTGTTTGAGTCAGTCTTGCTGCAAAAAGAAACTGGAATGGGGGAATATAAAAGCTTTTGATTCTGTATCTAACGGTCTGTTTTCAGGCTTGGTTGACCTTTTGTCATGTGGTTGTTTTAATTCCCCTGGTGCCTGCAGGTCTCAGCTGACTATAAATTAACATCATCTAAAATGCTGTTCTTTCAATAAATTCTTCTACTAACGAGTCAAAAGATCTCTGGTCTTTGCACCAATACAATAGTCTTCCAAATAACTGCTATGCCATTGTTATAACACAATAGCAACCTCTGCAATATAAAATAACCAAATTTGCATCAATGTCTGCTGTTGACTGCTGGTCTAAATCGAAACGGGCGAAACAAAGGTTACAGCTGCGTATTTCACTGTGGAGGCGAATGGATCTTTGACTCGTCCCGTAGTGCCAGCGGCTGAAGCCATGGGAGAGGACGGCGTGCAGCGAGGCTCCTGGTTGGTCTCCTCATCCGTGCAGCCGCTCTTTCACTCCCAGCTGTCCCCGGCCACTGACCTCGTCGTCGCCGTCTTCCTCACCTTTACAGGTAGGCAAGCATTGGGTCGCCTGAGTCGGCATGGGGGGAATGACAGGTCGACCGTTTCCTGTTTCCAGCCAGCCTGAGCCTGCAGCCTTTTATGGACAAGTGTTTACTGTTCTATCTATCTATCTATCTATCTATCTATCTATCTATCCCTCTTAACATCATCATCATCATTATTACTACTACTACTACTACTACTACTACTTCAAAGGATACAAAATAAAAATAATTATAAATTCAAATGTTTCTATTTTTTAAGCCTTTAAGTTGCGTGAACAATGTGTCCAAACACAATCATAGAAAAACCTCCATCGTGACTCATTTCATCTTCTGCCATTCGGTCACTCTGGGGTTTAACCAAATCCAAGACCAAATCCAACTTTGTCGGATTACGACGCAATATTTAGAGCGAGTGGATTGAGTTGAGTCATTTTTTTTTTTTTATTAAAGCGGTGAAGACTCTCTGACTCCAACTTTGCCTGTTTCTACACAACCCATCAATGATGTAAGTGATGAACACCAGGTCTCCCAGGGGAGCAGCGAGTGTGGGCGAATGTGGAGAAGCTCGTTAGTGGAGCGAGGACCGAATCCATCACAAGTCATTGACTGACTCCACTCATGACGTGATGGTATTTCGTTAGGGGGGGGGGGCGTTTCCATGGCCCTAAGCTGAGCTGCTGCTCCGTCTCCGTTACCTGCTGCAGGTGTTCTGTCCGTTCTGGGGAACGGCACCGTGCTGCTGGTGTCCTGCAGGAAGAGGAAGAAGCTCAAACCTCCAGAGTTGATGACAGTCAACCTGGCCGTCTGCGACTTTGGCTTCAGCCTGCTGGGGTCGCCCTTTTTCATCACCGCAAGGTAACGTTGCTGTTTGTCAATCAGAGGCCTTATGGGATTTTTTGGGGGGTGATGAGACAAAAAACCCAACAACAACAACCCATAAAAACCCATCTGGTCTGTCAGCCTGTAGTCCAGCTCTGAATCTGTTTGATCCATCAAGGACTAAATCCCAGCTCTGTCTCCATCAGCCTGTGTCACGCCTGGGTGTTTGGAGAGACGGGCTGCCTCTACTACGGCATCCAGGGCTTCGTGTTTGGCATCGGCTCTCTGCTCACCACCTGTCTCATCTCTGTGGACCGCTGCTTGAAGATCTGCAGCCTCCGATACGGCGAGTGTGCACAGAGCAGAGCAGAGCAGAGACGCACGCAAACGTTTCACGCCAACATTGCTCATGCAATTCTTGAGAAACTGCCAAATATTTAAATCAGGGTTAATTTTGATATTAATAGAAACAGCGACAAAAAAAGCACACAAGTGAGCAGCACAACAAGGGTGAAGATTATTATGTACGCTGTAATGTGGTGATTAAATAAGGGGAAGGCGCAAAATCAAAAACAAACAAACTATTGCTAATAGTAAGAAATAGATAAATAAATCAATCTCAGCAGCAGCAGCAGTAAAGTAGGTCACTGCCAGCGTCAGGCATCCCAGCAGCAGAGCAGCCGGGTCGGGTCAGCTGGGCTAATTCTTGTTGTTTTAATGAGCAGTTTAATGTCCACTTAAGGAGGCCGCTCAGTTACCGGCACACAATTTGCCCGTGAAATGTCAAGAATTCCCGAGAGGTTAAGTGCTCGTTATTCCCTCGCACAAACACTGCGTCTGAGCGCTCCATTGAGTGGCCTCCTCCTTGCCTCCGCAGGTCGATGGCTCGAGAGGCGCCATGTGTTTGTGTCCTTAGCGCTGCTCTGGGGCTACACGCTGTTCTGGGCCTTCCTGCCTGTGATTGGCTTCGGACATTACGGACCAGAACCGTACGGGACCAGCTGCACCGTCAGCTGGTAAAGACTCACAAGAACGTTTGTGTTCGGCCAAAGGTGCTGCGGCCGCTCTCATTGCCCTTGTGTCACTGTTCCAAGGTGGAGAATGAAGTCATCGCTGGGTGACCGGATCTACATTTTCCTCATCCTGATACTTTGCTTCGGCCTCCCGTCCTTCATCATCATCGCTTCCTACGTGTCCATCCTCATAACGGTACGAACACCATGGATTGAAGGCAAAGACAGTCGACTGTCTTTGCCTTCAATCCCCTTCCTGTTATTAATTTACAACTTCGACTCCCCCTAGTGGAGACACTGAAGAAGACCACTTGAGATGGCAAACGAATATACAAAGAGCAGGGGTATCAAACATGGGGCCCGGGGCCAGATCAGGCCCGCAAACGTGTTTTTTCTGGCCCGCAAGATAATTTTGCAATTTTAAATTAAAGAAACTGCTGTTCTACTCTCCACTGGATGTTGTAATAGTGTTTTCTGCTATGCAAACAAGCAAGCGGACCCAAGTACTGCCACTCTGAAGCTACGTTGTCTTCCTATATGCTATTCTCATTGCCCCAAAAATGGCCAAGGTCAAAAAAGAGCATGCAGAGTGCAGAGTGTTCCAAGAACACGACCAAAGTAAAACAAAGAAAACAATGTCAAGTTGTTGTTGTTGTTGTTTTTTTTAAGTTATTATTATACTATGATTTTACAGGCCCAGCCCACTTGGAATAGATTTTCCTCTATTGACCCGTGAATTAAAATGAGTTTGACATCCCTGACATACAGCAACAAAAGTCTTGCTCCTAGTTAGCTGCCATCTTGCCATCTTCATGCCATCTTCCAAGGCACCGGAGTCAGTATGGGTCATGTGGTCTCTGACGATATTTGGCGCAAGTTTGTTAGGAATACTGTCAGGCTGTTTCAGCACGACTCAGAGGAAGGCGAGTGATATATAATCTTTTAAATTTGGAGGTGAAGAGTTTCAATACCAGCTGGTTGAGACAAATACTTAAAAGTGCACATGTGAAAATCTACCATCACAGCCAGCCAGCCAGCCAGCCAGCTGTCACCAACTAACTTTTGGGTTGAACATTCCCCCCCTTGCTGACACGTTTGTCTGTAAGAAATCATTCTGAACGCCACTTGTTGTTTACAGGTGTACAGATCTAACCGCACCCTAGCGTCTATTCCTTCCTCGTCTGTCAGCCACTCCAGCAAAGATCTGAGACTTGCAAAGGTGAGAGGCTGAGAGGAGCCAGTTTCCTCTCTTCGCGTCTTGCAGAGGCACTAAAACCACGTGTTTGTTTCAGATAGCTGCGGTGGTGTGTGCCACCTTCCTGTTGGCGTGGACGCCGTATGCCACCGTGTCTCTGATGTCTGCGCTGGTTCGCAGGGGCGACCAAGAGGCCGCCGCTCAAATCCAGGATTTGGCCGCCTCGGACTCTCACAGCGCGCCGGCGATCCTGGACGTCCCCTGGCTGCTGAACTGGACGTATTCAGACTTTTACAGGAAGAGCCACCATGGCCCTGAGAACAGCTGGAGGGAGGTGAACAACATGAGCTCAGCCTCCCTGGACAGCAGAGTCCAGCAAACATCTCAGAGGCTGCCGGTGCTCTCCTCCCTCCCGCCGGTGGTCTCTTTGATCCCCGCCCTGTTTGCCAAGTCTCACTGCATGATCAACCCTTTAATCTACCAGATTATGAACAAGGACTTCAGGGTCGCCGTGCACGAGCTGGTGTTCGGCCAGGAGATGACGGAGAGGAGGCAAATGAAAAGGAGGGAGGAGAGTTTATTTGAAAGTAAGGAGGCCACGTGGATTTCACTGCATGGAATTGAGAAACATTTGCTGAGATTTTATGAAGTTTAAGTGTTTTCTTTTTCTTTTTTTTGCCTCATCCAGGGAACGCCAGCATCTCCCTCTCCCAGGGATGGAGAGGAAAGAGGAGCACGCCCTCATCCGGGTCTGAGGACAGTAGACATTCCAATCGGAAAAGCCAGAAGAAGCTGTGTTGCACTGTAAGCAGAGACTCGTGGGAGAGCAGCAAGCCAGCGGACACTGGTGCACTGGCTACTGTGGACATTCAGAGGAACGTTGAGAGGCAGTGGTAGAAAGCAGTGGATGGATGCAGGCTCTCTGGACAGTAGACAGATTTGTATTCAGGTTTTTTCCTTCAGTTTCTTAATGATGACAACGTTTTAGCTCTGTTCTAACTGTCTAAATTCTGGTTTGGTTTGGTTTGTCAATGTGCACCTCACCTCAGTATCAAAACCTGGCTTCCTACTGCTCTGCTATTCTTGTTTTTTGATTTAAAGAAAAAAAAAACTAACCTACTTTCATATAGCGACACGGTGCCTCCGCTAACCTGTTCCATTTGCTTTCAGTGTTTGCAAATTGTGTTGAGAAAGAAAAAGGTCTCACTTCAGTCAAGATTTCGCAGCCTATACGGTATAAACCGTTTACAGGGATTTACAGGCCGAACTGGTTATTTAAATATGTATTTCTGTGTTAATGAATAATGTTTAATAAAGTAAATAAAGATATTTTGTGAAACACAAATTGCATTTAGAGTGAACATTCATGAATAACATAACATAACATAACATAACATAACATAACATAACATAACATAACATAACATAACATAACATAACAACATCATATTGCTTGTAAGTGGCTTTCTAGGCCTTTAATTCTTCCGAATCTTTAAATTTCTTTATTAAATACTCTAGAGTTTAATGTATTAACGTCTTTTGGACGGCTGGTGTTCAAGGATCACAGATCAGTGACGCCTCTTGCTAATAATGAGCAGATGGGCGTGGAGAGGGGGAGTGGTTTTCCAGGTGCCGCTCTGGTCCAATATTTACGGTAACAGTTTTCCTCCAGCCTCCTGCACTTGCTCACTCCTCGGCTCGCATCTTATTAACGCCAGAACTTCAGCGACGCCCCGACACCGGCCGACATTTCACCATTTTCCCTGCTCGTCTGCGCTCCGTTCTTCGCCTCATTTTGCTTTTGCCACCGAACGCGATGTTTCCCCCTCATGTCTGCGCGCAGCCCCGCTGGAGTCGCTCGCTGCTTTTTCGCCTCTCGGTGAGAAGAAGCGCCGGTCGGTCCAAGAGCGGCCGGCTTTAAGGATCAGACTGCTATTTATTTACCGCTTACATAAGCAGGTAAATACCGGCGGCGTCTTCCTCTCCTTCGCTCGTTCTCGCGTCTCCCGTTCTGTTGCAGCAGAATCTTCGCCCGTCCGTGTTCATGCCAGATCTGAAGCGCTTCAGTTTTCCATATCATAGCATGAATCCTTTGTTGGGTGCAGCCGCGCATCTGCAGCAGCATCCGCAGCAGCTCCAGGCTCCGGGACATCCCGACTCACCCTCGGGCCTGCTGCCCGACACCGTGTTCGGACAACTGGGACTGGACTCGTCTTCTACCCTGCTCGGCGAGCTGCCCGGACCGGGCCCGGACCCGGCGGGGCCTGACTCGGCCGTACAGCCCTCACCGTACTCTGGTCACATCAGCCTGTACCAGCACCGCCCCGCAGCGCCTCCTCCTGGAGCCATGGCCCTGAGGAACGACCTGGGCTCCAACATCAGCGTGCTGAAGACCCTCAACCTGCGCTTCAGGTGCTTCCTGGCCAAGGTGCACGAGCTGGAGCGCAGGAACAAGGTCTTGGAGAAGCAGCTGCAACAGGCGCTGGATGGAAACGGCAAGGACGGCCAAGGAGGAGGACGCTGCTGCGAGGGCAAGGCCCGGACGCAGGAGGCGGCCGTGCAGGTGGGCTTCGTGGGCACCATCCCGTTCAGGCCGGGCTCGCTGCCCTTCCACAACACCAACAACTCGGCCAGGAGGCCCACCACACTGTTCACGCACACCTCCACCAGCGAAAGCTCCTGCTCCACCCAGGCTGGAGCCTCCTGCTCCACCCAGGCTGGAGCCTCCTGCAACCCAGCCGTCAGCATCACCCAGGCCTCCCCTGGTGCCGACCCACTGGCTGGCCTCTCCTCTAAAGCCGGAGCAGGAGCAGGCGCCTCCGCCAGCCACCCTCCTCGCTTTCTGCCAGGCACCATCTGGTCTTACAACCACAGCCGCAAGTTTGGCCCCGGCGCGGAGCGGCTGACCAGTCCAGGGGTCTCCTGGATGCATCCTGACGGGGTCGGGGTCCAGATCGACACCATCACCCCCGAGATCAGAGCCCTGTACAACGTGCTGGCCAAAGTGAAGCGGGAGAGAGACGAGTACAAGCGCAGGTAAATGGACTTTTCTTATGGGACTTGTGGCAAAATGTTGTGCGCGTTTGTGCATTATGGTCTTGTGTGGGGAAGGGAGTGCAGAGTGGAGAAGCAGCCGCAGACCAGCTGTCTCCTCAAAACAGCCGCTGAGTCAGCAGAGTTTCTTTCCGTCGCTCAGCTCAGCTCAGCTCAGTCTGGCCAGGTGTCGCCGCTCGAAATAAACCCTTAAAACGAACCAGTCATGGGGGCCAAATATAAACAAGAATATGGGTCAGAGGTTGGTCATCAGGTGTGAAGACAAGCTGTTGGCCTGACTGGTGGTGGCCCAGTTCGTAAGACTTCCAGGAGTCTTCTGCGGACACTGTGGTTGTAGATTGAGTCTTTGACAACACGTGCACAGGTTAGCGTTTACACAACCGGACCTGCAACCACTTAATAACAGGTGGTTGTCACAGCCGTTCTAAAAGGTTTGAAATGTTGTCTGCACTTGAAGCTATTTGAAGATCGAACATAACAATAATAAAAAAAGAAACTTTGCAGACAAAACAGTTTCCGGATGGAACCCAAACACATCCATCAAATCACGGAGCCTCTGAAATGACACTTTTCTCCAGCTGACATGGTCGCAGTGCCAGTTTTCCTCTGTGTGTCACCCGATGACATCAGCCCCGCTCTGGATGCCATATCTTCCAGCAGGCAGCTGCCTCTATTAACAGACCCCTGAAATAGCACAGTGTCACCTCTGCCCTGAGCTCCGTCATTCTTTTTGATCCTCATCGAAGACGGTGTACGTCTCCCCCCCCCCCCAAATCACCCAAGTATTTTGCGGTAGGTCGATGATCAGGGAAGTCGTGGGTTGAGTTTGGCTTCGGTTCCCACCGTGTTACAGCACGGTCATCATTAAACCGCCCGCTATTATGTCCATGTGAGCAGCCATGCGTGCACAGAGGAGATCCTGAAGGCAGCATAGTGGGCTCTTTGTGCAGGAGGGACACAAGGGCGTCGCAAAAAGAAACCCCAGAGGACGTTCGACATCAAAGGCATCATTTGGACTCGACGCAAAGTTCACTGAACTTTTGTCCGGAACAGAAAAAAAAAATCTCAATTTCTGCTCCTTTTAATTGTCTAATAACAATGTGTGCCTCCATAAAATCACAGTTTGGTAATAGAGCCCTTTGTGACATCACAAAGAGCACAGATGGCGATTTAGTGACATCACCTCCAGCCAGGTGTGTGTTTTGCCTCCTGCCAAGCACGTGAAAGGCATTTGAACGCTGTTTATTGGTGAGTTGGCAAGACAAACAATCAATGGATGGGAGCTTCATTAAAATGCGGACTGGAAAAATAGGCTTGACAATGGCTATAACAAAGAATGGCTTAAAGTATAATCAGATTCATGCAGCTGGAGGATGACGGCGCGTCTGTGTCTTTTTGAAGGCATCACCTTTTATTCATCGTCTCTTTCCTCTCAGTCGCTCATGGCTTTGCCAAGAACACATTCACGTTGTCCTTCTCACGCAAAACTCCTCACACACACACACACACACACACACACACACACACACACACACACACACACCAAACACGCCCTCTGCCTCTCTCGGGACTCCTCTCCCCCACTGCACACACACACACCCTCTCTCCTCACTCCACGCCGTATCTGCAATGCAGCAGGCGCTCTGAGCAGCGTGCTTGCTGAATGGGGAAGGTTGGGGAAGCTCTGCTCAGCTTTTGGCACGCTCTCAATTTACTGATTGAACAAGCAGTCAACACGAAAACAGCAAGGCCCCGTTCCATGACTCAGTATCTTTTGGGACGTATTAATCCCACGGCGCCCTGATGCACGGCTGCATTCTGCCTCAGCAAGCTGCTTAAAGGCTGCAGTGTTTGGATTTAACCTTTGGGGTAAAAAAAACCAAAACAGTCTGAGGTGATGCAGAAGAGCTGCAAGAGGCTTTGATAGTAATACAACTGCAGGCAAAGGCCAATCATGCCGGCTGGAGTGGTGCTAAATCCATCAAACAAGGGATTTTTCATTTAGGCATAATGTCAAGAAACTCATCGCCGTCAGTCAGAGAAGCATCATGTTATGAAAGAAGGCTTAAGTGGAAGCTGAAGGTTATGAAAAACATCATGTCCTGTGTGCTGTTTACATTAGCAGACAGCTGCAAGTCTTGCCTGTTTCTTCAGCCTTGCTTCTCTGTGTCGTTTAGATGGGAAGAGGAATACACAATGCGAATGGATCTGCAGCAGAAGATCACGGACCTGCAAGAGGTAAATCACCAGCAAAGAAACAAATGGAAACAAATGAAATGAATCACGGTTCTGAAAGATGTGATAATGTTCAGATTATTAGGACGTGAGACATGAAGGATTTCCGTGCTAGTAGCACACCTACGCTAACGACATGCTATCTAAGTGTAGTCAGCTGCCGTCCTTCAGAAGCTCGGTCGTTGTCACCTGATGAATATTGCATGTGCAGTTTCCTAGCACGGACAGAAACGCACATGCAAACAGCCATTCCCCCTGTTCCTGCACTGCTAATACTGAAAACAGGCTGCAGGCAAATTTTACTGCTTAATTATTCATAGCAAAGCAGCTTTTCTCTTAAGTTAAAGGCACGACGTCGGGGAATTAGTGACATCTAATGGTTAAAAAAAAAAAAAAGTCAGCAGCAAACAACTTAAATGTTAACAACTGATGCCTGAGGTCACACCTGCACTCATATCTTTCTTGTGCCAGCTGTGATGTTTACGCTAAAATCATGAAATGCTGAGCAGATGCAACTTCTGCAGCGGCTGATAAATGCTTATTATTAGTAAATATCAACACAGCAATTATTTATTTTTAGTGAATTCATCTGACTGCCACACACATATTTCCCTTTGTTACATTCCAAGCCATTGGATCTCTTGAACCGCTCCACAACACTGCCCCTTTAAGACACTTGTGCACAAGTTTTTTTTTTTTCTTTTTTTTGTCACCGCTTACCAAAATACTCCACGGCCATATTTGTGCTTCCTTCCAAGAAAGTGCGGCGCTCATTTCCTGCGATGGTGGTGTGCGTGCGTGCGTGCGTGCGTGCGTGCGTGCGTGTGTGCGTGTGTGTGTGTGTGTGTGTGTGTGTGCGTGTGCGTGTGTGTGTGTGTGTGTGTGTTTTGGGTTGAAAAGGTTGCACGTGCAGGCTCACAAACGCGAATCAAACACCACTAAACCTGCACCTGGCCCCGTTTCGCAGCATCGGCCACACGCAGCGGTGCAACCGCGTGAGGCTGACGCCTGTTTCCCACCAGATCATTCATCGGCGGGTCAGAGATAGCACACTGTGAAGCACACAGAGACGTCTAGTAGTGTAGTGTCATCATGTCTTTACTGTTAAAGATCCAGTGTGTAAAATGTGGCTTGATTGATGATTTTTATATTGGTAACAGCTTAACATGCTGTCCGTAAATACATTTCTAAAAGTGTAAACTCACAGTACAATAAAACTAATGTGGTTTTCCGACCCTGAGAACAGTTCTCATATATATAAGAATATATGTAGAGCAATAACAGTCTTACTGATTGTTAGCAGCAATCTTGTGGCTTTTACACACTTGTCCTTTATTTTATAATTATTATTTTTTGATTAATTGATCTGTTTATTTAAGTGTCAAACACCCTGATTGGTGCCCAGCCCTCCTGGGCTTATCAGACACTGATCAATACATGTGCCAAAAAATATTCCCACAATTACATCCACGATAGCCATGTGACTACAGAAGAAAGCAAAATAGAAAAAAACTATAAAAATTGAGACACGTACAAATAAAATGGTTTGTCGTATTGGATGCAAAACCACCAGGCCTTTACTATCCATTTAAGCATGTAACATCATTTTCAAACCTTGCGAGGGCATTTTGTCAATTTAGATTTGTGTCTGCTGTTGCCAAGTATCTTCATGCGTCTTCATGCGTCTTCATGCGTTGCAGGACCTGCAGGAGAGCGAGGGCTGCCAGGACGAGCTGGCTCTCCGAGTGCAGCAGCTGAAGGCCGAGCTGGTTCTCTTCAAGGGCCTCATGAGCAACGTGAGCGCAGCGTGTCGTCGCACCCTGCTCGTAAACACCGGTTCACTTGGTCGCAGCTGCTCGTTACGTCTGTCTGCAGGGTTGCATTTCTCTTCAACTCACCTGAGTCTAATTACATTGTCAAAGACGTGTAATGACAGAGCAGCACAGACGGTCTTTTACTGCCTATGAATTCACAGCTGCAATTAAAAGTTTCAAATTGCATCTTGGTCTAACTTGTACAAATCATGTTTTGCACATAACAACTTTTAATTTGGACTTTGTCATATATTTTCAACTCTTTATTTGCCATTTTCCCTGAGACTCTATTATTGCATTCAAATGTTCTGATGATTCTGAAAGAAAGTCGTAACGACGTAGGAATGTAAAACCGCAGCTGTTTATTTTTTTTCTCCATCCTCCGCGCAGAACCTGTCAGATCTGGACACCAAGATCCAGGAGAAAGCCATGAAGGTGGACATGGACATCTGCCGCAGGATCGACATCACAGCTCGCCTCTGCGACGTGGCTCAGCAGAGGAACTGCGAGAACGTCATGCAGATGTACCAGGTCGGGACAACGTTCTGCACGCTCTCAGAGAGAAACTTTGCCAGCAGGTTGCCCTTGAGCTTCTTATTCACCCACCTGCAGGCTCCCAACAACCAACCATCCTTGAACCTCCGCCGCAAACAAACCCCCCAGTCTGTGAACGGAAGCGAGTGCGAGGACTCGGTCAGCGTGTCCGAGAGCGAGGTGGGCGGGGCCAAGGAGGAGGAAGCCAGCGGCTCCTCAGCCAGTCAGATCAACGAGGAGATGCAGCGGATGCTCAACCACTTGTAGGCCACGCAGCCTTGCAGGATGGCTGTTCCTCGTGACCTCGTCCTCGGTTTGACCACTTGATTTCTATCGTTGTTCCAAGGAGGGAGTGTGAGTTTGAGGACGACTGCGACAGCCTGGCCTGGGAGGAGACCGAGGAGACGCTGCTGCTGTGGGAGGACTTCCCAGGATGCTCTCTGCCTCCCGACCCCGCCCACCCGCCAGGAGAGGTAGGACAGCTGGAGCATCTATGCACTCATGGAGATGCAGCACTCAGCTGCACCTGTTCCCATGTTCCAAGGAAACCACATTATAGTGCACTTTCATATCTGGGAGGTTGAAAGTGGACTGCGTTCCGACTGCAGCTCAAACTGAGAGACCCCCTCGATGGTTCTGATGTCCCGAGCCGAGCTAACGTGCTACTAAGCCTCGCTGACCTTCGGGTCGCTCCAGGACGAAGCTGCAGCTGCCGACGACAGACGCCACGTCTGGCTCGTGTTTCTTCTTTACCGTGTTGGTTTCTAGGAAATGAGTGCGTTTCCATTGATGTTTCCATTGTAACTGTGTGACACTCGAGCAGTCGTGCCGTTGCTGTTTGATAGGAAGGACTTGTCAGTGAAATGTGAGTCAGTGATCCGAAATGAACCTTTACAGCCGTGCGGCATCTTTTACTGCGGGGTTATTATAGGCGCACTTAAATCCTACCAATATTCACTCCTCGTTTCTAACGAGCTCCTCACACCTTTGTTTCCAGCAGGAAGACTGTCTGGAAAAGGTGATTAATGACACAGAGTGTCTTTTCAAGTCCCGGGAGAAAGAGTACCAGGAGACCATCGACCAAATCGAGGTCAGGACTGAATTCTCTTTTTCTCTTCATGCATTTTGTGTTTCCACTCTGCTTCCTACTCGTGCGCCTTTTTGCTGAGTCGACAAGTCGCCGTGCTTTGTTGCCTGTGGATGATGTGATGATTCAGCCATGAAACACTGAGCTTGGATATTTTTAAAGGCACATCATGTTACCAGCACATATTCTTCAAACATGGGGATTCCTGTCTTTTGTTTTGATTGAAAACCCTGCTGATCGTCAAACATCAGAGGGTTCGGGCTCCCTGCGACAGACTCCTCTCTCTTCTCTCTCCAGATGGAACTGGCCACGGCCAAGAGCGACATGAACCGACACCTGCACGAGTACATGGAGATGTGCTCGATGAAGAGAGGCCTGGACGTACAGATGGAGACCTGCAGGAGGCTGATCACGCAGAGCGACAGCGACAGAGACGGGTCTGTCCACCTGTCGACACACTGCTCAGACACACTGAATTAGTTTTGTATCTTAGCTTCCTGCGCTTTGATGGACAATCACACAGGGATGTTTAAAAGACATCCCTGTGTGACATCACAAAGGGTGCTGTATTTTATTGAAGCGTCTATTAACATCTGGCAAAGGGACTACCGGTGGAAACTAGCCTTCAGCTAACTCAGGTATATTTACTTTCGCAAGAAATGTTGATTAATATCCTTTTTAAAAATAAAGAAATTGAAAATTGAAATTGAAACACTTTCTTAAAATTTTCTTTAAGAACTTATAAAAGTCTAATTTCTGGGGTGTTTGTTAATTTAGTATTGTCAGTTCAAACCAGTCAAATAATTTTCTCAGCCTTTCTCGACCGAGTTCAACAGGCACTTCTTGCCACAATCTTGCCTTTGTTAAATCATAAGAGATAGAAAACAAACAACTTGTGCATTCATCTCTATTTCTCCTTCGTGCGTTGTTGTGTCTGTGTGCAGTCAACCCGCGGCTGCGTCCTCGGCTGCGTCCTCGGCTGAGGACGCGGAGCAGAGAGACAGCGACAGGTCGTCGGCATCTCCGCCGTCCACTTCCAGCGCCGCCAGGTCTTGACATTCGCTCAGTAGCGGGCTCTTCAGCTGAGTGGCCTCCGAACGCATCCCGCTACAGCACCACACCCACGCATCACGCACTGTTGCACTACGTCATGACAGTCTGAGCCTCTGTAACTGGCACTACATGTTTTGTTTTTCCGCTCTGGTTCGTACGGAGCAGTGTGTGTCGTGTGGGTGTTTGGATCTTCACCAGTTCTGCTCTGTGAAGATGTCCTCCGACGGACGGTTTGGAGATCAGCGTCCCATCTTGTGCGAGGCTGCTTGAAACCATCTGTGCCGCCGCATGAATATGAACACGAACATGAACATGAATACGATGGTCATGTGATCATCATAAACTTCTGGTGTCGGTTAGCCGCAGCAAAATGAGACAAACACACACACTTTTACCAGAGGACTCCACCTTCTTCCGTCCACGTACGTGCTCCACGTTCTCACAACTGGACTCCATATGTGCATGTGTCACTGAGCTCGGACCTCCAGCGGTGGTTGTGTGAAGCCACTCTGCTAACTGGCTACTGAACAGAGGAAGCCGTGCCTCCGCTACAACCCTCCGGATCAGAAATATCCACCCGCATCTTCAACGCCCCTTGATGTGTAAAGTGCACTTTGCCGCCGTTGTACAACAATTTCAGGTGTCTCTAGTCTGTCTGTGAACACGTCTGTCCCTTTGTGATGTCACAGAGGGCACTGACACCTCCTCTCAGGTTAGTGACAGCCTCTCCAGCCCATCTGAGACGCCTCGCCAGTCGCCACCCTCTTGTCTCCTTCCCAAGAAGTAGCAGGGAGCTAATATGGAGCGGTTCGGTTGCAGAAGGCTAAATCTGATGTTTTCTAGAGACCTGTGGTGTCGCCTGGATGATAACTCATGCGAGGCTTTTATCACTTTAGGCTGAAATTAAAAATAACATCAAAGGATGGATGGTAAAAAAAGAAAAAAAGGGCCTCTCAATGGAAAAAGGAAAAAAAAAGGGTGAGGTTCCATCCATCTTTAAACTTCCTTGTGAGGAGGAAAGTGAAACGCCAGCAGTTGTTGGAGACGTTGACCTGATTCCTCTGTTTTTAATCTTCTTTTTTTTTTTAGTTACGTAGCCCATGTTTCACACTCTGTGGGTGTATAGAACAGCATACCTGCCTTTTCAGAGTAAGTGAAGTTGTTTCACATTTAAAGGTCCAGTGTGTAAAATTTGGCTTGATCTATGATTGGTAAGAGCTTAATTTACTGCCCGTAAATACATTAATGAAAGTGTATAGTCGCAGTACAATAAAAAGTAATTTGGTTTTCCAACCCTTAGAACGGTTCTCATATACATAAGAATATACACAGATCAATAAGGTTCAGTGGCCTCAATATGAAACGCAGTCATGTGGGCTTCCTTGAATATCAGGCTTGCTTAAAAAAAAAAATGAATCACTAGACGTTGAGAGAAGCATTAAAGAACTTACCTGGTAAAAAAAAAACATGTTACCTTCTAATAACCCTAAAGCTGTGAGAGAGACGCAGCTTCTCTCAATGCACCGGGTCTCGGCCAGAGCAGCGCTGCATAAATGCCGCATAGCGCTCACGGTCTGTTGAAAGAAGGTTGCATGACTGTGCGGAGCTGCTGCAAGTACTGTGGAAGAAAAACAAAACAAAGGAAAAAAAATACAGAGACACAAGGCAAGGGTGTAAATAAGCCACTGGGTGCCAAAACAAAGCTATAATATTTGTATATAGACAAAGAAATTGCTGGGGGGACAAAACGATGAAGTGTGGCCGCAGCAGCTGTTTCACCAAGGTGCTTGATAATTAACACTGAGTAAAGCTATTTTTCAAGATGTAAATAGTTACAATGACTAAGCAAAGCAAAAATGTATATGAAAACAATCAGCACTATTGTGAAAGTAGCGAGAGAGAGAAAAAAAAACTGTGGACGTTGTAGAAATAGATTTTTTTTCTTGTTTTCTATGTTGGGGTGCTAGAATGATAGACATACACCAACACATACCTCATTTCCACTTTGATTATTTTGGTTTTATTTGATGATTTTTTTTTTCTCTCTCAGCATGTTGACTGTGATCTTTAACACAGTGCCAGTTGAACAGAACAACGCGGCTTCCTCTAGAATTTCGCTGCAGTCAGCACTACAGAACTCTCACCGTCACAGCACAGGTCATGTGATCAAAACGCACCATGAGGAGAAAACATGTTCCCGATGAATGACGATTATGTTAAATGATTATGTAAAAGAGAGACGATTTGCAGTGATTTGTGAAGATGAGAGTAAAATCTAATCAAATGATAACACCAACGCTAATAATAATGCTAAAAGCTTGATTTGGGTTTTGGTTTTAGTGTTTGCTGCCTATTTTCACTGACGACGGTGATTTCTCGCCGTCCCAAAATTTTAGATTGTTACAACACAAGATTTCCATCCCTAAAACAATAAATGACATTGGTGTGCCGTTGACAGTGAAATGTCAATGACACTGAGAAATAAATGTCACGCAGCTGGAACAAAAAAGTCATTGAGGTTGTTTTTTTTTGTTGTTTTGTTTTTTTACAAGTTCCAGGTGTTTGACCACTTCCCCTGTTGAAATGCAAACATTTTTGCTGTATTTCAATCATTTGCAAAAAAAACACTATTATTATATATTGTTAATAATATATTAACAATATGTTAGTGTGTTACCAATCAAACTCACAAAAATAATTTATTCTCGATGGTCAATAATTCTCTGTTTGATCAAAATTTCTATTTCATACGCACACCTTAACAGATTTCTCAAATCTTTTTCGAACCTTAAGTTTTTTCGTCACCTCGTTTTCCTAGATCATCAGGCACTGTTCTCTTTCCACAGTCATGGTTGTAGTTTCTTCCGAGTGGTTTAACAAAGCAAAGTGTATTTCTGCTTTCCTGCTGTGACTTTGTCGTCTCAGTTAATGGGGAAAACGTTTGAAGCCTATTTAAACTTGTGCATGTGTGGCCATGGAAACGAGCTGAATGCTGTTTAGTAGAATAATTGTAGCGCTGGAGGAGGATGTTGGCGACACACTTTAAAAACCCTCAGTTTGCACACTGAGTGAGTTCAGTATGCATGTGCCAGTGGGTGCAATATGAGCGTGCCATTGTTTTTGAATCGACTTTTATGGAGGGAAACATTCAACAAGGAAAAAAAAACACAAAAAAAATCAAAAGTTGTTTTTTTTCCCCCTAATATTCAGCCAGGCTAATTTGCTTCTGTGATAATCTTGTCTGACTGTGTGTGGTTGCCAATTTAAAAATAACCCAAGTTTTAACAGAACAAGAAGAAGAGAAACGCTCGGACATGCAAATGCTTTTGCAAAATGACTGTATGATGGCTTTTTTGCGCGCAGGAAACAGAACTTTGAACCGAAGAGGAAGAAAGTCCTCATTCTCACACGTGATAACAACCTCATCAAGACAAATTTAGCTGAATTTAAGCATCTGGTTGTGTTATCTTTTGGAATTAAGGCATCACGTATTTTGCCGTTTCCTGTTCATCTTTTTTCTTTTCTCACACAATTTGGCGGTGAAATGCAATGCATGATTCTGGTTCTGGTGAACGATTGTGCCGATTTCAACTCCAGGACATAAAGATGGTCTGACAAGGCTCTATTGCTAAGCTGCAGTATGTAATGTTTGAGTAGGGACTGAACAAAATAAAAGATACAACAAAGCAACAGAGTTATTTTTGCAGTTTGGTCTTTTCTTTCTGTGTTTTTTTCTTCTTTTTTTTTTGCATGTTGATCTTTCAGTCGGTTTTATAGAGTTAAAAACAAACTGATTCCACCGGTCGACCAGCTGAACGCTATGAAAAGTCTGAGGGTAGAATTGCTTCTACCTTTGTGCCTTTTAGCAAAGTCTAAAGAGCAGAAATTTCCATCTTGACTTATTTCATATGGGATTTCATGAAAACATTATTTGTGGAGCCTTTGAGATCTTAAAGATCAAGATTGAGAACTTTGAAATCAGATCTTTTTTTTTATCCAATCCAATCCACTTTATTGATGTAAGATATTTTAAAAACCAAGAGGCTGCAAAAAGAGTGTAATAATAAAAACCAACAGAAATTATACAAACAAAATAAAATAAGCAATTCAGATCTAATTTTTGCAGGACGTTGCAAGCATTTCAGAAAAAAAAAACCTAAAGACAAGCAGAGAACAGTTATCATTATGAGATAAAACAAAAAACAAAAAAACAAGGAGTTACAGTTCATCTTGGGATTAGATTCAAGAGTTTTGATGATGGGACCTGGGTGGCCTGAGGTCTTTCAGGATTTCTAAGCTGATCGAACACCAACAAAAGGGTGATTTAACTGAACTCAACTGTTTGAGCCTCACTACGACGCCCTACTATTAACGTGATCCAAAAGAATGTATTTTCCTTTGGAATCTATGTGGTCAACCGACCCCTAAACTGACCTTCAGGCTCTGTTTAAATTTAATTGAGAGTATCTGGTCATCAAGTTAACAAAAAAAAAAAAAAAGGTTAGCCAAGGTTTCCAAAAATGTGACTTCCCATCATTGAGGTCTAACTGCGGCTGCTGCCTGCAAGGTCTCTCCGCTGCACAAAAAGCTGCACTTTGAATCCGGGCCTTGTCACGTCTTACAGCTTGCACGGAAAGTGATGAAGTGCTTTGATGCAGAATCCACGTCAGAGAGCACACGACGCAACCGTGTGAGCTCGGTGCACACAAACAGGACATTGGCGCGCTGGCAGAAAGAGTCAGTGGGCGGGGGAGCCAGGGGAGGATGTACGCAGGTAAGGAAACAGTGAGACAGACGGAGGAAGGACAGAGCGAGGCAGAAGAAGGGAGAGAAAGAGTTTGTCACACCTTGAGGAAGTGATCAAAACTACAGAGAGTCAACAACAGGTGCCTGTAAAAGGTAAAAAAATATATTTATGTTTTTATGTTTCCCCCCCTACTTTTATTAGAACTATTGTTTTACTTGATTTTTTTTTTAAATTACATTAAACCAACATCTCGGTTTTCCACGTTGATCTCGTCAGATATGGCAAAACCTTTGCTGTTATTCTAAACCCCCCTATTCTACCACTGTGTTCTCCAACAGTTGGTCAGTAGGATGGGAACTGTGCAATGTTTGCTGATTTTCCTGCTCTCACCTGTACGGACGGCGCTCTGCTCACCCGTGGTAACAACTCACAACTTTTACGCTCACTTGTCATTTTCATGGACATTTGAAATGAAAATGAATTTTTTTCGAGATTATTATCATACAAGTTTGCATCATGGATGTGTACAAGGAAGGTTGAGCGTGAGTGTAGTAATGTTTGTTTTTGTTTTTTTTTGTTTTTAACTCTTATCACTTTTAATTTGAGGGTGGAGAGAACAGACAGTGCCAGAATTGCCCTGCAGGTAGGAAAAATGTTTCCGTCAGTTACGTTTTCTCGTATTTCTTCCTGCATTTCTTCTTCTCTGCATCCATCGGCGGTTTTTTGACTCATTCATCTTAATTAATGAATCAGCAGCGTTGTGTTTTATTTGAAAAAGAGCAATGAATCACTGGGAGACGGTACGGTTGTGTGTCACATCTCTCTCTCTGTCTGTCTGTCTGTCGCTCGCTCTCTTTCTCATTGCCTTATTTTGACTTTTTCCTATTTTCAAAGGTGCACACTGCACAGTAGTGCAGTGCAGTGCAGCGCCGTGCACAACCACATCCTTCATTAGCATGCGTCTTTTAGAGCCAGCCACCACTCCATCTGCTCTTCCTCTAACCCGGTTTGCGTCTGTTTCCGTTCTCACAGGTACGTACCAGAGCGCGTGTAAAGAGTGCACGGCCTGTCCTCCTGGAAGCTACATGACTGGGTTTAACCAGGACAAAAAATGTCACCCCTGCTCATACTGCGGACCAAGTAAAGGAACTATAAGTCATTTGGGGAAATTTTAAGTGTTTCATTTGTTTTCAATTTCAATTGTTAACATAACACTGAGCTGCATATTTTTTTTCCTGTATTTTCTTTTTTTCTCATTTATGCTCTTATTATTATTTTTGTTTGATATTGTTTTTAATTGTTGTAAAGCACCCTGATTTGCGATTTATAATATTATCATTATTGTTTCTTCTCTGTAAAACCTTACCCATGAAACTCTTCCTTTGTCTCAGATTTCAATCTAAAGGTGGTTTTGAACTGCACCAGCACGTCCGATGTGAGATGCGAGTGTGAAGCTGGTTTCACGTGCACCATCAGGTTATCGCTCTCAGACTACTGCCGATACTGTGAAAGGAACCAGGAAACCACCACAGCTGGTAAACACAGAGCGCCACTCTCGGCCAGTCAGAGGCCAGAGTTCTGAGTGTGTGAGAGCAGCTCTGGAGGCTCCCCTGTCAGAAATATTCAGATTAGTTACCCAGAAATAGAAAAATTAAGAAAAACAACAACAAAAGGGCAATCATCGCTATAAATTTTCCCGAAGTGAATTTAAGAATAATTTAAGGGAATTCTAAGTAAAACCAGTCATATAAACTATGTTTTCTAGCTGATAAAAAAAAAAAGTTGATCAATAGAAAGCAAGAAGCTATTGAAGATGTAAACTGAACAGGGTACTGACACACTTTCAGGTTGTCAAACAGATCAGGAAACTCTTTTACAGTAGCAACAAACCAAAGTTTCACAAGTTACTCCTAGCCAACCATTTTTTGGCGGGGTGAGGTGAGTGGGGGTGGGGAGGCGGGGCACTTAACCCCTTACAGAACACAACTAAAGCGATGAAGTAGCAACAGTAAGAGGTCGTTGACAGTCACGCTCAGAAACCACCACTGCACTACAAACATAAAAGTTTTCTCCAGAAACGGCAGCGTTGAATCATTCACGCTAGCTGCTAGCTGCTAGCTGCTTCTGACCCGGTTGTGTGTGTGTGTGTGTGTGTGTGTGTGTGTGTGTGTGTGTGTGTGTGTGTGTGTGTGTGTGTTTGACAGCAACTCTAACAGGCAAAGCCACGCCCCCTTCTCCCTCAACTTCCCCAAAGCACAGCAGCACTTCTGCCAAATCCAGCTGCCCTTTTCCCAGGTGAGTCAGTTGTAGTAGGAATTTGACCTTCAGAGTCATGTGACATCCAGAGTCAGGATGAGTTATTGTGACCTCTTGGGTTGTATTCTGTTAACCCCCTTTTATTCATAGAGACAGAGACAGAAACAGAGACGTTACAATGCCCTGCCCTCGTTTCACAGTGCAGGTCACATATTTGAGAAACCCGATTCCCTCTTATCTCATGCAGGTGTGCAACCCGGGCTGTCGTTCTTCCAGGAAATGCAACACATTCCCAAATTGGTGAGCGTTTTGGGAGGTCGGTCAACAGTGTGATTATTTAGTGCCTATTTTTAGGCAAAGTTGTCTATTTTCAAAAGCAAAATTGCACCAAATCTTAGATATCAATTCCACCGACAGATCGACGTTGAATTAAATTTCTCCTTCAAATTCCTCAGCAGATTATAGGTGATAGGTGGGGCGGTTGTGTCAAGGACTATAGAATGTACTCCAAACCCCAAAAGTGTTACTTTGAGGCATCTGTGTATGCAGGATATTTCAGGCTTAAACATTTCTTCGAATTAGGTGAAATATAAAGAGAGAAAAAAAAGCTTTAACAAGACATCCATGTTTTTATTTATTAGCATAGGTACAAATTTGAATGTTTACTGGCAGTTAGCCAGACCCTTCGTGATGTGTGTCACCTCCAGCGGTGAGTTTGCTCTTCAGCTCTTTGATCGCCGCTTGCCCTCGCACCACCGCTGTCACTGAAAGGCTGCTGAATGTTTTTTTCCTCAGAGAATAACATTTCCCAGGCAGCCATTGTCGTGAGCCTGCTGGTTTTCATGGGAGGTGCAACTCTTGTGACCCTTTTCTCGATTTGCCGGCCGGCAAACAAGCTGTCCTTCAAACAAGGTGACGCCATGGCTTCACGACACAAACGCACCCCTTCTGAGGAAACTAATTACTGAACAAATGAGAAAGGACTGAGTGATTCTATTTGGAAGACGTTATTATTCTCTGTCAGCCACATTGACTCATTTCATTTGGGGTTATGTATTGACACGTGCGTCTTGTGTTTTTCCGGCCATAGC
Source organism: Nelusetta ayraudi (assembly GCF_046127955.1). Classification (NCBI taxonomy): domain Eukaryota; kingdom Metazoa; phylum Chordata; class Actinopteri; order Tetraodontiformes; family Monacanthidae; genus Nelusetta; species Nelusetta ayraudi. Next base: position 5,173,331 of record NW_027466113.1, read on the forward strand.
ACTGCTGCTGTGCACCAAGGTACGTTGCTTTATTTGGCTATGACAGATGTGAGTCACTCTTCCTCTTTCGGCGCCGCCCCTGACGGACATGTTCTTTTTCAGGGAGGCCGAGACTCTTCTCTCAAGTCAAAGGAGTCGACTCACCAAGCGCCCAGAGACTCATCTAGTGCAAAGCAGCCGCCGTCGTCGTCACTTTCAGCTGCCAATCTGGGTACTGATGATTGAGATAAAGACTTTCACACGAGCGTTTGACTCACTCAGGGTCCCGAGGAAAACGAAGCATGTAAAAGATGTGGTCGCCTCACTGTGGCCTGTTGACTTGTCCCACCCTGGTCTATGCTAATGACTTTCTACACTCATACCATGCACATTTTTTTAATTTTTTTAATTTTTTGCCTCTGTAGGTCCAGTCCACTTTCACAACCCAGGAACTGTCATCTTCAGTTTGCTGAGTCAGTTCACGGGCCAAGTCGGCCCGACCGTGGAGGCAGAGAGGAGGACGGCCGAGACGGACAAATACGAAGTGGAGGAGGAAGAGGAGCGAGACTGTCCCGTCTTCCATCCAACATCCTCTCCCAGCGTTCATCTCTCGGAGGAGGAGAGGAGCAGCGAGAGCGACAGCATTTTCTTCCCGTGCCAGGAGCAGGGGAAAGACTGTCACGTGTCCAAGGAGGAGGCGCTGTGATTCGCCACTTGGAGGGGAAAAACAGCTTTTATCAAGCTGATCTTCCAAACCTCCGTCTGAGAGGAAGCAATTGTGGGAACAATATGCAAGCACAGATGTGTGCGTGTTTGCGTGTGTGTGTGCGCACGCCTGTGCTTGTATGTCTGCGCGGAGCAGAACTGAATCCGTCTGACTAACTGTGAATCATAGTTTTCTGCAGAAATGTTTTTATTCGCGGGGTCCTTCTGGAAAAAACCCGGTGGTAGCGCGAACCGGAAAATGTTTAACCCTCTCAGGAAAGCTGTAAAGTGGTTTTCGCCTTATCATAATTTAACATGTAAATATTGTGCCATGGCGACACGGTGGCGCAGTGGTTAGCGCTGCCGCCTCACAGCAAGAAGGTCGTGGGTTTGATTCCGGGACCCGGACCTGGGGCCTTTCTGTGTGGAGTTTGCATGTTCTCCCCGTGTCTGCGTGGGTTCTCTCCGGGTTCTCCCCGGCTTCCTCCAAAAACATGCATGTGAGGTCAATTGAACACTCTAAATTGTCCGTAGGTGTGCATGTGAGTGTGAATGGTTGTTTGTTTCTATGTGGCCCTGCGATGAACTGGCCACTTGTCCAGAGTGTCACCCTGCCTTTGCCCTAAGACAGCTGGGATAGGCTCCAGCAGACCCCTGTGACCCTGAGCTCGGGACTAAGCGGGTATAGAAGATGAATGAATGATATTGTGCCATCACTTGCCTCAGTCTCTCACACCCACGTTTCCAAGTGTTTATTGCAGTTATTATTATTGACACATTTCTAAGATAACAACATATCTATATTCAAGCTGCAAGAAACTAAAAAGCTAAGAACTATTTATATACAAAACGTGCAAATGTGAAGATGTGAAATATCTTTAACTTTTTGTGTACCATTGTACATACCACTGTATTGCAAAAAAAATAATGCACAATTTAAACTCATGCGCAGCACGGACAGTGCTACACTAAACCTTTTCCGCATCTGTCATCTGAAACACGTCATTCCACCACTGAGGGGTCGGGTCATGATTCCTCTCAGCGAACAGCAGCTGTCCACTCAGGTGTGACCCTTCGAACCCTAGCTGGTCCGCACAGGTCGAGGGAACTCTCGCCTACCGCTTTCTCAAGAGACAACCAAAGCATTATGTATGTGAGGTGGGTTTTTTTTGCGTCTGTCTTGTGACCTCAAACTTGGATCTGCGGTATTTCCAAGAGTTCCATTTCCGGTTCTGTTTTCAAGATGCAGTCGCAGCCGGCTTCCTGGACCGGCTTGGAAATCTCCTCGTCCACGTGGCACATTGGCACTGCAGTGTGCGGTTTAGGCCGAGGGTAGCCTGAGAGGAGCAGACGGGCAGGGAGTGGTTTTTTATGGCTAGCATATGATCGTTGTTTGAGTAAGCAAGTGATGGTGCTGTGATGCTCTGCATAAACTCCTGTCTGTATCTAGCTGTATGTTTTTTTCACTCACCGTACTTCAGTGAACCGATCCAGCGTAGAATTATTTTGTTCTTTATGACGACGACAGCGGCAAATATCACAATTACAGCAAGCGGCAGACTGATCAGGTACCATGTGGCATCTGTGCAAATGAGCAATAAAAAAAAAAAAAACTTAAAAAAAAAAAATAGAAAGCTAAACATCCTCAGGGAAAGAATTACAGACTGTTTTTAAATTAGCTCTTTTTTCTCTGGGGGCTTCTCATGGTGCTGCTGTGGACCATTGTAATGACTGCAGGGACTAAAGGAGACAAAAAAGTTGCAAAGGAACTAAGCTCAACAACAATAAGGTCAGAAAATCTGGGATTATGTCCAGAATATAACCTTAAATCAGATGCTACATGTGGAGACAGCAAGAGTGCCATGCTGCAGTGCCACAATAAACAAAAGTAGCAATTTATAAGACTGCTATGAATCTGATGTTGCATCCTGCTGCTGGAGGCTCAGCTGGTGCTCCAGTCTGGCATTTGTTTAATGCACCTTTTGGCTGATAAGCTTCATCCAAATTTCAACTCAGAACAATTCCTACCGGGAAACATCTGGTTCACCAGGTTTCTGGATCAGCAACACAAGGCTGCAAACTGGCAACCTCCCAGATGTGGTTAGAAGCACAAACGGTTTTCCCTCCCACCGTACACACCGTACACAAGGTGTCGTGAAAGAAACCAGAAAGGTCAAAGATATTGCCGGTCACATCCTCCGTGACCTTATTTTGGTGTTTTCCCACGGTAATGTTTTTTCTCCTGCATGCAACTATTCTTTTACCCCCAAACACTCAAACCAGGTTGCTAATTCTGAAGCACGGGGCCTCACCATCAAAAAACACTTTATTTTCTTTTTCTGCTGAGACGAGGGAATAGGCAGCCTCCTACCTGGGCTTGTCAACGTGGTGGGTGTGAGTGTGGTAGCGATGGTGGTGGTAGGTATCGGCAGGCACTGCACACAGGGCAGGGCTTTGCATTTGTAGCCGGGTTTACACTTGCACACCGCATTATGGGTGGCGTTGCAGGGTGACAAATACTCCATGTTTGCTGTAAATAAAAAAAAAAGAGAGGGAGAGAGAGAGTGAGAGAGAGAGAGAGAGAGAGAGAGAGAGAAAGAGAGAGAGAGAGAGCCAAGAGGAGAATGAGCATCTTTAAAAGAAACAAACTGAATCAGAATTCTGAATATGAAGCCAAAGTTTGGGTTTAGTGTGCATGCACACAGTTGATTGCTGAATGGGAAATGACTCACAAGGTAGTCTGGTAATGAATCTGGTTCTCCACTCATTTCTCAACTTTGATGCCTTTTTTTTCTTTAGAGTTGGTTCCAAGCTGAATTTCACTCTGATAAGACATTTTTTTTTCTTGTGAACAAATGCTTATCAAGCGTATTTTTTTTAGTCTTAGTCTACAAATGTAACCAAACAAGCCCCCACAGTCATCGCACAACACTCGGTGTGCTAAGCAACACTTCATAACGGTACAACAAACCATCACACATCAGAGGGGGTCTTCATTCAAAGCAAGCTTTTAATCTTAGTCGCAAGATGTTGTCCGGGAAGCTGTGTGTAAATGAGGAGAGCAATCTAGACATACTGAAAACCTCAGTGTTTACTGCTCGCCTCCAATTCTCAGTGACCAGGTTATCAACGACAACAGTCAACACAATTTCGTTTTAATGTAAAAGCTTGGTGAGACGTGTGGGTCGACCGCTTTCCGCCAATAAAAATTTCCACTTCCGTTAACTGAATTAAAGCCCCTGGATGTGCACCAAACAGGAGGTCTTTGACATTTCTGACGCCCACCTTCTTCTCCTCAGCCCTGACTGACAACAGGGCCAAGGATGAAACTGTGAGAAGGTTGAATTGAAACGTGCAAAAAAAAAAAAAAAAAAAAAAAAGTAAGCAGAGCATCGTGTAAAAAGTTGAACTCTGCAAAAAATAAAATGTTCCCTTCTGTGCCGTCTGCACTTTGCCGTCTGCAGTGACATTTAAAAATAAGCATACCCATGTGTTTCTGCTCACCTGTGGCAGGGCAGAGACCTGACTAATAACATAGGACATGACATTTATGATCTTTCATCTCTTTCCACTGTTTACCATTTTTGTGCGTTTCTGTCTCTTTTTCCACAGACATGACGATGGTCTACTTCTCATGCTTGCCAGCGACAGCTCTGCCGCCTAAATACGAGCCTGCGCTGCAGAATCCCACCAAAACAGGAAAGGAGCCCCCCTCACCGCACTACACCCATATCTCTCTCTGAGTGTATCCCACCATGACAAACAGATGAGGAAATCCCCTCACAATACATGACCTTAACTGCGTATCTGACAAATTCTCTGAAATCGTGATCTGTAGACTGTGGCTGAGTAACAACTGAAAAAAGTCGACGTGTGTTCTTGTGCGCTAACTGGACTCAGCCGGTGGTCAGGCCTGCAAAAAAAGCCGATGGGGACGCTTGGGCTCGCGTCATACGTGCGAAGCGAGCACGAGCACGCAATTCACGTACAGAGGTGATAAACAGGGGCCGCAGCAGAGGGCTGGCGTTGTCGTGTGCGTGATATGAGTGATGTGCTTCTCCACATCACTCGGCGTTTTCAGAAACTTTTTAACCCCTAGAGTGACCTCTTTTTGACTAGGTTATAAAATGTGTTTTCATATTATTAGTGTACAGACACTTCTCCACAGAGAGACAGCCCACACTGGCTATAACAATAGAACAAGCTGGTTTAGCAGAAGAAGCCGTTAAATCTTAACTCATCAAAGACGGCCGTCAAAAGGGTTATCATGAAACCGGTTATACTCAGGGGTCTGGAAAAAAGGGAATGCCGGTGCACTTGGTGCAGTCTGTCTGAGGGAAGTTTTGAAAGGACTCACTTCTTCTGCAGTTTTCACAGCTGAGGCAGGAGAAATCCGTGTTGTAGGTCGGTCTGTACATCTCGTCCTCGCAGTTTTTGCACTTATATTTACATTCTTTTTCGTTGCGGCCGTTCAGATGAGTACCTGAAATGCACAGATAGATCCACAGTCAACCTGCAACCTGCGACGGGGCTGAAGAGAGAGAGAGAAAAAAATGGAACAAAATTCGTTGACGTCACCGAACCTGGCGGGCACTTGTTGCAGCACGACTTGGGGACCAGCAGCGGCCATTCGTACTGGGTGTCTTTGCAGGCGAGGGCTGCCACGGAGGAGGACAGCGGCAGACCGCAGAGGAGAGTCAGGGCTAAATAGCACAGCAGCTGCATCTGGGATGAAAGAAGGGTGGAGGAAGAAAGAGGTGGAGGATGAACATGAGAGGTTGAGGAGGAGGAGGAGGAAGAGGAGGAGGCGGTGAAGGAGGTGAAAGGTTAGTTTGTTAAAAATATGAAAGACTGTCTGTCCAATGTCTAACAAAATATTTTTTGGGGACTCTGACACTCATTTTAAAATGAAAGGCACAAGAGAGAGACTCAAACCTTTTACATATTATCAGCAGAAAAGATAAAACCCAAACGTACGAGAGGGAAGTCATTGGCGCAGCTGGAGAAGATTCAACAGGAGTGAATGGCAAAGGTAGTTAGAACTTACCATAAAGGAGAAGACGAGCCTAGATGTCACCCGGGACCCTCTCAGTGTGAGACTGAGCAGGCCACCAGAAGTGTGTCAGGGTAGTATTCATAAATTGACAATGATGACTCAAACTGAAAACTGCACATTTTACTGGTGTCTTTGAAATGTCTCAGCCCTGCTCAGGCATGCCTCTCGTCGCCCTGACCCCTGGCTCAGCAAGAAACGTGCCATCCTCTCAGCCCCCACTCTTTTTCCACATACACTGCCGAAATTCTCGTTTTATCCAAAATCGATCTTCGTTTCAGAAAACAATATAATTGACCCGACCCCTGTGTCTTCCCGTGTTACGATTGGCTCTTACACCTTCATTGTTTTCTCATTCTTACAGAGAGCAATTGAGGAAAAAGAAAATAGAATATGAAAACATCTTCCAAAGTATGACGTTTGAGTCAAAACGCTGCTCTTTAACATTACAAAATGCAGGCGGGGTGGAGGGAGAAATTTTCTGAACATGGCCAAACGCAAAGATGAAGCACAAAAGCCCTTTAAGATAAAGCAGCTTTTGAAAACAGAAACAATAAACAACAATTATACAGTTCAAAAACTCCTATGAGAATTATTGCACTTTTTGCACTTTAATTGTGCACGTGTTTAACAAGTGTCGTCATCGGAAGAAAGAATCCCCCCAAATCCTGAGTATGTTGCCTTTGTCTTGGCAGTGTGGAACAGATATTTTATAAAGCAGGTTGCTTGTAAAATTGACAACTATGACCATCAGATGGTACCGATATACTTCTTTCTTCATTTGTATGTTGACATTAATACTTGCCTTTGATGCATTCAAACACCAAAAAAAAAATGTACTTCCCCCTACTTTTTTCAGTATTTATCAAATGCCCCCTGCTCAGTGGCCAAAATGCAAAAGAAAATTCCTGTGTATCTCTATATCATATTTTTTGTAATTTGGAGAAAAGCAAGTCAAGAACAGCTGTACGCTCTGCTAATCATGCTAACCTCAGAAAACAACAATAAGGTCAGACCTGAGTCAGAGGTTGACATGAACCTGACAGGCATGTATGGTTGTTGTTGGGTTTTTTTTAAACACTTAAGCCAAATTTTAAGCGGCTGAAGGATTGATAAATGACGTCTGTGAGGAAATAATGTCAAGTCGAGGTGTGGCAGGAAGTTTTAGTGGGACAGAGGTGCCCTTTGGGCACATTGGAAGACTTTGTTGCCATGCTGTCTCAGATGAATGCAGGAACAGGTACTGCCTGTAAAATATGAGATTATCAAGCAGATTGTTTCATGTTCAGGGAAGTGCTTGTTTATGTAAGATAGCTAAAAGGTGGTAATCACATACATAGGACCTGAACTAGTCAAAAACTAAAGACTTAAGACAAGTGGTACATTGCCCAATTAGGCACTCTCTTATTGATAGAATTTTCCAAATCCTAGAGGGTTAAGGGTAATCTCACTTTCAATTTGTGACCCAGAAACCATCGAACACAAAGAAATGTAGCAGGGGAAAGTTCACACGATTTTTTTTAAAGCTTTGTTTCACTTTGAAAATATCTTCATTTTGTCCGTCCGTGCAAGTCTCTTTTGTTTCCCCCAGGTTTCCTACACAACTTGTGTCCCCTTGGAAGCTATTAAGAAAACTAAATAGCTTCCTGTTCAGGAAACCAAACAGCTTCCTGTTTAGTTTCTTGCTATCGTCCCGGCTGTGAGGAAGCTAATTGGGAATAGTAACGTCCCAAAAGCATTACTAGGTCACCAGGATTGTGCAGATTTAGAGAATACTCTGGACTGGAAGCAAGAGTTCCACAACCTTGATAACACTGTGTAACAGAGGACAAAGCTACGGTCTTCCTTATATTTTTTTTTAAGTCTTTATTTCTGACTGTTCATCAGCAAAGCTGTACGGCCACTAACTATTGCCTTACTTTCGATGAAAAACAAGCAAAATGTTATTGATGGGAATAAATGCTGGAATCGTTTAATTATTGACAAACAATGTCTGTCTGTTCACATGGAAAACTAAACGTGAGGCATTTACAACCTTCTACACAATCTTAGGAAATATGAGAATAACATGACATAACAATCTTCCCTTCTCTGGTCAAACTTTGTGTATAGCAGCTTGAGCTGTATAATCAAGGAAATGCTGGCGCTGTCTGGTAGCTCATTACGGGGTAAGAGGGTGTTGTTAACTCTTCTTGCCAAAGTCTACTTGAGCAATTCCTTGAAGTGATCATGTGACTCAGCCCTTTCCCGTTTGGGCCCGCCCCCTAGCTGGCTGGCTGGCTGGCTCGTGAGTTCCATCGAGGGGGAACGACTGGCGGGGCCGTCGCGCGTTTCGATGACGGACAATTCATCCGTACACGACTAAAGTTGAACAAAAGTTACACGCAACGTCGACGCCGAATGGACTATTTTTTTTTTCAAGGGCTTCTTTCTCCGGGCTGCGACTGACCAGGTAAGAAAGGGGGGGGGGGGGGGGGTGGAAAAGAAAAGAAAAGAAAAGTAAGAACCTCCGGAGGTAGCGAGAGCGAGTGGTGAAGCTGAATCGAAACCAGGGCCGATAAGAATCGAAAACAGTCGCGCTGACTTGAGTTGAGTTGAGGCCGAGTCGTTTGTGACGAGAGGCCACCTCAAGGCGAACTTGGCTGTCAGTGTGGTTCGCTGTCAGCTCTGCACACGTGAAGCCGTTGACTGTTTTTCGAACAAGGGAGCTCCGACGGTTCCCTAGAAGTTCTACGTTATTAGTCGACGGGGAAGTGTGTGGTAGGATGTGTGTAGCGTGGGAGGAAGGTTTAGTGGGCCCGCGTCAATATTGTGCTCTGACATTAGTCCTGCGACTTACACTTACACTTTTCATTTAATTAAACCCTTCGCTTGCTTTTTCACTGGCCACCCATTTTTTTTTATAAATTGTTTTTTATAGCCCTGAAACTATACAAACAAATGTGTTACCGCCGCTTGTTTTTCAATGTATACATTTGTTCTTAATTTGGGTGCAAGGAGACGACATAGAGCTCGATATTTGCCAGATATGATCGGTCCGAAATCTAAACCCTCGCGCGCAACATATTGGTAATTGTGGCAAAGGTCAACGTTTGATTGAGGTTGTAGATATCCTAATTCTGGAAGACGTCTTACTTCAAGTCCCACACATCGACAAGATCTCAGATTGTAGTTCTATGTGCTGAGCCATGCTCAGAGCAGATTCTCAGCATGTGCCATCATATTTATTAGGTGTGTTGTTGTTGTTGTTGTTGTTGTTTTTTAAACTTTCAGTTTTTTCTATTTCCCAGGAATAACTTTTTAACACTTAACCTTTGTCAGACTGTGTTTTTTTTTCCTTGCTTTTAGTGGCATGCCAAAGTCTCAAAGTTTCTCAGTCGTGAGAAATCTGATTGTACATCTCAAAGGCTACGATGAGTAATCATATATAAATAATAAACAGAGACTATTCAAAGTCGTCTGCAGACAACATGTTTTCCTAGAGCTAAATGTTAATATTTAGCTCTAGCTAAACACACACATCATGTCTGGACCAACACAGTGAAGACGGAGAAGATTATTTTTGTAAACAGCTTGTCAACAACTGCGTAGCATGAGAAACTTTTGCCAGCTGGCGGTGGTCACTGAAAGATGCGTCACAGGGCCATTTTAACATGACAAAACATTGGTCTTGATTTTTTTTTTATTATTATTATTCTATCTTGCAGGTGGGCTCAGATGGACTGAAGTAAACCAATGAAAATGGAGGGAGGAGTTCACAGACGAAGATGGAATAAAAACGCTTCTCTCAGCACTGTTGTGCTCTTTCTGGTAAATGGATTTTAAAAAAAATCATGAGGATGTAAACACTAAATGATGATGAAACAAAGCTGTCTATACTTTAATAGATACTGACATAACTTTGCATTTTATGTCGCAGTGCATCTTCCCAGCTGCAGTTTCATCAGTATCACCATGCCTCTATGCACAATACTTCAGCAACGACAAGATTTGCTGCCAAAAATGCTTCCCAGGTACCAAACAATTCCAATCATTCCCAATTAGATTTGTCTGTCACGCAAAGAAGTTTCCCTTTAAAATTGATTGTACTGGAAGATCAAAATTGCAGCAACATTTAAGATGTAGTTCAAATAAAAGGTAGCAGATAGTTCAGTTTGTAAAAAAAATTAGCTGACCGTGTGAAGCAGAGATTGTACAATGTCTTGGTTCATTTTCGTCCTCCGTGAGGTCTACTTGCTCGCTGAAGATACTCGTTGTTATTTCTAGGTTACAGACTCGTAAAGGACTGCGATACATTGGGTAACTCCACCCTGTGCAAAGCGTGCCCCGCTGGCCAGTACAGGGATGAAATCAACTACGCTCCACAATGCCGAGGCTGCTCCGTCTGCAAAGGTAGAACAACGTGACTTCCTTTGACCTCAGCCATCAACTCCTCCACAATCTGGCTGTAAATTAAAGCGTGTTTTCTTTTTTTCTTTTTCTTTTTTTGTGTCACCAGCTAATGAGGAACTGGTCTCCAAATGTGAAATTCAGAAGAACACTGTTTGTCGCTGTAAGAAGGGTTATTACAAATTTCTCTTCAACTCGGTCGACTACGAGTGTCGCGCTTGTAAAAGATGTGGACAACAGGAAAAAGTAGCAGAGGATTGTAAGTTTTCCATCAGACGATATGAGAAACCACGCAAGAATCCTCAGCTTGTAGATATATTTGATGCCGTATTTGTGTGTCGCATTGTATTTGATGTGTTTGCACAATGTTCACAGGTACACCGGAGAAAAACACTGTGTGTGCGTGCAAAGACAGTTTCCACAGAGTGAAGAACCAGTGTGAACCCTACAACAAGTGAGTTTAGTCATGCACACAAACACATAAAGGTCCCCGTTCTGCTTTGTTTTGGCTCGAGTTAAAAATGCCAATGAGGAAGTTTTTTTTTTTTTTTTTTTTTTTGTTGAATTGAAACTTCCAAGCCACATCTGACTCTGCGCAGTGTTTCCATCTTTTGGCAAGAAAAGAAGGGAAGTTAAACCGAAGTCTTTTAGGTGACAGTGTCTTGCCGTTTGGAACTTGATATGAGTCACAAAAATTTAGTTTTAAAAATGTTATATTTGACTGAGCCTTGTCTGATTAGACGGTACACCTCTGTGAATGAGCGTTTCAAAGTTAATTACCATGAATAAACAGATATCCAAAGGCAAGCAATGGGACTTATTCCAGAGGTGTAGTGTTGAAGTGTTTAATGGACAAGAAATGGCTCAGAGCAACATTGCCACCAACACCGTACAGTTTCCAGTGTAATGACGTTGCTTTACACAGTGGCGACACATCGCCGCTTCAGGTTTTGACACACTGCCGTTCGTCAAACTTTGCGTGTGAATCAGTAATGTCAGCCACTTCCTCTTAGGCAAGCTACTTCCTCCCCACTTATGTGAAACGTGCTTGCTCCTCTCTTCCCCACAGTTGCACTGCCAGCTGTGAACTTTACTGTGTTGTCCTGAAAAGCAAAGGTGAGCACAAAGAGTTTTGGCGATCAGCCGCCTTTTATGTGAAATAATTGACTTGATGTACTGGACCTTAATGACACAAGAGCTCCTTGACAATAAAGCCAAATGTCTTGACTGCCTCCTGGTGGTCGGCTATAGTAAAGTACTGTTATAATAGAGTTTGTAATTTTGTTATGATTTGTGAGATTTGTGATTGGTGAGTAGATCTGCAGAAATAGAAAGAAATTAGTGTCAAATGTTTTTCCTTGGAAACTTTAAAACACACTTTCATTTGTTCTTTTTAGGTGAGCCTGGGCACTGCAAGGAAAACACTATTTCCACCATCTGTGTCGTCGTCGTCGTCTTCGTCTTCGTCGTTGCGTTACTGCTGGTTGCTGTCATCACCCACAAGCTGACTGAACATTTTGTCCGGAAGAAGCTACTGGAATCACTCAGCCAATCATCGGACAGCACCCCCGACCCGTGCTTGGTAGACCCTTTTTTTCTGTTAATTGTTTTGCCAGCGTTTGCACTGTCTGCCGTAAATAAAAACCTCTGTGTTCTTGATTTATAGCAGGTCCTGATCGAATATCAGGAGCCCTTAAATAATCTCAGCACGAAAGGCGATCCCCCGGGTCCACTGATTGAGAATGAGCAGCCGTCTAAACTGCCTGACTGCGTCCCCTTGGAAATCAAGAGTGAGTCACATTTACACAGTAGTGCAACAGATTATTTGGAGCGATGACTCAAGCAAGTCAAACTGACCTCTCCTCTTCCTCTGAACCCCCCAGTCTCTGAACTGATCTACAAGGTGCTGGATCTGGTGCCCGTGCTGCAGGTCAAGCAGCTGGTGCGCTGCCTGGGTGTGAAGGACACGGACATCGAGCAAGCGGAGCTGGATCACAGGTCCTGCCGGGAGGCCCACTACCAGATGCTGCGGATCTGGGCCGAGAGAGGCGTCCTAGGAGGCGGACTGCTGCACTGCTCTTTTCTGCAAGAGTTGCTGGGTGAACTGCGCAAAATGCACCTGGAGAATGCCGCAGAAGAAATTGAGATAAACTACTTGTGTCAGTAGACCGTAGACAAAGTGCAACCATGAGCTGAGGAAACCAAGTATTGTCGTCTGCGTGGTGGTGGGTGCTGTCGCTGAGGTGTTTTCCACGTCACGGCCAAGTCAGTCCTCTGTGGAGTCGTCGTGCATCAAGTGGTTGCAGCCGCCCAGAAGAGGAATTCTTCACTGATTTCGCAACAGAATGAAATGAACTCGTCATTTGACATCGGAGCAACAACCTTCATTCACTTTGTGTGCGCAGAGTTGGCTTGGCCGAGCTGGGTAAAGCAAAGTTGGTGGCTTTAACACTCACTTTGTATCGCTCATGGTCAAGGGAACTTTTTTTAATTGTTCACGAGGAGTAAGCTTGAGAGAAGAAAGCAACCAAGCCAAAGTTAGGATTTCCTCCATTGTACTCATCATGCTAAGCTAAACTAGAGTCATCTGTTCAAACAGTATATACATATTTTTTAAAGTACATTTCAAAGAATGTCTTCTGATGTTTTCTGGTATTCATTTTATTTTAAGAAACTGATGACTGTTTGCTCATTTTCAGTTTTAGTGGCTGCATCATATGAGGATCATTTTTGAAGATCGCTGCTCTTGAACGTTGAGTTGACTTTGTCAGACAATCACATGGTGCAAACGTCCTCTTCCAGCCTTTTTTTCTTCCTTCTTTTTTATATTTAATTGTTTGAATCAGTTTTATGGCAAGGCTCAGAGTTGACTGGTGATGTTTCTTCACTGGCTTTTTAATCTGCTATACCAAATCCTCGTTTCAGCAGAAACACAGCAAAACAAAGAAGGGGAAGTTCATTGTTCCTTTTTTAAAGACTTGCCTTCTCACAGCCTCACAACATGTTTAGCATTATTCACGACTTTTGGAGCGACCGAGACACACCTTGTCTCGGTTTGCCTCAGCCGAGGAGTTTTTTGTTTTTTTTTTCTTTCTTTTTTCTTTTTAAAAAAAAAATATATGACCAGTCTCAACGTGCAGATGGAGATTATAATCTCTCGCTGTCAGACAGACGGGTGACGCATCCTTCCAAAGAATTTTTCTGTTTGTTTGTTTTTTGTAAATCTTTAATTTACAGAGCGAGAGAGAGAGAGTGCACCGGGAAGCAATGCGGAACGATGATGGCCAGTGTGTGTGTTTGGAGGGGAGGGGGGGAGTGATTTTTCTAAATAAATGTGTCTTATGAAAGTGCTCAAGTTGTGCCATAAATTTGTCTGGAAGCTCAAGAGAGTGAATCAGGTGGCGGGGTTGTGTTTGAATCTTAAATGAACACCTTATCATTGACTTAAAGAGTAGCTAAAAACACATTTTCTGACACTGTGATTAACCATTATTGTGGCAGTCACAAAAATGCTGTTCCCTCCAAATGGGAAGTTATTTCATTCTGATGCAATCTAAATCTAAAATCTAGCTTTCTGCTTGTTTTATTTTATCTTATTCTATTTGGTTTGGTCTTTTAAAAATTTTTTATTTTTATTTTATTTATTTTTTTGGGCCACGTCCCCGTGAGTCACTCCACCACATTGTTGTGCGTTTTAATAACCCATCAGACACAAACATCAATGACGTTCCTTCTGCAGGGTCACAAGAAGAAAACGCCATCATTTCCCTGCCGTTTAGTTTGCGCCGACTCAAGAAGTCTTCGCTTCTAGACTGCTTCCTTGATGTTATCAACAAGGAAGAGGTTCTCACAGCTCAAGAGATCAGTCACCACCTCCACAGAGCTAAAAAAAAAAGAAGAAAAAAAAAGAGGGGAAGACCAACACACCAACCAGCTCTGTGCAGTGATTTTCTCTCTCTCTCTTTCCATTTCCCGCTTGCAGAATCCAGTTGTTCTTGTCGGGCCAGTTGCAAAGGGCAGTGGTTTAGGTGAAAGGAAGAGAGGGAGGGACCAATCCAGGCGTAGCATAAGAGTAGGAGGAGAAAGCTAATAGAAACCAAAGATGAGTGAGTGAAACAAAATGGATCCAGCCAAGCCCAGGTAAGGTCTAATATTTTATCTGCCTTTAGCCCAGGTTAAACAAGCCGCCCCTGGTGGAAGGAAAATATGTGAATGTATGTAAATAGTGAGAGACAAAGATTTGGCCCCTGTGTGTGTCCTCACCACACTGAGTCGTATTTGTCTCGCCGTCGGGAGGCACAGATTTCGTCCTGCAGCGACTGTTTTGTTTGCAGCGACCAAACAACCGCAGCGGCTGGTTGAGGTGTTTGGGTTGAGGCCTTACAGCGTCAGCCCAGCCAGTCTGTCCCCATGAAGGCTTGTGCTTGTGTTGGCGAGTCACACAGACTCCGACAAGTAAACAGGTATGACACTGTGATGAAAGCGCATGTGTCGACTCCTTTGATGTCCCAGACCGATTAGTGCGCCATGCCTGTCTGCGCTCAGCGTCTGCAGTCTCGGCAGCGACTGGCTGTGTGAGAAGAGCTCAGGATGACCAGCCAGGATGCTGGAGCATCAGTGAGGAACGTAATGAATGAAGGCTCTCAGTCATCCAGGTTGTCTCATCCGAGGCCGAGGGGAAACTTCTTCCAGATCGCAACAACGAGTCCAGTGGCCTCAACTTCACCCCCATTGACAGTGGATAGGGAAACCTTTTTTTTTTTTTATCCGTAAAAGCTTCTCTGGCCAGTTCCTCCTCTGTGCAAACCGCACGACTGGTCGTGGGGAGTCGTGAGAACTGGTGGTGGATGGTCACATGGTTGCAAAAACGGATGAGTAACCGGAGCTGCAGTCAGGCGAACACGCCGCTGTCCCGAGCTATTGAGTCTGTCAGCAGCAGCAGCAGTGATTTACTGTGTCTCTCATAGAGTGTCGTGACCTGACTGACTGACTCCTGGTATTTTCTCACCGTGTGTGTGTGTGTGTGTGTGTGTGTGTGTGTGTGTGTGTTTCACAGGTTTTGTTTTTCTCAGTTGATCTCCGACATAGAAGCCTCCAATTTAAAATAATGATATTTGTTGATGGTCGATATGGTGGTGCAGTGCTGAGCGCTGTTGCCTCACAGAAAGAAGGTCTAAGGGTTCAATTCCGGGCTTTTCTGTGTGGAGGCTGCATGTTCTCTCCGGCTTCCTCCTACATTCCAAAAGCATGCATGTGAGGTGAATTGGAAACTAAGTTGTCTCTAGGTGTGTGTGTGAGAGCAAGTGGTTGTCTGTCTTTCTATGTTGTTCTGCGATGAACTGGCGACTTGTCCAGGGTGTCAGCTAGGACTGTGCGATTAATCGATTTTAAATCGGATCTATTAGTCAAGATGATGTTAAAAAAAAAAAAGAAGGAAAATCTTCAAATCGATTTTCCTCTTGTATGCTTCCGGGTTGTGAACCTTAATTATACAAAATGTGAAAAGGTTTTAATCAAGATGATAGAAAACCTTTTATTTTTAAAGTGATGTTTGGTGAAAGACAGTTAAGGTTGTCACTTTATCCACAGGGGGATTAATTCCTGTTAGGTTTTATCTAACTAAATATTTGAAAATGTTTATTCCGTTGTCTTTTGTAGTTTTACCAAAAAAATCTAAATCAAAAATCAAGTTTTCAGAGAAAAAAAATCGGGACTTTATTTTTGTCCAAAATCGCCCAGCCCTAGTGTCACCCTATGACAGCTGGGAGAGGCTCCAGCAGACCCCCGCTATCCTGAGTTCAGGAAGAAGCGGGTATTTCAAATAGATGGATGGATATTATTGGGTATTATATTATTACAAAAGCACTGCTAAAGGCGCCGGAGGACGCTTCAAACTGATGATTATGACAACAACATGTCTAGAGGCCACAGGTTTTGTCGAAGAGGAATGTCCCATTCCAGGTGAGGCTCTGTAGAGCTCTGGTGGGAGGCCGGGGTGGCTGAGAGTCCGGGGGGAAGAGGGGGGGGTCGCCACACCGAAACCTCTGTCCCCAAAGGTGGGACAGTTGGAGTGGGGGAGAGAGCAGCGAGCTGGAGGACCTCAGCAAGGCAAAGGAATTGTATGAATGGAGAAGTTCAAACCGGTGCCGGCCAGCCAGACCTGATGCAGGAAGAAGGATTCACTAGTTCTGGAGTCAGTGGAGTCAGTGGAGGTGCGAAACATCAACTGGTTTGGATCATACAAAAAAAATATGACAACAGCAGCAGCCGAGTCCTAGTCCTACTGGAGCCAGGGAGTGGTATCAGTCATGTATCAGTACCCATCATAATGGGCAGAAATTAAGAACAACATGATTGAACAGACACTATTTGAAAAGTTGATTTTGAATTTGAAAACATCCAGGAGTTCCTTAAAATGGGACCTTCAAAATAGTTTAACAATTATTGCTTCTATCAGGCCTGTCATTGCACCATGTCAAGTCAAATCAAGTCAAGTCAAAGTTTATTTATAGAGCACTTTTATAGAACTTTTATAGAACACTTTTATAGAACACGACCTCAGACGAACAAAGTTCACACAAATACATCAATAAATAACAATAAAATACAAGAATTGCACAACAAAGTGTAGTAAAATAGTAAAAGGTCAATTTAAGACCAAGATCTTTCCGCTCCTCTGCATCTTCACACGTCACGTCTTGGTCATGAGAAATCCTGCATGCTTTTCTCCAGCCATGCAAACAGCAGTGGGGGCAACGATTCCCGCAGGCAGGAAGCGGCGGTGCTGCGGTGGAACGGCGTGGACGGGGAAAGGCACAGGGACGTGGACAGCAGGGACTCGGGCGTGTTTGACGGCGTGCCAGTAGGCGCAGAAATATACAATCATCACAGGGCTTCACTGGATAAACACAGGCTCATCACAATGGGCTATCAGGTCAGTGAATTAAGAGTTTTGTACATTTTTGTACCGTCAGTATACATTGCACATTGTTGACGTTTTTCAATGCAGGAATATTTTTGCAATTCTGCTTCAAAGCAT
Source organism: Nelusetta ayraudi (assembly GCF_046127955.1). NCBI lineage: Eukaryota > Metazoa > Chordata > Actinopteri > Tetraodontiformes > Monacanthidae > Nelusetta > Nelusetta ayraudi. The sequence continues at coordinate 5,190,496 of NW_027466113.1, forward strand.
TTTAGACATAAAAGTGTTTCAGTCTCTGTCTTTTCCAATTTTTCATTTTTTTTTTTAACCTTCAATATTAAAAGAAAGTGAAGAGAAAAATCCCTCTGAATGATAGACTGAAGTATCAGACACTGAAGCTAGTTTTCTATTGAAAAACATGAATTAAAACTCATTGCAAGAACTAAAAACAGACGCACAAAGGCAAAAAAAAAAAAAAAAAATCCCCAATGTTCAGTTGGCTTTGTGGTGTAAAAACAGGTCATGAGGACACCTTAGATTCTAGGTCACAGTCTTAGCCAAATGCATCGCTTATGTGGGTTTTCTCCCTTAAAGTCATCATCATTTTAATATCTTCATTCATTTTCTATGTTTTATTTATTAATTTTCCCCCCAAAAAAGTAAATCTAACATGTTTACCCCCCCGCCCCCCCTTTCCAGAGGCGAACCAAGCAGAAGGTTGTGACCGACTTTTCCACAGTATCTAAAGGAGCTTCGGCCGCAGCCAAACCGAGAGCTGCACTCAGACAAGTTCTCTTCAGTCAGTCTGAGAAAAACCCAGCGACCGAGGTGCCGTTGCCTCCTCTTTCTCTCAAATCCGCGTCTGACAATCACACCAACACTCCTGATATTCACCTTCACCCACCTGCACCCTTCAGGATCGAGGCCAGCTGGACTTGCTGAAGCAGGATCTGGGTACCTATGCAGTGCCAGCCGACCTGAAGTGGATCTGGAAAGAGGAAAATCGGGGGACGATCCTGGAAAAGAGCTGGACCGACATCGTGGATTCTCATTCAGTACGAGCTGCACAAACTGCGAGTCATTGTTGTCGTCAATCGACTGTTCATACCTTGAATAACTGCTGTTTATCTCTTGGTGCGATTTTCAGACAATGTCAAAGACGCAGAGGCACCAGCAGGAGGCGCTGTGGGAGTTTGTCCACACCGAGCTCGCCTACATCAACAAGCTAATTGTCATTAAAGATGTAAGGCGTCTTTTTGCTCACTCTGCTGTCCTCTGTGTGTGAGAGGGATTTTCCACAGGAAGTGTAACTTCTGTCTCTCTCTCTTTGTTTCTGTCAGGTGGTTATCGCTGCTCTCGTCAACCTACACAGGAACGGATTTCTCCTGGAGGTCAGTCAGTCCGCAGAGGCCGTCGCCTTGTCGCAAGTGTGGGGACTGATACGTGCTTTTATCCATCTTATATCTGTACAAGAAAGACACAAACCCATCACACACACACACACACACACACACACACACACACACACACACACACACACACACGCGCGCGCATAGGCACACACACGCACACTAAGCACTGGCCTATTTTCCACTGCTCTGTAATCTGAAGACTTATTTGCAACTGTTTTACATACCACCGTCATGCAGCCAGTGGCACAACATCCGCTCTGAGTTACCCTGAACACAACACGCGAGTGGAATGTACAGCGCAGCAGGAGGTTTTTCCATGCACAAGACGGAAACAAAAAATCAAAAAGTAGCAGCGAACGCCTGTGGCGAGTGGAGCCTGCCGTAATCGCTTCCTGTTTTCGCAGGTGACCCCCGAGCTGCTCTTCTCCAACCTCCCGGCCATCCTCGCTGCTCATCAGCTCTTCTGGCAGCAGGTGATCTATCCCATGCTGCAGGAGGTGCGGCAGACGGGCATGCCCTTTGACCCTGTGAGGTTAAAGGCAGGTTGCCTGCAGGTACGCATTCACCCAAGAAGCCTCGCAAAAAAATGTTCACAGAGGCGTTTATGGCTGAGCAAGTTCACCCCGGCGGGCAGGTGACTTTCTCACGGTTTCCCGTTCAGAACGTCTTCAGCTGTTCTCACCGAAAACTGTGAGAACGTTGCACCCGCTTGGCAAAAGTTAATTCTGACTTTTGCAGATTGAAAAGTCTAAAGGTATCTTGAAATCTGAATTGCTGAAGTTGGGGAAAAAAAAAAAAAAAGACGTTACACACCACTATTAACATGCATAATTTCAAAAGGAGTTGAACTTCTGTCTGTTCTCAATGCTGAATAACAAGTATATGTTTTGGATATTTTCATGTGATATAATATGAATTTTTTTTCTGTTTTTCTGTTGAAGAAGCCTTTCCATTACACTATAAACCAGGCATGGGCAAACTATGACCAGGGGGCCATAAGCGGCCCGTCGAGCTTTTTAATCCGGCTCGCCTAATTTGACAAAATTATATTAATATTAAGCAATAAAATAGCTGTGTTTCATAATTTTTTTTTAATGTTTAACGATTGATTTCAATAAAGAGTCAAATACCGTGAGGCTTCAAAGACATATTTTTGTTGTAACGATTTTGTTCATTTTCATTTTCATTGATGAAATCACATGTTTTCTCCATTTCCCATGATATATTTTTGGGTCACCAAAAAGGTGGTGGGTATCAAGTCACAGTGGTGAAATAGTATAAACATGTTAATTTAAGGGGGAAAATAAAGGGGAATTTTACAAATTCAGTTTTGCTTAAGAATATCAATATTCTTTTGTAAAAAAAAAAAAAAAAAAAACATTTTAAAGGCAAAGGAAACAGTGGAGGCAAAGCGACGCCAATTGCTCATTATTATAATGGTCAATCACTCTTTCCTCTCTGTTCACAGTTCCACCAGCTCTTTGCCTCCTACAAGCACTACTGCTGGGAGGAAGAACACTGTCTTGAGTTCACGCGCAGGCAGATGGAGAGCAACCCTCATTTCTTCACCTTTGTCCAGGTGACGCAAAGCGCATAAAAGTTGGCCACGGCGAGGCCCGTGTTCATCGTCAACATCTGATACGTAGCGCGCGATGAGCAGTGGGTGTTGGGAAGTGTTTTTTTGAAGATGGTGGAACAGCGATGGTTAGCTTCACTTTCACCGACATCGTGGGCTCACCCATAAAAACCACCAGCCCACTGCTCACCACACGCTACGCCCACGTTCTTCAAATGTTCCAGACCCCAAATTCCATTTTTATTTAATGATTCGTTGTTTGCAAATCTCAAAGTAAAACATCAAGATCACTGGAATTAAACATTTCTAATCCCATTTCATTGGAAACACGACACCTGTCAGCCACTTTGAGTGTAATCGCTCCCGCCTTGCTGAAAAAGGTGTTTTGTTGTTTTGTTTCACAGCTTTTTTTTTTTTTTTTTACACTTGTGTCTTATTATGACACCTGTCACTTCAATGGAAGTGTGCAATGAGGGTTGATATTTTTTTTTGCTCAAGCGGAAGAACTCGTTCAAGTGGAAAAAGTGAATATCAGTGGGAGTAAAGGGGTCTCTTTTGTTCAGATCAACCAAAACAAAAACATCTCGACAAAAGGCGAGGTTTCCCTCTTTGGAGGAACTTTTGCTTGGCTCTGCACTTCTTGAAAAAATTAAACCTAAACATTTTGCTGGATTTTACACCAGAGAATTTTTTTTTTTAAATAAAAAACATTTATTTTTAGGAATTAGGTATTAACGGTATTTATTTTTAAAAAAGCAATTAAAAATACACAAATAAAGAATGACATTAACAAATATATTCAATGGGTTAAAAAAAAAGAAAAGGATTTTATGAGTTTTGCATATTTTGATTTTATAAATACTTAATGTTAAAACCTGCGTTATTTCTTCTTTATTTTAATGCTGATTATCACCTTTAAATTTGTTTTAATCCACTACGTTTTCTCTTGCCACTAGTGGGTGGAGACTCACCCTCAGAGCCAGCGGATGCGGCTCGGGGACATGCAGGCCAAACCTCACCAGAGGATCACAAAGTACCCGCTTCTGCTCAAGGCCGTGCTGAAGTCCACCCAGGAGCCTCAAGTGCAGCACGCCCTCAGAGACATGGTGACACATGGTCTTACATGTCCTTCAGTTCGTGTCACTTCAACACTGGGAACAGTTTGAGGTAATGCCTCAGAATCTTTAACTTTCACGCTGACCCTCTTTGGCCTGCGTTGTCCTTCCCAGTTATCCAGCGTTCACGGTTTCCTTGAAAGCATCAACGACTACCTGAAGCTAATGGACGAGGAGCTGGCTCTCGGCATTTCGGCACAGAGGGTGGATGGATACGAGGTAGAGGGAATAAATGAAGAAATCGACAAGGTATAACGCATATATTGAATCGATTTTACGTATCAGGAGTAAACACAGATGAGCAATATCAAGCATTTATTTGCAATATCATGAAGTAAAGTCAATGCTGCACAAAATCTGTGCAAAAAAAGTAATTTGATCACAAGAAAACATTATTTTTAGGTACAAGGCAAAATGATTATGTTCTTGTCGCTGTTTATCTTAAACAAGGCAGAGACCCTAGAACATGTTTGTATATGTTTTATTTGATCTCTACCTTTTTAGAATCTAAATAATCTTAAATGAGGTTTAGGTTTAGCTTTATTCACTTGTGTCACTGCAACACAACTGACAATTAATTTTAACCCCAAAATGTCACATAGTTTTTCAAGGTTTGTTCACATGTCAGGATATTACTATAAGCAACAGTCTATTTAATTGCACAAAGAGAATCAAAGAAAGTCTTTGGTCCTGATGACACTCGATGATGGGTTCCTCTGACAGCACGTCAGAGACACTTGCCGTTTTGACCTGGAGTGCCCCATCAGGGGCGTGGGCCCTGGAATTGTGCGCAAGCTGCTGCTGGAGGAAAACTTGAAGATTCGGGGGAGAAAAGACAACAAGGTGAGCAAAGCGAGGAGAGGAGAGGAGAGGAGAGGAGAGAAGCTCCTGCCTGTGGAGACAATCGCCAGCGTCGCCTTCAATTGTTCTTCATCGTGTCTCGTGTGCTTGCAGCTGGAGGTGGTGGCTCTGCTCTTCTCGGATGTTCTCCTCATGACCAAAGTCCACAAGAAAGGGGAGCGGCTGAAGGTGGTCCGCCCTCCGCTGGCCCTGGACAGAACACATTGCATTGCACTGAAAGATGGCTGTGGGTCACATTTCCTCACATCCTGCATGCAAAAGATCTGAGTAAAAACGCAAAATACAGATGACCAAATTATTCACTTTTCTCTCCCAGGCTCATTTGTTCTGATTGAGGTCGGTGAACTTCAGAGTGCCATGAATGTCTACATATTTGTCGCCGGCACCTCTGAGAGCTGCTTCACGTGGGTCACCACTATCCAGCAGGCAAAGGTAAAAAGCAGTCTGGAAGATCTGCACTTCAGTTTGTTGCAGTTTGTTTGCTGTTTAAGAGGTTGCCTTGAAGAAAACCAGTCAAAAATCCTTTTCAGGCAAATTGCTCTGAAGACCACAAGCTAGCTAAAGACAAATAGCTACAGTGAATTTTTTTTTCTGCTAATGCATCACATTCAAAATGTTGTGTCTGAAACATTGACAGTTTCCCCAGCAGTCTTAGTACTTTGTGCTATCGCTAATCAAGCTGCAACTCCACATTAGCCTTAACCGATTATTTTTTGCTAATTCTCAACGTTGTGTCGTCCAGGACACATTGAGGAGCTTGAGGGACATGGAAACCAAAAGAACAATGGAAAACTGCTACAGAGTCCAGCAGCTGCCGGCCAAACGTCCAGCAGAGGCGGCGGGTGACGACACGGACACAGAGGAGCAGGGAGCGGAGCGTTTCGTGGACAAACTCAATGGGGAATTTCCGATCACTCAGTCAAGCAATGGAACACTTGCATCGGGAGCAGAATATGAGGAGCCTGTGGACAGTGCTTCCACCATCGCGTCTATTTTTCACTCCCAGGCAAACAATGTCAACGGCAGCTTGTTGCATCAGGGCTCAGCCGGTAGGCGGATCTCCAGAGGACTGGAGTGGATCGAGATGGGAGTGAGGAGGCAGGACATCGGGGTCTGCACGGAGGAGGCGGTCCAGCCGGGCGGGGCGGTCCAGCCGGGCGGGGCAGTCCAGCCGGGCGGGGCGACGCAGCGCAGCCTGGTGGCCTGGAATCACAGCCTGCAATCTGCTCCCACAATGCACACACAGCAGCCTGAGAGAAACAACTCGCCCGCAGCGCCCGCTCTCTTCCTGGACGGTTACCCGGCTGTCGACTACCCAATGAACGAAGACGATAACCCACAGCCTGTTCACCAGGCAGCAGCATCCAGGGGGTTCCCAGAGGAACCTGCAGGAGAAGGTGGAACATCGACAAGGAGAGACTCTGATTCCCAGTCCGTGACCACTTGGGTCAGTCAGTCCAGTGACACTGAGGCGTCTCCTGAGGCCTGGAGCTTCTCCAAAAACCTCAAGTCACCTTGTTTGCGAAGGAGGCGGCCGACATCCATTCACCAGTGCGCTCCATCTCGCCAGTCTTTCCGGGACTCAGAGCCTCCTAGATCTGCTTCTCTGTCCAACTCAGGGTCCAACTACAACCTCAACACCGACAGCAACTCCTTCTCCTCCCAGCAGAGCTCCTATTGGCAGCGGCTGCCGCGGCTGGCCTCCTCCAAACCCAACCAAGAGATGTCTTGCGATTCGCAAGACGAACAATTTTTCTCAGAGTCCGAGCTTCCCGATCGGAGCGTCGGTGACAGGTGGGTCGGCCTCAGACAGCAGAGGAGATACTCCAACCCCAACGTCGTCACCAGAGAACGCCACGAAGCCCGTGTGCACACCAGAAGCCTGCATTCATTCCCCAGCGAAGCCGAGACGCAGTCGGCCGGGTTCCCCTCGTCGCGTCTGGACGGCCTTCTGAACAGAGCCAAGGTCCGAGTGAGGGAGCGGGACGGACTCAAGATGGACAGGCAGTTGAAAATTGCACACAGGAGGACGAGGTATCCTCCGCCGTCGCCCTCCTTCTCCACCACACTGTCGCCGCCGCAGCCCAGTGACGTGGACAGAGAGCCCGAGTGGGTGGAGGAGGTGGCGCTGATGAGACACAGGGCCCTGACGGTGAGCAAAGGGTGGAAGGAGCAGCTGGTGGACGGAGACGACGACGACAAGAGAGACAGGTCAGAATCTCCTCTCTGCCTCCGGCCATGAAGTCTGGACAACCTTCGTTAGAATGGATGGAGTCAATTACACCCTCATGATAGATTAGGGGTGGGCAAACTTTTTGAGGGCCACAATGGGTTCTAAAATTTAACAGAGGGGGCCGGAGCAGCAGCAGATGGATGGAGGGTTTTGGTGACCCACCTGATAGAATAAAATACATCATTGGATATGTGGAAAACATGTGCTTTAACGTCAATTGAAAACAAAAGCGTTGCAACAAAATATGTCTTTGAAGCCCCACCGTGTTTAGCTCTTTATTGAAATGACTGTTAAAACACTGAAAAAAATGTATGAAATACAGTTATTTCATGACTTACTTACTATTAATATAATTTCTTTAAGTCTGCCGGGCCAATTGAAAAAGCTTAGCAGGCCGCATTTGGCCCCCAGGCCGTAGTTTGCCCATGCCTGTTATTGGGGAGACGGGGAAGGCGCTGACCTTGCACTTTCCACAAAAAAAACAAAAAACTGGCAAAACAGTCATTTGCGCTACGCACTCCCACAACAGCAGTAAAACAGAAACTTAACTCAAATGTTTCCAAGAGGCAGAAAGCCAGCAAGTCATTTCTAAAAAAAAAAAGAAAAGAAAAGAAAAAAAAGAATAGTACACGGATTTATTTAAAAAGATTTTTCCAGCATATTAACATATGTGTACTCTTTAGACATGTGCGCAAAGTTCTATTTGTCAGTAAAACTCTGTTTGCTCCTAAAATTTTATACGTTTCAGTGATTTTTCTGAAGGGCATAAACAATATATTTTTATGAAGTGTCTCATCTGACCGTTAATTTATCATATAAGGAGAAATAGAACACTGTCTCTATGACAGCGTGTGTGTGTGTGTGTGTGTGTGTGTGCTTATTTTCTACATTTGAGTCAAGGTTTTTAAAATATAATTTCTTTGAGTTCGTACTTCATTCCTGTAAGTTCATTTCTTTGACCTCCTGTTTCCGTCACGTCCTCAGTGTTGTGTTCTCGGACGGGGTGAACGTGGACTGGCCCGGTTGGTGCTTTGACGACGACGAAGTCATGGACCACCTTTACCCTGCGGACGAGGGTCTTCTGGAGGGCATCCGCAAAACTTTGGGCTTTTGGGACGTTCACAGAGTTTTTGAGCAGGAGGACGGAGAGTGCAGTCAGGTTTAGCGCCAAAGCTGCTGAGTGAGTTCGGCAGCGAAGGTGTAAAGTGATAATCAGGCGTCTGACAGCAAAACTGCACGACTGACTGTCTGTGAAACGCTCTAGCACGCAAAAAAAATATTAGGCGACGATGGGTATGTATGTAATGTAAAAAAATAAAATGCTATTTTTATAGAATAGAAATGTAGAAACTGCTGCCAGTATTTTGTAAATAGTTTTTTTTTCATGACTTTTTTCAAACTTTTATCACTTCATTATTTAAATCCAGGCATCAGTTTTGTTTTACTGAATGTTTTGTGGCTGTCTAATAAAAAGCTCATTTGATTTACTCGTCAGAATATTTATTGTTAAGATGCAAACAATACACAACACAACAACTTAATACAAAATAGAACATTACAGTGATCAATTGAAAAATGTACAGTATTTCAAAAATGAGCGACACTGCTACCACGTCAGCTCTGAAGTTGATATATTTACAAAACTTGTGCAAAGTGCCTCATCAAGCAGAAGGTTTGGAGAAGATGAATCTCCGGTCAGTTTGGCCTTGGGATGACTTTTCTCTTCGTCTGTGGCCTTTACTTTGTCTCTCTGCGCTTCCCTTGCTTCTCCCGCTCATTAGAGACGGTGTGAACGATCGTCTCCAGCGCGGGGTACTGAAAGATCTTTTTCCTCTGTGGAAAGATTTGCAAATTTGAATGAATATATAGCAAAAGATTACATTTTCAACAGAAATTTGTTTCAGTTGGGTAATCTAGCATGAAAAAATAACTTTCTCATATGTGACTTATTTTAAGTTTTGTTTTTTGTTTTTTCTTTTCTTTTAGTAAGAAATCAGGGAACTGAAATAAGTTGATGAAACTGGAAAAGCGTATTTTGGCAGGTGCAGGTCTTTACCCTCTGGTGGTTCCAGTACATCTTGAACAAAACCAGAAGTAGAAAAATCAGCAGAAAGCTGAGGCCCACGATGACGCCGGTGTTTTGCGACACTTCGGTGGGTTTCTGACCGCTCAAGCCACCTGCGCAGAAAAAAAAGTCATTTTAGTGCATGCGTCCCAGTACTTTGGTATGTTACCAACATGAGAAGAAGAAGAAGAATATAAAAGTCTTCAGAAATCAGAACTTACTCATTTGTGGAGCGTGGTGCGTCACATTTCCCAGAATTCCCTCCTTTCCATAGTAACGACATGTCCACGCCGCCTCGGACATGTTGCTCACTCTCAGAAACTTCCCTCTCTGAATGACACCCGCTGACTGGACGCCGTCGTCGCTGTGGACCTCGCGGACCCAGTCGTAGCCTGTGACCTCGCTGGTGTCGCTCAGACGGCAGGTCAGCGTCACAGGGCCCACTCTTCCTCTGTTTGATTGGCCGCTGCTCTCGACTGTGGTGGGGAGAGAAAAAAAAACACAGAAATTAAAGTAAACTGTCGAAGGCGGGAAGGAAAAGACAGACAAAAAAACAGACGATGGAGACAAAAATCTCGGGAGCTCACTTTTGGCGACGACAAGCTTCATGTTTCGAGTCAACCTCTGGCTGTTCACCATCCCGGAGCAGCGGTACGTCCCCCCGTCCTCAGGCAAAACTTCCGGCAAATTGGCCGACTTGTCAGCGGGGGACTGTGAGGAGGAGGCGAGGAGGAGGCGACGGGGCGCTGCTCTGTACTGAGACCCGAGCTCCTTTTTCTCCCAGACGGTGTCACCGGGGCTCAGGGCAGCGGAGAACACACAGGGGAGGGTGACAGCGGAGCCCTCTGAAGCGTACACCCTGGTCCCGTCATCCCGAGGCTGGATTATCCCTGAAGAACCGGAGAGAACGTCTTTGGTTGGAAAAAATAGGAGCAAACTCAACTTTCAACGTCGGCCAAGGAGAAAAAAAGCCTCACCTTCGATGGTGAGAGTTGCCGATGCTGTCCACTCTTTGCCCTGGTGAGTGACGGCGCAGGTCCACCTGCCTGCCAGCCTCTCCGTTGCCCGATCAGCAACCACAGACGTGTGTGCAGTGTCGGTTTGGGAAAGTCTGGGCCGTAGCAGCAGTGCTTTGTCGTTCAGCTTCCACTGCACTCTGGCCGCACTGGACCCAGGGGTCACCAGGCAGCTGGCAGAAAAGTCACTCTCCAACACAGCGACGGCTGGAGAGATGGTCACTGTTGAGGACGTGGGGGAGACATTTTAAAACACACCTGGACCTTTGTGGGAACTTTGGAGGATTATTATTATCATTAGGGATTATTAGGAATCAACCAGGTTAGACAGTTTTCATACCTTTCATGATTCTGAGCGTGACCACAGTCGACCCTTTGCCGTCCACCGCGCAAGAGTAAACCCCTCCGTCCTCCTCTCTCACGTCGCTGATCCACAGGCTGTAGTTGCCCCTCTCAAACTGGGTGTGGGGGCACTGAGCCCGGTGAGTGAGTAAGCCCCGGTACTGCAGGCCGCTCTTCAGCTTTTTCCACACGGTGCTGCGGATGAAAGTGCCACATACAGTAGGTTGGGTGAACAGAGAGTATAGGTGACATTCTTTCAGCGACGTTGGGTCAGATGCTCAAGTAAAGGACCAGAAGGGATTGGGCGCAAAAAAAAAAAAAAAGTCTCTTACCCTTGTCCATCTTTTTGCCAAACAACAGCATGGGGGTATTTAGATAGTGAGTTGGTATTGCAGGGTAGTACAGCTGTGGAGCCCACCTCACCAAACACTTCCGTTTCGCTAAGTGACGACACTGGGAAAATATGCATTGCTTATTAAGAAACAGAAAGTACGTTACACTGAAAAAGAGCTTTTGCGACAGTAATAATTATTATTATTATTATTTATTTATTTTTTATAAAAAAAAAAAATCATACAGTTACCTGCCAAAGAAAAGGAAGCCATAATCACAAAGAGAAAAACCTGCAGAAACATCTCGTCCTCTGGGTTGTTTTTATATTTTTTCTGTTGTTGTTGAAGAAGCTTGTTTCTATAGCCGCCGTCTGAACGCGTCTTCGTTCCTGAACTTCAACCACCGCAATTCAAGTTCATCACTCGACTTGCCGACTACGCTCTGAGGTGTTACCAATAGGTTTGGTTTGATTATATATGACGCGGGCAGGGGGAGGGCCGTTCTGACTTTCATGTGCTGGTCACATGACTTCAGATACAGGCCCCGCCGGGTGCGTTTGCGTCAGCTTGGAAAGTGTAAGACAGAGAGGTAAACAGGGGAACCCACTTCCTCCCACGGATTCTCTCTCGTTTTTTCTTTTTCTGCCACCTCCTTCCTATCACAAAGACCACTTTCTGTGAAAACATGCCACAGTTTTTCAGACGCCATGCAGAGCCTCATGTGCAATCAGAAAAAGGTCAATGCGGAGAAAACAGATAAGGACACACTTTTTCAGTGCACCTCAACTGAGGTTTATTTTCCACATTAATTGCACATACATACGTAGCAATTAAACACTGCCGATTTTCGGAAGTATTTTTGTCTCCGCTGAATCTAAAAAGTGCGAGGCCTCGGAGCCAAGAGATGATTCTGTGTCCTCAAGTTTGACCAAAACAAAAGACTCAACTGCAAATTTGCAGTTGTCCCTGTTGAAACACAACGTAAAACATTCCCTGATTGCTTTCTCTGCAACCACAAGGCCTCTTTCTGCAGTATTGATGTTTTGTAATGCAAAGACGATGTGCCATTGTCTCGCTGTGATCCTGCGTAATAATTGGCTGTAACACCGTGGCCCTTCAGAAAATACGGTTGCTAATCTGACACACAATCATTTTGCAGCTGTCTTTCATTGATTTTTTTCCTTAGAAAAATAAAAACATTTGTTTGGCGCCACAAAAGGCAGTGATGACCTGTGTTCCGAGTACTGAGACAGCATCAGAATTTCCTCTGTTAGGGCGCAATAAAAACTTGGACCGCTGTCATGAAATTGAAAACAGACTTCCTCTGTAACATATTTTGATGCCTGTCTACACCTTTGTCACTGCCAGGCATTTGTGATTTCAACGACTCGTGGCTCTCAGATGCATCATCACCACCACCACCACCATCATCATCGTGACCAGTATGATGGGAATGAGACTATTTACCAGTGCGCAATCTCGTTCTGTTGGATGTGAATCATCTGCAGCTTTCTCGCTTCTCTCTTTTCCTTTGCGTCAGTTGAGCGCAGTAGAATCAGCCCTACCCAGCATGACACCTTATCTCATTGTAAATTCTTGTTGTTTATTTTCTTGTGTAAGCGCTGACATTAAAACATAAGTGTCAGTGTCATAAGTGACAGTGTTAATGTGATTTAACTGCTAGAAAAATGATATTTTGTGTTTTGGGGTAATTGAGGGTAACATTTGATTGCATTTCTCCCATTTATGAACGATACAGTTTTCAAAGAAACTCATCAACTCATCATCGAGCCATTTCACGAGAGCCCCAGCTTGCATAAATACAACTACCTGTAATTGTAAAGTGGTTGCAATTGGGAATTAGTCCTTTGAATTAAGTTTCAGATTCTAAAAGCGTGAACATGTGAGTATTTATTAAGATGTCTTTATAAATCCTTTTTAAATATACGTCTGAATGCATTATTTAGATTGTTTAATAGACCCCAAAGGCGAACCAACACAAATACATTTGAAACAACAACAAAAAAAAAGACATTTTGTTGGATAATATTTTCAAGACATTGATGCAGCTGTCCTGCAAGGTCAATATCATTTAGACCTTAAACCGGAGAGAAAATCCCAGCATCACTGGAAGTACGTTGCTGTGGTATCATACAGTTATTGAGTTATTGCCAGTGACGTTTGAGACATTTAAGACTGTAAGATTTCCAATTACCATTATTTTTCAAACTGGGATTTGCTGCAGCATAATCTGTCACTTGGCAATGAATTGAAATACATTGGAATTTACAACTGAAGTTTAGGTTTTAGATGTACGACAAAATGCATGACGCATATTACAGGTGTTAATAGATAAAGCAGATAGGCAGAGAGCGCTTCACACAGTTGGATATACACAATTGAAACATGTGTGGGCGAAACCACAGAGCTGTTTTTTTTTTTTTTCATCTTGTGGAGAAGTTTTCCTCTCTAGCCTGCATGATACGTTTGGCTGAGTGATTCTGAAGATCTCAAATTTTTTCAAGGCAACCACCAAGAACTTCCTCCTCACACCAGATGCTAAAAGGCTGACAAAACCCTTTTTTTTTTTTTTGTTTATCTGTGTCGCATTTGTTTATCTGTGACTAAAACCCACCTGAGTGTTGGGGGCATGTCTGTGTCAGTCGGGTGAGGTGGTCTTTCCTCGAGTTGATGTTTTGCTGTCGCCACTGTATCTGAATGTGGTCTCTGACTGCTGTAAAGGAAAACACCCTTCAAATGGAAACAATTAAGCTTTGAACCTGACTGAATGCAGACACTTTTACAATGTAAGGGTTGCACACTAGCCCTGGAAAATAATCAAATTAGATTGTTTCTGTAGAAGTTCAGCGAGTGAGTAATTTGTTCCTGTCTAAAACACGTTCTGCTCCAAGCATGTTGGTGTGCTGTCTTTTGATTCATGGGTGATGAAGAACACATAGCCTTATCGCTCTTGCTAGATAAGCCAGATCTTGATTATTGTAATCCAGCAGGCAGATTCATTTGTAGAACCGTTTTTCTTATGCATATAAGTTTCACTTTGCTTATTATTCTTGTTTATGTGTAGGTGAAAGACATTGTTCCATAATAGAGATTTACTGGCAGAGGAAGTGGAGCAGAGAAGAAAAAAAAAATGCTGCTCTGCTGAGAAGTGTTTCATTGTTGTCAAGTCATCATTTTGGTCAGTATAGTGTCAAGAGGCACATGGAAACATCTGCGATGCACAAAAAGAGCTTTGCTAATGTTATTGAAAGCACCAGAGGTAAATACAGTTACACAGAGACACTAATGAGAGACATGGCGGTCATTTTGCTGTGGATGTTGTGCTGGTTAACAGTAATGGAATATTAACTTTTGTTTCCAGTAGTTTAAAATGCCATGTGTGTTTGTAATTTGTCATAGTAAAGCATTAATGTGCTGTTTAATGTTAATATTCTGTGATAATCTGAGAACTGGATACCACAGTTAATGTGAATATTTAGTTTGTGTCAATGGTTTTTTTTATTAGTGTAAGAGAGAAGGACTAAGTGTGAATGACAGCTGATGCATAAACAAACTTATTCAAAAGGCAAAAGAGAGCAATATAAACAGTTAACTGCATTAATTATTTTTATTTGGTGTATCTTGATCCTATTTTTACGAAAGAGTATTAGGGTAGTCGAAATTTCGTAACAAGTAAAAACGTAGCTGTACACAAATGCGACATTAGGCTTTTAGACCGATGGAAAAAATCTGCCCTGTGCCGTAAACCAACCTCTATTGGGTAAGATTGAAGTTTGCCGGTCTTGCGCTGAAATATCAACATTACGGTAGAATGAACAACATTTACGGTGCTGCCGCTATGCATTGTGGGAGTCAAGTAAGATGGACGCGGCCACAAGATACATGTCGCTATCTTAACAACGCGCTTTAAGTGTTCTCCAGTAATATGTGGCTAACATTTATGCCTTGTTCTCGATTCGTTTGAAACATTTCCTGCTTCCTGGAAAAAAAAAAAAAAAGGCTGCTGGACGTGTGAACAGGTAATGTTCACTTTGCGACCGCCGGTGTGCCGTAAACGTGCTAGCTGAAGCTCAGGGTCAACGGAACGAGGGTTGAACAGCTAAGAAATGAACGTGTCTGGCAGAACATTGATGATAATAAGGGGTGTGCCAAAATAGCAATTTTTACAGAGAGAACCGTGGCTTTCAGGTCGTGTTTATAGTTGTGTTCTTGTCTTGCTTTCACTTCCGCAGTCATGTCTGTACTCGGAGGGTTGCTGAAAGCCGGAGCGACCTTCTGCCAGTCTGCTGGGAACCTGCTGCACACAGCCAGGACCATCTCAACCAGTGAGTGCGGGAGTGCAACACACACACACACACACACACACACACACACACACACAATTGTCTAATCTGTTTGCTCTTTGAAAGCAAAACAAAAATGATGTTTTCCCGTAGGCAAAACGTTTTTCTCTTAAATTTTCAATTTAATTGTTATTAAATTATGACAGCTTTGCAAACATGTAGGATTTTATCCTATGTTATTCTTCCGAATTAAATGTTGTTCTTGAAGCCATTTTCCACCTTCGTGAGAACAGCAATATTTACGTTTTCCCCCACAACAATTGCCTAAAAAAAAAAAGCTGAATTGTGTTTCTACAGTTGACACATATTTCCCACATTGTTTTACAAAAATGTATTGTGTTATCACTAAAGCATCGTCTATAACCGCTTAGTGTGCTACACTAGAGA
Source organism: Nelusetta ayraudi (assembly GCF_046127955.1). Lineage (NCBI taxonomy): Eukaryota > Metazoa > Chordata > Actinopteri > Tetraodontiformes > Monacanthidae > Nelusetta > Nelusetta ayraudi. Next base: position 5,205,929 of record NW_027466113.1, read on the forward strand.
AATAACACAGTCTCCCACTTATAATGTATGCTGATCTTTGTTACAGTAATTCAGTGGAAAGTTGAAACTTTAATTTAAATGCTAGAACCAGAGCATCTTTGACCCTCACTTATTCTAAATAATAATCTCTCTGAAGTTGTACATTGATCAGCCAGTACAGAAGGTACTTGGGAGCTGACAGGAACAACTGTGCTTCCTTCAGGTCATTCCTGCTTGATCAGAATGCATGCCATCCCCCAGCTGAAAACGGTGGACAGGTGGACTGAGAAGAGGAGCATGTTTGGGGTTTATGATAATATTGGGATCTTAGGTAAGTGCCAGAAACACGTTTTGTCCATTGAGGCTACCCCTTTATGAGTGTGGTGGCTTTGGTCTGGAACAATTTCCTTCTATTTTTTTAAATAATTATAATTATAATATTAATAATTTTCTTATGACTTCTTTTTGTGTGCAGGGGATTTCAAAGTTCATCCCAAAGACCTCGTTGTTGCCCCCTGCTGGCTGAAGGGCTTCAGTGGCAATGAACTGGAGCGTTTAATCAGAAAGAAGAAGATGGTGGGAGACAGAATGATGACCCTGGACAGACACAACCTGGAGAAGAGGATCCGCTTCCTCTACAGACGCTTCAACCGCGCTGGCAAACATCGCTAACGTTGCACAAATGAGGCTGCTAGAAACATCCGAGCAGCCAAGGTGGACTGCTGCAGTCTGTGATTTCATGCCATCAACATGCTGTACATAGCCACCCTTTTGAAGTTGTAGTCATCTAACTGTCATATAAGAGTTTGTTCCAGAGTTGATACATCATGTAAATTTGGTTTCTTTGGTTGTTGTTGTTTTTTTTTTCAAACCTATAAATATCCATTATAGAAAAACAATCCAGTTAAAGGTGCCCAGTTTTATTCTTTCTGAGGAACAACATAAGGTGTTTCAACCCTGAGGCAGTGGCTTGCTGGTTGTGTGGTACATTCATCTGTCCTTGTGTATTATTGCATTGCGTATTACAAAACTAATTTCAAGCCTCAATAGAAATCAGAAACCATTAACAGCTGGTGATGTTTAGTGTTTGTTTCTAATACAAGCTCAAAGTGTCAGATTTCCTCCGCATTAAGATACATTTATACTGTACATGCTTTTCATGTATAAATGTCTACAGTTGCATTTAAACACTCATAGGTATGTGCCATTTTAAAGGTCAAGTCTGCCAGATGCAAATCCAAAATAAAATTACATATTTTTATTTGCTAATAATGGGTCTATAGATGTACATAGATCAAGTGACATCAGCAAACAATAATTAACTACCTTAAATCTTAACATTTTATTTTGACTTAACGCCTGAAACGCCACTTGTTTCGGGATTCTGCTTATGTGCACAAGGAAATTGAGATTAAAAGTGTGTGTGTGTGGGGGGGGGGGGGTTCCTCTAGTAATTCAGTAATGTAATAGCAATAGAAAGTAAGATGCATGCATCTGCAACAAACTGCGCATCGTTTCATCCTTATGAGACTTTCTCCTGAATGGGCACACACACACACACACACACACACACACACACACACACACTTGTATAAATGCCCACAGTTTGGAATTCTGGGTGAAATGGGTGGCTGAGAGGGAGGAAGGCGGGTGGAATCGCGGGCCGCCGAGGAGGGAGAAGAGCCGAGTCAACACTGCAAGGCGTGCAGCCGCTGTACCGCAGTGTCGTCCCGCCGCCCTGTCCGACTCGCGGAGCTGCAATACTGCAAAGCGTGCGAGCGGGGTGGGGGAGGGGGTACCGCACTGTCGCTCCTACTCCAAGTAGGAGAAGCAGCGGGGGGAGGGGCCAGGGGAGGGAGGGGGCGGCGCAGAGACGCATTATTGCAGCAGCACTTTTGGGCCCAAAGTACCGCACTTCCCGCAAGACGCGCGGACGCACGCGGAGGGAGCGATAAATCCGGGTGACAGGAATTGAAAGACAGAGGAGAGGGTGGTGGGGCGCGAGGGCGTCTGATTTCCGGTGACTGACTGCTTGCTGGATCTTCTCGTCTGTTCTCCCTCCTCTTATGTTGTTATTCTTTCTTTTTTTCCCAATCTGAAGCCGCACGCATTTCCCAGGCAGCTCGAACACGAGGCAGCGATCCGAGCAGCCAACCAATCACAGGCTCTGCATCCTCCCAGCATCCCCACCCCCCTCTCGCGGCCATCCTCCTCCCCCTCCCACCCCCTCCGACCGACCTGCTCCGGGAGGGGACTCAGCATCACTAGGAGCTGGCAGCACGAAGCTCGGCCGCACTTAAAAGGGGGATTTCTTGCTCGCGGATTATAACATTAAAAAAAAATATATATATATTAACAACAACTTTTGTCCTCCTCGATTTTGCGGCTGCGCCTGTGTGAGTCGCGGTGTTGCGGTACTTTGCGGACGACTCGCGGTGTGAATGGACAGATAGAGGAGAGAGCAAGAGAGAGAGAGAGAGAGAGAGAGAGAGGGCAGGTTCCACTGCAGCAAAAAAAAAAAAAAAAAAAAAAAATCTCTGCGCCTTGGTTTTTATCTAGTGTTGGCGCGCGCCTCTCAACGCAACGCCAGTTGGAAACTTGGACTTTCTTCTCTCCCTGTAGATTGTCGTTCCTTTTTTTTCCTTCTTTGTAGTGTTGCTGAGTTCTCGTCCCTTTTATTTTTCATCTCCACTTGAGACTCTCCCTCCTCCCATCCCGCTCCACCACCACCGTGAGTCAGTTCCAACAGCTGCATAGAGGATGTGAGTATAGATGCGGCTTTTCTTCTGCACACGCACACACACGCGCAAAATAACTGGTTATAAAAATTCTAATTAAAATCGTGTGGCTGTGGAACGAGTACGTTTAAAAACTGCGCAGTTAATTTGCTTCCTGTGCTTTTAACTGAGGCTGAGCTCATTTCTTGAGAGCCTGATGGATTTTTGCTGACGCAAGTGAAATGTTCCGTCACAGCATCACTGAATTATGTATGCAGGGCCCTGCTGCTGCTGCTGCTGCTGCTGCTGCTGCTGCTGCTGCTATTCCTTCTTTGGTTAATTTGCTCTCAGGATACGAATAGTGGGAAAATAATATTATGCTTGGTGTAGTGGACCAGGAAGACTGGAGTTGTTGAACGACACTTACTTATTTCCAAAGCAGTTTACACTTGAGCCTCAGCAGGTTCATCAGACTGATTCAGCAGCAGCTGCTCCCCCACGAGAAGCTTCTTCTCTTCCTTTAAACCTAACCCCATCCATCTACTGGATTACCTCTCCCCTGTAATTAGCCCATTCCCTCATCCTTCCACTCTTGCAAAATCTCGCCAACTCCCCTCGCTATCCCCTGGCTGCAAACTGGAAATGGTTGCGTTGTGAGTGTGATGACATTACTACCATCCCCATCGTCCCCCTCAGGTCTGCCCCAGATGCTGCCCCAGCTGCAGCCCCCGGCGCCCAAGGAGCCCCGGGGGCAGATGGAGCTCCTGGTGCCCCTCCAGGTCCACCCAACACCTCCAGCAACCGCAGGCTACAGCAGACACAGGCCCAAGTGGAGGAGGTGAGCCTGCCAGAGTGACGGTGCAGCGCTTTGCATCCATTAAATCGAGAAATTCCAGCATGAGCTCTAAAACATTTTCTTTGTGATTTCCCTGCAGACTAGTATATCATGTTTAATGAACTCAGTTACTGTGTTTTACCTCTTCCTCCTTGTCTCCTCCGCAAATGCCCTCTCGCGGCGGCTGATGACGTTGTCTAGGTGGTGGATATCATGCGGGTGAATGTGGACAAGGTTTTGGAAAGGGACCAGAAGCTCTCTGAGCTGGATGACAGGGCGGACGCCCTGCAAGCCGGAGCCTCCCAGTTTGAGAGCTGCGCAGCAAAGCTGAAGAACAAGTACTGGTGGAAGAACTGCAAGGTGAGCACAGTGGACGGTTAGAAAACAAAGGAGGGTGAATCGCTGCGTGGTGATTTATTTCGAAGAGAAATGAAACGTGACTAAGATCCTGCAGCTCTTTTGTCTTGAAGCCGTTTTTGCCAAAGCACAAATTCCAAACGCCATCCTGTCCGTTGATGAGTAACGCTGATGCTTTGCAGACTCTTTGACTTTTAAGCTTTAAGAAACTGAGCGTTTAGGACAAGCCTCTTCCAATGTCAAACACCCTGTCTCCTCTTTGCAGATGATGATCATGATGGGCATCATTGGCGTCATTGTGGTCGGAATAATATTCCGTGAGTAAAAGCTTTTCAGGATTAAAACTGATGTGCACAGCAGTGTGATGGGTTTTATTGGCTCGGGGTAGAACTTCAAAATATTTGACACATGAGAAATTTGTTTTGAAAATCTCCATTCTTTTGAAATTATTTCATCAATCAGATTTTAAATTGTGTTTTGGGAAAGTCTGTTGTCAAAAAATATATGTTAAAACAATTATGGATAGCTGTGCTTAGTAACTCTACTTTTGACTGGGCAGCCTCTGCTCGAACTGAAAATATTCATGAATCATTGACCCCTCATTTCTGTTGTAACACCAATTTAAAAAAGGTTTGAAAAAGTGTGTTGCACTGTATCAGGAGCCAGAGTGGGACAGATAAGCTGACTGTTGTGTTTGCTGACGTGCTGCAAAAGTCATTAAACTACTGACGTCCTTCTTTGCAGTGTACTTCTTCTACTGAGCCCTGCCCAGCACCACTGAGGGATATGGACTTGAGAATAATTTGAGAGGGACGAGAAGAAGAATCAGAAGAAGAAAACATACAAACAAACAAACAGGCACCCTCACCCATCATCAGCCGTCCTCTCCGCCCTCTCCACAGTCTTCCATCGAAACCATTGTACGCCACTACGTGAGAGTCGTGTTCCCAGGTGTCGCTGCCCGCTCTCTTCCCCTCTCCCTCCCCCACCTTGTTGGTTTCTTCCTCTATGGCTGTCCACTGAGGCCCAAAGTAGGTGAGGAAGGAAGGGAGGGAGAGGAGAAACAGTCCGGTGACGCAGGGCTCGGCCTTGCGGACGAAGCTTGGGTGGAAGGGTACCACGTGCAGAGATTGCACAGAGTCCAGGGAGGTAAACTCTGCATCCTTTCTACCTGCGATGCACCAGGGCTTCTTCATATTAACTTTTTAAGAGTCCCACATTTGTACATTGATACTGACATGCCAAACTAACACACCCCCTTGGCCACCCAGCTACCCCCTACCACCATCCGCTACTTACTAACACCTGTTAGATGCAGATAATGAACATTTGTGTTTGTGAAAGCATGTTAGCCAGTAGCTTTTTTCCGTTTTAGCTGAAAAGCTTTCAATAGTGACTGTTTCCTTTCCTTTTTTTTGTGTGTAAAAGTGTAAAAGGGTTTTGTGTAAAAGTGTGAGGAGAGGAAGAAGCGATTCAGGGAAATGTGGTTTTGTAGCACCTTCTTTATTTTTAACCAAAGCAAAGTTCATTTTGGACCAATAAGTAATTCGGACAATAAGGACGCTTCATTTTCCCCTTTGTATTAACCCTGGTAGTGTCGTGATAGTGACAGCAAACACTAACAGACAATCGTACACCGTGCGCTCATGAACCAACTAACCCCCGACTGACTGACCGACAGTCGCAGCCATAGACACGTGAATGTGCGGCCCCACATTCCAAACCGGCACAAGTCCCGAGTGTGTCTGGGAAACTGAGCGTTCGCCATTTGATGGGAGAAACGACCTGAAAGCCATTCGACCTCCCCAAGCCCCTCCCACCACCTGCTCCCTCCGTCCCGCCTCACATGAAAACAGACTCACAGCCAGAGTGAGTAATTTCTTTTGAACTTGCATGGCAGACGGTTGTTGAAGAGTTTTGCCTATTTGTGTGATCTGTGTACCTGCCCTTTTGGAACCATAGCTGCTGACTATACGTTGTTCTCTTTGTCAATGGTTTAACCCAACTGCAAACGGTGTTGTTCAAGTGTAATTATTACTGCTTATGCAATGCAATGCAATGCTGCTCACAATTGACCATTTTTTTCACTTGTAGGGAAGATTTGAAGAGTTCGTGGAGAGGGTGAAGAACCGTAGTTAATACAGGTAGTGTTGTACAGATAGAGCAAGAGTATTCTAGAACCCCGCCCCCCCTACCCCCTCAGACTGCACTCACAAGAAAGGTGTTCATAAATTCTTTATTGTTGACAAGCGTAGATGAAGGATTTGTTGCCCATTTTGATTTTAAAAAGAAAAACGTTTGTGCATAATTGTAGCAGTTTGGTGTGCTAATCTGATGAAACGCTATCATTGGATGAGTAATTCACAACATGTAAGGAACATGTCTTGTGGTTTACAAACTGGAAAAAGATGCAGTAGGAGATGCAAATGGTTTGTGAAAGGATTTAAAAGAAATGCATGATTTCCACATTTGCTGATGCCAATAAATAAATGATCAAAAGAAGTGAGTGCTGACCCTCTCTTGACAGACTGACCCATCTTTCCTCGGGAAGAGATTCATTTCATTGAATAGTGAGAGTTTCCAGACATTCATTCAAAACATCATTTAACTTTCCTCCTCCTCAGTTTGTATTTATGACATCTCTTTTACGTATGGCTCTTCCTTCTAAAAAAGTATTCAAACCCACTTTGAGAACTCCTGGGCCAGAACAGACAAAAATACAGCAATCAGCTGTGCAGTGTGAAAGCTAAGATGTTTTCTTTTTCTTTCTTTTTTCCAAAATCCAAAGTAAAACAAAAAAAAGAATAAATGTTCCTGAGTTTTCTAGTCTGACTTTCTTTGTTTCAATAGAGCCCTGTGATAATTCTGACATATGAAGTTGATGTTGGGAGCAGTTTGGAGTCAAATCAAATAAATTGTGAAAAATAATAAAACCCAATGAACTTTTTGAACTTGGAGGATAAAAGGATCAAAATGAAAAATAAATAAATAAATAATACATTCAAGACTTCGCAGCACAGGCTCAGGAGTTGCCAGGTTTGGTGTTTGGCTTCTTTGTGAAAACGTCTAAACAAAATGTGAGTGTAAAATGTATTATTATTATTATTTTTTTTTTCAATGATTTCTATATTGGAAAAACCTTAACGTGCTGCCCAGAAATACATTAATAACAGTGTATGCTCACAGTACAATCAAAGTCATTTGGTTTTTCTACCCTTTCTCAGATATATAATGATATACATAGAGAAATAAGGGTCTTGCTTCTAGTTAGCTGGCATCTAGCGCCACCATTTTTTAAAGAAGCCCGTCTGATTGTGTCCTGTATACGAAACTCACTGTCAGGCGAGCTACCTTAAATACCGGGCTTCATTAAAAATTTTACACACTGGACCATTCACACATCTAAACAAACCACACAACAACTAACAGCAGCCGTAATCCACGAAGACTCAACTATTCATCAGTAATTTAACTTTTGTCCGTGTTGCCGCTGTCTTATTACAGTTATTACAGCTGTGCCAGTATGTTGTTTCTTGTGAGAATCTTGTCTTTAAGAAAATAGAATCAGCGGAATAAATCTTGTCCATGTGAACTTCAAACATTTACTGTGTCATTGCAACACAAGTCTAAAAATATCTATTCTAGCAAAACATTTCCCAAGAAATCTGCGACGATGAACTTGAAGAAATTCTTATCATCACAGCGTCATGTAATTTATCGTCAGTACCACAGCACTGTGGTGTAAATAGCGAGAGAGATTACCAGTTTCCTGTCATTACCCATATCATCATATGAAGTAAAGAAGTTTATGGCATTCTAAGCAATGAACAAAGAAGCTGAAACATTCAATGGAGCCAAGAAACTGAATCGCAGAAAGACAAAAGTGCACCTGATCTTTGTAGTCTGGATTACACCAATGACAATCTTGGAATTCTGAGAGGGAATGCAAATCAACTCAAGTCTTGACAAGGTCTTCAAAACCCATAAGAGCATCCAATTAAACTGGCTTAGAACTTCATGCCCTCAAACGAAATCTTCCTTTTAAGCAAATCTTCAACTCACTTATTTCATAACTTGGTGGAAGAAAAGTGCAGTGATGATCAGGAAACCGAAAACCCACCAGTAGGAGTCTGTGTGGGGAGAGAAAGACAACAGTCAGTTGTATTGTTGTTGTCCATGACACAGCACACACACATTACACATTAAACTCAGGAAACTCACACACATTGACAACTCCAAATTATAATGAATACAACAAACCTTGTCGTGGGGTTTCTAACAGCAGACTGACGGACATAGGAGACTCCAGAGCTGGGTGCGATGCAGTGCAGGTGATCTTAGTCCCAGGGGGTAAACTGGGGGGCACAGTCAGGTGGGACGACACGGAGTAAGTTCCATCACCATGCTGTCGATGGCTGGACAGAGAGCCCTGATCAGGGAACACTGTCGGCTCGGAGTCGGAGGGTGAGAGGAAGGTCCACTCCATCTGAGGAGAGATAGTAAAGCTAAGAACTAGGAACAGAATAACTAGAAGCAAACTGAAGCAGGTGCTGATTGCAGAGGGTTAGTTCAATAGAAAATTCTTTCATTCAAGTTTGTCTCTTCGAAATTTCTCTAAGGAATACTGCAGAGGCAACCTTAAGTGCTTTCTACAAGTTCCCTGAGATTTCATGTTTTTGGCATCAAGTCTTTAAGTGGCTGGAACGAAGAAGACAGAACCGGTTGGAACACAGACCTGAACATCCAGGGGAAAGTATTTGGTGCTGTGGCAGCTCAGGATCTGAGGTGACTTGTCCTTGTGGATGAGCTTCTCCTCTGAGAGGGAAAGGCCAGGTGGCTCTGAAAACCAAACCAAACCAAACCAAACCAAACAGGAAAGCGGGAGAGGAGGAAGTTGAAAGACGACCTGCGTATCAGACGGACGAGGTGAATCATCTGACACTCACGGACGACGTGGAGCTGGACGATCTGCTGGGCGTGGAACGGGCCGACGCTGACGGTGCAGATGTAGGTGCCGTCGTCTCGAACCTTCAGCCTGCTCAAGGTCACAGAGGCGTCGCCCTCGGCCACCACCCGCGCGGCGTTCACGCTGGCGCCTGCTCGTCCTTCACCTGCTGGAGGAGAGAGGCGGCTCTCAGAGAAGCTTCAGGCCTTGTCTTGATGACTGTTGACCGCATGGAGAGCAGCTGACAGGTCACCCTTTGACTTCAATATGCTGTTTTTCAATCTGATTAAATAGTTGAACGTTCTGATTTAATATTCAATCGGGATTGTGCACCTTCATCATCCTAATTTCATTTCTTACATATAGACTTGTTTTCATGCTGTTAAAGTTTCATGCCTTTTACTATTTCTTTTTGGAAATCTGTCCAGCACTTTTTCAAATGGCATTGACTATTTGTTTGATGCATTTTGTCTATTTGGTATCGTTACTGTTTGATTTTTATAAGGTTCTCTAACTTTGAATTGAAAAGTACAATGCCAATTAAATTCCTGTACTATTATTATTCATTCTTGCATGCTAGTAATGAAAGGCTTGGTTTCTCTACAGTGATGGATGGGTGGGGGCCTTTAGGTCCAAGTAGTATTCATTTCAAACCAGTTCTTATCATGACAGATGTCTATTGTGCGCTGCACTCACCCACTGCGCTCCCCTCGGCGTCATCTAGCCTCGTCTTCATTTCGAGCACCCTGTGCCCTTTGCCCCTGTGCTGCAGGCGCCATTCCACGCTGACCTCCGGTGCGAAGGGTTCGTCTTGCTGCTTGAAGCCACAGTTGAGAAGGACGTCGCTTCTGAGCGGCGCCATCACAGCTTTGATGGGAGCGAACACCAGGAAGATCACTGTGGAGCACGGACAAGGATTAAAGACATTAAAAAAAAAATAAAAAAAATGTGAAGATGATGGTACGGCCAAGATGTAGCCACGTCTCACCCTCAGTCAGAAGCATCCCTGATTGGCTGAGAGGGAGACCCAGGTTGGTCTGCACGAGGCCAATGTCCTCGGTTTTCACAGTCTGCAGGATGATCATAGTGCAGAAGTCCACTCCCTCCACGTCCAGGGACACCATCAAATAGGCCGAGTCCGAGCTCTGCTGCGCCCCCTTGGGGGTGTACTGGCTCAATTCGCACAACACCTCCTGCTGGTTGCAGTCGGCGTGCAGCAGCACCTCCGCGCCAGGGATCTCTGGGGACGACACTGCCGCCGGTGGCGGAGAGGGGAGAGTGTTAGACTCACAGAGGATTCGCTCAGAAAGGGATGGTGGCTCAGCAAACCTTTGGCCTCCACCAGGATGGCATCGGGGTCGGGAACCGACGGTGGCATAAACGGAGTGAAGGTCTCCAGCGAGTCGTCCGGGGGGACGGAGACATCCCGCAGGATGAGGGTGGCTGGGGTCCGCTTGAAAGCTCCACTGCCCATCGCAGCCATTCCGGCCCCCTCCTCCACAAGGGAGCAGGAGAGGACGATGTCTACATTGACATTACCTGAAAAAAAAAAAAAAAAAAATCACAAATAATTTATGAATAATATTGATAATAATTTTGGATTACGCCTGAAGAGGACATAAAAAGAAAAAGAAAAAGGGGGGAATGGAGGGGTTGACTGAAAAGACCATTGTTTTAACACATGAAACTGTTTGTGCTTTCATTTATATGGTAAATGTATTGTATGTGAAAGTAGATCAGGTTCAGAAAACATGTGCTTAAAAATGAACAATGCTTGTGTGCTTACGTATCCTCAGGCGCTACCAAATGTCACATACTAATCCTCTGACCTCTATGAAACGTAAGAGTATATCAGACTTATCAGGTATTCACACATACTGATGCTTGATGTTTCTCGCGCGATGTTTACAAGTGGATGAAAACAATTGCTCTTACCACAAGCGAACTTCAGGAAGAAGCCGAACATCAACACCTCAATCCTCAGCATGGCGTCAAAGTAAAGTGTTGGGGTTTGTTTTGTTTTTGTCTGTCGAACACTGTGTTTAACGTTGCTACCATAAGATGAAACAATATAACCGGGGAGAGCACCGTCGTACTTTCACTTTTGATTTTGTCAGCAAACAGAAAGAAAACGTTTCTTCGACGTTATGTTTTCAAGCATTTTAAAGAGTTGTTAATGCCTTCTGTGTATAATTACCTTGGAGCGATAAACCGACGTTATTTCATTTATTTATCTATGGACGATCTCACAGTGCATGAAGCAAGGAAGGAAGAGCTCGCTTGCTGTAGGGTGCATGCGCACAAAGCAGCAGCGCCCAAGAGGGAAAGTGAAACTGAGGAAAACTGATATTAATTCGTCTTATTTATTTTCTCTCTCTCTTTCTCTCTCTCACTCACTCTCTTTTCCTCCCTCTCTTTTAGATTTTTTTTTTTAAGATTAAAAAAGTGTTAAACAAAATTCTGCTGTTTCTAAACTCAGGTGTTACAGAACTAAAGTTATAAAAACAAAAGTTGAACGATGAGGTAAGATGAGACAAATTGAAAAAAAAAAATGTGTATCTAATTTAATTATAAGTCTTTATTCAATTTCTGACGGTATTATAAGCGCTGCAGAAATATTGTAACAAAGAATGTGATATTATTACATTAGCTCACACATTTTTCTTTATGTATTTCACGTTGTAGTACACTTCAGTGCTCTGCTATGGTGTTGTTGATCCAGTCCAGGTAATTGTCGACTTTGGTGTAGACCCCATACGTGCCCTGCATGCCACAGTCGACCCCCCAGCTGACAATCCCAGCAGCCCAGATGCGGCCGTCGTGATGCAGGGTGTAGGGCCCGCCGCTGTCTCCCTGGCACGAGTCCATCCCACCTTCAGGGAAGCCGGCACAAAACATGTTCCGAGTCAGACTGGGCACATTTGTCCTGGTCCTCTTTGCAGAAGCAACTGAAGCGCTGCACGTATCATAATCCACCACAGGGAGCTGCACATATTTCAACGTATTTGTGAGTATACGTGTTATTTGGGACCCTGTGAGGCCGAAGCCCGACACCAACCTGGAAACAAATAAAACAGAGAGTTATGCCGAATTTGTTTCAGGAGTCTGAATGATTTGTCCCTCCTAAAAGCAGCACTAGTTTCTTTACCCCATCATGCCAGTGACATATGTAGCGCCCGCTTCTGGCAGACACACAGGCATGACCGACGCGCTGAACGTTATTGGGTCTTGCAGTTTGATCAAGGCAATGTCGTTGTTGTAGTTCACGTCGTTTGGGTTGTTGTAACCGGGGTGAATATGTATGGAGGCAGTGGTCCAGGGGGACGCCATTAGGGCATTAACATTGGTGAGTCCCATGTAAACCTGCATTAACAACCACACAGAGGAAAACACTTTAAAACATGAAGATGGGAAAAACAAAAGCAGAGGCGTTAGCCATTCAACCGGTGTCTGATGTCCTACCCGCACTTTCTCCACTTCTGCTTTAGCTCCGTTTTTGTCAAGGACATGAGCTGCAGTCAAGATCCAGCGATCTGAGATCACCATTCCTCCCGCTCTGTTTCCACCCACACTCAGCATCACTTGCCAGGGGATGGTATGTTGAGGCGCTTCTTTGCCCCCAATGATTCTCTGATAGCTGGAGATGAGCGTCGTGGGCTTCCCACATACTGGACAGACAGGGACGCATGTTTTTAGTTTGGCGTATGTAGGACACTGGAAAATAAATCTTTTCCTTTTTCTATATTTTCTTTTACATTGTCTTAAGTTACCTGTGTACATTTTTGACACAAGGTAGCTTCCTGATTACCAGGTGAGGAGGGGGCGACATAACAGTGAGATTCCGCTCGGTTACTCTGGGATCGATTACTTGGGCCTGCTGATTCCCCAGACCACGTTTGGGAACGGAGGCAGGTGTGCTTGTCTCGTCACATATCTACTATTTTGCAGGTCAGTCGTATACGGTGACAAACTCCTTTAAAATCAGCGCTTGAATCGCGCAGGATATTACATGTAAAATGATCGTTGCGCAGCCTCGAGCTGTCCTTTCCTACTGCACTCGCTTCTAACACGTTTGCCGTATTTTTGTGAACACCGATTTTATTTATTATTTTTTTTAGTTTTCTTTTTAGTTTCCCCCCGCTGTTTAGGTTATCTTTAGTTAGGTCTAATGACTTTTAAATGTGTCATTTGAATGCACTTTATTTTTGATTTAGAAGTTTGAGTAAAAGTGAAATGTGATTTGTCGAATTATTAAATTGTCTTTTATTTTATGTAGGTGTGTAAGTTATTTGTATGTTATCTGTTATGTGTTAATGTATATTTTTGTATTAAAAAAAAGACCTGAGATTATGTGAATATATTAATTGTGAAATATCACTGGGGTAAAGAACCCTCTTGGGAGTAGAAGCAGGCGCGTACGTGTCTGTTTATCTCCTCTCATATCTACTATTTTACAGGATTGTGGAGTGCGACTGGAAAATTAAAACCATCTTTTGGCTGCTGTGACCTCACACCATGTGGCCAGTAAGTCTTACAAACCTTTTCAACTTTACTCACAATCTTATCTTGTCTTTGGAGGAAATAGTTACCTGGTAAACACTTTGGTATGGGCACAATGTCATTTTGGGATCTCCATTTTCTGTCTGATTCACAGATGAAGTTAACTGAGGAGTGGAAATAAAACATGTATTTATTTGACAGCTGAAGTAAAGCTAATGGCTGCGATGAATCTGAAAAAGAAAACACTTTAAAAGGAACATTCAACAGGCCGTGATCAAAACACGCTTTTAAAATTGAAAATTGAAATGTTGTAATCTCACCATTCACCCCTCCGAAGAATGCGTAAAACGGTTCATTGCAGTAATACTGGATGACGGACTGATACTGATTGTCACGGCCAGACACTTGGCGCACACCTCCGTTCAGTAAAGATTTGGGTTCCCCACAGTTAATGACTGCAGACAAGAAAAGACAAAGACATCAATGAAAACGTGGAATAAACAAAAATTCTCTGGGTTTTGAGTCGAACGCTCCTGTCAACCCACTGTGGCATTCTGGCAGCGTGAGGTGCCACTGTCCGTTGCCTTGACACATGGTGGAGAAGCTGTTCAACTCTTGTCCATCCTGAGAGCCACAACAGAGTCAGTGAATCATATCGGCTAAAGGACTGTACATTGAAAACAGTGCTTTGTGTTGCCTGACCTTCATCAGCTTGTAACCGGTATCACAGCGCACAAAGATGTAGTCCCTGTAGAGGTATCCACCCATCTGGGTTGCGGATGGAGTGATCCGACCATTGGCCACGTTGCCAGGTAACAGACACTTCACTCCTGAGATGCAAACAAGTCAAATGCAGAACAAATTTGCAACCAGGTAAGTATTTTTTTTGTAGTCTAAATACCAAACTATTGTTTAATAATCGTGCTATATCTGGCTCTTGCTCTCACTCTGTGTGCTGTAGTCCAGACTCCAGCCGGCACTCTGTCCTTTGTTGTCAATGTGATAGTCTAGCGTCACAGTGTTTGATTCTGTGTCTATGTGGCCCGGACTTCTATTGCCACACAGCTTTACGGGCCCTCGGGTCGATGTTTTCATCTTTGTTGGGTGGAGCATATGATTTATTCAACACAGAAGAAAATAGTTGTTTTGAACTAATAAGTCACCTGTTGTTTAAGCCATATGGTGTGAAAGAGGCTGTACTGTACCTGCAACCAGTGATAGGGACAGATGGGGCCTTGCTCTGTGTCCATGGCCTCAATTTGAAAGTTGTCAGAGAAGTTCAGAGAAATGGTGAGGCCAGACTCAACAGAGATGACGTACTGGCAGGACACAGCATGAGGGGGGAACTCGGGGTATCCAGGACTCGTAAAGTGACCCTCTGGCTCATCAAATATACCACCTCTGCAGGCCACTGGGAAACATGCAAAATATGAATAGCAAAATCACTGACGTGTTCCCTTTCACTGTTTGTAGGAGCCATTTTGTATTTATTTATTTATTTAATGAATTTTTTAGTTTCCCTTTTAAGTCAAATCATCACGTTCATGACCCCTGCTGGCAGTTTCTGGTATCACATAAAAGATTCCAACACACCCGTGCAAACTGGATGGCAGACAAAGGCCAGGTTGGATTTTGTTGAAGCAGTGAATATTGTAGTCGGAGACGCCAGCAGGCATATGGTTTTCAAATTGTTTTGTTTTTGAGTGAATTTTTTAATTGGTTTAAATAATTCTATCATCTGTTGTATTATTTATTTATTTTGTGCCATTTTTGCCCCTTTTTGGAATCCCTGGACATACAAATAATAGGACCTTTTTTCTCTCGACGTCTTGATTCTTAAGTTTGTTATTTACCTTTTCTACAAATAGACACATTGAAACCACCTTGGCGTCCAAAGTCAATGCCTTAAAAGAAGGCATTACACTGTTTACTATTAATGTATTAAGTAATTTTGTTTATAGGTGTATTTTTCCCTGACCCATCAATACTGAATATCTTACATGGAGGTTTTGCAGCAGAATCTGCCTTTTCTTTTTTTGCCTAACATCAACAATCACCAAGAAATAACTGTCAATTACTTCGAGCAGTAGTATGAGCCAGTCTAAAACATTTTTTTTTGCCACTTTTTGTATTCACCTTAACAATCTGCCTACCTACGAGTTTTTTGAATGTTGTTTCTAGACATATGGTTCCATAAAAGAATACATAAATACACCTCTAACTCAAATTGTCAAATTGTGTTTTCTGCCTGATATTTAATTTGTCAGTAGTAGCGACGTTGTGGTAAATAAGAGACGGAACTATATTACTACATAGCCAGAAATGTGCCATGTTACCATTTTAAAACAACAGCACCGAAAACAAAAAAAGAGTACTCACACACACAAGTGCGCTGGTCTGAGCGGAGGTCATAGCCGTGGTGACAGGAGCAAATGTACGAGCCGAGGGTGTTGATGCATATTTGGGAACAGAGGGGAACATCTCCAGATTGTGCTGCTGCTGCTGAACACTCATCTATGTCTAAGGGAGTGAGTTGTTGTTTAGTCAAGGGGTAGTGGTTCAGTGCCGATGTGGTACACTTCCACAAGGGGTCGCCACGTGAGAATGCTACCTACCCACTGCCTGGTACTGAGCAGAGAAGCCCACGTTCTTGTGGTATTCTGGGTTGCTTTCATCTGACTGGAACACCAGGATGAGCTTGTTTCCTGGTGACAAAATGGGCTGATTCCCGGGGTGGTTTCCATTGGCAGAGTTCTCCATGCCACAAAACCTTCCCAGGACTTTATTGTCATGGAGAACCTGAATAACCATATGACAAATACATTATTATTATTATTATTATTATTATTATTATTATTATTATTATTATAAAGCAAACTTGTAAAACATATCCTTTCAACAATTATGAGTTACAGTTGAGAGAATATTCCTTCAGAGGCAGGATTCTACTTAAAATGCATCTATCCAACAGTGTTGTGCCTGCACTCTTGTTTAAGTATACACCACCAACTGTTATGTTTTCACGTGTGTGGAGTTGTGGCTCTGACTGTAAGAGAGTCGTAGAGGCAGCGTGGAGAGGCTTCAATGTCCATGTGAGTGAAGGTGAGTCTAATCTGGAAGCCCTCGGGTACGGTCAGGACCCACTGCTGCTGCAGGTTGGGGCCGTAGGGCTGAGGGTACTCGGGGGAGTGGACCTCCCCGTACATCTGAGGCTCTGAGCGGACCAGCCACAAGCAGCCACTTGCTGACAAGCACAGAAGGCTGGACAAAGTACACAAACAGAGAGTTTGATCCGTTTATCAGATTTATTGATCGGGTCCAAAGTTGATGCAAAGTCTTTGATGAAAGCAACACCAACAACTTTTGTAGCTGTAAAACATGGTAGAGGCTTCATATATGGCAGATTAGGAGTGATCAATTCATCAAAAAAAAAGAACATTGATATATTTGATTGTGCAGATGACAAACAGTCTAATAAAGCGCCTTGAATATGGGCAAATATCGGAACTTGGAAAGAAGTACAAGCAAAAATCTATTCGCAAGTGGGACAAACAAATTAGTTTTAAATTCCATCGAAACTCACCAGATGATGTAGGATAACCAACCCATCCTGCATCGGCGGCTGAGAATCAGTTGGTGGGCTCTTGAGCTGCAGCAGGAGCAGATCCCTCACCAACAAATGAAACTTTAACGCCTCAAAGTCCGTTGTTGTAGAGTTTAGCAACTGATTGCGTTAATGCCAGGAATATGTCCTGTTTGTCTTGGCAAAATCAAATGATCACTTGACTTTTGGTAATTGATGTCTTTTTTTTTTGTTTTTTTTTACATAAAATCTAACTTAAATTTTTTTTCTGAATTTGTTATGATCAGGACAATGAGATTAACTTTCAAAGTAAACTTGACTTCTGGTTGTTTTTTGTTTTTTAAAAGCGGGTGTCAAGTGTTTGGGGTTGCATTGATTATTGAGGTTACTCTACCACTAGAGGGAACTATTTCACAGTTTTGATTTCCGACGAAACAAACGGGACAGCTACGTCGACTCGACAAGACATCGTAATAATAGTAATAATAATAATAATAATAATAATAATAATAATAATGATTTATTCTAATTAATTATTATTATTATTATTAATAATAATAATAATAATAATAATAATAATAATACATTATTATTATTATTATTATTATTAATAATAATAATAATAATAATAATAATAATACATTATTATTATTATTATTATTATTATTATAATGGCTTGCTGATACGACTGCGAAAGACTGATTTATTCGGGATTTGTGTCACAGTTGTACTCTAATGTGACATTGCACAGAAAGTGTTTTTGACTACGGCAGAGTGGCTCACCAAGACCAACTTCAAGCGCAGAGAGATTGGAATAGTGGGTAAACAGAGAGAACTTTATTGATCTGGTCCAAAGTTGACTCAAACACAACAGTAGCGCAAGGATGAAAAGCACTTCAAAGAGCCGTGTGTGTGTGTGTGTGTGTGTGTGTGTGTGTGTGTGTGTGTGTGTGTGTGTGTGTGTGTGTGGAGCGAGCTTGCTGACGCACATCCTCCTTATTGAAGGAGGTTTTTCGTGTTTTCGGAGTTGTTGGTCCACTAATGAGTTTTCTTGGCTTTTACTGGCACACAACCAAATAGTGACCTGCTGGTAGCAGCACAAGTGTCTTTAATCACAAATGATTAAAAATAAATAAATAGACAGATGAAAATTTGAATCATCCAAATTCCGTGCTATCAGACAGTAATTATGCCCAGCAAATTTCTCTTTGCTTCGTCACTGCGATCACTGCACAAACTGAACCCTAGATTTTAGTCTTTTTGTTGTTGTTGTTGTTGTTGTTGTTGTTGTTGTTTTGACGCTGGATTGATGAGTCACTTTATTCCACCACTAGATGGGGCAATTTCGCTATATCATTCCCTCAAAAGCAACCAAAATATATGATCTGGCTATGATTGGTAAAACTTGTGCTGACAAGTTTTGACAGTCTTATCACTAGCACAAAATGATATCTTTAGCAGATCTTTGCTATTAATGCAATATGTTTGTTTGATTGTGTCCATTACATTTCAGTCAGGAAGCTTTTGTGTCGACATTTTCAAAAGAAACACAAGGTTATTTAATTACAATTATAATGACTTTATTTTTTCATGTGACAACTCCATAGACCCACAGAGGAAATCCATTTTCAATATGATACTGCTGATGTGTGAAGGATGATAGTATGATTACATTTTGTATTTTGATTGTATTCTTATGACATGCAAGCTGCGTGTGATTGTGATTTTAATTGCATTGAATCTCCTGTGCTTGATAAAAGTGATCAGAATTTAAGGTATTGACGTGTCTGCATCAAGTTTTGGTTATTATTAGTTATTATTTGGTTTGGTATATTATTCATCACTTCTTTAGTTTGAAGCAGCTTCTGTCATCTCTCGTGTAATATTATGCATTGTCTCCTCAATCCAGGCTACATAATTCTTCACCTTGGTATAATAACCTTTGTACTGCCTCTCCTCACAAGGGGGTCCCCAGGAGACGATGCCGGACAGATAAAAAGGTTCTCTGCCCTTACCCAACATAGGTGTAACAAACGGACCTCCACTGTCCTGCTGGCAGCTGTCCGTCCCCTCCGCACCGGCGCAGAACATGTTATCAGTGAAAATCATGTTCTTACTATCAAGGGTGGGTGTACTCTCACATTGAGCGTCGCTGTAGACCCCGATAAAGGCATATTTGAGGGTCTTAGATGTGAACAAGTCAGGAGTGTCTCTGCCCTCTGTTTTCCCAAAGCCAGACACCGTGCCCTGCTCGCCCACCACCAAGTTCATGCTGGCGTTTGGCAGACAGATGGGGAGAAGTCTGGGGCCGAGAGTCACCCTGGAAGAGAATCTAATAAGAGCAATGTCGTTGTCGTAGTTGGTGCGCTGAGCACCAGCATCCTCAATGTAGTCGGGATGAATTATGATCCTCTCGCTGTTCAAGAGAACGGCACGGTTGTTCCTTATCTCTCTCCCTTGCACCAGTCCTCCATACAGCGTCAGAGAGGTTTTACCCAAACCTTCCACCATGTGAGCTGCTGTGACAGCCCACTGGTCACTGATCAGCGACGCTCCACCTCTTCTTGGATGTCTGATCAGCAGTTGCCAGGGGATTTCGCCCAGGCTTGCATCCTTCCCACCCAGGATTCGCCCTGCACTGCTCCCGTACTGTTCAGGCCTCCCGCACACTAGAACACATTAGCATGACGTCATCAGACTTGTAAAGGAAGAAATGGTTAATCCTAGGGATGCACCGGTACCGATACCAGGGTGGATTACTCTAGTCTAGTCATGCTCGTAAGATACGTGCCGATACCACAACACCGATACCAGTTGTATATGTATGCTTATGACAATTTTGTTAAATTTGTGTTAGTTCTGCAGTGAAACTTGTGACAGTCACTCATGTTCTAGATAGACATTATAGAATTAAACTAATTCTATAATGTGTAATGGCCATATCAAGTACCCAGTATCGGTATCGGTTAGTACAGAAATGCAAGTACTCGTATTCTCTTCGTTCTTTATAAAAGTGGTATCGGTGCATCCCTAGTTAATTCCCTGATGTTTCCAGTGAAAGAAGTGACAGAATATACATTGAAAAGCAAACCTTCAATGCATTTTGGCATCTCCGTCCTGCCTCCAGCTGATACCCATTCACCAATGGCATTGCAAATGTAAGTATCTGAAAGAACAAAGAATTAATGTCGTTAAAAAAAAAGAGAAATGTGTATTTTTACTGCTAGTTCAGGATTAAAATAGATGCGGGCAAGCTTGTTATATTTACCGTCTCCCTTCAGTGTGTAGTATTCTGAAGTGCACCTGAACTGTACTTGGTCTCTGTATTGTGTGCGTGTGACGTAAGAGCCAACAGGCTGAAGAATTCCATCTTGAGGGATCTCAGGTGAGCCGCAGTCCACCGCTAAAATAGGAGTGGCGATATGAAATGCATAAAACCAAATAAAGGCAGCAGAAGAAATCCTTTCATAGAATGAAACTGAATGTACAGTTAAAACTCACGTTCACAGCTGAAACTGGGGCTCCACTTTCCTGTGGGCTGGCACGTTGCCTCATACTGTGCTAAGGAGGACTGTTCTCCATGCTAGTGTATGAAAATTAGATATTTTTATACATATATGTTATTTGAATTGTTGCCTTTTGGGGGGGAAACAATGCATCTTTAGTTCCTGGAGACAGTGTCTACCACAGTGTCTCCAACCACAACGTGAGAATTTAGAGCATTCAATCAATAAACTTCAAAAATCAACAATTAGAAAGAATATGAAAACTTGACGCTAGATACGATGGGTGGTTGTTACATGTGAAGAGTACACGATGACACTGTGTACTCACTGCATTGACAACATATCCCGTCTCACACTTGACCATCACAGTCTGACCCTCCTGATAGTCTGCTTCCTGGGGGGTGGCTGTGGAGTGTAGGGTCACCACTGCCGGACACACCTTCCCTGCAGTTTAAACAGAAGTGTGAGGAGACTCTGCCTCAACCAGCAGCACTTGGTTTCCATGTCTGTTGCGTGCAGGTGCGAGTATTTTGTCAGCACCTCGGGTCCCGAAGTGGAGAGAGAAGCCTTTGTTGGTGCCGAAGCTGTCGGTGGTGAAGAGGACCTTCACCTTATGCGATTGGGTGAGGAGAGGCGAGGGTGGAGGTGTGTGGCCGCAGAACGGCCCCATGGTTTCAGAAGGGGTCTCAATCTGGAAAAAAAAAAAGTAAAACGTGGAAGTGTTATCGAATTGCATTTCCTGATGTGTCCTAGAGTTGAAAACAGGCCAGTTTCATAATTTGTTGCATGACTTGCAAATGCATTTTTCGCCATTTTTTTTTATTTATTAAAGGAAGAACTCTGGAAAATCCACACAGTTCCAAATAAAGGAAGCCTGAAAAACAAAACATGCAAGTGATAAGAGGAAACTCCTGCAGAG
Source organism: Nelusetta ayraudi (assembly GCF_046127955.1). Taxonomy (NCBI): domain Eukaryota; kingdom Metazoa; phylum Chordata; class Actinopteri; order Tetraodontiformes; family Monacanthidae; genus Nelusetta; species Nelusetta ayraudi. The sequence goes on from NW_027466113.1 coordinate 5,227,270, forward strand.
AGCTGGGAGGTTTGAGGATGTTTAATGAAATACATGGAAACCTATGGGGGGAAACCCCAACCAGTCCTGTATGTGTAATGCGTTGCTGAAAGGGGGGGAGAGGGTGCTTTCGTCAAGACTTAAAACAAAACAAAAACTTGAATCATAGATCCAAATCAACGCAAACAACAAAATAGGTGGAGGAAAATTTGTAGTGTCCAGGTGTGACGAGGGAGTCTGAGCCCGTGTGACTGACAGCAACCAGAAATGATGCACATGGGGGACAGGAAGTGTGCAGAAACAGCTTGTCTTTCATCTGGATTCATCACAGTTTCCTTTTACCTCAGCGGGTTCCTGCCCGGGTGAGGGAGAGTTCTGACATCTGACGTGTGTCATGACATAAAAAACACAGTTACTGTTCAAAAGGTGTCAAACATTTCTTGTACAAGCTGCAAAAAAAAAAAAAAAAAAAGCCAGCACGGCCTCGACGTGAGTTGTTGAAGGTGTGTTTTTTGTTTTATGAATTCACTACCTGATGCTTTGCTCTAATTGGACACCTACCCTCAAGGCGTCTATGCAGGGACCGTCTGGACTTTGTTCCACGTCAAAGTCAGTGGAGAATTCTAGCTCCAGCTGCAGGTGGTCCTCCACAGACAGAGTGTACTGGCAGTTGGCGTTCTCGGCGTAGGGAGCCGGCCAGGAGGGGCTGGAGATCGTGCCCCTCCGCCGCCCCGACAGATCCTCGCTGCAGCTCACTGCGTTTAATAAAAGAATTCCCTCATCATCAACCAGCTTTATTAGGACGCCACACAATTGACCCCACTCTCTGCCTCCCACTTGCCCGCCCCCGAGCCAACCCCCCCTCTGCTCTCTGCACTTCCTCTGTTTGACTCGGTTTTGTTTCCCCTTCTCGGTCTCGTTGAGCAAGTCGCCACGAGCTGCCCGTACCGGTGCAAGTGTGTTTGTCCTTGTCCAAGTAGTAACCGTGTTGACAGGAACAGTAGTAGCCCCCGATGTAGTTGTGGCAGAACTGGGTGCACTGGTTGTCCGGATCGTCCCTGCATTCGTCATAGTCTGAGGGAGAAAATGAAAAAGAGGAAATGAGAAATGACAGCCTGTCACGAAGAGTTTAAATGTTCTCGGACGGTTTCTGTTTTTGTTTTTCAGGTCACTTTCTTTTTCTCCTGCATGAACATGAATTATGTCTAAGTAATACTGGATTCATTTTCTCTTAAATGTGATTGCAATTCTAAATGTTAATTGATTGTTGATGCCTTCAACAACATTCACTTCCATGTCATTGTCGTAAATGCGCTGCTTGTGCCGCCTATAGCTTTTCTTCATCGAAAGCAGTGTAATCTTATCTATCATCTGATCACCTTTGAATGAAATGCCTTTAAAACCAAAGCGTTGCGAGCCACTTCATCCAATTATTACTACTTGCTTCTTATATTTAGTCACACCGGCAGCATCTTACAGTGTTGTGTGTTTACGCAGCGCTGTCATTTATTCACTGAAACTCTGACATTTTTCTGAGGTACGTCAACAAAAAAAAAGAAGCGAAGTTGTTCCGCATTGGTTAGCCGAGACCGCCATGTCAGCACATATTTAGAAATGAAACCATTATGTCTTGATGCAAATCCCCTACTTACGTGACTCAATCTCACTGATCTTTAATTCACTGTCTGTTCTAAAAGGCCGTTGTTTTAGACTGATGGTATATTAATGATTTCTTATGATAAAGTCTACTGTGTTTTAGCTTCTTTTTCTTTTGCTCAGTATTATCAAATTCACAAAAACCCTTCAGATCCTGAACACTTGTGCTGCTCACACATATAGCTCATCGCTCTGCTCTTCTTCTTCTCCATCTCCATCTCCTCCTTCTTCTTATCCTCGTGCTGGTCTTACCTTTATCTGTGTAAAAGCCCCTGAAGCCAGTGTGCCTCTTGGTGTTGGAGTAGTCGGAGTAGAAGGACAGCGAGAGGCAGCCACCAGGGAGAGAGACCAGGGTGGGATTCACACTGGACTGAAGCTCCTCCAAGTTCTTTTTCCCGCACAGCACAGAAATAAGCTTCTCATTGGAGAAGACCTGAGGATTTAACCAGAGGGCCACACGGTCACAGGATACAGGGACGGTGTTAGCGCCCAGTTGATGGAATCGGTCGGCGGCTGACCTTCACAGCGTCGTTCTCACACTCGTAGCTGTCCTCCAGGTCCAGGTGGATGAGCCGGAGGGAGATGCTGTGACCTTTCTTTGCGCACCTGCTCCAGTTGTAAGTGGCGTGTGGCGGGTATCCGTGCGGATACCCCGGAGACTCCACCCTCCCCAGCAGCATGGCAGAGGCTGAGAGGGTGAGCAGGAGAAGCAGCAGAAGCAGCAGGCTGAGGTCGAAGATGGGTGGAAGTCAGATTAAGAAGTCCCACCATAATCATGTGTTGTTGTTTTTTTTCATTCTGAAATGAAATCAGTTGGAAAGCAAGACGAATCCGAACCCACCTTGTGCGAAACATGATGTGATCTGATCAAGACCTCTTCACGGGCTAAACTACATCAACTTTTCTCCTTCCCCTTTTCTCATTTATTTTCCATTCCAAATAAGCAAACCTCAGCATTTCAGAAAAAAAAATATTTTTGCAACTTGTTTTTTGAGTGCTTGCCAGCCCAAAGGAAGCAGCTGCAACCGAAACGGACTGGACACTTCTTTTTTTGTCTTTCTGTCTTGATTTCAACCTCTTGTATTTCCATATTAAGGAAGCTTCTATTTGCAGTTGCAGCTCCAAGACTGGGCCAACAGGTCAGCAGGGACAATGGGGGATGGAGTACAAGGAAAGGGTGTAGAAGAGGGGGAGGAAATGCCTCATTGTGCACTTTGTCGAAAATGCCAAAAACGAGCTTAGGGTCCTGCGGCTGCACAGGAACGAGAGTGAGTGGTGCGAGGGCTGACACAGGAAGGAAACGAGGAGAGAGAGTCACATCGAGCGAGCGCAGACAGCCAGACGGAGGGGAACACTTTTAAAACGGCAACAACAAAAAAAAATGTTCTGTGGGGTTTTCCATTGTGTAGGATCAGAAAGTACAAGAGAAGTAGGAAATGCAGGGCAGGGAGGGGAAACATGCATGTAGTCAGAGGAGCCAACAGAGAGCAGCAGGAGTGAGCAGCTGAACGCCAGAGAGCGATGCCCTGACGCGTCGAGAGGGAGTTCAAGGCGAGATTTCATACAAAACAACGGAGTTTGTTGTCTTCAGCTTGGATACTTTGACAAACACACACACACGAGTGAAGGATTGCGGTTGATCATGGTAAAGGCGGCCTGCGAGAATAATGAGCAGTTTCGCAGCAAAGACGGGAGATGCTGCGACGTCTGCGATGAAGGTAGGTCCACGTTACCCGCGATGCGCGACAGTTTTGGGCTGTGGCCTCCGAGTGTGTGTCGGTTTTCATCATTTCAGCCAGTTTGGTCACATCGCTGCTTTGTTTGTGTCGCCAGGAACGTACGTGAAGGCCGACTGCGACGGGAACAAGGGTACCCAGTGCGAACCGTGTCAGCAAGGCTTCTACACAGCCACCAAGAACCACATGAGTTCATGTCACCTCTGCAGAGCCTGCAGTCGCAGTGAGTCCTGCAGCACAGCGCTGGAATTGCTGAACACACACATGGACACACACGCACACACTTGCTGGAAACCAGCCACTTGTACATTTCATTTTTTTTTTTTTTACCTGCAGCCCCTTTTGTTTTGCAACAGTTTGCCACAGCTCAGCCTAATTTAGTAGTCTCACATACACAAAGACAGAGCTTCTTTTTTTATCCATGTGTGTGTGTGTGTGTGTGTGTGTGTGTGTGTGTGTGTGTGTGTACACGTATACACACGTACAATTGGATACGCTCAAAGAGAAGAATTCATGCTGAAGAACCCATCGGGTATTGTAATGTGTGTCCAAACTTGCTGACTTATTCTTGTTTCTATCGCTCATCTCACCAAGTTCAAATTCAGCTGTTTCAGTCATGATGTTACCCACTCTCACAGCTCAGAGGGAAGACACAGCTTCCTGAGTGAGACATGGAGAGTTTGAATATTTTGGAAATGTTATTTTGACAGATAGCAAATTGGAGAGTTTTCTTTGTGTCTGCTGTGAAGCACCTAAAGAACAGCAACGAAAAGAGCCACTTTTTAGTTGGTCGCACTGCGCCTCAAAGGTTTGAATCCCTCTCAGGGGATCCTGACCGTAGGGCCACTTCTACTTCTCCACAAATCACACGTCAGACTCCTTCATTCATCGGAACCTTCAACATAGAAAAAAACAACGATTCCAGACATCACAGAGAGCACATGTGGAACCTCCCGCAGCCTGCTGCCAGCAGGATGGTTAAACACAGCTGCTTTCGGGATCTCCACACACATCAGGGCCCACACTCGCAGCATCTCACTTTTGATTCTCCATCCAATGACGGCGCTTCACTTTCTCAGGTGAGAACCAGAGGGAAGAGAAGGAGTGCACGAGCCAGGAGAACGCGGTGTGTGCGTGTGTGAGCGGCTACGTTTGCATGAACGAGACCTGTGACCACTGCCGGCGGGACAACAGCTGCCGCGTGGGTGAAGGGGTCGTACGTCGAGGTAGGTAGACCTCGGTGGGCTGCAGACCAACGAGAGCTCACAGCCGAACTGACCACTGGTGATTTGATTGATTTATGTTTGTTTGTTTGTTTGTTTGTTGCTCGCAGCAACACGCACCAACGACACCGTCTGCGCTCCGTGTGAAGACGGGACCTACAGCAACGTCACCGATTCCGAGTCGGCATGTCTCCGACACACCAGGTCAGTGGGCGTGTGGTGTGTGTCCGTCGACTTCCGCTTTCTGGGGAACACAATCAGTCAGCAGCTGTAGTGACCGAGCGTGACTTCTGATGAGTCAGTCGCTCGTCATCTGCCCGAAAGTTTGGTCGCACGCACGCACGCACGCGCACGAGCGAGCGAGCGCACTCACACTGCATAGGAAGTTTACCGTGGGTGTCAATCGACCGCACAGCCGTATTGTTAATATTTGCTCCGGCGCCTTTTCATTATGTCAGCACAGTATTTTAATGTGTATTTTCTTTATTATTATTATTATTATTATTATTATTATTATTATTATTTATTTATTTTTTTACTGTACTAATGTTTGCTCCATATTTTTCTCCTCAGCTGTGAGGAGATTGGCCGAGTGTTGAAAACTCCTGGGACCCCCACATCGGACGGCATTTGTGGCGAGTTTAAAAACAGTAAGTTGCCCAAAAAAAAAATTCTACACCCTCGTCCTTTTATTCCTGAATAGATGAAGAAAACCTGAAGCCACTAGCCGCGTGTCAGCCAGTGAGTTCCTGCTCACTCTGTACTTCCTACCAGCGGGGGGACGACGACGTTCAGAAAGGAAGTAGAAACAGTACAGGGGGAAAATACATCCACAAGGGCAAAGTGTTTAATTTCAATGATAAGCGAGAGGAATGGGACATGCACTGCTAACTTCCAATGTTGCTCCTTTTTTTTTTTTTTTTTTTAATTCCTTTCTGGTAATGAATTATTATTTTTTAAAGTCCTTAGGTCAAGACAGAGCAACCATTTTAACTGTAGCGCCCTCTCCTGGTCAACAGTTATTCCTACTTCTATTTACAGTAATCCACTTCAGTCTGTCTTTCTGTTTTGTTCTTTTCAACACGTTCTGCATTGGAAATATCTCCTTTTATCGTTCTCCGTTGTTGTTGTTTTTTTTTCACCAAAGCTTTACGCAATGCAAGTTTGTATTTCCAGAGAGTGTATAAACCTTCTGTTGTGGTTTGATCCAGTTCATGACGTACTTGAAACTCAGCATGCAAATACATGTCTAACCTGTGGGAGACTTACCTGCAGCGTTATTTTCTTTTTTTCTACGTGGAAACAGAACAAACGTTTTCATCACAGCAAACTAAAACGAGTTTCCTTCCACAGTGGCAAGCTAGCGCTACGATAGCAACATTATTGATAATTTGGCCTGTTTAGCATTATTGAAATTTAAGAATATTAAAAATCTGTTTATCAGTGTTATAAATCTTTAAAAAATTGCACATTACAACTTTCCATTCTTTCAAACTAACCTTTATTTGTTTATGCGTTTGTTTGTTTGTTCATTCAATCGTTGTTGAGGTGGATCCACTTTATAATGTTTTACTGTTAATGTATTTGCACTTAACAATGCTGCTCTGTTATAAGACCATGAATGGAATACAGGCCTAGCTAAAATTCGTGTTTCAAGCCGTTTTTAACTATTTCCACAGAACTTGTACTGGCCCTGTTGTATTTGCCTCATATTAGCCAGCATTCGTGCTCAGGAGGCGAGATCAGCGATCAGATTCTAAAACCGTGAGATGAACCACACTTGAAATGTACCTGGGGTGCTCTCTAAACTCCCCCCGTTCTGCCTGTTTCGTCAGCATGTCCGTGGATGCTTCCTGCCAGTCTGTGGTCAGGTCTGGTGTTGACAGTGCTCGTGCTATTTGTTCTCTTCTGCTGGATGAACAGACGCAGGTCGTACCGGACAGGTAAGCCTAACACGTGTGGGTGTGTGCCATTATTTGTCTGCTCGATTGTCAAGGGGACTGCATAAGTGATGCCCACGCTGCAGACAATGTGCGAATGTAAAAAGCCACAACCACAAGGCTCAAGTTGCTTCGTAGTCATGTCAGCCCCGTCATGACCACCCACTGTTTCCTTTACTGTAGACGTCGCCTAAGGCCCTTCTAAAATGTTTAAGCTAGGTTTTTAAAAAAAAAAATAATAAAAAAAATAAAAAGAAGACGAAGAAGACCACAGAGTAAATCTTATATTTGGCCCCGGTTATCACAATAAAACATCTCTTGCCGACTTCTACATCGTTCGATTCTGGCTTGTCGTTGAGCACAAAAGCAGAATGACAGTGAAAAACCCCCGTATGTAGCGAGAAGGTGCGTGAAAAAACTCGGCGATGTGACGAACTGAGGATCCAACCACATCCTGTCTGCACAGGCGGTCTTACAAGACTCGCTCGGCTCGACGTGACGCACACAGGCAGTGAACTCATTATCAGAACCAGCTCCCACACACACGAAGTCGGGTTTCAGTTTCTCTCCCAGGTCACCGACATTTACCGCAACGTAACGCTGGAATTTACAGACGGTTCAGCTTGTGAGATAATAGGTGTGAGTTTTGTAGGACACGTGTGTTTGATCTTACACCACACAGTGATTCACAGTTTAGTTTCTCGTCGTCCCCACCCCCCCTCCTGTTCTGCAGTAATGTAACTATTACAGAAAGTGGGAAGAATGTGTGGTCAGTGGTGTTCAACTCAGAAACAAATCAAATTGACAACCCTAAGTGATGTTCATGTACATGTTTGCACATATGGCTTGTCCTCTAACTTTATCGAACTTTAATTTGAAATGTCTGCACATTTAAAACTGCATTCTTATTGATTATATATATATTATCATTGTTATTTGGATACATTTTGTGAAAAATGGCCTCAGCTCTGACAACAACCAAAGAGAAAAGTAACCATCAATCAACGTGTGAAACTACAAACAGCACAGTTTTAATGGACTACACAAATTGAACTTTTTAAAATTTTCATAATAACATTTACTACAACATCTTAAATAGCATTTTATTTATTTCAGCATATTTTAGTTGTGAAGGGCTGCATGTATTGAAAAAGTTGCGGGGTCGAGCTATGTACTGCATATGATGCATCACAGCCCAAGTTGTAATTCGAGTTTACAGCGCCACCTAAAGGCTGACTAAAATCCAACCCCTGATGACGTTACTTTGTCATGTTTGTGTCTTGTTTGGGCCACCTGTGCAGCAGCGACCGCCACTCCGACAGTCGCCGTGGTTGACATCAGGCCAGTGGCAGAAGAGCCGATGCAGCTGGACTTGCCCTTACAAGCCACAGAGCTTAAAAGTTTCTGCCAAGAAGACTGCACGACAGTCAGCTGCACTGTTGAACTGTTTAAACCAGGTAATTAATCCAGGCAAAAAAAGAAGATTGATGCCCTGTGCCCTTATTTATTTAAGTCTTGTTTATTATCTTTCCTGATGTGACATATGTTCTTGATTGGACCGTCTTTTTAACTAATATTTCAGTCACTTAGTCAACTGTAATTGCTTCTCTTATCTTTGTGGTATAAGACTGATCAGCATGGTGCGCGTAGCTTTCCCACTTTCCTAAGTTTGGCGCGAACTCCAATGAGCCCAAACTGAGGGTTGCACTGACTTGACTTTGACCTTTCTCCTCAGTTGAAGACCCGGCTGACGGCAGCACCCAAGACAGCCTGGACAGCTACCAGCCCATCACCCCGTTCAAGGCCTCCGTTTCATTTGCCAACTCGGGTCACGACAACGGAAGCGCTGACTACTGCACCAGCACCTTCTGCAGGTCCCACTCAGAGCCGCAGGAGGACGAGTGGTGCGGGACATAGACACCTGTGTGGCGACGCTGCAGTCAGCGTTTGAACAACATGAAACTGGTGGATTTTTCACACCAAAGGAGAAAGAGGAAGTGTGTTCCCAGCCACAAGACTGAGGAACTGATTATTTCTGTGGCGTTCTTTCAAGGCCACAGGAGCGACTCGAAATGTCAGTCGTTTTATACGGCTGGGAATCGCAATTTTTGACCAACAAATCGACGGTGAGACCACATCTGAGTGATATTGTGATGGTATTGTGATATACTGTGATATGTTTGGTATTTTTTTTCGTTCGCCTTTTGTTTTTTACATACCAAACTTTGCAATACTGAAACCTTTGGCGCTCCACCTTGCATAAGTGAGCACTTAGCACCACCTAGTGTGGATTGAGACGTCAGCCGGCTTTTGTAACTTAAGAACAAGAAAGGCTCTATTGTTTATTGTTATTACCTTGATATGTTGTCTTTGAACTGATATGAACATGCAGAATATTGCAATACTTCCTTTCTTTCCAAAATTCAACTAACATGTCGGAAAGAATTTGCAAGTTGAGCCATCAGTGTCAAAATAGTTTTGTTTTGTTCAAAATATTTTTTTTTGACTTGGAAAGCAACAACACAACCAATCATTCACGAAACAAACGGCTGCATATATACGTATATATATATGTATACAGTTATCCCAACAATTAATCTTAGTTCTCTGTCTCTTATTTAAACATCCAATATCAAACCCATTTTTGGGTTTTCATTGTTATATCTATGATATCTATGTTATTTTGGACGTCACTCAGGATTGGAAGGGGACTAATAAAAGAAACGTCTGCAGCTTGAGGAGCTTATCACTACCCCGAGAGAAGTGTCAATGCACTTTGTGACATCGCAAAGGGCGGATTAGTAGCACTGTTCTAGCGCACACACATTCACTGATGGACTGACAAGAAAACACAGGTTCTTATGGGATGTCTATTGTTAATGACTTTTGAACCGTTTCTCTGCTCTACTCAAAGGTTCTGTAAATGTCAATTACTCCACGGTTGCCATTTATCACGTGAGACTCGCACACTGTCTGAAACAACTCTTGTATTTAAAGTCTAAAGTTCCACTGCAACTGTACTGAAACTTCTTTCTATAAAGTATCGAGTTTAATTTATTTTCCTCCAGAGGCCTGAACAAACCCGGGTCAAAAAGGTTGCTGCATTTCTGAAACCATTGAAACTCTGCATGTGCTGCTGTGCTGACACCACGGGGCGGCCTCAGTGCAACGGTCTAAACTGTTTTATGTCTTTATTACGATGCATGATGTCGTACAAAGAAACACGTTTGTTTGTTTTTTGTTTTTTTAAGAACCCAAACAAAAGTTTGAGGAGCGGTTCTGCAGCTCGGCTCGGCTCGCCCTCTTGTCCTCTCGGGCTGCTTCTCCGTCACATCTTCTTGAAGACTTGCTTGGCGATCACATTTTGAACTCTCATTTCCTGCACAGAGAACAAAGATCACCGAGTGGGGAGGTGGGTCACTCGGAGGTGTGATGAACACAGAGACTCAAACAGAGCTGGGAAAAAAAAACAACCCGATCCTTCCTTTCCTCATACTTTGACCTCTTAATCTGACGACCTTATCTTCTCAGTCTGTCTGTGCGTGGTTCAGTCCACAAGCCCTCCCCTCTCGTCGCCACTCACTGAGCCCGCCCCCTTTCATTCCCCTCAACTACACTCATCATTAGTCCCTCCCTGCCCCCCTCCCTCCTTGCCATCAACTTTGTGCAAGCTTGAAAAATCCACCATGTTGGAGGCCTGATCCGTGCTGGCGTGTTTTGCCAAAGCTCCTCCTGCGTTTGGACATTTTGAACCTTTAACTCTTTGTCCTTCTAGCGACGGTGGAATAGGAGTCAGTTGAGAGCCATTTGCTGGGACAACGCTGATTGTTCCGAGTCCTATTAAAAGCATGAATCCATGAGTCGTCTTTTGTCCTCCACCACTGCCACCTTACAGGGAAGAATGCAAAACGCTCTAACTGGAACGTTCCAATGTGGGATGTGTTGCAATTTGCATGATCTGCAGCACGTCTATCAGCGTCGGCATATTTTTACTCTCACACTTGAATTTTTTTCATTGTTCCGTATCCTCCCACCCCGTCTGTTCCGCCTCCAGATGTAACCCTTGATTGTTATTTTTATTTCAATCATGTAAATGATAACTTGGAAAAAAAAATAAAAATAAAAATGAAAAACTTATCAAGAAATCAAAACAAACAAAATAATAACTCATAAGTAACTCAGTTTACATGAACAAAAAGGAGTAGGAAGAAGTCTAAATTTATCTGATCCTCCTCCCTAAATTGTACTATTTCATCACAACTAAATCATAACACTGCCTCACTGACCAGATGCAGCCTTTCACCGTCCAGCCAGTGTGTCCAGCCTCGGCCTTCCTTCTCGCCACGCTGCACACACTGCAGCTTGTCGCCGTCCCAGCTCACCGTGGTCTGCAAGAGGACAGGGAGGCAGACGTCACTGTAGCAGTAACACGTAACATGTATTTCTGACATGACGATTGACCTGGATTCTGTTCCTGGGGAAACGAGACACTTGAAGAAGAGCTTTAATGTAGCCGATGACAGGTGGTAGAACAAGCTAATAAATGTTTATAATTATTATTAACATAGGTGAAGATTTCCTGCTCTCTAAGTCGTAGGAAAGGTGAGAGACCGCCTGTTATAAAGCCACACGGAAAACATTTAATAAATACAAAAGCTACTATAACAATAACAAGAATGATAAAAACAGTCATGTAGACATTTCCTGTATCTCCTTAATGACACTCCTGTGCGAGTCATTATGTCACCCTGTGGCCACCCCAAGGAAACATTTCTGGCTCCAGCAAGGCCTTCTCTGCTGGCCTAAACATTCTTGGAAAAGTACATTTTCCCATTACTATGGTATTAATTAAACAGTTATTCCCTCTTTTACTATCATAACATCCTGTGCAATATTTATGTATCCATTTTTATGGCTTTTAATCATCTATAATCTTTTATACTGATTATTTTTTGGCGTTTTTACTTCTTATTTTTGTAATATATGTAATGTTTTTACTTGTACAAATGGCAATAAATATCTATCTACAATGTCCCTCTATAAAGTTATTCTCCATAGTCTCTTCTTTTCATGTCGTACAATATCCCACAATGCGAACTTTATTGAAAAAGTTTAGACAGGAGTTTAAGCTCACTGGCCTTAATTCCAACTCTTGTGATTTAATTGCTCTGGAAAAAAAATGTTGCTCGACCAAAAGTCAACTATATGAAGGTGATGTAATGGGTAAGTGTGATTCTGTTTGGATTCTCGAGGCGTCGTGTCATATTGAGGGTAATATGAAGTGTATTCATTTAGGGTGGACTAAACATGACATCACTGATGGGCTAGGCGTGAAATGCTCGGTGTGTGTGTGTGTTTATACTCTAGGACGTGCTCTCTGGAGATCTACAAAAGGTTTCTATTCTAGAATTAATTATCTGGTGGAGCTTTATTGATGTGAAAAAGAACAATACAAGATCTGAAAGACACACACACACACACACACACACACACACACACACACACACACACACACACACACACACACACACACACACACACACACACACACACACACACACACACAGCTGGGCGAGTCCAGGGTCTGAGCAGCAGGGAGCAAGAAGCACACAAAAGATGGGCTGGGTGAGATGGCTCCTCAGACACATTCCAAAGTGAACTCGGCAAACTTGTGCAACAGCAACACACAGGCTGGAGTCCACATCAATCGAAGTGCACGCTCCGATCACCTGACATTTGCGACCATCCACCGGGCCGAGGTCCTCCGTGAACTCCTCTCCGATGGTAAAGTCCATGTTGAAGTTTCTTAGGGTGGTCATGGTGCGGATCGTCATGGCACCCGTGTCGGGGTTGTGGGTGATGTCTTTGGAGGGCTTCAGCAAGCACACGAGCCCCCTTAAGACAATGTTGATGTCTACAGAGGCGAGAGTGAGAGAGGAGGGAGCAGTTGTGAGGAATTACACGGTGCATAAAAGAAAGAACTCATCCATTTACACAAAGAGAGCGCGCGTGTGCGCGCACACACGCACGCACGCGCGCGCGCTTTCCGGGGTCACACAAAGGACAAGGTGATGACTTAATTCAGTGCAGCTGCACATACTGATGACCCTCCTCACCATTACTCGAAATGAGTTGCGGTGACGCCTCGAAGTCAACGTGCAAAAATGGAAAATCTTTCAAAATAAAGGTCGATCAAATAGAGAGAGAGGGGGGGGCAAAGAAAAAACGGGCAAGGAAAGTCTTCATCTTACCTAAAGCTGAGAGGTACGCGTCCATGTTCTCCTGGCTCTCCATCTGATACACGCCGGTGTAGTTGGGTTTGGACATGGTGGCGGACGTGCTGTTGCCGGGGGAACAAAATCTTCCGTCACCGCTTTGAAGTCGAGCGAAGAGTGCGTGTGCGTGGATCCAGCAGGTGAAGCCGCCGGCGGAGGCTGCTTTTGATATCCGTCTCACTTGTGGAACGAGCAACAGGACAATGCCTGGATTGGACGGAAGTGCGCGCGAACGAAACGCTGTTGCGTGCCTCTGGACGTAGAGCCGCTGCTGCTGGAACTCCCCTCTTCTTCTTCTTCTGCTGCTGCTGCTGCTGAGTGCTGGACTGGGCAGGGCTGCACTTGGGTTATGAAGAAATCCAGCCTGCTGCTGCTGCTATTATGTGACTCAGTCTCGCGGGGCTAGAAGCAGAGGGGGGAGGGGTCCTGCGCTGCACAATTTGCACGGATGGTGTCTTGTAGTGGGGGAGAGAGTCTCTTTATTTTGGAAGGGGGGCAGCGTGAGTTGCATGCAGTTTTATGTGCGCCCATAGATGAATTCCAGGTAAATACAATAGCTCGGCTGTGGACAGATAAGCAAATAAATAAATAAAAAGTTGATTTCACAACTTCAAAAATGCATTGTTGTTGTTGTTGTTGTTGCGGTTGCGGTTGTGGTTGTTGTTGCTGAAGGCAAAGTTTAACCCACATTGACTTTTCACCTATTCACAGTTCTGCTGCTGCTGCTGCTGGAGGTTTTTGGTGATGTGTTCTAGTCTGCAGCAAAACAAAGGTAGAGACCTTAAACTGGCTCTCTAGTTCACATGAACAGGAGACTCAGGTGACAGCAGACACTGGAACACGGTTGTTGTGACTCTTACTGCCTTGAAGCCAGATGTCTTGGCAGACGCTGGTGGATGACGCCGCGCAAGAATTATGGCGGCGTGTTGTGTTTTCATTTTGTTTTTTGTTCTGCACCTGGGTCCACGGCGACCTGCGCAGGCCTCTGTTGCGTTGGCATTGTGTGTGATTATTTCCCCTTTGTCACCACCTGGCTTCTAAGCCTTAAGGAAGAGCACAGGAGACCCAGTCCAACTAAGAACCGTCAAATGCAAATGCATGTGTGTGCCAGTTGCATCAGAGATGTTTGTGCGTGTGCTACTAGCAAAACACTCCTCCAGTCCTCCAGACCAGGGGTCACCAACATGGTGCCCCTGAGCACCAGATGGACCCTCCAAGGACCACATGAGAAGCTTGCAGGCCTGTTTGAAAAATTGCACACAACTCTTTGAGCTGCATCTAAAATTCAATTTTATCCAACCTTGTTAAGTCATTGTTGATAATTGTTGAGAACTCATTAACTTGATAAGTGTCTTCACAAAGATGAGTATGAGTTTAGCAAACTGCTAGCCCTTCGTATGACTCAGGACCCAAGCAGTAGCTCTCAGGTTAAAAAAAAAAAAAAGAGTTGGTGACTCGTGCTCCAGACTTGAGGCTCGTACTTGGCTAAACTTCTGAGTGTATTAAAACAGCGTCTGAAATTCTGGTTACCAATAAGCGGCGCCTCAACCGCCTTTGACAAACAGAGATCAGCCTACGGTCGAGTCCCAGCCGTCCAGAAGATTCAATGCATTAAAAGGTGGGTTCATGTGTTCATAAAGAACGAGAGCAGGAAAGAGTTGTTGCTGCTGTTGTTTCTAGCACTTCCATTGGCTGTCTGATGTAAACAAGTTCCTCAGGAGTGATGGATGGTTGGATGGATGGGGGAGGGGAATGTTTGTTCGATGATTTGGAAAGATTTGTCAACTAATTCAAAATCTGTGCGACTGCCAAGACAATCTCTGCTTTAGTAACTGTTTGTGCCACACGTGGTGTCTGCTGCAAATATGATGACAATATTTCTTTCATTGAAAGAAAAGGAAAACAAAGTTATTTCAAAGAAAGACACACGCAGGACGGAGTGATTGCGCAGGTTTTTCCTTTACTTTCAATAGACGCATTGGCCGAGCATTGATCTGACATTTGATATCAACAGGTTAAACAAATTATTTTTGTTACTATAAATGTGTTATCGTCATCAAAATACACTCTTCTTTTTAAAAAAAGAAAGAAAAAAAATCATTGCATAAATACATCAAAATGAAATCATTGGACACAACTTTCCCGGCCTCCTCTATCTTTTCCTCCTTGAGCCACTCTTCTTATCCTCCTTCGTCTTCTTCCCGTCGTTCTTTGCCTTGGACATGTTCGCATAAATGTCGTCCTTGTTTCTGTTAATAAGCAGAGAGAAAGGGATTAGGATTAGAGTTTTACACGTCCATCGCTGGGTAGACGCGCCTTTGTTAGGGGTGAAACGCGGCTCCTTGGGTTAATGAGCGGAGCTGCTGCATTCGGGGCGACTGACCCTGAATCAGAGCCTCAACGCTGCCGCACGTCTGATCTTCTCGCCAAGTGGGTCAAAGTTTGACGTCCTCTCGGCTAAACTGCCCGCTGGTGTGTGTTGTTATGTCCTCCCTAATTGGTTAATTGGGCCGTCGCTGATCCCAGTTAGACTGGTGTCAATATTATTCATGCTTCTAATTTAGGGGGTTTTGTTTTTTTTCTTCCATGTTTGCTTCTGTACGGTCTATTCAATGAGATCATCTCGATAAAAATTCCAAATTCCAAATTCGAGTGGTTTTAACTGCCATCCTCTCCTCCACACTGCCACATTTTGGAATTCTGTGCGCTCATGATCACTATATTGCCGTGGCAGCCTGTCAAACTAGGACTGGGATGTTTTGGTCTGGATGGCGCTTGTTTCTTGCGAAAATTATATTAGTTTTTAACAGAATTTTTTTTTTTTTTAGAAGATCAGTCAAAAATAAGCACCTGAAATTGTGTCTTGAAATGCAGCAACTGACATAAAATGCTGGCTAAGCTTTAAGTAGGGAGGCAGTGTGAAGATTGGAGGGGCCCTGTGAAGCGTCTCTCTCTCTCTTTCTCACACACACATACACACACACACACACACATGCAGGCCACTCACTTGGAGGGCTTCCTGGCAGCCGGCTGGTGTTTGAGCTGCAGATTTCCGTACTCTGGCTCGGTCTCCTGGAGACAGAGAGACAGATGGTCAGACACAAGCCGAGGATGCCCGAGACAAAGACACGGTGTTTCTCTTCCAAAGCATTGGCTCCTGTGGCTCTTTTTATTCTAGGCCCTGATCAATGCAATCAATCTTTCTCATCAACAGCACAGTTGGACCGCAGTGGATCAGTCTGCTGCGCTCAAAACTTGCATATTTTTAATATGTTCTTTTCTGTTGACTTGCATTTTCCCATGTCTTATTTCCTCGGTAAACATCACTCACCAGGTAGGCGCAGTCTTGGACCTTGGCGGCCTGGATGCACTCGGACACAGCCAGGTAGATGAACTTGTACTGGGCTTCTGTCTGCACCAGGCCGGAGCGCTGCTCTCGCACCATCTGGATGTATTTGGGGATGTCGATGTCGCAGTCCAGACCTGGCGGGGAGACGGAAAAACAGTGATGCGTCGGCTTGAAGGGAAGTCAAAGAGAAATGAAAAGGTTTGTTTGTTTTAAGTTGTAGGAATATTTAAAACTTACCGAAAGTTTCAATGGTCTCAAGGATCATATCAATCACCAAAATAGTGCCTGTTCGACCAATTCCAGCACTGGACAAACAAAAAAAGTTATCAGTGAAGCTTAAATACTATTGTTGACTGTTGTGAAAACAATTGAGCTGACTGCAGGTGCATGTTTTACATTCATAAAAACAATTCTAACTTTTATTTAGGGATGTGTGCCGCTGAACTCGTGATATTAATGGCTCCATTAAATGCACGATGATGCAAAGCTTCACTGCCTGTCAATGAACTACCGTAAGTCCATCGTTTACGCCTTTTGCTTGCTTTACTTTTATAAAGTGTGTATTGCAATGCATTCCTGGAAGTCGGCCCTCGCAGACACCTTACTAGTATCCATAAAAACCACTGCTTTTAGCAGGTAGCTAGAGCAGTGGTACCTGCAGTGGATGATCATGGGTCCGGCATCGGGAAATTCGCTTTGTTTAGCGTTTACTTGAGTGAGGAAGCTGAGGACGCCGCCGGGCTCCTCAGGCACGCCGTGGTCCGGCCAGCTCATGTACTGGTAGTGCCACACAGTCCGAATCTGCTTGGGCTGCACAGGAGAGAAAAAGAGTTCCAGAAAACAAAATTGTTTTGTTTTTTTCCCTGAATGAGCTACACACAGAGATGTTTGTAAGTTACCGTGTGAATGCAGCAGAGCTCCAAAACTCTGATTTTGTAATCTGCGGCCTCCCTCTCTGATTTGCAGGTCACGATATACAGACCCGCCTCCTTCGTGCCATCAGGAGCTGGCCAATAGGGGACGCATTTATTCTGCGTCAGGGAGGAAAAAAGTTTTGTTACGAGTAATATTTTATAGTGCAAAGTGTTCATCATATGAACCGCCAACCTTTTCATTGCTGTAAATGGACAACCCGCTCTACCTCCTGAGCTACAGTGATGTGAAATACCATGACTGACCCGGAGACAGGACCCTGAGTCCAAAATAAAAAACCTGCTGAACCGCGTGTGTGTGCTTCTGTTATGATTTTTTTCAAAAAGAACAAAAAATCTCCAGTTTTTTCACTGACCCGCCCTTTCTCCACTTCCCTCGTTGTCATGACGATCACGCTCGTCTTTTCCTGCCACACCATCTGCCAGAAATCGTTGACGGTCGTTGTGAGACATCCCTGAGTGGCAATGTAGACCTTCTGATTGGTGGACTCGGCCATGGTGTTCTACAAAAAACACACGTTCAAAGTTTGGAGGACCAGCAGCACCAAACAGCGGCCGATGACGGCTGACGGGAAGAACCAGTGAAATGTGCTTGCTTGTTCCTTCCGAGAGGCGGTGACCTCGCACTCGACTCACTTTCACAAAGTTGGCGTTGATGTAATCGGAGCCCACAACGTTGGGATCAGCAGAATGCAGGCTGACCCGGGTGTCGTTGACTTGTGGGAGGAAGATGTGAGCAGTTTTAATCACCAGAGCTGATCACTGGGTTCCAGTCCGAATAAGCTTAACTAACAGAGAGATGCTGTGAGGAGGTGAAAGACTCACAGGGAAGAATATTCTTGTATCTGTTTTTGCTTTTATTTTCGGGCCGTTGTCCTTCCTCCCTGCTCTTTTTTACCTTGGCCTCCAACTTCTGCAGAGCCTGTTGGAGAGAGAGTGAGAGTGAGCGAGAGACAGAGACAATATGGTTGTGGCATAAATGCAAATATCATTTACATGCTGCATACAATTCGCAGCAGTGTTGTTCTTCTGCTCGTATTATTAAGGTCCCATTTTCAGATCATTATTTTCCATCACAGACTGTGATGGAACAGCTTCGCAAAGCTAAATGTGCCAAAAGTAAAGTATTGATCTCAGCAAACGTGGAGGTCGCAGGATCCAATCCAGCGTGGACCAGAGGTACAACACTCGTGTGTGTGTGTGTGTCGGGCTGTGTGTGTCTAAACCAACCAAAAACCAAAACAAACCAACAAACCTTCTTTTCAAGTTCTGATTGAATGAAATTTAAATTGAATTTATCTGCCTTTTCAAGTCAATGTCAGAGAGAAGGTGGAGAAAATCAAGCAGCTCCTCACCGGAACAATTAGTTCAGGCTGCTGGAGGCCTGACTGTGGTGCACCGGGTTGTGAGTTCAATTCCCCTTTGTTTTTATTTGCTGATTGTTGTTTTTAACTGTACAGAGACGATGCCACAACACAAACATGACAAAATGTCAGATATATTTTGTTGTGGTTTTTTGGGATGTAGTTTATGTTGTTTTGTCTGTGTGTGTGTGTGTGTGTGTGTGTGTGTGGATGAAGCACTAAGGCCTTTTTCCCTCCCTCCAGCAGCAGCGCTGAAGACGGTCTGGTGGTGAACTACAGCGACTCCCAACGTGGAGGTCGCAGGATCAAATCCAGCGTGGACCAAAGGTACAACACTCGCGTGTGTGTGTGTCGGGCTGTGTGTGTGTCGGGCTGTGTGTGTGTGTCTAAACCAACAAAAAACAAAACCACCCAAAACCTAAAAACCCAAAACAAAACAAACAACAAACTTGCGGTGCGTTGCGTACGTCGAATTTCCGAGCATTTCAAATTCAAATTGGAATTTCCTTCAACTTGATCAACAGGAAGCAGCAAACAGGTAAGTGGAGCTAGCAAGCTCCCCTTCTTTCTTTCAAAGTCTGATTGAATGAAATTTAAGAGTGAGTGGACATTTTTCTTTGTCCACATTGCCAGCAGGTTGGCTCAGTGGCTCCGACCCATGACTCTGGTGCAGGAGACCAGGGTTCGAATCCTGACCTCCACCACCTGGAATTTATCTGCCTTTTCAAGTCAATGTCAGAGAGAAGGTGGAGAAAATCAAGCAGCTCCTCACCAGAACAATTAGTTCAGGCTGCTGGAGGCCTGACTGTGGTGCACCAGGTTGTGAGTTCAATTCCCCTTTGTTTTTATTTGCTGATTGTTGTTTTTAACTGTACAGAGACGATGCCACAACACAAACATGACAAAATGTCAGATATATTTTGTTGTGGTTTTTTGGGATGTAGTTTATGTTGTTTTGTCTGTGTGTGTGTGTGTGTGTGTGTGTGTGTGTGTGTGGATGAAGCACTAAGGCCTTTTTCCCTCCCTCCAGCAGCAGCGCTGAAGACGGTCTGGTGGTGAACTACAGCGACTCCCAACGTGGAGGTCGCAGGATCAAATCCAGCGTGGACCAAAGGTACAACACTCGCGTGTGTGTGTGTCGGGCTGTGTGTGTGTGTCTAAACCAACAAAAAACAAAACCACCCAAAACCTAAAAACCCAAAACAAAACAAACAACAAACTTGCGGTGCGTTGCGTACGTCGAATTTCCGAGCATTTCAAATTCAAATTGGAATTTCCTTCAACTTGATCAACAGGAAGCAGCAAACAGGTAAGTGGAGCTAGCAAGCTCCCCTTCTTTCTTTTCAAAGTCTGATTGAATGAAATTTAAGAGTGAGTGGACATTTTTCTTTGTCCACATTGCCAGCAGGTTGGCTCAGTGGCTCCGACCCATGACTCTGGTGCAGGAGACCAGGGTTCGAATCCTGACCTCCACCACCTGGAATTTATCTGCCTTTTCAAGTCAATGTCAGAGAGAAGGTGGAGAAAATCAAGCAGCTCCTCACCAGAACAATTAGTTCAGGCTGCTGGAGGCCTGACTGTGGTGCACCAGGTTGTGAGTTCAATTCCCCTTTGTTTTTATTTGCTGATTGTTCTTTTTAACTGTACAGAGACGATGCCACAACACAAACATGACAAAATGTCAGATATATTTTGTTGTGGTTTTCTGGGATGTAGTTTATGTTGTTTTGTCTGTGTGTGTGTGTGTGTGTGTGTGTGTGTCTAAACCAACAAAAAACAAAAAACAAAACCACCCAAAACCTAAAAACCCAAAACAAAATAAACAACAAACTTGCGGTGCGTTGCGTACGTCGAATTTCCGAGCATTTCAAATTCAAATTGGAATTTCCTTCAACTTGATCAACAGGAAGCAGCAAACAGGTAAGTGGAGCTAGCAAGCTCCCCTTCTTTCTTTTCAAAGTCTGATTGAATGAAATTTAAGAGTGAGTGGACATTTTTGTGTAGCCACACTGCCGGCAGGTTGGCTCAGTGGCTCCGACCCATGACTCTGGTGCAGGAGACCAGGGTTTGAATCCTGACCTCCACCACCTGGAATTTATCTGCCTTTTCAAGTCAATGTCAGAGAGAAGGTGGAGAAAATCAAGCAGCTCCTCACCAGAACAATTAGTTCAGGCTGCTGGAGGCCTGACTGTGGTGCACCAGGTTGTGAGTTCAATTCCCCTTTGTTTTTATTTGCTGATTGTTGTTTTTAACTGTACAGAGACGATGCCACAACACAAACATGACAAAATGTCAGATATATTTTGTTGTGGTTTTTTGGGATGTAGTTTATGTTGTTTTGTCTGTGTGTGTGTGTGTGTGTGTGTGTGTGTGTGTGTGTGTGTGTGGATGAAGCACTAAGGCCTTTTTCCCTCCCTCCAGCAGCAGCGCTGAAGACGGTCTGGTGGTGAACTACAGCGACTCCCAACGTGGAGGTCGCAGGATCAAATCCAGCGTGGACCAAAGGTACAACACTCGCGTGTGTGTGTGTCGGGCTGTGTGTGTGTGTCTAAACCAACAAAAAACAAAACCACCCAAAACCTAAAAACCCAAAACAAAACAAACAACAAACTTGCGGTGCGTTGCGTACGTCGAATTTCCGAGCATTTCAAATTCAAATTGGAATTTCCTTCAACTTGATCAACAGGAAGCAGCAAACAGGTAAGTGGAGCTAGCAAGCTCCCCTTCTTTCTTTTCAAAGTCTGATTGAATGAAATTTAAGAGTGAGTGGACATTTTTGTGTAGCCACACTGCCGGCAGGTTGGCTCAGTGGCTCCGACCCATGACTCTGGTGCAGGAGACCAGGGTTCGAATCCCGACCTCCACCACCTGGAATTGATCTGTCTTTTCAAGTCAATGTCAGAGAGAAGGTGGAGAAAATCAAGCAGCTCCTCACCAGAACAATTGTTTACAGCCTCCAACAAAAAAAAATGTCCAGTTTCATGGGAGAACTGATATTTCGGTACCTGGTACCTTCCACATGTTTGGTGGTGTCACAAAAAGGATCAAACATACTGTTAGGTTTGATGGTGGGGATATTTTGTTGCCCGCATCATTTCAAAAATGTCCTGCAGAACTTGAATAACACACACTCACGCGATGCCCCTCCGGACAGCATTACTCTATAAATGTGACGTCTATTGCCCCACCACAAGGTGGTAGTATACCGTCGCTGACTGCACAGAGGACAGAGCTCCTGCGTGCTGTCGCCCCCTTCAGCTTCAGCTGCAGCTCAGCACGAATCAGTCTCGCTCAACGTCGGTTTGAGCGGCGGTTTGAGGTCTTACGTCAAACTCCTCCCAGAAGCCGGCCTTGCTCTTCTCTCCCTCGCTGTCCTGCTGCTGCAGCTTGGTCTCATCCAGCTGCTTGACTCTGCTCTCGATGTCTGACGCGTTCACTCTGGTGGAGTAATACGGCTAGAGAAGGGGACAGAGGGAAAGGACAAACAAAATGATGAGAGCGACGACAGGCGGAGGTCACCCAGAGAGAATCCTCAGCCGCTGACGGAGGTTTCTGTGGCCAAGTGCTTTCCCAGTTACCATAAAAGGTGTTTTTTACAGCTCAAGGTTTTTATTTTTTAGTACAAAATCAAACTAGAAAAAAAAACACTTATTCTCATCTTGCTTAATTTAAAAAAAAAAAAAAAAATTAATTTTGATTCTCTGTTCACCTGTTTGAATTGCACCCAGTTCCCAGACATCTCCTCAATGCCTTTGCGCTTGTAATACTCCACCAAATCAGTCAGCGTGTCGAACATCTCCGTCCCTCCGATTGTGCAGCGGTCATTCTGAAAGGACGGACACGGCATGTCACAACAACGGCTGGGGAGTCAGAAACATCAGCCCCTTTTTTTTTTTTTTTGCACATTAGTAATCTACAAAAGAACATTTTGAATATTTTTATTCTCGATGATCAGAGCCATCAGACCACATTCTCACTCAGCGGGGTAAACCTCTGCTGGAAATAAAATGAAAAGGCCTTGATGGTGATTCATGTCAATGTGAATGCATTTGCGAGGTGGCTGAGTGCGTAACTAAAAAAAAAAAAAAAAAAAAAAAAAAAGTTGGTGAAGATGTGACTAAAGACGCTGTTGTCACACACGAACATCAACCTTGAATTGCACAAGACGGGAAATGAGACTTTAAGCCTTATTTGAAAAAGCACAGTGCAATTCTGGGAATACCCCCTATGGTGTTTCAACACAATGCAAAAATGCCCGATGCCATATTTACAGCGAACCGCCGACTGAAAATAAAACCCCTTAAATTCTGTTTTTGCTGTCCCCCGCTCACAGATGTGTCACAAACAACATACTTCTATGCTGAACACTTTATTTTAAGAGCACATGTTTGCAAAGGAGTAATAGTAGTCGTAGTAGCATAAGTAGAGGTAGTGTGTGAGAAACACTGTGTACGGATAAAGAGTGTCTAATGAGGGACATTTTACTTCCTCAGTGACACATCAGTGACCATGTCGGTGATGTAGCGGAAGCATCTTAATGGCATTAGCATGTCAGCCAACACTGGCATCTGCAAGCTAACTCACGTGCACATTTTTTTGCAGGCACATTTTAACGAGTCGTTCCTAACGTTGTGACGTGCGTTTGGTTTGGGCAAGATAAGAACAATGTCTGCGCTGCCTTTCGCCACTAAAAAATTAAGTAGAGCATGAGGAAGAGAGGCGGGTTAGCAAAACTGTTGGTGTTTCACGAAGGTGTAAGTCTGAGGCTCAGCAGTTTAGGAATGACACAACAGATGCCAAAATTAGCACAGGTGTATGTATAATTGCAGCGTTGTGCGCCACAAGTGTGGTTGCACACTTAAAAATAGTACAAAATAAGGTGAGGGTGAGAGTGAGGGTTTGTGTTCACCTGACACATTATCTTGATGTGGGAAACCCTCTTGGTTCCAGTTTTGCTCGTCTCATCGGTCAAGACGGACAGGACAAAGTCGCCGGGTTTGGACATGGACTCTCGGACCAGGAAGGTGTCCGGCTCGTCTCGGGCCACCAGGAGCTTCTCAGCGTTGGCCCCGGACAAGTGGCCGTGGTACCACCTGAGACACAGGAGCGCAGGCTGAAGACTGAAGGTTCACAAAGGTGCAGCTCATGTGTCATACTTGCATGAATAACAGCTTTTTGTGTTTACTGCGTGTTCTGCATTCCACTGCACACTGCCTGCCACCTCACCTCACCTCACCTCGCCTCACCTCACTCTCTCACCTGTGTGGAGCAGCAGCAAAAATAAAACTGGCAACTTTTCTTTCTATTTTTTTGTCACTGCTCCCTTCCTGCTTTTAGTGCGCGGAGCCACGCGGTCGTGCAAGTCTACAGCGACTGCACAGCTGCATTTTCATGCACATCTTGAAACAGCCAAGCAGATTTTGGATCCTGTTTTTTTTGCTTCTTTTCCGTGCTAACCAGCTGCATTCTGTCCATCCCGGCACCTTGTTCGCATGGCTTTGTGCCATAGAATGTTTAACGCTCTGCCTCGGCCGTCCTGTGTTGTGACTTAATTTTAGGCACAGTTCTCGATTTCTACTTCTCGGCTTCCTGCTTTGCGGTCGGAAAATTTCTCATGACAGATTTCGCGGCTAAAGGGGGACAAAGTATTTATAGACTGGCCCCTCCCCTGCCTTTACTACACACCACACGCACCAGTGTCATGTCAATTTATAATCTTTTTTTACTTTTAAAATCAAAATTTGTGCAAGTTAAAAACAAAAAACGCGGCTGTGTGGAACACGAGTGGTTGGAAACTGTCTGGCGCTCAGGAGGAACTGATGCTTGGCCTGCTGTGATGTGTCTGCAGGTGAAGCTGTACCAATCGTACCATCTGTACCAATCGTGTTGAGAGGGTCAGTATTAGAAATGTGAGATTGGCAAGAAAGTGATCGAGTGGCGATGAGGAAGCATGCGAGTTGTGCGAGAAGGCGATGGAGTGTGCAATAGAGGAAGACAAAACAGGCTCTGGCCATGGCTTTCAAAAAGTGTCAAAACCTAAAGTTTCCAACCGCAGCAAGAAAAGGGAAGTTAGACAACTGACAGAGCAAAGAAGGAGGGGGGCAGAGGGCAGCGCTTCCAGCAGGGCCAGAGTACATGAGAACCTGCGAGTGCACGCGCACACACACACACACACACACACACACACACACACACACACACACACACACACACACACACACAATCACTCACACCAAACAGAGCTCTGTCCTCCAAGACTGCAAGAAAGGGCAGCAGAAGAGGAACCTAGTTTATTTTTTGTCACCAGTCTGACACTAACCTCCTGCAAATGTGACAAGAGTCAAAGTCATAATATGGCAAAGCAGAATTGAATCTTCTTTTTTTCCCCTTCAGGTTCATTTTTGCACGTTGAACAAAGGAATGTGTTGAAAAGGCTACAAAATAGGATGCGAAAGGCCACACAATCCTGCAGTGACGTCCTCTTATCGAGAACCTCGAGAATTGCCGCGGCCATAAATCGGGGAAAAAACGGGGGACGGGGGAGGGAAATAATTTAATTCTGGGACCAGTCTACATTTAAATCTAAACTATCAGCATGCTTCATAAATTTCCACCTCAGTTTTTCTCCCCTGTCTGAAAACAGCAAACGTCTTCAGGCTTGTGCAACGTGCAGAGAGGCGGCCTGGAGGAGTCACGCAAGGTGTCGTCGGCGTCGGGAGCCGGTGACTTTATTTTATTTTTAGTCAAGTGTGTCTGCGTGCAGTGTAAATTCATCTTGATAAGTAAATGCATAAATAGGCACACTTCTATGAAGAACCGTGTAAAGTAAGTAGGTTTTCTTTTCTAATGTCTTACAAAAGCTTAAGTTATCTATTGACTATCTAATGATAAAATATATATATAATAATGCGTCGTCATTTGGAAAGATTCAAACTCAAAATTGCAGCCGGCTGGTGCCTACTAATTTTTTTTCCCAAAATCTTCCCACACATTTATTATGAGACGAGCATTTAGAATCACTGCTCTCATATCCGTAAGCTTATTTAGAAGACAATTCTAAAGAAAACTAACAGCAATTATGATGTTCTCTTTTCGGTTAACAGATTTTGGTCACGCGATGGAACTGTTCAACCTGCATCCTGTTTTTATTACACTCTAATGACACAGAGTTTAAAGGAATTATTGACTTCATTTACACTAAGTCTTTTTAATGTTATGTGCTTTTGATTTATATTATCCCTGTACAGTGTTAAAAACAAACAAAAAAAATCCCCTAACCCTTAAAAATACTTGGCGTCTCTGGAGAAAAACAGCTTTTGTGCAGAGAGAACTTCAAAACCTCTCTGACGGTAAACCCGACTTTAAAGACGCTGACCTAAAGAAGTTGTGGTTAAATATGCAAATATTAAATCTGGGATATGAAAGGTTGAAAAAGCCCTCTCAGTTTGCATCGACGAAGACTCGGCTTTTCAGGGATTAAAGACACACACCTCTTCAGTAAATAATGTTTCTATATTTAGAAGTTTTTTCTGATTTTTATGTCTGTTGATTTGAATTAAATTCCCCCAAAATAGATGTTACTGATTTGCAAATAAATACATACATAACAAACAAACAAATAAATAAATAAATAAATAAATAAATAAATAAATTTCATATATATATATATGTATATATATATATATATATATATATATATATATATATATATATATATATATATATATATATATATATATATATATAATAAATAGTATTAGCAGATCTGCAAAGTGGGTGCATTAAATCTTGTAAAACTACAATAGTACTATAGACAGTATTGGTCAACTGTACCTCTGAAAATATGTATGCAAATATGTTTTTTCCCCCAGGTGGAAAATGTTTGCAACTTTTACAATAAACCTAAGAATGGCTCTCATTGGCCCTGATGAATATTCAACTTTCAAAAGAAAAAAATGCTCATCAAAGTCGACCAGAGTTGACGCCGCTGAACATGAGAAGTCCAGATGGAACAAAGCGTTAGTTAAGTTAAGCCAAATTAACTTACCTGCGGTTAGCAGGCCTAGCAAAGCTAAGGATGCACACACCTCTCTGTGGTGGGGTCCGAGCAGTTCAAGGGATACTTGAGCTCGATGATTGTCCCGTCCCTGTCCTGCAGGATGCCATTCTCCGCCGTGTAGTAGTCCACCAGCTCGGACAGGGTGGCAAACTTCTCCCCGCCGTACAGGTCGTAGAAGTCGCCGGTGTTTTGGATGCGGATGTGAGTCACCTGGTCACCCACCCTGATGTGAGGTGATAAAACAGGTCAGCAGGTGTGTTTTGTCATTGCTGTTAGTTTGTTTTTCTTTTCTTTTTTTTTTTATCACCAAACATTTTCTGATGAAAAGAAAATGGTTGTTTCTGCTCCAATGTCTTTGAGAAAGTGCTTTTTTTTCATTTGTACCCATAGAATTTCTGGATTATTTTTCTTCTGGTTTTGAGGACTTGAAAGCTTTGATTTAATTTGCTGTAAAATGCTGAATATACTTGAAACTTGATGTGCCGATAGAGTTAAAACATCAAAAAATACAAACAGGAGTGGTTAGGTAAGAAGGTGTGATTACAGCACAGTTTAAGAGAAAAAACTGTGTCCAATGAGTTGCTGTGTATAAAACAAAAGGAGTGTTTGGTTTGGTTTGGTTTGGTTTGGTTTGGCTTGGTTTGGTTTGGTTTGGTTTGCTCGGACACTGGTACCTGACAGACAGCGAGAAGTCTCCTACGTTCTTTTTGCTGGGTCGAGCCAAAAAGCTGCCATGGCTACCGCGAACTTTCAGTATTTCTTCGGCCTCCAGGCCAGTGATCTCTCTGTGGAACCACCTGCAGGGACACACACACACACACACACACACACACACACGCACACGCACACAAAACAAGGTGTGCACTCAGTGTATGGCTTCTGCATGTAATATAAAACACACACTTTGAGCTGATAAACAGAGATACACAACTTGACACGCAGGCATTCAGACAGAGGACAGAACATTCTGAACACCTGCACATACATTTACAAATCAAATCCAAATCAATACAAAAGGTAATCAAGGTTCAGTCAAACCCAGACAGTCTGTCTACATTTTTCTTTCCAGATTGCTGAACAATGAAGAAACGATGACAAATTCATGTAATTTTTTCCACCTAAATGCTTGTTGCGTATAAATTCCGTCATCATCTCTTTGCAATGTAGGATGAGCTGTTCCATGATGATTCTAGCATTATTTATTTCTCATCTTTTTTTTTTCTTTTTTTTTTTGAATGAGACAATGCCAATTCTAAAAGATTCCAGCTATTATCACCAACTCAGGTTAGATCATTCTACCTTTAATATAGGCAAACAAATGTGAATATAATGGAGAACAATCTTAACACCAGTTACTATATTTCATTATTACTTTCATCCATTATCTGTAAACGAAAGGTTTATTTACCAGGTACAATGATGAATATTCGAATTAATATGAATGTTCTCGTCAATGGTTGTCAATGGTTGACGAGAACAACTTATATTTTTTTTTACTTAGACTGGTAAGAACTGTCTAAGTTTAAACTGGCTATCATTTTCTGGATCACTGAGGCAGTGGAAAAACAGAAAGCACATTTTCAAATAAGTCCACAATTAGGCAAACGCACAATGACGTTCAAAAATAATGATTGTTACATGTAATAATTCCTTCATTCGGTATTTCTCCTCGCAACCAGACTGGTGACGTCTGGTCATGCTCGTGTTTTTCACAAACTGCACAGTTTAACAACAGAGGTGTACAATTTACGAAGGTGAATCTTGCGGGACCCAACATGTGGTGGTTCCCCCCCACCCACTATCGCCCTATTTGAATAGGGTGGTCGGAGCTGAACCTGTCAGTCACACCAGAGGGGAGACACGCCGGGACCCATCGCGCACCGGCCGGCGACAGGCACCGAGACACCGGGCACGGGACGACGCTGAGTCGCGCACCACGCATCACATGACGGTGGGGAGAGCGAGCGAGAGAGAGAGGGGGGGGAAACACAGCAGGGGGAGACAGAAAAGGAGGAATGGAAAGAGAGAAGTTGTCATCGCGCCTTGTACGGGGCGGAGTGCACGCCAGCCCGGCTCGGCTCGGCTCGGCTCGGCTCAGCGGGGGACTAACTCACCGGACCATGATGCCGCCTCAGGTCTTCGGGCAGTGGCGGAGAGAGACGAGAGGACTAGGGTGCGGTGACAGGGGTAATCGGGAGGGGGGGCCTCCACTACCTGCACAAACCAGAGAAGCCTGAGCCTGTTTGCTGTAACCTTCCGCCCCGATGTCAACAACTAACAACTTCCTCAATCTGAAGCTGCTGCTGCTGCTGCTGCTGCACCACTGATGTTGCTGCCTAGACACACGCTTTCATTATCACGTCTCTGCTCTTTTTTACCCCCCACCCTCTCTCTCTCTCATTCCCTCTCTCTCTCTCTCTCTCTCTCTCTCTCTCACACACACACACACACACACACACACACACACACACACACACACACACACACACACACACACCTGACCAACACTCACCAAATCTCTTCTTCTCCTACAGAAAGCAGGTAGACGCTCTGCCTGTCAACGCTGACACAACCCAAAAAAAGCCACTCAGCCTCTACAAGTCCGTCCCCTCTTCTCTCTCTCTCTCTCTTACTATCTGTCTTGCACTCCCCCTTTCCTCCTTTTTACGTCTCTTTTCACAGCATAGCGAAAGCGAGACAGGAACCAAAATAGCTGACGGGCCGGAATTCCTCCAACAGATATAGATGTTGCTGTTTTTTTATTACTTTAAAAAAAAAAAAGAATGATATTTTTTTTTTTTACAGTTTTTTTTTCACTTGTTTTCTAGAACACCATAACGTCACGCAAAAAAGAGAGACAAGGCCCCATCTCTGGAAACTGTCTGAAGTATCATCCCACAACATTCTGAAATGATTGAAAACTGTTCCACCGGCCAGACACACCTGCACCGCAATCAATAATGCAGTCAGAGTTTCTTGTTGAACTTTTTTTGTTGTTTGTTTTTGTCTGTTGGCTACAATGGCCCACTTGTCTGGCTGAGCCCTGTTGTCTGTTTGTTCTGTAAATCCAGGTGTGTGTGTGTGTGTGTGTGTGTGTGTGCGCGCGTGTATGTGTGTGTGTGCGCGCGTGTATGTGTGTGTGTGTGTGTGTAGGGGGGGGGTGAGAGAGAGACAGACAGACAGACAGACAGAGAAAAGGAGAGGGAGGGTGAGAGAGAGAGAGAAGTGTAACAAGAGCAGCTGTGAGCAGAAGAAAAGTGAATGAAACACAAACATTTAGCATGTATCAATTTAACCCCAGCTTACAATGACAGTACACACTGTATTTTCAAACATGAAAACTCAAGTATGGTTTATATAACCATTTATATAGGTTTATATATGTATATGCATATATAGGTTTATATAGAAACCCTGCTGTGGTCTTTGCATTGCTGCACCTCTATCTCAATCATCTATTCCTGACACTTTCATCTTGCCCAATTTTAAATGTGTTAACTGTACCGTACATAATGGTTCTTGCTGTGTATTCCAGTCTTCTTGTTGTGTTTGTTTCGATAGTACTGTATTGAATGCCTCCTATTTAGTGTCACTGTCTGCCAGTTTTTGTTGCCCACATGGATTTGTTGTGTTTTTACTCTAATTTTATGTCCCCTGCTGTGGAGATGACAGTGTGTGTGTCTGTGTGTGTGAAGAACGAGTGGAAAAGACAACTGGATGGCAGAGCTCCACCCCTCTTAACTGACACCGAGGCAGATGCAGCGCTGCAGGTGTCTTCCAACGTGGTTAACACCAGCTAACTTCAGTTTACACTGTGCTCACGGCTTCAAAAGCTGAGCCCAGTTTATTTATCTGGTCGCTCCTGGCACAGCAGCACAGAGAAGCAGAACGCAGCAGTGTGATGTGACAAAAACACACTCACACACAAAGGTGGGACAGATGTAATCTGTAAAACTAGCTCTGACCTCTTAAAATATGGTAAATACCCACAAAATCCTATGTGTTCTGAAACAGATAGTCAACTATTCCTAAAGTTCTTCATTGGTATTAATATCAGTATCAACTTTTTTTACTTTCAAATATATGGCATTGCATCTTTCTGTCCTGCAGGATAAACTAAAACTTTCCACTTGTACAACTGCCGACTGCTGTTGTAAAAAAGAAAAAAAAAAAAAAACTTTTTCAGTCTCTTTGGCTCGATTGTTGACATCATATTGAATACAACACATTAAGGCTTTAGCTTTTGCAACAATCAGAAATTAATAATTCATGAATTATTAACTCTATAATAATATTATGATATGCATGGTCATTTGGCACTCACCTGAAGGGCATTATCGGAAATTTACAAGGTTTTCTGCATGAGGTGATGAGTCAAAACTCCTCTTCGCTGTTGACTTCTATATGATGATCAGTAAAAAAAAAAAAAGAAATAAAAAAAGAAAAAAAATAAACTCCAACAGCGCGATGTGTTTCTTCAAGTGCAATAAAACCAGCTGCATTTGTTGTTTGTAAATTTGCA
Source organism: Nelusetta ayraudi (assembly GCF_046127955.1). Lineage (NCBI taxonomy): Eukaryota > Metazoa > Chordata > Actinopteri > Tetraodontiformes > Monacanthidae > Nelusetta > Nelusetta ayraudi. The sequence goes on from NW_027466113.1 coordinate 5,258,305, forward strand.
GCCTGTGTGCTGATAAGATATCAAGCTTCATTTCCATCCCAGGCGATCCACCCACCCTGTAATTACCTCTAATTTTACTAATTGCCAACTATCACTGGGGGGAAATGTTCCTGTTCCTGTCCACTCCCCTTCACTCACCGCTGCTCCTCTCATGACCCCCCCCCCCCCCCCCTCCTTATCTCTTTTTCCCTGTCTGACAATAAAATAATATTTAAAATGTTACTTTGTGCCCTGCATTCAACACAACGCCTTCAATTTAGCCGTGAGTTGCCACCAGGCTGAAGAGAATCAATAATTAATAATAACAAGTAAATGATTATTAAGTACACAGTTTGCTGGTTAATCTTGCTTTAACCCGCATTAATAATTTTTAGCTGCTCAAATTGTGTGTGTGTGTATAGCTCTCAAAATATTTCAATTTTACAGTATTTGGTATTGAATATTACACTGAAACCAAAACATTCAAGTTGCAGTACTTTAGGACGTTTGGTCTAATATAGTTGCATGGCAACAATATGGTCCGTTTGCCACTTTTGTGAGCTGCGGCATGGTAGTTGTGTGACGTCATCACCCGTCACACGGTCATGGCGGTAGTGGGTGTTTTTACTGACGAGCACCTGTGCACCGGTGTGTCGGTGCGGTGGGGAGATGGAGTGAGGAGAAAGAGAGAGCTCACCTTTGCTGAACCCACCGCTGCTTCTCCCCCCCAGTCCCTACAGTTTGTGTGTAGCCGTATCATTTAAAATGCGGAGCTCAAGCAACGGGAAATTAATCGTTAATGGAAACTTTGTGGAATTCTTCATCATCAACACCGTCGCGCCTTGCTCGACCCCCCCGGGGTCGGCTACTTCCGCCCCCTGCGCGGAAGTAGCTTCACTGTCAACAAACTCGAATCGTATTTTTTTTTTTTTTTTGAGTCGGAATTGCCTGTGTAAAGAAGACGAGCTGAGCTGGAGAAGTGTCTCGTAGCGGAAGGGTGAAGTGGAGAGTGCGTCAGTCAACGCAACACCTGCGTGAACAAAGTCTCCCTGGAACAACAACACAACGGAAGCGGTACCTTTCGATACTCACTGTGTGTTCTAACGCTTTAAAGGCGGTTTCTGTGGTTACAACCGTTTGTCCAGTGGGGCCGTTGTCTGCCTGTCTGTCTGCCTGTCTGTCTGTGTGGCTGCGCTGGTTTGATGGATTGTTGTCAAATTCAACTTATAGCTAAACACTTGAGTGGAAGTGATGCTAATTAATGCATTGGAAATGGAGGAACACAAAAGTCAACCTAAACTCACTGCCGCCAAAGGTTTGGAAAATCCAATTTAAAGATCTGAAAAAAGGACACGAGAGGCGATAAAAACTAAAAACTCTATTATCTGCTGTGAATGGTCTCTGGTGAAACAGTTGCAAGCTCACTTTCAGATTGATCTGTGATTCCGTCGCTACCTGAGGATGAACAAACTGCAAAATGAACTGTGGTTTTTCTAGCGTCAAGACATACAGCAGCACATTGAAGGATGATGGAATAAACTAGCTTGATCAATGTGGATGTTCTTCCGACACAAGAGGCCCTCGCAGCTGAACCAGTAGACAGAGACACCTTGGAAAGCTGTTGCATTTTTATTTGTAGTCCATAAAAACAAACAGCCATGATAAAAACAAATAATTATAATAACTCCATAATGTAAAACAGTTAAACAATATACAGTAAGAAATTAAATTAGGACTGCCGCCGCTCTCCAAAACCGTCCACATGTTATGTACCTAGAGGCTGTGAAGCGGTTGCGTGTCCGTGTTTCAGTTACTCCGAGCAGCGCGTCTGTTGGAGCAGTGGGGAACGCTGAGGTCGCCACCGGGCCAGTGCGCTGATCCAGGATCAGGTCACCTGACCACAGAGGCTGAGAGGGATGCGGGGAGGTACAAACAAACGAGAGCGACGGACAACAAACGGTCTCTGTCTGGCGGAGGTGGGTTCTGCAGTAGAGGTGCACATCAATATGCCCTAATTTACACACACGCACACACACATAGTCAGACGTACACATGACAGTTGTATGATTTTAAATTTTTTTAAAAAACAACACTTTTTCAATATGAAGGTGAGCAGACAGTAATCCCTTTAATAATTTAGTCACCCAAAAATCTTCCTGTGAAGCACCAGTAAACATTCTTTTTCTTTGTCTTCTTCCCCTTTAGCTTCCTGTTACATAAAGCAAGAACACACACTCACGCACGCACGCACGCACGCACGCACGCACGCACGCACACACACACACACACACACACACACACACACACACACACACACACACACACACGTGGCCCGGCTGTGACGACAGAACAGAACAGAGCAGGACAGGACAGGACAGGACGGGTCGGTGGAGGTTTAGCGCAGTCGACCAGTGCTCAGGTTCCAGGAGGAGAAAGTCTGAGTTCGCTCCCATCTTCAGAGCCACCGCACCTGCAGCCTGTCGCAAATCCATCCAGCAGCCCACTCGGCGTTCTCTGGTGGGGGTGGGGCGTGTGATGAGTCGTCGGGGTGCAGAACGAGGAGGTGGAGCGTGACGTCACTGTACACGGTGGGGTTTTGGGCCGTCTGCTACATGGCGGTGGGGTGAGACGGAGCGGCGGCCTTGTCTGGAGGGGTCAGCGTGGCACTTGCATCTGCTGCGGCGTCTGCGACTGGTTCTGGGAGGTGACGTCGGGCCCCCGGCTGGCTAGTCGGCTGAGGATGTTCCTCTCCGACATCTGCAGCCGCACGGCCACGGGCGGGATCCTGGCGATGGTGGCGGGGAGACGGGTGACGTCAGCCTTCATGTCGCTTAACAGTTCCTCAAGCTGCTTGAGAACTGGGGGAGATGACCGAGAATAACCTGTGAGCGCCGCTGGCGGACTGACTGAGTGTCCGGCTCAGGTTTGTTTTATGTTTGGGAATGTCTAATCGTCCAAATATTCTGAGGATGGCAAATATGAAAAGCAATAAAAACTAAAAAAAAAAAAAAAGATTGTTTTTACCATGGGGCAACATCAGTAGCTCAGCTTGCTAGCAGGTCAACAGAACACCAGGAGATTTTATCAGATGTACTTTTATACAGAAAATAGTAGCAGTCAGTTTCACATGCTTGAAAACCTATTTTGAATGTTTCGATTTGCTTATCATTTCACAAACATTTGGTGGTTTCAACTTCTCAAATGTGCCTGGAAAGATAAACCTAAAGAGTGAAAATTATTATCTGCAACTGAAATTCCTGATTGTTTCTCATGTTCTTTATTTAGCAGTTTGAACGAGGTCAACAAGTGCACTGTGGAGTGCTAAAAGGCGTTAGCAAAGGAAATAAAGGTGTGAAAGCAAACCACTGCTTCTGACAATTACACAACAGACAGGACCTTCTTCTTTCTTTCTTTTTTTTTAATTCCTGCCATGGGAAAATGCCAATCAACTACTATTGTGTCATTTTTCATTTACCTTTGTGCAGAACTGCGTTGGCCGGCTTGTTCCCAGACATGGACTCTTTGCTGAGGTGCTGGTGAGACTCAGCCAGACACTCCACCTCACTGAAGCGGGTGTTGAGGGCCATGGAGGGGTGGGCCGGGTCCTCGGTCATGTTGAGGTAAGCCGCTCTGCGAAGCTGCTCCTCGATCACCAGTGCCTGCTCCAACAACTGTGCGAGAAGCACCAGTTCCGTTATGTTTTTAAGCTGGGCCTCTTGTTGTCACTGCACCGACGGTTGAACTTGAACAAATCACACAATAGTAACGAGAGACGGAGATGTGAACAAAAAAAAAAAAAAAAGCGAAAGCGCTCGGCTCACCTTAAACCTGCGAGCTAGAAACTTGTTTTTGATCTCCAGGAAGTTCCCCCGGCTCATCTCCCCTTTGAAGGGCTCGTTGAGGATGGCAAAGCGCACGTCGTTCTGCACGTCCTGCCACCGAGCGTAGCCGTGACTGAGGCACTCGGGTCAAGTGCAACAACATCCACGTCTTTTCTTACACAGCAGGAATCTAAACCCAAGAAATAGACTCTGCATGATTCCCCCAGTGACATGTAGCATGTCGGCTAATGAACTAACCAGACAGGAGGAAAGCCTGTCCTTGGTGCTGCATCCATGTGCTTTTAAAGCCCAGTTGTGGAAATCAGCCCTTTATGATGTCACAAAATAAACAGTCCTCTGGGATTTTGGGTGGTTAGCTCTTGTCTGTTCCAAAAAGGATGTTTTTGTTTTCTAGTAAGAACAATAGATTTTAAACTCTGACTGAATGAATGACTATCAGGCAGGCAGGCAGTTTCACAGCATGAGGGAGTTCTGACTGGTTAATCCCTCCTGAGGATACTGAATGATGCCGGCAAGGAGCCAATAGTCGTGGCGGCGGTGCCAAATCTCAAAGGTCTTCTTGGTGACGGTGGCTGCCCTCTCCTCGTTCTGCCACAAGGAGTGAAGCTCTGGGAAAAGAAAACAAACAAAAAAACAGGTCAAATTGAAGACAAAACAAAGAGAGACAAAATTTAAAAAAAATACCTGCGTGTGTGCGTAGCCACTCACCTGTGAATCCTCCGTCGGCGATGTTGAACATGAACCTCTGCTTGGTTGTTTTCTTCTTCTCCTCGCCGACGTTGACCGTGGACACGGCCGCCGCTCCGTCCTTGGCGCTCTCGCCGTTCTGAAGCTTCCCCGGCTCGTCCACTTTCACGCTGTCCTCCTCTTTTGGCTCTGCACGGAGGAGGACGACCACACACTGTGAAATCTTTTCCTCCTGGGGAAGAGCGACAGGATTGGACCTTCCAGCCTCGCGAGCGCCGACGTGCACCTCACCTTTCTTGTCATCTGCTGGCGGACTCGTGTCCATCTTCTCGTCTTTTCCTCCATCAGCTGAGAAGGAAAGCAAAGGAAATTTTTGTGTTATGGTAAGAAGGGAGGAGGAGGAGAAAGGGGGGGGGGGAAGTTTCACCACACTTTCTCACCGTCATTGTTCTTGCCGTCCGATTCTTCACCTTTGACCTCAGCGGTCGCCTCCTTCTCCGTCGCTGAAGTCTTCTTCTCCTCCTCCACCTCCTTCTCTTTGCCCGCCTCTCTGCTCACTGCCTCCGCCTCTTTCTCCTCCTTCCCTCCGGCAGCGACCGCGTCGTCTTTGCTCTCCGCGGCGGGGGATTTCTCAGGCTCGTCTGGTATTTCGATGACCTTCGAGTGGGAGAGGAGTGATCTCACGCAAGTCGAATCAGAGGAACCACACTGAAAACCCAAAGAACGGGACTCACCTCTGAATCGTCCACCTTCTTGGCGCCTTTGCCGTCTTCGCTCTCCTTCTTTATGTCGTCCTTGTCCTCTGATTTTGACAAATCCTCTGAAATCACAGCACCCACATGCCAAAATAAAACAGGATATTATAACAATGTGTCAGATCTGTGGTTATTATATCATTGATACGTTTTTTTTTATTTTATTTCATTTCATTCTGTAAACATATTGGTTTTATATCTTTTTTGTATTTTCTCTTCCTTTGTGCAAGCCAACAAAGTCTTCAAAATGTAACTGTTTGCATAATGACAGAGATCTTGAATCTTGAAATATAAATACTACAATTTAAATATATGCATTTGTAGCACCGCAGAGTAAAAGTTGACTTTGAACAATCCTGTGTAAAAAGACAATGTACTTTTGTCTCATTTAAAATAGTAATTTAGCCCAAAGTTCCCTAAAAACTAAAACTCCATGACACAACTTTATCCCCTTCTTCTGGCCATGGGAGTAATTATACAAATATACAACTACTATAGCTGCGTTTCCATAACTGTTTTTCTAAAATTTCAACAAAGTACAATTGCGATGACATAAAAACGTGGGTATAGAGCAGCAGTAGTAGTCTGAGCACCCAACTGTCTCAGTACAGAATGTCAATCTGTCATAACATATTATTCTGCTTGTTGTTTCATTGATGCAGGACTAAACACGGGGCGTCTGTGCATGCCCGTCTACCTGGGATGGGAGTGTTGGGCTGTGTGTCCGCTGGGGTGCCAGTAGAGGGCGTCTTTGGGTCCTCGCCCGCTGCCAGAGCTGCAGCTCTCTTGTTCTCCTCCAGCTCTGCCATCCAGGGCATTGACCACTGGCCGTTGACGTGCTCGAACTCCTGCACCTGCAGACAAGGTGCAGGAGTCGGTGACTCTCTAGTTGACTTCTCACTCACCCGTGTTTGTTTCCGCGCCGTCTTCCCCGATCTCGTACCTTTTTCCTGATGAGCGACATCACTCCGATGCGCGTGAGCACGTGCTGCCTGGACAGGCCCTCGCGTGGAACGCCGTCTGCAAACGTCTCGGCGCCATCGGCCCCCGGTTCGCAGAGGTGACGCATGAACAGGGACACGTAGGCCCTGCAAACATGCAGGTGGAAGGAAAGGATTGCAAAAATGCCCATATGTCTTTTAAACTAGTTGGAGGGATTTTTGTTTGAAATGAGATGACAAATATGGACCAGAATCCTCATATTGCAAAACTACATGTCATGACAACGGCATCTATGTTCTGATTTTATGATTTTTAGTGTAGCTGAAATCACCAAAATGTGGAAACAGAGAAAATCAATGTAGGAAATTTGCTCAAAAATAAATAAAATTTGATCATTGTGAAGGTTTTTGTACATGTTTTTTTTTCTCTTCTTCGATATTCTGCATCAATAACGTTTTTGTCCGATCAAGCAGAAAACTGTCAAGACTCACTTAAACTCTTTCTCAGACTTCCCTCGCAGGTCCCTGACCAGCCACTGGTTGGTGAAAGCATCCTGGGGCGGCATCCCATAACGCATCACTGCATTCAGGAAGGCCTTCCTCTGCCGCGCATTGAAACCCAAAACCTGACCGATGACAAAGGACAGGTCAAGATTATACACTTCCAGAAATGACCGTATCTGATTCGCCTTCAGTAAGAAGTCACATCTATCGTTCTCACTAACACAATAACTTTTTAATATTTCTTTTTTTATCTTCAGGGTCTCACCTCAATGTTCCCGCCCACTCTGGCCAGCAGTGGAGGTAGAGGTTTGTCCCGGTCGTTCCGGAGTCCTTTACGGTTCGGTCTGCGGGCATTTGCTTGAGAAAAAAAAGTAAAAAGGTGAATCAACCTGTCTGTTTAGAGTTTGTAAAAAATAACATGTTACCCTGGAACACAAAAATTTAATGTTGGTACGTTTTCAAGTGTGCCCTGAACATTCTAAGTGTTGCTCTGTGAAGACGTACCACTCAGGGATCCTCCTGTCACTTCCTCACAACCTCACAGCTCTCTTGCAGCTCTACACGCTTTCAGGACAATTTACAGCTGAAAGCGCTTCCGTTGCACTCTTCATTTATTGAAACCGATTCAATCAGCATCCAAATACAAGTGAACCAACCCGTACAAAGCATTTCCTTTTATTGATTTGTACTGACAAAGAAAATGCAACACGATAAAACTTTTCAAGAACTTAAAAAATATTTGTATAAATTAATAGAACGGAACAGGGTTGTTGTTTTTTTTAAACTACTCTCAGCCAAACTTCATGGAAAATGTCTGAACAACTCAACACTTAATGCCATGTAAACAATCAATTAAGAGAGAAAGAACACAGTTCAGACAGCTTGGAAACTGCCATTTGTTTGAACGTCATTTTGTTTGTTCTCAACAATGAATTTCAGTTTCTCTGCTTTGTTCTTTCTTTTCTTCTCCTTCCTCTGCCTTTGCCTTTCTTTTCTCTTCGCCCTTCTTTCCTTTCTCCCTTTCCTTTTCTTTTTGTGGGACATACAGATGACGCAGATACAATTGGTTTTATAGGTGTAGTTCAGGTTGGCAGTGAGCATATCGTAGCTCTCGTCTGAATCTGAATAAATATCTGTATGGGGGGGGTTGAGAGGAAGTTAAGCAACAGCGGGACTGCAGATCACACATTCACACACATTCCGAAAGACATGGATGAGCGTGTGGCCTGTCTCGCTCACCCTCCCCCAACAGCCTCCCCCGAGTCTTATCACCGATGAGCCCCTTACCCTCACTGCGTTCATCAAAGTCCTCGTCACCTTCCTCCGAGGCCACGGAGTAATCCGACTGGTTGTCCGACTGGTCCTCCTGCCAGTCTGAGAGCGGCAGAGGGAGAAGACAGTTAAAATCCACTGTCATTGCTGTGGTGCAGGACAGGGAGCCTTTTCTGACTGACTGAATTGTTTTTTTGTTTTTTTTAGCTAATTGTTACCAAATCAATCAAGAAAGAGACATTTTTCAACTAGGAAAGTACATAAAACCTTTGACCTTTTCTTAAGTTAAATAAGCTGGCAAGATAATAACAAAGAATAAAAAAACTAAAAAACAAATCTAACCAAACAACAAATTACTGTCACAATGATACATTCAATTTTTTTTTAACTACTATTTAAATATCGGTGTAAGAGATAAGACAGAACTGTAACATTCATTTGTTTTACTACACAAATTGAACTGAATGCCATGAGTTCATGGACTTCTATCACACGTAGTTTGGACAAACAAGATCCAGCACCAGCACGGCACGGCACGGCACGGCACACACAAACATAGAGAGGTTGCATGATGTTGTTCTGTACCCTGTCTAATACCTCGTTCCTCCTGGGAGCCATCATTGTAGTTGACTGGCTTACGGGTTCGTTTGCCCTTTCCCAGGTTGCGAGCGAGATCCTCCTGCTGCTGCTCGTAGTGGTGACGCAGCAGCTTCTCCCAGTAGTCGGGATCGACGCTCTCCTCCTGCTTGATCACCTCCCTCTCCACCTCCTCCTCCTTCACACAACAAAATGTTCAGCCCAACGTCTGTGTGCGTGCAAACGTTACCTCGGCGCGATTCGCAGTCAAGTCCCACCTCGTCTTCTTCGTCCTTGACCACGTACTGAGCCACTTTGAAGGAGCTGAGGTACTCGTTCATGCTCTGGAGCTCGGTGTCATCCGTCGCGTCTTGATTCCGGTCGAGCAAACGGTCAATGGCGCGGTCGTCGTAGTGGATCACGCTGCTGTCGTCCTCCTTGTTGTCCCCTGAGAGCACAAGAGATGAAATGCAACCAAATCCAACACCAGACTGAGACTGAGCTCCACATTAAGCTCCAGTTTGCCAGGGATCTTCAAACCTTCAAAATGACCACGGCCAAAGATAGAAATCCTGTAAAGCTGCATCATCATAAAGGATTAGGATGAACTCTGAGCACAGAAGTGTCCAAAAGTGGGAAAAATTCACACCTTCTCCAATTTCATCCTTGAACAACTCTTCGGTTCCAAACTTGAGGATGTCATCGAGCTCCTGCTTGGACATGGAGCCCGTCTTGGAACCAAGACCTGGTCGCACCACTAAATGCGTGAGCATCATTTTCTTCTTTGCCACCTGGTTCAAAGGAGTGAAAGACAAACCAGCAGTGAGCAGGTCATCACGAGGAAACACGACACGAGGTCTTTGAGATTGACTGCGGCATTGGCTTTTCGCAGACCTGTGTGATTCTCTCCTCCACAGAAGCTTTGGTGACAAAGCGATAAATCATCACTTTCCTGTTCTGGCCAATACGGTGAGCTCTGCTGAAAGCCTTCGGTGGTGCAAACAGAACAGTGCGTGAGTCGGCACCGGTCATTCCTTTGCAATCAAAATGCGACGGCGACGCAGCTGCTGAGTTCCACTTACCTGGATGTCGTTGTGGGGGTTCCAGTCAGAGTCGTAGATGATGACGGTATCTGCAGAAGCCAGATTGATGCCGAGGCCACCGGCTCTTGTCGAGAGGAGGAAAGCAAACTGGGGAGCACCGGGAGCTGTTCAGATGAAACAAGACAAAAATTAAAACAGAGATAGACGGTGAGGACGCAGAGCAAGCTGTCAAAACAAATGGAGTCTCACCGTTGAAGCGGTCGATAGCTTCCTGCCTCATGTTGCCGGTGACTCCTCCATCGATCCTCTCATACTTATAGCCCTCATTCTCCAGGAAGTCCTCCAGCAGGTCCAGCATTTTGGTCATCTGCGAGAAGACCAGAACCCGGTGGCCGCCCTCCTTCAGCTTCCTCATCATCTTCTGGAGCAGCGTGAGCTTCCCCGAGGACTTGGTCAAGGCGTTGCCTTCATACATGCCGTTTGGAAGCTTGGGAGCCTCCTGCAATAAGAAAATGAAAAAGCAAATTGGAATAAAAGTGGCTGCGTAAATGTCAGCTTTCGTCAACCGCACGCAAGCAGACGAGACTGTCATGAAATAGAGTGAGAAGGAAGCGAGGCGTACAGTGGCGGCTGTAGGGAAGAGGTAGGGGTGGTTGCAGCACTTTTTCAGGTCCATCACCACGTTGAGCAGCGACACTTGGTTTCCTCCTCCTCGGGTGTTCAGGGCCTCAAAGTTCCGCGTGAGGATGAACTTGTAGTACTTCCTGAGCTCAGAGAAACAAACAAAATTAATATACATGTTCATGGAAAATAAATTTTATTTTAGGCATGAAGGGATTGACTCAGCGATATTACTTCTGCATGGGGCTAAGCTCCACTCTGACAATGAGCTCCGTCTTTGATGGCATGTGTTTGAAAACGTCGGCTTTCAGCCTCCTAAGCATGTGTGGTCCCAACATGTCGTGGAGCTTCTTGATCTGGTCCTCCTTGGCAATGTCTGCAAACTCTTCCAGAAACCCCTCCAGGTTGCTGCACAAATAAATGCACCAGCGTGGAGAAGTTGTTGGTGGTGGTGGTGGGGTCACTGTAAAAAGGCAGTAACCTCATATGGCGGCTACTCACTTGAATCTCTCCGGGGTCAAGAAGTTCAGCAGGTGGAAGAGCTCCTCCAGGTTGTTCTGAAGAGGAGTGCCGGTCAGCAGCAGCTTGTGTTGCAGAGGGTAGTTGTTCAACACGCGAAAGAACTAAAAACAGGAAGACAGAGGCAGAGCAGAAAGGACAATTTATGCCAAGCAAATATTGCATTGTTAAAATAATTGGGAGAACTAAGTATGTGTCATTTAAAACAAGAGATGTTGATTTTAAGTGTGAAGTTTTGCAGAAAGCGCAGGGAAATAGCTTTGACAACAGTGTTTCACGTCATCACCTTGGACTGGTTATTTTTGAGTCTGTGAGCCTCGTCCACAATCAGACAGGCCCACTCAATAGAGCCCAGCACAGCCTGGTCAATGGTGATCAGCTCATAGGATGTCAGTAGGACGTGGAACTTGACCGTGGAGTCTTTCTGCAAAACACATCAAAATAGATATTGGCAAAACAGTCGGTTCAGTTTGGTCAAAACCTTTTGCATCTTTATTCTTTTTGATGGACGACAAAGTCAAAAATGTGTGGGTGGCTACTCACAAATATACAAACGGGGTTACTTGTAGGTATACTTTGTATTTTTGTCTTTTCATGATTTTTCACTGTGCCACCTTTCACATTGTTTCGTTTTCATTACCTTCATTTTGGAGGCCTTTTTCCCTCCACGGATGGCATTTCCCTCAAAGGAGAATTCGTTCTCCCGGATGACAGCCCTGCTGTCCTTGTCCCCGATGTAGGTGACCACGTACATGTCGGGGGCCCACATCTCAAACTCCCGCTCCCAGTTGATGATGGTGGACAGGGGAGCGCTGACCAGGAAGGGACCTTTGGAGTGACCCTGCAACCACGGCACGCGCAGTCAAGAGTCGCACTAGCGAGATGCTAGCGCTGATGCTACAAAGTCATTGGTCATCTTTTCATTCGCTTTCACATGTGCAAGTCAGGGCAATTTGCTCTTAACCGGCCAGTTGCACAAACTTTTAATGTCATCAAATTAAACTAGGGCTGTCAAACGATTAATCTTTTTTAATCGCGATTAATTGCAGAATCTTCTTAGTTAACTGTGATTAATCGTGCTTTGAATTGCATGTGTAAAATTCTGTTATTTAGCATTTTAAGGCAGTTTTAAAGCATAATGTAAAGCATTTCTTACCAGAAATCGGCCAGAGGAGCCGACTACTGGTTAGTAAAAGGGACAAAAAGGCTTACGGCGGGCCGGGTTGGTGTGTTTAGACACCCAAAACCCCACCCCCGGCCCCGAAGCCAGCCCGCTCTGTTGCTCTCTTTCACATGCATGTGTGTGTGTGTGCGTACCTGTGTTTGTTTGTTTTCATCTCTACGCACTCTGTTTAGATACTGACAAATATAGCATGCACAAATCTGATCGCATTTGTCAATTGCGGTATTTTGTGGATGCTAAAGTGTTGTCTTATCCTGCCTTTAGGATAGAGCTCCTTACTTTGAACTCATCCCCTTCTGATGGACAAAGTTTCTGTCTGTCACATGTCTGAAACCCTGCCTCCCTTCTGATTTAAAGGGGGAGGGGCAGACTGGACAAAACATAAAAGCAGCATTCCTGCTGACTCTGGCTGGCATGATGATCACTCGCATCACTCTCACCTCCTTGTAGAGTGAGTAGAGAAAGACGACCGTCTGAACCGTCTTGCCCAGACCCATCTCATCGGCCAAGATGGTGTCAGTGGCCTGAGCCCAAGAGAACCTCAACCAGTTCAATCCCTCCAGCTGGTAGGGGTGCAGGGTGCCGCCCGTGCTGTCCAGGTAGTCGGGCTGCCGGTCAAACTTGATAGTGGGCTGAGGAGAAGGAAAGCAAGAGGGATCTTAACTGAGCGTCCATCCTGATTTGTTGCTGTTGCTGTTGTTGTTTAACTTACATCCACAACGGGATTAGCAGGCGGCCGCTCTGCCTTCTTGACTTTGACTGTTTTCTTCAGCTTCTTACCAGGTCGGCCCTCCTCACCCACCATCAGCTCTCTTCAAATTAAAAATGTGACAGTGAGCGACAGATATTTGATTTGTATTTAAAGTAGACATGTCTACTGTGTGTGCGCGTGTATTTATGCCAACCTGTGATTCCAGTACGTCTGCTTGAAGGTGTCAAACTCTGGGATGTCCATGTCCTCACTCTCCCAGGTCGACTGGTCATACGGCAAGTCTCTCCATTTAATCAAGTAATGCACATTATTCTTTTTGTCAACGCTGTCGGGAAAAGGAATACAGAGGAAAATAAGGTTCCAAACTTGAGTTGAGCTGCATTAATTCAATTGTGCGTGTGTCTTACCTGTGGTTGAGCATGCGGTGGATCATCAACCATTCCATCTTGACTCCGTAACGGTGAAACTCCTCTTCCATGTGGACAAAGAGGGGGTCTTTGTTCTTCCTCTTTGTGCTCTTGTCGTCGTCGCCCTCCCCTCCAAAATCTGCAGGTGGTGGCTCGTCCATGTCAGTCTTTCTCTGGTAGTTGCGGAACATCACCTGACAGTTGAGCTCCAACTGAGGACCAAACAGCAGGTTTGAGTGAGTGTCCCATAAGGTGCTTGGAAAAACCCAAAAATAAAAATGGTGGAGAACAAAGAAAAAAGTCTCTGACCTGCAGCTCCAGCACCCAGGAACAGTGCCAGTAGGACATGTTGCACCATTTGACGAAGAACTCCCTTTCCCTCCGGCCTACCAGAGGCGGGGGGTCGGGAGCGTCGGCAGGGAGGTCAGCAGGTCGGGGGACGGGTGTGGATGCAGGAGGCTCCCCCCATCGCCATGTTATGACCTTCTGGACCTTGCCCTTCATCGGTGGACACTGTTCAGAGAGAAAACATCTCTTAGGAGGTTGTTGTACAAAAGCAATTTGGCAGGAATGAACATCAGTCTTCCAACAGAAATACAGAAACAGTAAAAAAACAGACTGAGCAAGCTAAACAAAAAACAGTTGATAAGGGCGCTGACGAAAATTAATACCATCATGAATAATAGTAGGCACTCGATCTATGCATTAGAGGTGTTCAGATGGAGCAGACACTGAGAGGCTAAAATTAAGACAGAGATGTACACAAAGTCATTCCTGCCTGCTGCCATGAGGCTTTTTAAAGATCAATAATGTGCAACACCAGATTTGATCCCGTGATATGCAATTCCAATCTCAACTTGGTTATTTTCAACCCCCTAAATAATGCAATTGTGCTGTGGTAACTTAGCCTTAACTGCTTTAATACTTTTTACTATGTTCATTGAGCTTTTCCACTCATTGTTCGTGTGATTTGTGACTTTGACAGTTTTACGGATCTGGAGACTTGTTGTCTATTGATTTGTATGTGGTTGAGTGATGCTGCATTTCTTTCATGGATTGAACAAAGTATCTTGTTCTTGTTCCAACAACTGTGTAATTTTCTGGGGCATGAAATAGCGCCATAATTCTAACTAAATAATGACCTTTTTAAAAAAATAAAAAAAAATAAAAAAAAATTAAGAGACAAGATGCACAAGATGGACTCTGGTCCAAAGGCGCATCCACGTGAGTGAGCACACGCACGTGCAGTCGCTTATGCACCGGTGCACAGCGTTCACCTTGCAGCGGGGGCAGATCCACTCTCCATTAGGGATTTCAGGGAGCGGAGGGTTGAGGCAGTGGATGTGGTAGGAGGAGGGGCAGGTGTCACAGCACAGCAGCTCTCCTCCGTCCTTGCACACCCGGCAGAACTCGATGTGGTGGTCGTCCTCCTCCTCCACCCCCTCGTCCCTCCTGTCGTCCTCGTCCTCCGCCTCTGCCTCTGAGAAATCGTCCCTGGCCTCCCACTGGATGCCCTCCTTCTCCTGATGGCGGGCATTGCAGGCGGCAAGGAGCAGTGTCCGTGCGTGTGTATGCACGTGCATGTGTGTGCGTGTGCGTGTGTGTGAGTGTGACAGAGAGAGAGAGAGAGAGAGCAAGTGGGGGAGAGGGCAAACAGACCAGGGAGGTATGCGGAGCACGGTGGAGAGAAAAAGGGAGGGGTGTTGGGGGGGTGTGCATTGCATGCGTGTACATATTTTGAGCATGGTGGAAGGGGGAGGGGGGCAAAGAGGGGGAGGACATTAGTGGGAGGGGGGTGGGACAAGAAGAGGAAATGTACGGTTGGCGGGGGCAGGGGTTGACGGGGGAAATCGGAGAGCGTGACATATGGAGAAGGAGCGAACAGAGAGCATAAACATTATTTGAATGCTATTTAACAACACAAGCACAATATATTTTGACTATGTTGTGATTATTTAACAGGGTAGGACAAGCAGAGCATCATTATACAGACACCCAAAATGCTGGCAGAGTCATCTCTCACACTATCTCTAAGCCCAAATACAAATACAGAGCTGAGTAGTTTCTGAATGACTTCAATACATCAGATTGTATGTTGATTTGCAAGTAATGGCAATTGGATACGTGGAGACATGTGCAAAAACACCACATGTGTACCATAATAATAACAGGTATCATAAGGCCCTAAGCTATCTTCCCACTGCAACACAGAGATGAGAGCTTCTGACACTCACACAGTGTGGGCAGCTCCACTTGCCCTCGGGTGCTTTCTCCATGTCGGGGTCCAGACACACCATGTGATAAGCTCTGGGACAGGTGTCACACAAGATGATCTCGCCGCCTTGCTGGCACACCTCGCAGTAATCCTGGTGGTCTGTCTCATAGCCGTCGCCGTCCTCCGTCTCCACTGAGAGACCATGAGCAAAGAAAAATTCAATTCAGACATTAGGCGCAAGCCAGGGACATGATCTTGATTGTGGCTTGCTAGGGCTGCTTCTGATAACATTCCGGCTTTTGAGCTTCCATTTTACAATGCAAACCTTTCTTCTTTTTCTTTGAACTTTTGGGTTTCTTCTTGGGTCGGCTGCCGCGATTGGAGCCATCGGACACTGAGAAATTCTCGTCAAAGTCGCTGTCGGCATCGGGCTCATCTTCATCGCTCTGGTGGAGACAACACACAAGCATTAAACAAAGCATAGAGAGAAACAAAAAAGCAAAGAGTAAAAAAATCAGATGTAGAAGAAGTATCTCACTGATGAGCGCTTCCTCTTGCTGTTGAGACCCCCGAGTTTGATCTTTAGCGGCGCCACCTTCTTGGGTTTGGGCTTAGGGAGAGCCTTAGATGCAGGCTTTGACTTTTTGCGAGCGTTTGGACCTAACGGGACAAAGAAGAAACAGAGCTCAGGAAAGGTGAGAGAACAAAACCACCAACAAATATTCAAAATGTCACAGATTCTCACTTTACCTTTGCCCTCTTTGGTCTTGGCCTTGCGGAGTGGAGGTGCAGGCGGCGGCGGGGCTGCTGCAGGTGCGGGAGTAGGGGCGGTGGCGGCAGCAGCAGGTGCAGCAGGTGTGGGAGGAGCCACCATGGTGCTCTCTGTGCCACCTTCTGTCCCAGCCACTACCATGTTCTCCACAGCGGCAGCGACGTTGGCTGCTGCCAGGGCAACGTTAGCGGTGGCGCAACCCTGCAAAAAAAAAACATGTCAGATTCTGTCTTACAATATTAAATTGGAATAAAAGGGGTGGCAACTAATGAGAAAAGCTTCATTCTATTATGGCACTTAAAGCTCATATAGCCATAATACCTTTAGAGGATTGTTGATGCTGAATTCTCTCCACTTTGCCATCATTAATGTCATCATCTTGGACACAGCAATTTTGGGGTTTTTAGCGGCAATTAGCGGCCTGACAACACAATGTACAGTATATATTGAAGAAATCGAGTGTTAATCACCTTATTTTGTTTATATAAATGCATTATCTCTACATTACAATGAACACACAATATTATATTTTCCGTTTTCCCTCACCTGACAAACTGGCTGAAGGCCTTGTAGTTAGTGAGGGAGCTGTAGTCTTCCTGAGTAAAGATGTGGTCAATGTCTTTCATGCCCCAGGTCTCCAGCAGTTGGGCGGAGCTTTTGGGCTAAAGGCGGGGGCCACAGTTTTAAAAAGAAGAACAAAAAGAGAGAAATTACTTTTCACCACACTGCTAGTAGAACGTACGAGCCGATCTGTGGATGGATGAGTAGCGTTGTTGTCACCTGGCAATCGTCGTCGTCATCCTCCTCATCCTCTGGTTCAGGTTCCTTGCGCTTGCTCTTTGAGCTGGACGAGCCTCCTTTCTCTGCGGCGGCGCCACCTTTCTTCTTGTCTTTGGCAGAGCTGGAGCGTTTCTTCTTCTTCCTCCCCGGGGCATAATCACTCCCGTCACTCTCCGACCGCATCCCTCCTTCATCTGCATCTCTATCTGCCACGTCAGCTCCAAGCTGGTGTTCTGGGGAGCTGACTGGAAACTCCTGCAAGACACATGCCATTCTATTGCAGACTACAGGTGGATGCTGGTGCTTCTGAACCTCTTGCTTATTTCGGACGGTAACTAATTAAAGTTCCATCCTTTGTATTGTAATTAACAACCATAATTAATCGCAACTAAGAGGGGAGACTCATCCAGTAAGTAACAGGCTCGTTAAGTCACAGCATTGATGAAAAAAAACAAAAACTGATGCATCAAGAGGAACGCTGGGAATAGAGGGTGGTGTAGGGGCTGCAGCAACCCCTACTGGTGACGTGCTGAAGCTACAAAGCAACAAAACATTTTTTTTAACTTGTCAAAACATTAGTTTTATATTTTTTTGAATCAAATTAAACATTTACGCATCTCCTATTCTGACATTGAAAGAGTTGTAAATGTAAAAAACATAAAAAAACAGCCTTACAGGACAGGCGCAATAGCTGAAAGACTGCTGGAGAATAGTGACTGTAATGATGATATATTATTTTAAATCAATCAATAATCTACTTATAAATCAAAACATATGGCCATATGTGATAAATAGTTACATACATTATTACATTCGAAATTAAACTAATGATACAAGACTAGGCCTATATTGCTTAATTTACTACACACAATGAATGGATTACCTATTTTGGCTAAGAATAGATACCACTTAAAATAATCACGAATTTGATAATTTTATTTTATTTTATTTTTAAAAATGTTTTATAGGTATGTTGAAATAAACAAAACACACACACACTGGCTGAAACGCTCTTCATCTTATTGTGCCTATTTTTGGGCGGGTGTTTCCGCACCCACGTGGGTGAGTTTCCAAAACAATGTCCACAAAGCCACATTTCAAAATAAAACGCGAGGAAGCGCCAAACACACGCAGAAACACACGCACACACCTCTCTGGCGGGTCTCTGTCTCTTGCTGCTCTTGCTGTCTCGGCTGCTTTTTTTCGCCTTCTTCTTCTTCTTGGACTTGGGCACCTCGTCCACGTCCGACAGCACATTCTCCAGCTCGTCCTCACCTGCGGACGACACGCCTTCGCTTAGCGGAGACACAACGGAGATGCGGGCGTCACTGTCGGTCAAGATCACCGCTGCAGGGCCGGGAGGGAGGGCGGCGAGGTGGGGGTGGGGGGTGGGAGGGTGTGTGTGTGTGTAACAGACCGCGCGCTGGCACTGTGCGCCAGTACTCGTGCACGCCCGCGCGCTCACATACACACGCGCACGCACGAGAGAGAGAGAGAGAAAAAAATAATACCGAAAGAAAAAGCGCAGATTTTGAACTTGTTAAAAAAAAACAACAACAACCAAACTTTCAGAGTGCCTTTCGCACTCGAAAAGTGAAGTGATGCTCGCGAGGGGTGAGACGGCGCTGTCGGCACTTTATTGTGACAAGTTAGCTTCCTAGCTTGTCCACCACCGCGGTGACGGACAGTCGAGCCGACTACTCCCGCGGCTAGCGCCTGGCTAACGTTAGCCTCGGTGAGCTCGAGTGACGGGCGGAGGGTGGGGAAGTGATGGACCTTCGTTCGTCGCGGGGGTGGGTGGGTGGTGTCGGGGAGAAGAGGAAGGCGTCTTACCGTGGAGAAGTGGGTGCTCGTCCGCCACTCCAAAGTCCTCCCTGTCATCCTCGCTGCCCGACATTTTCGCCCCCCAGGCGCTTTAATTCCGCTGCTGCTCGCTGGTGGAATTAATCCCCCCCCTCCACTAAACCTTGCTCCTTGGTGGCGAGGGAGGAGGGAAAATGACGTGGGACTACTGCTGCTGGAGAATGGACCGGGGGTGTCCAGGAAGGGTGGGGGCGGCGGGTGCTGAGCTGAGGGGAGGAAAATTAAATAAATAAAATGGCACTGCTTGGCAGCTATTCCCTCCACCGTTGTTTATTTCCGCAAATTACAGCTCACCTGCACATTCGAAGGGAAAAGTTGGGACAACTACACGTCATGTTGTGACATTATTCTGTTGTCAAGTGTGTCATTATTTCAAATGTGAGCGGCAAACTGCGCCCTGTCCTGTCAAAACAGCGAATCTGGGGAGAAAGTTGAGGGATTGAAAGCCTACCTTCACACGTTAGAAACTTGCTGTAGTGCGCGTGACAGTCCCGGGTCGAGGTGTGCTCTCGCTCTCTCTCTCTCTCCCTCTTTCTCTCGGTGGAGGAATTGATTCAAGTCAGCGTGTTGACATTCAGCTCTTAATTATGACAACGCGGCGGAACCAATAATCGGAGAATTTTGAGTGGGGGGGAAACGAGCCGTCACCGACCCAAAACACGCCGCACCGTCCCCCTCGTCTTCTTCCCCCTGCCTCACGCGCCTGGCTTAGCTAACAACCTCGCAAACACACAAAGGGGGCAGACATCCCATAATAACCCGCCCCCCCTCCCACACTCGTACAGGACTCTGCATAGTTACCTCGCAACGGACAGACCATAATACTCCGCCGTGCCCCCACCCCCTCTCTGTCGCGCGCGCGGCCGCACGCGCACGCACGCACGCACACCAGCGCCACTAGACACGCATGCACCGAGCTCATCGCATGCACGCTCTCCTTCCCCTTTCGCGCGAGCGAGCGGTCCCAACTCCCCTTAGCAACCTCGTTGTCATGACGACGCCCCCCCACTCCCGCGCGCTCCCCGGCAGACCATAATACTCCAGCGGTGGCAGCATACATCCCATAATATGCAACTCCTAAAAAGAATGGAGGAGGAAAAAAAAAATACCACTTGCACTCTCTCCAAGGGAGCTCAGGTCCACGAGAGACATACCATAATACTCAGAGAGCGTCCACCTGAGAGTGAGGATGACTTTTTGCTCCTGCAGGATGTATGGAACAGGTAGTCGGCAGGGCTGCCAGTGTTGGAGGGCAGGGCAGCCAGGCCCTCTCAGACTGCTGGAGCACCAGTTCCATGTGTGTCAGACCACACAGACACCAGCACCTGTGAGAGCGTCTAGGCCGAGGCCGAGGCCTCCGACAAAAACACTCCAACTACTAGGGCGTAAACGTGCCGCTTTTATTTCCACGGACCAAAGGGGGAAAAAATGCCTCGATTTGATCGTCCGTGTTATGTTGAGTCATGTAAGAGCGACGGTGGCCAGTGTGTTTGCCAAGAGTCTCATTGAAACAACACGACTCCGGGTTTATTATGACACCTGTCGTAACAGTGAAAGTTTCATTTGACAGACTGCCACATCAGGAAGCAATGCAGTACAACTTACCACAAAGAAGCCACATCAAGTGCACTTTGCATTTACACTGCATGTCAAAATATAGAGGCTTGCTTTACAGTGTTTTACTCAAAATACAAGGCACATCTCGTGTGTTTTCATTTGACCTCGGCAGACTTTGGTTTCGTTCATTCTGCCATTTCAAAGTAAAAGCACTTTGTTGTGCAACAACTTAAATATAAAAGTAGGGCCTGAAAGCAAAATGTCAGCCCCATTACTTTTAAGCATGCACAATTTCCTCCACATGTCATTCCACATACGTATCCTAGTATAGTAGCACATACAAGCTGACCTGACATGAATGTGGTCAGTGATCATGGGGGAGCAAAGGCCTGGAAGCATGGGAGGTGCACATTATATGCTATATATATGTCTATAGTGGTTGTTGTCATGTCATGTTGCCTTCAAGTTAAAAATGTATTGTGGTAATAAAAATGTATGAATCCCAATGCAACAAAATTGACCACAAACATGCACAAAGGTGGTAAGCACCAAAGTTGAATAAGTACCAAAGATTTCAAAATGTACTATTTAAAATGGTTAAAAATGCAGTATACGATTATTTATTCATGTATTTATGGTGTAATTAGAAACTGTGTTCCGTTAGGTTTCCTTCTCAAATGAGACTTTTAAAGACAATTGTTTGTGGTCATGCTGTGCCATTTGAATCTATTTGACTGAACACAGGCATAACATCGATCACTCAGTACTCAAGCGCTACTGCGCTTGGATGTGTTCAGCAGCTTCTGCCATAACTTCTTCTGACAAATGGATCTGCAATTGATCCCTGAAAAGCCAGAAGTACATTTATGTGGCGCAGTGGAAAGTGAAAGTTTTTTTTTATGGACGAAGGCCG
The DNA here is from genome assembly GCF_046127955.1 of Nelusetta ayraudi. NCBI lineage: Eukaryota > Metazoa > Chordata > Actinopteri > Tetraodontiformes > Monacanthidae > Nelusetta > Nelusetta ayraudi. Next base: position 5,279,446 of record NW_027466113.1, read on the forward strand.
GGCCTTCGACTGGTTCATACCAACAATGACTTGTCTGGCATTGTGAGACGTCGCCCCTTTGGATGCAGCCTTCAGCAGATGGACACGAGGACAGGTCAACGGTCCAAACGACGGAGCCGGAGTTTGACCCGCCTCCTCCTCCTCCTCTGACCGTCTGCAACACTCCCTCCATGCAGCACTTATGTGCAGATAACAAAGGCCTGCGTCTCACCGTTGTCTCTTACCATCGCTCAAATGCCCCCCCTTTGCACGTGCACGTACGTACGCACGTGTGCCAATGCCTCCCACCTTCACCCCGCTGCCTCCATCCCGTATGCACGGCTTATCTTTGCACTTCACATCCACTGCGCAGCAGCATCGCTCCATAATGTGTATCATGGGTCGGCCATTCCCCTCCCTCTGCCCCCTCCCCCCGCCGCTTGACGCCCACTCTGCCAACCCCCCCCCCACCCCCCCCACCCCCCACCAGCCCCCCAGCCCCCCAGCCCCTCCCACCCTCCTTCCCTGCCTGACAACACCACTGCCGGCCATCCCATAATAGTCACGCGCACGCACACACACTGGTGCGCGGCAGTGCATCCAGCCCTTTGTTGGCAGGGGATGCCTGAGCGATGTGAGCGTGCTCGTGCACGCCAAGACGTGCTTTTTTTTTTTTTTTCGCCTGCTATGATTATTCAATCCGCACCAGAGACTGCTGAGGCAGGTAGCATCAAGTGGAGAAGTGGTAACCATGCAAATGAAAGGGAGAGCAGAGACAAAAATGAATGATAAGGAGAAGAAAATGGAAAAAGTGTCAAGCCCGCATCTCGATCCGATATTGACCTTGGGTAGAAATATGGCAGCCGTGCCCGGCGTCGCCCTGAGGCAACCACCTCCGAATGAGGCCCCTGCTCCAGAAAGCCTGGCCGCAGAGCGTCGCTGGACAGAGTAGCGTCGGTTAAAGGTCTCAAAGTCTGTCGCGGCCCTCCCCTCAGCGTCGGGGAGGGAACGTCTGTCATCTCAGCGTACTGTATATGTCACGCTGAGGCTTTAACAAGCGTCTCTTTAGGGCTCTGCAACCTTGGCTACAGTCAATCGTGACCGAGGCCGCTCTGCCACGATAAAATGTCCACAAAATGGGGGAAAGATAAGGATAAAAAAAGAGGGCAAGTTATTTACGAGAGAGGGGTGAAGGGATGAGCATAACAGAGGCGCCGGACGTGACAGTTGCCGGCTCATCACCATGGTGTTGCTGTGGGAGACAGCGGAAGACGTCATTTGGAAGAAACAGGGGGACACAGAAGGGGGGTGATACAACATGAGGTGGACAAAAAAAAGAAAGGTGGGAAAGAGGGACTCCAAAGAACCTGTCTTTGCAGATATGCATAGTGGACTGCGTGCGTGCGTGCGTGCGTGCGTGCGTGCGTGCGTGCGTGCGTGTGTGTGTGTGTGTGTTGTTGTTTATTCAGGGTCCGAGGGTCCAAATTCCAGAAATGGAAGTTTTTGCACGTGTGGTTCCAGAGCTACGTACATCGACCCATCGTGTTCAATGACAGAATTATATAGGGGCGTAAAAACACGCAGGTTTCATCAGGTAGGACATAGTTGTGGAGAAGAACCGCTTTGGTTGAAAGGAACTTGAGAAAAAAAGCTTCTCTACAGAAAAGTGAAAAAAACAACAACAATGGGTTACCATGGTTCTTTTAAGTTCATTTACTTTTTAGTCAATAGTTAGAATAGCAAGAGATTCTCTGTAAAAAAAAGTGTTGCAAAAATAACTGCCAGATTTTATCAGAAACTACTGGCTGAACTATCAGCTGAAGGCCTATTGCGCATGATTCACTGGGATCCAATCATAAGAGAGCACATTCCAAACAATGTTGATCCCTGTTTTCTGCTGTCTTGATCTCACATTTTTCTTAGATCAGCTGCGATATCAGGGTAGAAACAAAACTGGAGCAATATGACCTATGATGGTGACCAAGTTTAACTTTATCTTTAACAGATCAGCTGTATGCAATATGTCAAAGTTTGATTGAAACTGAGGTAACACTCCCGTTTGATAATGTTTGTCAGTTCTGCCTTGTCGCTGGAGGAGTTTGTTTAACTGAGGCAGCTCATTTCAAAGCTTTTACGTGCCAACTGATCAGACAAATGGGCTTCTTGCCATGTGTAAATGTGCTTTAGTGTCTCTTCATTTCTTCATTTCTCAAAAGAAAACACTTCTCAGCTTAACTCCTAAAAAAAGATAAATCTGGGAGATATAATGGAACATTTGTCATAAATTTTTTTTATCAAATCTAAAATTAAAAAAAAGTCAACTGTTCCTTAAAATGAACCCACAATTGTCTTTCTAAAGGTTGCAGAACATTTTTTTCTCATGAATGTATTTTCTTCACACACATTTTTAAAGACCTCGACTAAATCAATCCACATTACAGCATTATTTTTTTTCCCGTGTACATCACAAACCTACTTTGTCACTCTTAACAGCCCCCCCACCCCCCACCCCCGCCTCGCCCAACGCCGGTGTTACAATCTCCACTTATTCCCTGCTCGCCCTGTGGTGATTTATTTGCCTCAGTTCCAATATTTGTCGGCAGTGTGTTTTCTTCCCCTTGTCTAAATGTCACCCCTTCTTCTAAGACAATGCGGGCAGTGGGAGAGAGGGAGAACGAGAGGGTAAATGCGGGGGAGACAGGGGACGAGGAGGCGGGGGTGGAGGGGGGGTGACTCGTAAAATGAGCAACAAAGTTTGGGAAAATTAAACATTAGGTAAGAGTATTTTTTTTTCTCCCCCTCCACATCAATGTACAAAGATAAATGCTGCGTCAGTTTTTTGATGAGAGGTATTTTTGCAGGAGAATCACTCAGAGGTTACACCAAAGGTTTTGCAATATCGAAATCAATATACTTCAGTGACATGAATAGAACAGAAGCACATAAGCGGCTTTTATTTCTCTTATATTCATCCAAATGATGGTTTTCTTTTTAAACGGACAGCTGTGGTTTCATGCAAAACAAACATGGCAGGAATTAAAAACTCGGCAGCCTGATGCTCTCCCCTCCTCCTGCCCCCCCTCTCCTCTCTCGGCATCACGCCTGGCCTCCCCCTCTCCCCTCCACCTCCTTTATAACCCATCACTCCCATCCCGACGCCCTCACTCACTCGTGTGGCTTCAGCCTGGCATGGATTGGGCTCTCCTGGGAACGAGGCTCTCCGCTGACTAGTCGCAATGTCTTCAAGCCTCCCGGGATTCTCATCTTTTCCGTAACCTTTAGAATTCTGCCCCGAAATGGTCAATTGAACTGGATTACGCGGACACATTTTCCTGTGCGTAAAGGATGAACTTTGGGGATTAACTTTCAACTTGACCGCCTCGACACTGCAGGAAGGAAGGACAAAGTGGAATCCGAAGGCCGTTCGGTCTGGTAAGGATCAGTTATACTTTTACGCACCGGCGACTTTGAAACAATCCCTAAAAAGAAATTTGCCGACTGCTCCAACGCTGTTTGGGTCTCGACAGATATGCGGGGATCATCCCCAAACTCCCGGCCGGAGACTTAAGTTGGGGTCGGCGGCAGACCAAAGCGGGCGGCTGGCTCTCCCCATCCAAACCCCCACCAGACGGACGGACGGACAGACGGACAGTCTGATGCCAACTGCCTCCACTGTCAATCTCACTGCAGCTCTCCTCCTCCTCCTCCTCCTGTTGCTATGCGCAGCCCACCCCACCATGGCAACCAACTGGCTGTAAGTCGGGCATGAGCGGCGGCGGGAGAAAAGAGCGAGTTTGTTTGTCCTGCTATAACTTTTAAAAGACGCTGACACGTCTCTAAATCTCTTTCAGCCGCTGCCCTCGCTCTCTTTGTCTCGCTCCCGCTGACCTTTTCTCTCTCCTTTCTCTCCGGAGCCTTTCTGCGTCGCCTTCTCCTCGTCCTCCCCTCGTTTCCATCCTCTTTCACAAAAAAAAAAAAAAAACAGGGCCAGGTTGTTACCTCCTCGTCCCCCTTTGTGCTGCTCCCCTTTCTCCTAATTACTCATCCTCTCTGCTTGGTCCAATCATTTCCCTGCCCCCCCTCACTCAACTTCCACCTCTCTCGATGTCCCAGCTCCCTGGCAAGGCTGCCTCGCTCCAGGGCCGTGTCCGGTGATGCCCCCTGTGCACGGCTGAGGGGCCTGACCCCGGGGCAGGTGGGGGTATGCAGGGCACGAGGGGAGGTCATGGATTCCGTACGCAAGGCGGCCGAGATGGTCATCGAAGAGGTGGGGTCAGAGGTCGCAGGACGTCCGTGCCGCCTTTGGACGTCAAGGTCTGATCTTTGATCTCACTCGTGTCTCCGTCTCGCCGACTCAGTGCCAACACCAGTTCAGGAATCGCCGCTGGAACTGCTCCACCACCCCGCGTGGAATCAATGTCTTTGGCAGAGTGATGAACCAAGGTATCATCCCGTCTGAAAGCAGGTTTCACAGACATCTCCAGTGCCTAGAAACCCATGCATATCTAAATTTTTACATTTTTTCATTTCAATGCAGGGACGCGTGAGGCGGCCTTTGTGCACGCTCTGTCCTCAGCCGCCGTGGCGTTGGCCGTGACCAGAGCGTGCACCCGCGGCGAGCTGGAGAGGTGTGGCTGCGACAGGAAGGTCAGGGGGGTCAGTCCTGAGGGTGAGCACGTATGAATATGCAGCTGGTGGGGGTCACACTTGCACACAAACACATGCAAACACTAGAAATAACATATTGAGGATTAATACAGTCTATCATCTTCAATCACGGCCATTTGGTGAAAGGGTATGAAAAAAAAAGAAGACTTTTTTAATGAATAAAAACAGCGACAAATAACAATCCCCAAAAAGAATCTTGCACGGTGACGCTTAAAAAAACACCTGCATCATGGTAAAATGAAGGTGTCTAGTGGCTCCACACATGCAGCCAGAAGGAACCAACATGAACTCTGACTGGCTGGCATCATACAAAAGTCTTTCTTGAAGTTCCTGTCTTTGTACGTGAGGACATTCCGTGTTGTGTCTCCCATCTCATTGCTCATTGCTTGAACCAAAGACAATGACATCCCATACAGTAATTTCACAGCAGTGGAAGCGGAACTGTTGCCATCTGTTAACTAACTATCCAAAGGACCAAGAATTAGTATAGTATAGTCGCAGAGAGGCTAAGTAAGGGAAAAAAAACTCTTACCTGCCAGACGCGATGGTTGCCGATGAATCACGGCTCTGAAAACGAACTGCTTTGTAGATTTATTGCAGTTCAAACACAAACAGTGGGGCGATTTCATCACGTTGAATATTTTACATGCATCTTTTTTGAGTATTAAAACGTAGCTTAAAGCAAAATGAAGCAAAGCAAAGCTAAAACAGTCAGCAAAGCAGGACGTTCCCCCCTCACCCTCTAAGTTCATTCCCGCCCGGTGAAGGACAGCAGATATTTATTGATAAATTCATAACAAAAAACGAAACACCACAAGCACCACACACAACATTAGCTGGCACATACGTCATCCACTGTCCATTCAACTCAGTTCTGCTCAGCACTCACTGGTTCCCCCTCTAGGTTTCCAGTGGTCAGGATGCAGTGACAACCTCTCCTATGGCGTGGCTTTCTCTCAAACATTCGTGGACGAACCAGAACGGGCCAAGGGCCTGTCAGCTGGGCGACCGATCATGAACCTCCACAACAACGAGGCTGGGCGAAAGGTTGGCGCAAGATGATTTATTATTATCATTGTTTGACGGCTTAAAATGTGTCACTGGCCATTCTTACGCTTGCTGTCCGCTGCACTCCCAGGCTATCCTGCACAACATGCAGCTGGAGTGTAAGTGTCACGGTGTCTCTGGGTCTTGTGAATTGAGGACCTGCTGGAAAGTGATGCCGCCGTTCCGGCGCGTCGGCACCGTGCTCAAAGAACGATTCGACGGAGCCACAGAGGTAGGAGTCCGATCGCCGGCCAACAGGAAACTCTCAAAAGAAAAAATGTCTACTTACCTGTTAATACACTCCTAAGATGTTAGAAACTGCAATTGTGGATCTGAAGCCTTTGTGATATCACAAGGGGCATCATTGGTTCTGCCCTTTGAGACTACTATTACCAAAACAAGTAGAATATCTGAAACAGAATCCGTTTCATCAGGAAGCCACGACCAAGTGTTTTTTGTTTCTACTCATTTGCAGAAGGGTCTAAAACAGAGAGTCCCGGATGTAAAACTAAGTTTAGGAAATGGCGCTTTTCACAGTTCCCAGACAAACTCTCTCAACATCAATGTCCCTCTCAGGTCCGCCTCACTCGTGTTGGAACCAGGACGGCCCTGCTACCCCGGGACCCACAGGTCAAACCACCCGCTGCCAGAGACTTGCTCTACCTTGCACCCTCCCCAGATTTCTGCCATCTGGATCCGGAGAACGGCATCCCTGGAACAGCCGGTAGAAGATGCAACGGTGAGGCCGGCGCATACGTCAGACACACGGCTGAGTTTCCTGTTTTGAAAGCAAAGCTCATAAAATGTTTCTCTGTTCTCCCCCCAAAAAAACAACACCCAGGAACCTCTCGCCTGGCGCCCGACGGCTGCGAGCTGGTGTGCTGCGGGCCGGGATACAGAGCGGGCCGGGCGGAGGTGGTGCAGCGCTGCTCCTGCAAGTTTTCCTGGTGCTGCTCGGTCCGCTGTCAGCAGTGCAAGAACACAGTCACCATCCACACCTGCAGGGTTTAAAGCAGCCCAAACTGGAAGGAACGGAGCGCCGGACACCCAGAGGACAAGTCTTTCAATAAATTCCTTCACTTAACACCAAATTATTTTTTATCAAGAAAAAAAAAAGTGTCTTAATTATGTATTTTCCAACACCTTATAGGCCAAAGCTATTGAAGGACTGCAGAAATAAGAATTTAAGTGCAAAAACATATTCCATCAGATAGCTGGAAAGACCTGCATGCATAAAATAATAAATAAATAAATAAAAAGCAGTTAATCTCGCAAGGAACTCACTTTTTAAAAAGCAGAGTCTAACTAAAACTAACTGGGGACACAGGAAAACTTTGTTTTGTGCCAACAGCTTCCATTGTTAAAAACCTGCAGGTCTCCGACTGCATTTGTCTCTTCTTATCTTTCACGGTTTATTTATTTTCACATCCAAATCTTCAACCTTCAGACGCCACCTTTAATTGTGAGAATAACCCCTACATTAATATGTCTGTCTTGTGTTTTTGCCCCTCATCTCTTGTGCACAGGCACTGCTTTTAGGTTCATTTAAAAGAAAAATCTAATAAACAGTAGTTTTATTGAAAATGTTTCTTGAGCATCTTGTTGACCAAAGTGTAAAAAAAAGGTGTTGCACAAAGTTCCTGTAAAGGAACGCTGCTTGTAGTGTGGGTCAAAAGTCAAGATGGTTGCACCTCTATATTTTTTGACACCATTCTGTTGAAGGTAAAGTGTGAAGAGCAACACTTGCAAGTCGTAAAAACCAAGAGTGACACAACGTCAGCAAAGACAGTGGCTGTTGTACATGCAAGCCAGGCAGGTTTCACAAGAGACAGGGTTTGAGATGGAAGATGTCTCTCATGTTGGGCCCCCTCACAAACATAAATCGTAACAACTTTTTCTGTTCTCTTATCAAACCATTTTATTTAAGAAAAAAAAAAAAAAAAATCCTGTGATTACAAACACCCAGAATATCACTTGCAAGGGCTATCATCTCAATCTCTAACAAGATTAAGAGCTATTTCAAATATTACAGCTCAAATTGTTATAATCACCAATGAGTCAAAGTTGGTAGTCTAGCATAAAAGAAAAAAAAAAAATCCCAGTCACAGAAGTAATACAAGATAGACATGAGAAGTTGAAATGGGCAGTTTGGAAGAGAACTGGAGAGCAATGTCCCCTTTGAAGTCTTGTATTTAGAATAAACATGTGAAGTCAACCATTGTTTGGAGTGATCAAAATCTTGCGCGCTTCTTGTATTGATTTCAAAGGGGCGAGGAAAGAAAGTGATTAAAGTACCTCTTAACATTATTTTGCCCCTCAGACCAAAGAAAATAACAATAAAAAAATAATAATAATCAAAGCTACACGTTTCTTTTTAAATTTCCCTACACTGGGCATAAAAAGCCCCAAAAGGCCACAGAATGTAAAGCATAGAGGAGACTAAAGGCATCTACTATCAAGTAATAGAATATAATTTTTGTTGTTTTTTTTTTGTTTATAATGGAGTGACAGTGACAGGCAGGGAGGCCCGCCCCACCTGAGCCAAGTAGAGAAAACACTGCAATTTCAAAAGCTTTCAGAAAAAGGAGAATCATGACGCTTGCCGCATTTTACTGCATGCTGAAATTTTTTTTGCTTGCTCAGCTTCTTTCAAAGTTTATTTTGAAGGCACAATCAGAGTACACCACGAGATGATGAGGATGAGTCTCAGCGGCACTGTGCCTCCCCACCCCCCGCTCGCTTCGCCCTTTCATTCATAATGGCCAGCGATCAATCCAATGATTCACCCCACCTGTTTCATACACCATCAAATCTCTCACTGCCCTTGTTCCTCTATAGCAGGACACACCTTCGCCTCTCTTTTGTCTCAGGAGGCTCCAAGGCCGCAAGGATGGCCTCGTCAAACACATTCTTCAGCCCCCGCTGGTGAGAAGGGACAAAATAAAAAAGGAATGGAACAATTTAGAATGCCATTGCCAACAACTTCCCGTACAACAACGCTCTTTTACTGCAGCAGCGCGATGAGCGATTTAAAACGGCGCACACACCTGTGTCAGAGCGGAGCACTCGACATATTTAACAGCCTTGAGCGCATTGGCCAGCTTCTCTCCGCTGTCGGGATATAGAGGGCGCTGCTTGTTCTTTGCCAGCTTCTCAATGGTGTTGCTGTCTTCTCGCAGATCCATTTGTGTGCCGACGATCAGGAAGGGTGTGCGAGGGCAATGGTGTGAAATCTCAGGAACCCACTAGAGGGGGAGAAGCTCATGTCACTTTCATGGTATCGCTAGCTGCGTTTCCATTACCCCTAGAATTGCGTAAAACCTAAATGTCGCAATAAGAAAGTGGTGATGGAAACACCTGAATTTTGAAACACCTCTTAAATATCGCTAAAAGGTTTTGACACTCTCATGAGGTGCTTTTTCAGACGTATCGATTAAAAAGTATATCGCATTTACACGTCAGCGGACCCGTTCACTCCAAGTGAAAAATTTAAACAAACAAAAGCAAACGCAATTCTCGTAAATGTCGCGGGATGAGATTTTACGAGAATTACTCTCACTGAACGAGATTTTATGAGAATTACGGTTTATGCGCTTCACCCCATTCAATGGAAACATTCAACATCTAGTTGCTGCTTTCACACTTCAATTCGGCTGAGCTGCACTACGGGCATACAATAAAAAAAGGCCAAAAACATTTAGAAAAAAACAAACAAACTCACCACATCTAAATGTTTTAATACTGACTGAAAACACAGGCAAATTCAGGTCTTTACTAAATCAGTGAAAAAAAAATTGCTCAAACACTGACCTTCTCTTTAACATTTTCAAATGATGAGGGAGAGACGACAGAAAAACACACAAGGAAAACGTCTGTTTGTGGGTAGCTGAGAGGACGCAGCCTGTCATAGTCCTCCTGACCTGAAAGCAACAATCACAAGACAACATATGGCATGAATCAATCTGTAAAAGTAGGGAGGCTCCAATCGATCAGCCACAAGCAGCCATCAGCCAATATTCAGTGATCAGCTGGGCTCTGGTGTTCTAGGAGACCCGAGTCTAAAGTTTTCTAAAAGCTGTTTCAACGTTTAACGCGCCAGTATTGTTGCGCGGCCATTATAACAAAGGCTCTCTTGTAATTCAGTTAATGACTTATTGTGTCACTTAAAGTTGGTTGTGTTGGTTCACCGTTTGTATGCTGGCATGGATTGCTGAGAAAAAGACATTGGTAGCTGCAAACGTGACACAGACTGTGGAAATAAAAAAAAAACCTTGAACCTTGAAGATGTTTGTGACAACTGAAATAATGCCATTAACAAACTATTTAGTTCAGTACTTGAAACCGGAACTTAATAGTTTTTGGATATTTACTTGTATCTGTTAAATGTCCAGATCTGTATTTTCTAATTGACTGAACCTGCTTCCCTCCTGACTGGAGCATCCCTATTTTATTTAGAGTGACACAAACATAAAACAAACAGGAACCATGTCAGATATTCAGAATACCTGCTGTGTCAAACAGCCCGAGTGTGTAGGGCTCCCCCCCGATCATCACCGTCACCGCATAATTGTCAAAAACCTATTAAAAAAGGGAAACAACAATCAAGCAATTTTTCACACACATGTTCAATTTGAATTCATCATAGTAGTTTAAAAATGTTTTAGTGATGGGAGAAAATGCAGTACAAGTGATTTTTGTCATACCGTTGGCACATATTCAGAGGGAAACTTGTTGGTTGTGTAGGAGATCAGTAGGCAGGTCTTTCCCACTGCACCGTCCCCTACCACTACACACTTTATAGTCTGCATCTACAGGGAGAGATTCAAGAACAGACATCAAAACAGTACTGAAAAAAATCTCATGTGTTCAGAGAGTCTGGACCACATCGGATTTTTTTTTTTTTTTTTTTTTTTAATCTGTTGCAGTTTTGTAATGAGATTTTCTTGTTGTCTTTGGTGTTTTTTTTATACTGCACAGCCTCTACTAGTGGGCTTTAAGTTAATCAGACATGCGTACAGTTTGGTCAAGAGGTGGAAGGCGGGTGTGGGCTTCCTAATAACCCTGCAGCTCTTTGTTGTGGTTCTCGTGGGTGGACCAAAGGGTTTGCATCCCTGCGCCTCCGAGTAGGAGATCGGGTCCTGACTGCTGTTAGTGCACCAAACATAGTCGCAAAATTATGGAGTCCAGAGTCCAGCTGGGGGACTTCAACGCCCATGTGGTGTGATTGGAAGGAATGGCTAGACCGATCTGAACCTGACTGATGTTCAGTTCTGTGCATGGTGCACTGTGTCCACAACTCACACCATGTTCCAGGACCAACTTGGCACTTTGAATCTTAGCTTGAGGAGCAACAATGCGTTTTTTTGTTGTCCTGACGGTGAGATTGGAGCAGCTCTTCACTCTCTTCAGAGTGCTGGAGGGTGCGTGGGAGTGGCTCTGACTTGTTTCCAGTGGGAGTTGACCTCCATCGAGACTGCCGTTTGTCACAGGTTCTGTTCATAGTTTACATGTACAGAATTTCTAGACACAGTCAGGCAGGGGATTGACAGGCAGATTGGGGCAGCGGCCCACAGGGATGCTTTCGATTTACCACTTAATTTACTTCTTACGACTCTCACCTACACTCATGAGCTTTGTGATTCATGACCGAAATAATAAGGTCGCGAATACAAGCGGACAAAAATGAGTTTCCCTTGCTGTGTGACGAGGCTTTCCCTTTGCGATAGTGATAAATTTGAGTCATTCGCGAGGCAGGGTTGGTTAGGATGCCTTCGCCTCCCACAACCCAGACCTGGCTTGAGCGGTTGATAGCAAGGTACAAGGTGCATACAGTTTGGCTAAATAAAATCACGTTGTTATTAATTTTAGCTCTGCCGGCAACAAATTCAGAATAATGTTTAAACAGTGAGGCAGTGCTTCTAAAAATGAAAGTACTTCAATGCAGGCTACTATTATTTCAGTATTTTAAAAAAATAATAATAATTTGATGCATTTCTACACTCTCTTTACAGTTACAATATTTAATATACAAACAAATAACACTACCACAATTAAGCAGCAAAAATAAATAAATCCTGAGAAGTGAACACAAGCTTAGAGAATTAAAAAAAAAAAAAAAAAAAACTGAAGTCGCCGTCTTCTGCGTCTCAGAAGTTTGTTTGCAAGTCTTCCTTAAAGCACTTCTGCATTTCAAGCCGCATCCGATTCTGACTGACAGAGGAACTGTGTTTGTGGAAAAGAAATCACTCTAGGCTAGCCGTGCTCATTATTACATGTGCATGCATGCCATAGACTATTGATGACAGTGCATCACTTCCGCATAGGCGACATACCAGAGATGTTGAAGGAAAGGCGGCCTGTTAGCTATATGAAGCTAAATTACGAGCGGATACTGGCCAATACTTCCGCTGAAACAGTCGTTCATCGGAGGAAATGGTACAGAAGAGTGATTTACAAAGATTTTAGGTTGTTCTTGCCGCTACGAACAACCTAAAAGGACATATTGATGATAAAGTCGACCGTGCCTAATGTTACGGTTAGTTTACTGACTATTAACGCGGCTGAGATTTACAAATTCAGAATCTTTCAACTGTCGCCGTGTTTCTTCAGTCGGTCTGCTTGATAACGTTCCAAAACTAGAACACTTCGTGTGTTTAACGTCAAACACAAGAAAACTGTTAGGAAGAACCAATGATAACTGTCACAACTTCTTTAAAACCCCTATAACGTTAGCCACGGGTAATTCAGCCCCGGCAGAAAACTTTCACACAACGACAGTTTGAGTCAGTCACAAAAAAAACAACAACTAAATAACCATTTCCACATATTATTAAACTCTTAAAATGAACGCGACAATCCTAGATTTTTCTTGACACTTGATGAAGGCCAAATGTTAAATCTAAACACCTTTCTATAAACTCAACTCACCGTTTTTCTTCGCACAGGTTAGGCGTTGGTTACATCCGGGTTTATGGCTCGAGTTACTTTCAGCGCAAGCGCAGACCGAGCGAGCGAGCAGATAGGTATTACTTCAGAATAGAAACATTGCCTCCTACTGGACAGAAGCATCCACAGCACATTCTAGCAAATCAACGCGATAGTACGTCACACACGCGCAAATGTAACATATATTTCAAACATTTATAATTTTGATTATTTTTCCTTTATTTAAAATAAATGCATGTATCCCAAAACAACACCCACTCATTTGTCTGAGCAATAAATGAATCATAAAATACAGGATTTGTAAAAACGAAACGTTATAGTTCACTGAACTAACTCTCTAGATTCAATTCTATATCAAGCGTTATGCACAAAACAACATTATAAACATCAAAAATGCAAAGGTAATATTTAAATGTTCATGTCGATAGCCAATGCAGGAAATCGTTTATTTTGAAATGAAAAGGGACCGGAAGTCACAGTTGTTGTCCACAACGTAAATTTTACAGCAGTGTTGCTTCTCTTTGTCAGTGAACAGTCTTCCGTTTTCATGTTTGCTGCTGGTTTCGAGAATTCCCCACCTCTCAACGCTGAGTAATCTGTCACTTTGACAAATGGTGGCCGAGTTCTAGCTTTTTTCCGGGACCCTTCTTGTTGACGGCCTTTATTTCCAGAACCTGAGCCCAGGTCCATCATTCCTTTTTTCACCCGCTACTGTTTTTATTTCGCTAGCTGGCTAGCACGGGCCAGCTGAGTTAGGACACCTAGCATGTTTCGATTCCTGCATGACGATGATGACGACCCCTTCATGATGTAAGTACTGACATTAAAACGCATTCCTTTCGGGGAGTGTTTTCGCTGCAAAGGGTGGATTGTTCACACATTGTCACAGCCATGTATTTATTTATTTTCCCCCAGTGACAAAGGCAGATAGGCTACCTAGCGCTAACGTTACTCTCTGTCTGGCTCTGGGGCCCTACGGTGCTCCAGAGGACATGGTCAGCCAATCCTCAGCTGCAGTATCCAATTATCGCTCTTTAAACCCCCCCGTTCGATGTGTTTTGAAAATCCCTCGTCACACGGCATTGATAAGTGGGTCCTGTCCTGTCCTGTCTTAGAAAGCACTTGTTATGTTTTTTTTTTTTCCTAGAACATTCCTTACATAACACTAGAACCAAATGAGCAACACAACAAAAACGCTCCCCTTTCTAGAGAAAATATTCGTCTCTTTCTTTGGAACAAAATGTACCCATTTTGTCTGAACACTCAAACTAAACCAGACTTATTGAAAACATACTTGTTTATTCTTTGACAGACTCTTTGACCAAGGACACCTGCTAGTAGCATATCATTAACACAGATCGAAAATGCTGCTGTGGCCCAAAATATTTACTTTATTTCACATGTGCTACATTAATATTAATAATGGCATACAATCATTCACAAACATTTGCTGGAAGAACTCTTTATTTTGTACTCCCAACTTCCATGAGATTTTATTTAACTTTAATTTAAAAAGAAAGCCTAATGCCCTCTCATATTATTGCTCCTTCAACATGTCTTCTCCCGCTCCCTGCAGCTGCACACAACTCAAAATACAAATCATGGCAAAGCAAATGGTTTTAATGTCTACTGTCGCCTCCTCTAGGGATCCATTTGCAGCACACAGGCACCAGATGAGGGCCATGTTTGGATCATTCGGCATGGCCCCTTTCGGTGTCACCGCCCCAATGCAGCCTCACCGTGCTCCACGCAGACAGGTAACTATGACGGCTCCGCGCAGATTAGGATCTTATTGTGGATAGTGTGTCGTCTGCTTGTTGTTGTCGATATCTTAATCTCAGATTTGAAATTAAAAGTTTGTCTTTTCCCCCAGGCGGGACCTCTGGCTCCCTTTGGCATGATGGGAATGGTGAGTGTCATCATAGTCACCACTTTGTTATGTAATACAATACGGTGAGAGGGATTAATTATAGAAGTGTTTTAGATGTAAGGATTTTTGATTGAAATTATGCTCACCTTGTTTTAATTTCTACAGGGTGGAGGTTTCATGGACATGTTTGGCATGATGGGCGAATTAATGGGAAACGTGGTGAGTTAAATTTCGCCATTTCACTTTGGACCTGATTGTGTGGTCTGTTTAAATAAAAACCTGATTTGTTGCTTTGTTTTAATTTTTATTTGTCGTTGTTTTCTTGTCTTTAAGGAACAAATGTCCGACACTCCAAACTGTCAGACATTTTCTTCGTCGACAGTCATCTCCTACTCCTCCTTAGACGCAGGGGTCCCCAAAGTTTATCAGCAGACCAGTGAAACAAGAACAGGCCCTGGAGGGGTGAGAATTTGAGCTGTTTGTTGAAATCAACAGTAAATGTGGTGACAATGAAGCAGTGATGTTGTATTATCAGTATCACAGTTGCTACACAAACGTTCTAGTTTTGAGTTCACACTGAGGTTGTTTTGGTCTAATGCTCCTGCTTGCTTCGACAGATCCGTGAGACGCGACAGTCCGTCAGGGACAGCGAGAGCGGCCTTGAACGTCTCGCCATCGGCCACCACATTGGCGCTCGCGCACACATAATGGAGCGGTCCCAGAATCGTCGCACCGGAGACCGCGAGGAACGGCAAGACTACATCAACCTCGATGAGGGTGAGTGACTGTCTCGTTTGGGATGAGTTGAAAGTATAAAAAGTGAAGCAGGGGATAGTGGTGTGACTCCACGGAAGTACAAAACAATGCGTTTCGATTAAGAAAGTAATTGGCGTAAATGTCATAGCGTGATTTGCTTATCGTAAACATTTGTACTGGCCTGAAATCGTAGCTGGCGTAAGAATATGAGGCTTAATATGGCCACTCTTTGCATTTGTGCATTTCAAACCACCTTTTTGGCGCCCATAAATCTGGACAGTGCACATTGCTGACACATTGACTCAGTCAAGGTAGTACAGAATATTATTCCACTCACGACCTCCCCACCGCTCCCACCACCAGGTGAAGCCGCAGCATTCGATGAGGAATGGAGGAGGGAGGCGGGAAGATACCCCCCAAACTCCCGGTCGCTGGACTACAGCCGGGATCGACGGGCAGGCGGCCAGCAGCTTGCCATCACCGCACCTCCCACCTCATCACCTCCGGCAGGCCATCGGCACGAATCCCCCAGACACCGTCAGCCCCAAACCCGCCCTCGCTACGACTGGTGAGAGGTAAGAGAGCCGTGACGACTCAGTTGTGCCTGGAAACTTATTTCAGGATGTTTGGGTGCTGGTGTGAATTTTGGGGCATCTCTTGAAAAAAAAAGTAGTCTTGTTTTTACGTTTTCTTCAAAGCTCCAGCTAGTATCAATGACGAAGAAATCTTTTTTGTTTCCCACCTGCTAATGGTTGAATGTTCCCGCAGGCGTCCCATCAGATGGCAGAAGTTGAGGAAAGGTTTTCCCCGATGCTGTGAACAACTCCAAGAGTCGGAGGTCGGCTGCCCATCGAAAAATGTTTGACAGGACTGTCTTTCCATAAAATACTACACACACATTAAAAAACCCTAACACACACGCTCTCTTGTTGCATTTACAGCTTCCCCTCTCAACTGTTACACATGACAAACGCACACACACACACGCACACACACACACACACACACACACACACACACAAAACAAAACCCTCATTGTTAAAATTCAATGTGTTTGCCCACTGCACTAAAGTGCGTCAGTATAGAGTACATCCACTGTACAGTCCATTTTGTTCGTTTGTGAAGACACAGATGTGTCAGTGAATTGAATTGTATACTGTTAACTAATCTAACTCAATAAAGGTTCATTAAACATTGTTAGATAAATTCTGACGGTGGCGTGGTTGGTGTTTAAAGTGGCGTGCCAGGAGAAAATCACATCACAGCTCCGGACCAATTAAATCACTCCGCTGACGGCATGCCCATCACTGGAGTCAATTTCCTCTTTAGACAATGAACTCCTTCAGCAGGGCTCCCAGTCTACCTTTTTGCCTGTGCATGCTGCGTCTTAAATCACGGTCACGGCTATTTTTAAACACCGCGCCACGGCGCTGCTGTTGGCAGCCATCTACCTGTCTTCTTGTCTCCTTTAATCCCCATCATTAGACGACCAAAGTGCTGCAGAAAGGCAGCTAAATTTGTGCCCGTCGTCTCGCTCAAGACGCAGCTGCTTTGTTCTTTCCCCCCCACCCAAGTGTATAAAACTGTGGTCTGCTTGTTTCTGTATTAAAAGTTGCGTGGGTGTTCATTTAAAGACCCAGTGGGTCAGATACAGTAAATAAATTGAAAATGTTGTTAATCCCTGTTTTCATACACACTCTGGGCCACTGTAAGTGCAGTTTGTATTACCGTATTAACGCTGCCTCATGCTAGCAGGTCTTTGTTATTATTATTATTATTATTATTATTATTGTGTTTCATAAACAAACACTATTGAAAATACATTATGCCAAATGAAAATACATTATTATTGGTGACCACTGACTAATGTAATTTCTCATTCCCATGCCAGGAGATGTAAACAAAGGGGACTCTTTTATTATTTTGTAATTTATGGCATTTATTGGCAGAGCAAAACCCAAAATTGGCGCCAGCTACGATGCTAGGTAGCAGTTAGCGGGGAAATTATTCAATCGTTCCAGGCGCTGCGTACGTGCGCTCAGCAGGCCGTTGCAATGTGGAAGGCATTCAGATTGAAATTGCTCAATGTGTTTGCTCATTCAAAGGCTGTCCGGCCACAACAGCCCATTGTACTTGCAGGTGTTCCACTTCTTCACCCTGGCTTCTCAACTAAAACAAAATACGCGCACATGCATTCCCTTCCTATTGCACTCCATCTATCTCTCCTCTCCTCTTTCCCCGGTGTCTTCCATCCCCTCCATCCGCTCTGCATCTTCCAGTGACTCACACGCTGCCCCTCCCCCCAGCGTGCATGTCATATGCTCTCACCCTTCTTCCGTCGCTCTGTGTCTCACTCCCATTCGTCCGCGGGTTTGCTCACGTTCTCTCTCCGGCAGGCTCGGAAACACGCTGCAGGTAATGTTTGGAGAGATTGATCTGCCCCTTTTGCTCCCTCCATCCGTCCTATGCTGTCTTCATCATCATCATCATCATCCTCACCATCTTCTCCTCCTGCTCTGATTTTTTTTTCTCACTGTCTCTCTCCATCTCTCTCTCATCCTCCCATGTTCATATTCACTGACTGAAACGGCACAGAAAATTGAAGTAGCTTGTGTTCTGGACCGGGTGACTATAGATCCATTAATAGGTGAGCATTATTTGCTTTTGATTTATGTGTCCGTCATCCTGTATGTATGTGGTTGTGTGCCTGCATTTGCTTCCCAGCAGTCATCCCTTGAGGCAGCATCACTGCCATTGATGTGCTTGTGTGTGTGTGTGTGTGTGTGTGTGTGTGTGTGTGTGATGGATCGAATAATGTGCCTTTCCATGCTATGGTATATATGTAGATATTCATATTCATGTTACGAGGGAGCGCCACAGGGACAGCTTACAGTTTTTTGAGCGGAATGATGGGACTCCTCACTTCCAACAGTCGTTACTGAGGAGATTTAAAGGAAGTTGGCCTCCGTCCATTCTTTCATTTATACCCCCCACCTCGTCTTTTCAGGGCTTTTACATTTGTGTGTGTGTGTGTGTGTGTGTGTGTGTGTGTGTGTGTGTGTGAGGGAGAGAGAGAGAGTGTGTGAGGATGACGGGTGTGAAGACCTTCTGACTAATGTAAGATGAAGTCACAGCAACAGTGCTGTTTTCCATGACTAGATATGTTTTTTTTTTAACCTTTCCTGTTTTTTCTATTTATCTCCTAAACCTTGTTCCCGTCTTTGACTCGGATTGATTGTGCTTGTCATGGAGGGAAATGTGATGACATCTCCTCTATTTGACAGGATGTCCATCGTGACTATTTTTGCCAGGGAGATCCTGGACTCCAGGGGCAACCCGACTGTGGAAGTAGATCTGCACACTAGCAAAGGTTGGGTGTAGTTACGCGTGTGCACAGTCAGACTGTCCAAATAAATCAGGCCTCTTACAGCTTTGTGGCCCGATCCTCCATTTTCCAGGTGTGTTCCGGGCTGCTGTTCCCAGTGGTGCATCCACCGGCATCTACGAGGCTCTGGAGCTCCGTGATGGAGACAAGACCCGCTACAAGGGCAAAGGTGGGGCATTACAGATGCATCTCCTGGTTCTCTCGTGTTCTCGCTTCTTTTCCCTTCATGTCACAAACTCCCGCCTACTGTCCTTCTCTCTAAGGCGTCAGCAAAGCCGTCAACCACATCAATGAAACCCTCGGACCGGCCCTCATCAAATCTGTGAGTGCGGAAGTTCATTAAAAAAAAAAACAAGAACATGATGCTGCAATAGTCCAGGTGTGAATGGACTGTTTTGTGAAGGACAGTGTGACCTTCTGTTTAGGGGATCAGCGTGCTGGAGCAGGAGAAGCTGGATGACGTGATGATCGAGATGGACGGCACCGAAAACAAATGTGAGCCTTGTTGTATCACGGTGTCACACGGCTGTTTGTGCACCCGTGGCCACAGACTACATTCATCTTGCGCTGCTGTTGCGTGTGACCACCTCTGTGTGTCTCTCCCAGCTAAGTTCGGGGCCAATTCTATTCTCGGAGTGTCACTGGCTATATGCAAAGCCGGTGCGGCGGAGAAAGGCGTCCCCCTGTACCGCCACATTGCTGATCTGGCCGGAAACAAAGACTTGGTCCTCCCAGTTCCTGTGAGTCTTCCTGCTGTAACAGCATCCTTTGCTAAACACCAAGTACAATCTCATCCCTGTCACCCTGTGCCCTTCCTTTCAGGCTTTCAATGTCATCAATGGGGGATCCCACGCTGGAAACAGGCTGGCAATGCAGGAGTTTATGGTACTTCCTGTCGGGGCGGAGTCTTTCCGTGATGCCCTGCGCATGGGGGCGGAGCTCTACCAGACACTGAGGGGGGTCATCAAAGAGAAGTACGGCCAGGATGCCACCAATGTCGGAGACGAGGGAGGCTTTGCACCCAACATTCAAGAGAACAGCGAAGGTGAGAGAAAACCGCAGCAAAACGACCTCCTCCACCTCCTGCTGTGTGTCCTTTAATTGCCCTTCAACTGTACCGACACAGCGCTGGACCTGATCAAGACGGCCATAGAAAAAGCCGGCTTCACCGACAAAGTGGTGATTGGGATGGATGTGGCTGCGTCGGAATTCTTCATTGAGGGCAAGTACGACTTGGATTTCAAGTCCCCGCCCAATGCCGCCCGCAACATCAGCGCCGAGGAGCTGGCCAGCATCTACCAGGGCTTCATCAACAACTACCCAGGTACATGTTAGTGCAAGACCAAACATATCACATGTCTGAAAAGCCTTGTTTAGGTTAAAACAGCAGATTCTCAACCCAGTGAAAATACAGATTCTCACTGTCACACTTATTATCTGATTAAAATTCCATAAGTAACTATCGTAAGTGCTCTCCATTTCTCTTGGGACACTTAAATCTATGACTTGTTGTTTACTGACGGACAAACGAATAAGTCTGCGTCTACCACAAAAAGCCTATTGAAAACGTGAGATGATGTAATACAATAAAAATTTGTGCCACACGCCAAGGAAAAAAACAGCTGAGAAACAACATGTGAACAGGCATCATGTACTGTGTCACTTCTGACACATGTTAGGGGAAGGACAAAAGTCAGCTTCTTTAACCTTGTCCAAATAGAGGAAACATTTTTTAATTTATTCAAGAAAAAAAGACAAAATGAACCTATTCTTACTTTCCAGTGGTGTCCATTGAAGATCCTTTCGACCAGGACGACTGGCCTGCTTGGTCACAGTTCACAGACTTGGTGAATATCCAGGTAAGAAATCGTTTAACCATTCTACTCATGTTGAAATTGTAATCATCCAGCTGCTTTAGAAGTGTACTGTAACACTTTTGGATTGCACATTATTGTTTGTTTACTTTAACTGCTGTGTGTGGCAGTAATTGAATAACATAATTTCATTTGTTTGAAATCTCTGCACATTAGGCTTAGTTACAGTTTTGAAAAATTGCTTTTCTATTAATTTTCATTTGTAGTTTGTGAGGTGACAAATTGCACAGCTACAGCTTTATTTTGAATAATCTACAAATATGAATATTTTCTTTCTGTTTTTAATTGAATCTGTAACAAATGTATTGGTATGAATTCTCTTCATCTTGTTTTTTTCTTCTCAGGTGGTCGGAGACGATTTAACTGTGACCAACCCTCGTAGGATACAAAAAGCCGTGGAGGACAAGGCCTGCAACTGCCTCCTGCTAAAAGTCAACCAGATTGGATCTGTTACCGAGGCCATCAAGGCGTGAGTGGATATCTGCGTGTGTGTGCGTGTACATATTATGCACAGTGTACGTGCATCCATGTGAGAGGCCTTCCACCGTGGCTGTGCCCTCAGGTGTAAGCTGGCCCAGGAGAACGGCTGGGGTGTGATGGTGAGCCACCGCTCGGGAGAAACAGAGGACACCTTCATCGCCGACCTGGTGGTTGGTCTCTGCACTGGACAGGTAACACTCACTCACACCTTGTCCTACCACTTGCCTGCCTTCATATGACTTGAACATCTTCTCTGTCCCTAAAATGAAAAGTTTTTTTCCCCCCGTTTGGTGAGTTCTTATGAATCTGACATCCCTGCCTTCAAGGATTAGCTCAAGCAAAACGGAAATATCAACCATTTCCTCCTCAACCCTGTGTCGATGGAGGCTCTGGTGACATTTTCCAGTCCCCAGTCTTGTTTATGTCATGCACGCTCACGTGGACGTAACTGCTGCTGCCGTAGGGGGCTACAGGGGATGTCGTTGGTGAAAAACATCACTGTCAACGTCACTGTCCCAAGTCAAAGTAGACTGGAACGTCTTCTGGACACTAATGTCACCGCATGCCTCATAGGAAGGAATGTTTTTCTTGCGCTGAATAGCAAACGTGACAATTGGGGGGAAATGGGTGGAATTCTTTTCATACATGATCCTCCCAAACCATTTATCCAGTTAAGTAAATGTCAGCATTGCCTCTATCAACATCGGGGTGAGTCAAATGTCAGTGAAATGTCAATTCTGGGTCACTAGAGGCTCTTTGTTTTGTTTTGTTTTTCTTAATCAACAGGCAAAAATTTTAAGTTCTGTTTAGTTTTAGTCTAGGTTATTTTGAACATATTGTTACAAACAATTCTGCAATTTTAAAATCAGAGCGAAAGACATACACACACGATGAATAACAGATTAAAATAGCAAAAACAAACAAAAAACACAACGAAACAGAAAGAATCTACACATAACCAAAAAGTCACAACAATCATATCCAATCAGTCATCATAATGAATGAATCCCTGCAGATAAAGACTGGCGCTCCCTGCCGATCAGAGCGTCTGGCCAAGTACAATCAGCTCATGAGGTGTGTGCCCACGGCTCTGATTTCATGTTGGTACAAAGTGGCCGTAAATATCTGATGACAATAACCATCTCTCTCCTCTTTCCTCTTTGTTTGTTTTGCTGTCATCCTCGGTCACATCGCCCCCTCCTCCTCGTCCTCCTCCCTCTTCTTGTCCTCCACGTCCTCCTTCTCCTGTCAGGATTGAGGAACAGCTGGGCGACCAGGCACGATTTGCAGGCCACAACTTCCGCAACCCCAGTCTAATTTAAAGGGCCCCTGCCTCCCAACGAAAGCATGCGTACATATAAATAATGATGAATAATGTTGTATTTCCATGACACAGACATAGTGAAATAACGCTTTCAGCATTGGGATTCTTTTGTGTCAAAAAATGATAAGAATAAGAATAAAATACCTAGATAATGTACTGATGCTCCAATATTAAGGACCAGAAGTCTGAGCCCATTTGACTTTGCGGCTCATGTAAACGGCATCAAGGCCAGAAGGACAAAGCCGCCTTTCAAAAGACAAGGAATTTTCTGTGTGTGGATCTTGCACCCTGCCCCCCCACCTCCCTCCACCTGACAGTGTTCCTCTGACTTGCTACGGAACTGTGAACTCAATCTTTGTTCTCCTTCCGTTCCCTCCTCCTCCAGTTCCTCCTGATGTTTTTGTTGTGGACACGCAGCCGCTCAGCACATATTCGTATCTGTGACTCTTGTCTGTTGTGAGATAACGTTAAATAATAAATAGATATATGTTGACTATAACCAAAGGTGCCTGTGCATTCCTTTCAATATTTATTTAATTTTTGGATTAATATGCAACGTTATTTGCCTACATATACAGGTACTACCCGAAAAATTTGAATATCAAGTAAAAGTTGTTTTATTTTGGCAATTTAACATAAAATATGAAACCAACAAATTTTATTGAGCCATTACACGCAAGTTGACATATCTCAAGAAGTTCCTTGTTGTAACTTTGCTGATTAAGATTTTTTTCGAGTTTTTGAATTTGAGGTTTTTTTTAAGCTGCAAGACCTGATCAGCAAAATCAAAAGAAATAAAAACTTGAAATGTATTGATTTGCATATTATTCGTTTATATAATATGTCAAATTCACCTTTTAAGTTGAATTGCAGAAATACAACAACCTTTTCAGGATATTCTAATTTTCTGCGTAGTACCTGTATATAAGTCATATATCATTGGATATAAGATGAGTATGCACGAAAACCATGTAACCACTTAAATAGTGCTTTCGAAGTAAATGAATGGACTGTGTTAGATGGTTATAAAATAAGAAATACAGCATTGAGGAGAAACATTCAAATGTAATTTATTACATTTGAAAATGGATAGTTTTAAATGAAACTATCAATTTTCTTCTATTCCTGGCCCATTTTCGCTTGATAGGGTCCCATAAGTGGTTTTAGAGCTCTGTAGGGTTTTATGGATATCTCACACTGTAGTATAGTAATGTATTAATATACTATGTATACTGTGTGTATGTACATATGTATATATGTATGTATGTATGTATGTATGTATGTATGTATGTATGTATGTATGTAGATAGATAGGTAGATAGATATACTATATCCCCTTTAAACATCTTAAAATTGCATGATATGGGACCTGTAAAAGTGATCAATTTAGAATGCACCGAATGTTTTTATTCGCCAAATGTCGTGGAAAACATTGATTTACTACTCTTCAGTTTGCAACATTGATTTACTACTCTTCAGTTTGCAAAAATGCCTTTACACGCACTGACCAGCAGAGGGAGTGCGAGGGCGAAAAGCTGTCCGTGCCGGTCTGCTGGTGATGAAGGAAGTGTGGAGCCGCGCAGGCGCACCGGCTACAGTCTCCGGGCCCGGTTTCCATGGTTACCACACAATAGGAGACGGGACAGGGGGCTGCGTGAAGGGGAGTGAGGGATAGAACGACAGCAGCGTAGCGGAGGGTGGAGAAGGAAGGTGGAAGAGGTGGAGGAGGAGGAGGAGGGGAGGAGGGTCTGCAGAGCCGCTTGACTGGACACACCGCTGCAAGCTTTAAGCCAGACAACCAGACAGACAGACATACATACGTACATACAGACAGACATACAGACAGACAGGAAGCTACTGCACTCACGCACTTTTGTCCCTTTTTTTGTAATTAATTGACTGCCTCTTAATTGTTTCATTAGTCTTATGAATTAGGTTGAGCTTATAATTGGCTCACTGACGTCGACGTGTTTTTTTTTTTTTTTTTTAATGTACACACGAGAAGTTTTGCATAAACTGAATATGTTTGAGTGCAGCAGCAGCAGCAGCAGCAGCAGCAGCAGCAGCAGCAGCAGCTTTTCCTTAAAAACCTCCTCGCAGGAACAAAGAGAAGGACACGGACGGAGAGTTGCTGCTCAGTGTGGGCCGGAGCTCCAGTAAAGGTGACTGTGGAAGGACCGAGAGAGAGAGAGAGAGAGAGAGAGAGAGAGAGAGAGAGAGAGAGAGAGAGAGAGAGACCCTCCCTCCTTCCCTCCCTCCTGATCCTCCTCCTCCTCCTTCCCAGAGTTTTTGGCCCTCTCCCTGCGCCTCTCTACCTCCTCCTCCTCCTCCTCCTCCCCTCTCTTCTCTCTCCTCATGCAAATCACGCCCTCTCCTCCTCTCTCCCTTTCTCTCACCCGACTTGCATCCCATCTCTCAGGGTAAAAAAAAATCTGACTGTAACACTGGAGAGAGCGAGAGAGAGTAAGAGAGAGAGAGAGGTGGTGTTTTTTTTTATTGAAAGGGAAAAAAGTGCAAGTCGTCTTGTAGGAAGAGGGGGAGTGTACGGGGTTTAGCTGAGGTTGGGGGTGGGGAAGAGGCGAGGGCACGCATCAATTTGTAGTCTTCTTCACTTGGCACCCCTTGCTTTCACCCCCCCCCCCTCCCTCCACCCCACCCAACCCCGCACCGCACCGCAACGCACCGCACCGCAGACTGGAGCTCGTCCCTTCTCCTGCGTTATTGTTATTATTGTGGAGCCCCGCTTGCAACATGAGCCCGCAAGCTGCGCCGCCGCCGTTGACAGACGCCTGTGCTGCTGCTGCGGGGCGTGCGTGTCAGCGTGCAACATAGGACGACAGAAAAACCGAAGCAAAGGAAAGGAGGGAAGGAACGGAACGGATGGGTGCACGCCTCGCTGGATATTGTAGGTAAGGAGAGGGAGGCGGTGGCGGCGGTGGTGGTGGTGGTTAAAAAATGGATGCTTGTGCTCCGTGTTTGGAGCTCTTCCTGCCGGCCACGTTTCTTCCCTCCGTCCGTCCCTCCCTCCCTCCCTCCCCACTTCTCTTCTACTCCCCTTTGTGCGTTAATTATCACTGTACCTCTGGCGTTATGGCCACATTGCGTCCCGCTGGATCGTTCCTTCAATAAGAGTGCGAGACAGGGAGAGAGTGCAGCCCACATTCCACAGAGGGGTGCCGGTGCGAGAGAGGGAGAGAGGGAGAGAAAAAAAACACGTTACGCAGGATTCGCCATTCCATATCATCTTTCTTTCGGTGTGTGTGTGTGTGTGTTGTTTTTTTTTGTTTTTTTTTCTGCCCCCCCTCCCCCCTTCCCTCCTAAGATGTGCTGCGTCTGGAAGAGAGAGAACGAAAAAAAAAAAAAAAAAAAAAAAAAAACACCCTGCGCAGGCATCCATTCTGATTGTGCACACGTTCTGTACCGCCCGAACCACGAGTCCAGGCCGTCGGAGGTGGATCGAGTTCGGCCGGGGCTGCTGAGCTTTGCACGGCAGGGTTTTTTTTTGTTTTTTTGTGTGTGTGTGTTTTTTGGGTTTTTTTGTTAATTTTTTTTTTTTTTTTTTTTGCACAACCCTTCACTGCGTGCGTGCGTGCGTGCGTATATCTGTAACATCGGCGGCCTGGGAGGAAAATGGGGAAAAGAGTCGTTGCGGTGCCCGCTGGAAGGCTGGCTGGCTGGCTGGCTGGCTCGGTGATGTAAGCAGAGCAAACTGCTGCTGCTGCTTTGCATCGCACGCACTCGTCAAATTTTCGTTGTTAATGCATGTGCTGCGTTGCCTCGCGTCCGAAGGAATCGTGTGCAAGTGGTGTGTGTGTGTGTGTGTGTGTGTGTGTGTGTGTGTGTGTGCGTGTGTGCGTGTGCGTGTGCGCGCTCGCGTATAGGTGCGTGCGTGCGTGCGTCCTGCTTGTTTACTGCCCTTTGCCGGCCAGAACAGAAGCTGCCACCTGTAACCGACAAAAGGTGATGCTTGATGCGTCCAAACCGCGGGGAACCAACTGGCGAACTCAATCATGTGTGCATGCATGTTAATCAGGCCCGAGGCTACAGGATGGGTGTCTCGCGCTTGTAAAATGGCATGCATAGCACGCGCGTTGTGATTGTGCCAGTTAAGGTTTATAGTAGTAATGATAATAATGCTGCTGCTGATAATTGTTGTTGTTGTTATTATTATTATTATTATTATTATTATTATTATTATTATTATTATTATTAGCAACAATAATAATATAATTCTTGAGGCAGTGACTGCAGCATGCACTAATAATTCATGCATAGCCATGTGTAGTGGAGCAGCTACAGGAGCCTTGTCTGCACTGGCTACATAGACACACACACACACACACACACACACTAAAAAAAAAAAATCCCTTTGTAGATGCTTAATTCATTGGCCGCATAACTGTGTTGCCTTAGTTCCCCCCTCACCAAAATTCAGCCAAATATATCCTTTTCTCATCCACTGGCGTGCACTATTTATATCCTCATTCAATATACATGAGACATTTTTTCTCTCGTCATAGTGCTGTATGAATGAATGGATTAGACAAGGCCCCCGTGCCAAGTCGTCCACCTATGTTGTCAGGCACACCCAAGTGGATGGGAGATGGTCATACTGTACTTTTCATTCACGCTCGGCTCAGCTTGGCTCGGCTCGGCCTGACTGGTTGGAGAAATAGGAGTGAAATGATGTCGGCCACAGTGAGGTCACGCGGGTCGACCACAAGTGGCTTCAGGTCCGGGCTGTTTGCGGTGAAGGTGAAATCTTCTCAAGCTGCTGGAGCCCTCAGCAGATTGCCATGCAAAATTCAGTACTCCACCGTTGTTGCTGTTCTTACCTTTTGATTCAATGTCGCAGCCCTCGGTTATACCATAGTCGTAGCATTGCGGTCTGTTTTGGCCCATTTAAGTAGTTGTGCCCACATGTATTTTCTTAGTTAAGGTTTGAGGACAAGCAGCAAACCGATTGGAACACATTTATGTCAAATACAGTGTGGCGCGTGCTTGCAGTTTAAATATTCTATGAGACTTTTGCTGTTTTTACATTGTCACAATATTGTTGAGCTGCGCACTATGCCGATGGAGAAACAAAACAGTGCTGATTATTGTTGATTCCTCGGAAAACTGCATTCATGTTCCTGATGGACGTACTTACAAATAAAGGCAAAGTAAATGTGTCTTTATTTGTGCTTCTTTACAGGTTTCGATATCACTCATGGTTTAACACTTTAGCCCAGTCAGTAAGCCACAGGAACCAGTTCAGCCCCTGCAATGACTTGTGTTGTAAAATGGACGTTTTAAAGAAGGAATCATGAAAACGAGGACACACAAAGAATCGGTATGGACAAAGCCTTTTTTTCTATTTTCTCATTGTGGTTGTTGAATGTGTATTTTGCTCATTTTTGCATCGTAGATAACAGATAATTACCCAGATTGCTCAGTCTGCAATACTACATAAAACACTCAAATCATTTTAGAATATTGGAATAAAAATATCATATTGATGTATTTGACCCTGGTATATTTTATTATTTTCTTGCCACCTCAATTGTTTCAATTTTTGCGTCTTCTGCTGGACTGCTGGTTTTTGCAGATGCCCATGCGAAGCGGGCGACGTCGGGGGGCAAGTGAGGAGAGAAGGGGAAGGCGTCCACACGCTAGTCCTACTCGCCCCGAGCGTAGTGATAGGCAAACGGTGAGAGCCTTCCTCTCCTTGCTTTGGCCATAAATTGGATCAAAAAAAGAGTCTGTGCATTAATTTGTTTGCGTGCATGCGTGTTTATGTGTGATTTATTTGTATGAGTCATCAGTTTGATTGCCACAGACATATCCTTGCAGTGTTGCTATTGTTCAGATGTTGTGTGTTTTACTTTAAGAATCTTTGATGTTGCGCGTGTGTGTATGTGTGTGTCCCTCTGAGTTTGGTGGCTAACCGTCATAGGCCTGTTAGGGATTCAGAGGCATCGCCGCAGAATTAAAAGTCTTTTGTTGTTTTAGCAAAGAGGTGCTGGTGAGGAATTGGCTGGAAATCGCTTCAGTCGCAGATCACAAGGGCATGATTCATCGGAGAGTGAGGGGGAGGAACTTGTGTCTCCTCCAAAGAGGCAGAAAGTTCAGGTTTGTGTTGCATTTCATCAGCCTGTTATATAAAGACTAATTGTAAAGCTTTGATTCAGCTAAATGGTCTCAGATGTTTTAGCGGAACGTTTAGTCAGTACACTCTTTGTGTCTCAGAATGTGCACAGAGCTGCGTTTGCCATGTTAACAAATTCATTTCTCTTTACCTCACCCATGTTTTCCTCTCAGGATTCAGCCTCTACCCCAAATCCTCCAACATCAACACATTCGACTGACAGCTCGGCTCCTTCCACTGTCCCTCCTCCAACCTCTGTTGCCAGCCAATCCCGGGAGAGCGATAATGAGGATGGCCAATCCCAGGGCAGCAGGAGCTCAGTGGGAGGGAGCCTGGCCAATAGCAGCTGCAGTCTGAGCAGTGGGCGGGACATAGACCAGGACAATCGCTCCTCATCTCCAAGTCTCTCTGCTTCCCCTCTGGGTAGCCTGGACTCTGACTCTGATGGCCCCGACTCACCAAAGCAAGGAGAGAGAGACCGGGAAAAAGGGAAGGAGGGAGGAACAGGGAAGGTGGCAGGAGAGGAGAGGAGAGCACTACGTCAGGGGAAAGGGGAGGAGCCCTGCGGAGATGGAGAAAAGCGCGATGTGGACGCTCGCATCGAAGACTGTCCATCCCTCAAGCCCCCCTCCACCCCGGGCTCTTCTGCCGGTCTCACTCCCCCTGTCCGTGGAGCAGGGGATTCGTCAAACGACAGCAACAGTGGGAGAAAGTCTTTTTTCTCCCTGGACTCGAAATTAATGTGTAAACCTGACTACGTCGGTCCAATAGGGGTAGACTGTTCGCTCAGTGGCAGCAGAATCAATTCCAAACCCGGCGCCCAGTGCGTCACAAAGTCGGGTATGACAGGGGATTTTTCCCACACCGGCCCCAACATTTCTCACTCTTTGCCGCCTCCTCTCCCGCCTCCACCTGCGCTGAAGCCCTTAGAACTTGGAGGACAAAACCTGCCCACGGAGGTCAAGGTGGAAAGAGACAAAATAGAAAAGGTTGACAAACTTTTGGATAAGGCACAGTCCACTCCTCCGTCTTTGCTGCCACAGACGAGCCCACAGCCACAGTCCCAGCCCCAATCTCAGCCCTCTGCCCACCCTCACCACTACACCTCCACCAGCTGGCAGGGTGGCTCAGCACCAGGGTGCCAGGGGAGCTGGGGCTACGCTCGCTATCCTGGAAGCCACCATCCTCATCAGGCACAGCACCATCCCCCTGTACAGCAGCAGCAACTTCCCTCTGTTTACAACCCGCCATCCTCTCGCCACTCCTCCCATCCCTCTTACCTCCCCCATCCCCACCCTCATCCTCACAGAGAGTACCTTCCCAGGTATGCTGGAGGAGGAGGAGGTGACCGGGAGAGGGCCGCAGCAGGAGAGCGGGAGAGGGTCGTGAGGGGCGAGTGTGGTGGCAGGGAGCTCAGCAGGGAGTTTTCTGCCCCTACTGGCAACAACAGTAACAGCACGGGTGGGGTTAATAGTAATAGCACTTGTTGTGGCATAGCCGGCTCCAATAATATCCAGAACAGGGAGTTTGGCAGTCTTTCAGTGGGTCAGAACAGGGAGTTCCAAGCGTCTGGAAGAGATGGACCCAATTTGGGCCCTGAAAGAAGAGATTTTGGCCTAGCTTTCAGAGACAGGGAGCGAGAAAGGGAGCGAGATTCAGGGAGGGAGTTTCCTCTGCCAAACCAAAACCAGAGTAGAGACTTTGGCCCCAATGGAACTGTAGGCGTGCATCCCAGAGACAAAGATGGGGGTCGATGGGGCGAGTTCGGAACTCAGGCAAGAGACGTCTTAGGTACCAGTAACACAAACAACAGCTCCATTTCCCAGGGAAACCCACCAAGTTCAAACAGTGGGCTACCAGCTACCCCTCTGCTAACCCGGGATCCTCCCGCATCTCCCCAAAGCAACCCAGGCCACCCTTCTCACTCCTCCCTGCCTCCGCAGCCTCACCAACATCCTTCAAATTCATCTAGCCGAGACTTTCCTTCTCCCATGGACCAGGGTCATCCCCCCTCGTCCGGAGCTGACCACTTCCACAGAGAACATCCATCCACAGGTGGGAAGGAATTTCTGGCAGGGGCACCAACTCCAGCTGGCACGAATCGGGATTACCTTAGTCCACCTGGGGTGACTCCAAACCTTGGACGAGAGTATTCAGGCCCTGGAGGAGCCCATCACCCTCACCAGACTCACCACCTTTATCAGCCTGGGCCAAGAGACAGGGAGAGAGACTCAAACCTGAGAGAATCTGCTTTATACCAAAACCGCGGCGGTCCAAATCAACCTCCTGCCCTCTCTCCTCCCACATCTTCGAGCCATCATGGACATCCGCCAAATGCCCCTTACCCTCCTCCTCCACCTCAGCCTCCTCTAGCCCCACCTCATAGCTCCCATTCTCAAGTACCCACGTCGGGTATGGCGCCCGGTGTACGACCGCCACATTTCCAGTCCTCTACACAGACTCCCCCGACGCCCTTGTCTCCTTTGCCCAGCCCATCCCATCAGATGGGAGGCTTCCCATCGTTTCCTCCTGGCTCATCCTCTGGACCCAACATGCAACTTCCCGGGCCAGGCGTGTCATCCAGTTGTTCACCCGGTTGTCGTCCCCCCCCTTTCCATGGCACTTTGAACAGCCACCCTCCCTTCAGTGGAACGTACCACTCCAACGGGAGCAGTGGTGGTAATGTGTCCAGCAGCAATACCGGCAGTGGTGCGCTCAACAGCAGCAATACCAACTCGCAATCGCTCTCGCCTCAGAATGTCTCCAAGGGGCCTCCGCCTCTTAGTACCTCAGCCAGCAACAGCATTTCAACATCGGCCTCAAGTTCCGCACACGCGGGTGGCAATGGACATTCGGATTCTGCCCTTCCCCCTACGCCTGTGATTAAAGAGGAGCCATTGGAAGAGAGGGAAGAGAACGAAAGCCCACCACCCATGTTGAGAAGCCCCTCACCCGAGCCCAAGCCCGTTGACATTCCCATCCATGCCAGCCAATCAGCACGGTAAAGTCACGGCATCATCTCTTTCAATGCTGTCAGTGTTTCTCACCCTGTTGAGTCTGAGGCAATTGTTGTAGCTCGCAATGATAATAATTCTGCCATTTCACTCATACACAGGTTTCACAAGGTCCTTGATCGTGGCAGTGGGAATTCCTGCGCCCGCAGTGACGTTCTCTTTGTCCCATTGGATGGCTCTAAACTGTGGAAGAAGAGGAATGAGGTGATTGAGAGGGCACGCAGGGAGGTGGAGCAGCGGGCCAGAGACCTGAGAGAGAAAGAGCGGGAGCGAGAGAGGGAGCGGGAGCGAGAGAGGGAGCTGGATCGTCACCTACAGGTGCGCACATTTGAGCATGATAATTATGTAGTGTGTCACATTTAATGGATTTGATGTACATTAAATTGATGGTTTTAATGGGTGGGGAGTAAAGCGGCTCAGGGCGGTGGTAATTTACTGTCTTCTACTATTTTCTCTGCAGCAGCAGAAGGATGCCAACGCTGCTGGTGGAGGTCGCCAGGGTTCCTCTCTATTCTTCCCCTCCTCATCCTCAATTATTCTCGACCCGACGTGTCCTTCCTCGTCTTCCTCGGGCAACTCCCACCCTCCCCCTCACCCGCAGCATCATCCGTCTAACCATCATGCTCACCTCCCCCCAGCTCACCATATTCACCCATCACTTGCTCACTCTATACCCCACTCACTGCTCCTGCCGTCCATGGGTGGGGCTTCAACAATGGTTGGACCTCAGGGAGCACTGGGAATTGGTTTAGGAGGTCCATATCTGGGCCCAGACACCCCGGCACTGAGAACCCTGAGTGAATATGCTCGTCCTCATGTGATGTCTCCACTGGGGGCAGCAAGCCGTGCCCATGCGCACCATCAGCAAGTTCACCACGGCCACCCACACGTCCACCCTTCGTTCTTTCTGCCACAGTTTCAGAATCATGCTTTGGCCCACCCACATCACCTGCCAACGGATGCGGCAACGGCCGCGGCCATCTTGGGTTTCCTGTACGGTGGCGGCCTTGAAGGGGGTCCAGGAATCGGAGGCCATCCTGGCGGCCCAATACCTGGAGGGATGGGGGGCGCGGGGTTCGGAGGAGTCGGCTTTCCGCATGCGATGGCGGCCCATCGGGATCGGCTAAAGCCTGGTTTTGAATTCAAGAGCGATGACCGGGTTTACCCACCAGGGTCCATTCCCGACCCTGCAGCTCTCGCCCTTGCACACTCTCACGCTAATCACGCCCACGCCAGTGCCCAGGCACATGCACACTCCCTGCTCCTTGGAGGCAGCGCGCCAGGAGCCAATGAGGTCTCCCTCTATGGCACCCCTCCTCCGCCAGCCCCTGCTGGCCCCCCGCACCTCCAGAACCCAAGTCTGGCACCAGTACCCCGACCTGCCAACCCTCCTCCTGCACCACAGTCCCTTTCCAATCCACCTCCGTCGTCTCTCGTCCCACCACCCTCTCACCCGTCGTCTGCCCCGCCTCCTGCTCCCACCGCCCCGGCTGCCCCTTCACAGGCTGCACCTCCACCCGGTCAGCCCACCTCCAGCACCCCATCACTTCATCATCCCGTCCCTCATTCTTCTTTTCCCAGCTCCCTGTCCTCTCACCTGCCACCGGCCTCTACCCCGGCTGCCGAGACCTACACCACTCCCACCCGCTCCCCTGCCTCTTTCGAGCATGAGAGGAGCAACGACAGGGAGCGGGAGAGGGAGAGGGAGAGAGAGCGGGAAAGAGACAGAGCGCCTCAACCGACATTTGGGGAGAGAGAGCGGGAAAGGGAACGGGAAAGAGAGAGGGAACGAGAGAGAGGAGGAAGTGCCGGAGGTGGAGGAGGCGGAGGAGGTGGAGGAGGAGGAGGAGGTGGAGCAGCAGCAGCAGCAGCAGGAGGGGGAAGTGGAGGGGGAAGCGGAGGGGGAACAGGCGGAGGAGGTGGAGGAGAGAATCTGGGGCGTCTCCAGATGTTAAATGTGACACCTCATCATCACCAGCACTCGCACATCCACTCGCATCTTCATCTGCACCAGCAAGACACAGGTACCCAATGCTACTAATGATGCTCTGATCAACAACACTGACTGTGTATTATATGTATATGCATGTGTATTTATTATATTTATTTATTATTATCAAAGTTACAGGTTCAAGCATGTTCAAAACCATGAATATTTACTGCGCTAATTTATTTTCCTTTGATTTGATCCCACTGTCACCGCTGTTAAGACACAAAATGTAAAGACTCCAAATGAATTTTACATTGTATTACAACCTCAACAGGCTCTGACTTGTTTTGCTTAGTATTTGTTTGTGTATTTATTTTGAGTGGACTGTGTGGACTCTTATTTAATGTATCCTGTATTTCTCATTACATCATTGGCATCCAGCGACGGGCGGGGTTCACCCCCTGATGGACCCGTTGGCCTCGGGGTCACCTTTGACACGCCTCCCCTACCCAGGAGCCACACTCGGCACCCCCATCCTGGCTCACCCCCTCACTGACAGCGAGGTGCTACGCCAACAGCTGTTCGGTGAGGAGAAGGCTCCTCGTCCATGTACTTGTTCAGCTTTTTTCTCTTTTTAATCTCAACAGTGATTGACATTTTCAAGACTCTTGATAGACGACGATGACACGGCCGTCTTTCCTTCTTTTCCCTGCTTTTCCTTTTTCCTCGTCCCCGGCATCCCCTCCCCCCTATCCGTTTCCAGGCGCTCCTTTCCGTGACCTGCCCCAGCCGTCCTCCCTCACTGGTCCCATGTCAGCAGCGCATCAGCTCCAGGCCATGCAGCAGGCACAAAGTGCCGAGCTGCAGATACAGAGACTGGCCCTGGAGCAGCAGTGGATCCATCACCATCACCACCACTCCCTCACCCAGGACGAGTACTACAGGTAACAACCCACTTTTATCATTTGTTGTTGCAATATTCATCTCTTTCTGTGCTTGCATTGATCCAACAATGTGTCATCTATTTTTTGCAAATAAAAAACTGCCCTAAACTGAAAATTAGTTGTGATCGAATGACATATTCAGAAAATGCAGAAATGTTGTTAGTTCGCTATAAGATTTTAGGAATAAATTATCCATCCATTTTCAAGATCCGCTTTAAATAAAAGAAGCTTTAAAATTTACATCCTAAATAAGACGGAGAGGGCAAATGCATTGCAATTATCTGAAACAATGTTGAAACTGGAATCTGCCTATTTCTTGTTTCCGCCTAACGTTTTCTTTTTTCCCCTTCGAACATTTTAGTCACTTGAAGAAAGAAAGTGACAAGACTCTGTGAGGGAGCGTCACGACAAAGAGCAGCATGGAGGAAAAACTGTGAGAGCGATGTGTGCAAGATTCTACAAATGACGCAAAATGAAAGCGGGAGCAAAGACTCAGACGTGTTGCACACTGTCTCTAAAAGCAAAACCATTTTTGAAGGATGTGGACTCTGGCGCGTTGCTGCGTAACGTTCTCAAAAATTCCAGTCCTGTTTTGTATTGTACCCTGTACAGTAGTGAAGTTACAGTCGGTGTAAAATACTGTACTTGATGCCAGAAGGAATGTGTACATCAGTCTCTTTTATGTCATTTGCATGTAGCTAGGCACTTATTCTGAACTGGTGGAACTTTTGGTTCTATTTTTAGTCATTTCCCACCTTCTTTGTATCCGAGGGGTGTTCAATATGCATGAGACCAGCAATTTAGTGTAACGTTTATGATCAATAGTATTGTTATTATGATTGTTGTCCGTTTGTTGATAATGATATAATTATATATACAGTACATATTATTTGTATTATTTTTTTACATTTTCCTGGTATGGCAGTGAGGTTTTTATTTTTATTTTGAATTTACCTTGTGAAACAAGATGCAAATGGAGGCAAAAAATCCTGAAATAAATTATAAGCCTTTTTTTGCTACTCCCTGGTGTGTGCTCAGGTTGTGCCTTCGCGAACATTCAGACATTTTTTTGCCCTCTCTTTGTTTTATACAAGTCACTCATGCACAAAGCATATCAAATTCCTCACTCTCCTCCCCCTCCCCCCTTTTTTTTTTCTCTCTCTCTCTCTCTGACTCCCCCTTCTTTCTCTCCGCTGGCCTGCCGCCCCCTCCCATTCCCTCCCCTCCCGTCCCTTTTGGTGAGTGTAGCTAATAGGAGACACATGGGATGAGTGTGAGACATGGGAGTTGAGGAGCTCGAGTGAACACCAGCCACCCTGTAGAGCGAGCATTCCTTAATGCAGTGTGTGTGTGGGGTGGTGGTGGTGGTGGTGGTGGTGGTGGGGGGGGGCGGGGGGGGGGGGGGCTCAAATGAAATGGACAGAAAAAAACATGGAGAGAAAAATGAACAGGAAAAAAAAGGGAGCAAGGAGGAGCTGTGAAAATGTGATTTACGGACGCTGCTCAAGGCTCAGGGCTGCGCGTTTGAACCGTGCACGGCGGCTGCTCGACTCTCCTTCAAACAGATGCGGATCAATGAATACGGCCGTCACGTTTGCAGGACAGATCCAGAGCTGGCTCGCAGATTTGGGGGATGGTGGTGGGCTGGAGGATGGGTGGCGGGGGGGCGAGTTACAGATTGTCCTGCAGTCTTCTTGATGTGCTTGCAGCCTGCATTCCTCCTTGTTCTGGTGTGTGTGCGTGTGTGTGTTTAAATGCAATATAAACTCACCATGATGCAGCGTTGATTGATGGCCTTATCTGTGAAAACAATCTCGGGCGTGATGGCGATATTGGATGTGAGGCAGGCCTCCGTGTGTGAAATATGTGTTGCACGCCTGTGAGGCAAGAATGTAGGTTGTGAGTCATTTAAAGTCACCTTGAATAAGTGTGTCAATATAATGTAAAATATCTTCTAGCAGGCCAAATCTGATTTTCACCCTCCGGTGACATCACATCTGGGGGATATTCTTAGCACTTCATCAGTCCCTTCTTAGTATGGCTTGTGTCGATGAAGGATGAAAGACGACGCACAACTGAGCATTCTTTTCTTTAAGTGGTTCCACCGCAGTGCTTTTTTTTTTTTTTCCTTTTTGCACTTTTAGCTGATTTTCAACGCAAAGCATATGTTATAATTAGCATCTTTTTGGTTTGGGTTTTTTGTTGGTTTTTTAGATCTAGGACATTTTTTATTTCTATGAATAATTCTTTCATTTTTGACCTACTTATGGAGCACAAAAGGAGAAGTTTTGTGTTTTATAACAGCGTGTGGTGTCAGGTAAATTTTGAATCATCTGCCTTTTAAGTCCATGGTTTACAACTTTACAAGTAATTCATTGTATTATATTTGGTGACATAGCACAGTCTGGCAGCACCAGGGAAGTTCTATTTCCAAGTTGGTACTGCACATGGAGGTCAGCAACAGAGAAGTTTGATATCATTTTCAACAGAATGAAACAGGCAGTATAAAGCAGACAACAAACATATATACAAAGTATAAAGGAATTACAAAAATATATATGCAAATGTCTGTGTGTATGATTCACACAAACCTTTCCACTGGTAAGCAGTAATGCCACACCCTGTATACGACAAGCAAATTGTTCCATGTTTTTTAATGTGCAATTTGGGGATGTAAAACATAAGAGCAAAAGTAACTCTGCAGCTTCCTCCGTGAAAGTATGTCAGGGGTTTACCATCTTGTAACCTCTAAGGAACATTCAAGAAAAAAAACCATCACAGACACCAACTTTGAAGACAGGGATAAAGATGCACTATCAAGTTTTGGCATTTGATGCCTGCGCAGCGTACCTGGCACAAAGTGTGACTAATTTGGTTTAGTCTCTGTCCCACGGCTCTCTCCCAAAATAAATTTCCCCTGCTACACTTTTTCCCTTGATCCGAGCTCCGTCTTGCTGCAGAGATGCAAAACAAACTTTGCTGCGTCTTCTACTGCTTGCATTTGCTCCTCAGCCCTGCCGTCTGCTCCGGCTGTCGGAGCCTTAATGCCACATAAGGTGTATGAGCTCTGGGGAGCAGGTCTACCCTTTGTAGCCTCTGCCTTCTTGCCATGAAGAGCTTGTCAAGCTAAATAGAGAAACTTCTCTTGAGCAAATGAGTCAAAATGGCAAACTGCAGCCAGTGCTCCTTTCTCCTTATTTCACATACATTCATTATGGCCCCACTGTTGTTGTAAAGACAACCTATAGCTGATCACTCGGCCTGAAGTTCTCAGCAGACAACTGCATCCACTCAGACTGGAGATCTGATCCTTGACTCTGGAAACAGGCTTGAAAAGGATACTTACACAGCTGCTTGACACAAGGAGGAGAAGACTGCAGCTGTTAAATCCACTATGCAAGCTGTCAGGCTTAAGATCTCACGTTAAAAGTCACATGGCCTCTTACTTTGCCAAAGTATTTTCTGTGTTCTCTCAGCATCAAGCACCCAGTGCAGGCTGGCATGGCCGGCCTTTCCATCAAACAACGTCCTGGCTGTTTTCTATGTGTCGCAATTAGGGACAAGACCTCAGGAAAGGGGATAGGACCCAAATGCAGGTCCCTGTTGACAGAGCAGGTTTAAAAATGTACTGACAGAAGAAATCACAAGGCTTACAGAGAGGTTAGAATGTCTCTAAACGCCACCAAAAAAATTCTAAAGCAACAAAAAAAAACGAAAAAAAAAAACACTTATTTCTACACCGGAAAGTTCCTGAAGAAGAATGAAGCTCAAGGTTTCAGTCACACCAAAGAACATGGTGAACTAGTAAATATCCAAGCAGAACTGAACATGTGCGTCTCAGTAAACCCTGAATTGG
This sequence comes from Nelusetta ayraudi, assembly GCF_046127955.1. Taxonomy (NCBI): domain Eukaryota; kingdom Metazoa; phylum Chordata; class Actinopteri; order Tetraodontiformes; family Monacanthidae; genus Nelusetta; species Nelusetta ayraudi. The sequence goes on from NW_027466113.1 coordinate 5,317,648, forward strand.
GGGGGTCAACTTGTCACAATGAATTTTTTGTAGGAGCAAAATAGACTGGTGGGTAATTTGTTCAGGTAGATGTTCTTGTGCTATAAAACTCTCTGGTAGTGAAAGTGAAGTCACGAATCTTAATCGTGAATCTACTTTTTTCTACTTTTCCTTCCCGGTCATGAACCAGAAGGTCTAAGGGGAAAAGAAAGTGAAGGTGATTTATCTGGCAAGCTTGCAGTGAGTTTAAAAAAATATCCAGCAAGGGCAAACAGTTTGATCATAGCCACCACCGGATAGCCGCGGGGTTCAAAATCAAACTGGTCAAAGGGACTGTGCTTTTGGAATATGTGACCTATGATCATCAGTTTTGCTCAGCAGAACCCCAAGCAGAAGCCTTCCAGCCCAGGATGCTGGAACTGTTTTAGATTGAAAGGAAAAATGTCACCTTAGTACATGGTAGTAAAATTTGATCATCGTGGATATTAATTTTATAAAGGAAAACTTAGCAAGGTATTTCTGAACAGCTATGTATGCTACAAATGAACTCATCAGAGCTGGGTAAAAGAAAAATCCTTCCGTTGCTCCTTAATTTGTTTTCAACTCAACATACAGTCATTGTGTACTACAAACCTGGAGTGTGCAGATTAAAGAGCAGCTCAGTTTAAGGACTGGTTTATAAATATAAAAATGCCACACAAATACAGTATTGATAAAAAATTTTTTTAAAAAACTTGGTCGTGGAGGTAAAAAAAAAAAGAAAAAAAAGAAACCTCCTCTAGGGATGTATTGACGGTTACCACAAGGCTGCACTGAGAACTCCCAGTGCCCCCCCCCCCCCAAAAAAAAAATAAAAATAAATCAGCATATACTCGCTCGCATTTACCACTGTGGACTGCATATCAACTTCGATGGAAAATTGTGAATGAAGTACCTTTACTGCCACCTACCGGATAACTTTTAAAAATGACCCTTTCTCGTGTTTGTGCAGGATAACCCCCACCGACTGTGCAGAGACGACGGGGGGGGGAAGAAAAATGACACCGACGTGAGTCATTGTGGTTTTATTCCGTAACAAAACATTTATTTATTATTTGTTTAATACAAAACGGGACAATTTCACACATAATTGACTGCAGCTAGCGCACCATCTGACGAGGGGTTCATGCATGGGAGGACAAATGAAAAATTACATTCTCTGTCGGGCACATTGGGCGTTTCATTTATTTATTTATTTATTTGTTTATTTGGCTACAAACACACAATCAAAACACACAAAATGCAAACAAACAAACAAAGAAACAAACAACGCGTTGGTCTAGATGTGGTTTCGGGTCTCGTGTCAAGCGGGCACGCCGTCTCTCTTGTGCACGACCCTCACGTGCCTGCCGAGGGACTCCATCCACTTGAAGGACTTGCCACAGTAGGAGCACACGAAGTGCTTGCCCTCGGTGTGGATGGTCTGGTGTCTGTTGAGCGCGCTGGTGGTGATGAACGTCTTCCGGCAGATGTCGCATCTGTAGGGCCTCTCGCCGGTGTGCGTCCTGATGTGCGCGGCCAGGTGCGAGCAGTTGCCGAAGCGCTTCTCGCACACGGAGCAGCAGTAGGGCTTGTCCTTGGCCTCCTCGCCCTGGCCGTGGTGGTGGTGGTTGTGGTGGTGGTGGTTATTGATGATGCTGCTGTGGATGGACGTGTGGAAGGACAGCGGGGCATCCTGCAGGCCGCCCCTCAGGCCGGAAGGGGACGTGATGAAGTCTTTCATGTCCGACTCGAGGTTGTCGAGCTGCTCGGCGTCCTGGTCCTGGTCCTGCTGCTCCGGCTCCTGGTCCACCCAGAAGTCCCTGTGGCTCCTCTGCTGCTGCTCCTTCTTCACCGGGTGCTCCTGCTCCATCCTGCTGCTGCCCTCCTCCTCGTCCTCCTCCCCCTCACAGTGCTGGGACTCCGCGGGGAAAGACTGATGCTGCTGCGGAGGGGGTGGCTGGTGATGAGAGTGATGGTGATGCTGCTCCAACCGGGCTTCCAGGCTCCGTTCCAGGCTGGACCCTGGGTCGTACGCCAAGTACACAACAACACAACCACGCGGTTCGATTCAGACACTCGGATGGTTTCTTTTGAAGCGGACGCTGTTTTGAATACCAACCTGATTTGAGAAGCTGCAGCTGCATCCTGAGTCGACCGATTTCTAAATCTTTGGAGCGACAGATTTCCTCTTTGTACTCGGCGATGGTCTTCTCCACGGCTTCGAATATTTCCTCCGCTGCCGCCGCCAGTCTCTCGTTGAAGAAAATTCGGAGCGAATGCATGTTGGGACGTTTTACGCGCACGGTGAGCAGCTTGCAGCGGCGCTACGAGACGTGTTCTTGCGAGACCGAGTACGTCACGCTTCGATTGTAAACACGGACGTGGATCAAAGCCACGTTGAGTTAGATGACTGAGGTGCTGTTGCCCCCTGCTGGACTGGAGGGGTTTCTTCAGCGTTGCCAATACAAATACAAGAAGTAAGACGAGCGATTAATGGTAATTTTAAATTGATTTAAATGAAAAAACGCCAAAAAGAAAATGCAACTTTGGTAAATAATAGCAGCATTAATTAAATAGAAAATCGATTCGTAAATGAAATCATTGTATATGAAAAATGTCTTCACTCGTTTTTCCATGATTTTTTTTTCTTTTTGTGCACAATGTTGTGTGCAACTCATACTATTCTTTTTATCCTGTGCTGTTTTTGCAAAACAAAACAAAACATTACATTCAAAAAATAATAATATTTTTTAAAGTTCAAAGGGTGTCACCCTGCCTTTGCCCTGTAACAGCTGGGAGAGGCTCGAGCAGACCATTGAAAATGGATGGATGGATGGTTTGGCACAGGCTGGTAAAACCGTTAAATAGCTAAATGTTTTAAGTTACAATGTCATAAATTCCTCTCTGCTGTATTGAGACCAATGCCAGACCTGAAATTAAATTCACAGCAGCAACTAAAATGCACTTTTTATTTATAGGTCTTTGTGCTTGACAGTGAACTGTGATTCTCCCATAACATGAAAATCTTGCCCTGTTGCATCTTTTTTTTTTGTGCAGTGACAGGATAAAAATAGCCTTCCCGTGCTTCGCTGCTTGGCATTGTCTTAACTAGAGTTCACTGCCGTTATCGGATACTCTCTCCATGCCACCCCTAGAATAACACTCAGGTTACCATCACCTGTGCATGAGTGATCAGTTGGATTTACAACATAGGCAAGTGTCACTGGAAGTACGGAAGAGTTTTGACCAGACAAAAAAGAAAAAAAGAAACTCAAGACTTGAACACTGAGCAGTCTCTTAACCATTTATTGTAATGTTTCGTTACAGCCTTCTCACCCTTTGACCGACAGGCCAATATGATGAACATGAAATGGACATGCCCCTCCTGGCCAAAACAGCCAGTGGGAGAATGGATCATGCACACGTATGGGCAGGTAAAAGCCACCGAACATCATAGTTGCGCAAAAGACAGATATTGACGACAAATACAGCTGATTGACAGGAGCTGTTGACACCGTTTACAAAAAGAGATTGTAAACTTTTCAAGTAAAGGCGCGGACTGGCTGTCCACCTCGGTGTTTGTGGCTTTAGCACTTGGTTTGGAAGTTAGTACACACACAGGCTAGTCTCGTTTCAGTGCAGTACAGTGTACGTGTCAACCTGTTCCTTTTCTTAATAACTAAACACATCCCGCGAAAAGACAAAAAAGGAAAAGGAGGGAATGACACCACTACACAAATACTTTGAATAAAGATGGGGGAGGGGACTAAGTGCCAAGATTTAGGGATGATTGAAGTGGATCGTCTCAATGGGGCTGGCCGTCTGATCTGGACACGGTCTCAATGCAGCCTGCAGGGTTCTTATGCCTTGGCGTTCATGATTTCAATAAACTCGGGCTTGAGAGCTGCTCCGCCCACCAGGAAACCATCAACGTCTTTCTGGCCAGCCAGCTCTTTGCAGGTAGCGCCGGTCACAGAGCCTGAACAGGAAAAAAAAAAAACGGCAACAAAAATTACAATCTTTACATTTTTTTTTTTAACTTGTTCTTGGTATATTATGACCATCACAGTATCTACAGGTGAATTTTTCTTTCCTGTCACTAGACTTTTATAATATTAACTACCCATGTAAAAAATGTTCAATTAATTGCAATTGATGTAATTTAATCTATTAAATTCTTAATTGACACACAATAATGAATTAATAGTTAGCATCCCTAGCAGGAACATACTCTCTTTTGACTGACTGACCTCCATAGATGATCCTCACGGAGTTAGCCACAGCCTCAGAGACGTTGTCCTTCAGCCAGTGCCTCAGTTTCTCATGGACCTCCTGAGCCTGAGATGACAAAGGAAACACATGATGTGAGTTAAATGAGAACAATTTCAACATTTTCACCTTCTTATTTTTGGCAGTGTGTGGTCTTTACCTGCTGAGGGGAAGCTGTCTTGCCGGTGCCAATGGCCCAGACAGGCTCATAAGCCAGCACAACCTTGCTCCAGTCCTTTACATTGTCTGCGAGAGAAACGCTTGATAAGACTCGAGCCCGTGTTTCACAACACACCGCACTCTAGCTTGCACAAACTGTCCTTGAATAGGACAGTTTATGAATAGCAAGTTGCAACACACGCACACGTCACTGGGGCAGCCTTGTTAGGAGCCGTGTACCTGCGATGAATTTAGTCTGAGCGAAGACGACCTTCTCGGTGATGCCGCCCTCCCTCTCGTCCAGCTTCTCACCAATGCAGGCGATGACGCCGAGGCCGTTCTCCAGAGCGTGGGCCGTCTTCTGGCCGATGAGCTAATATCACACATGCAAAATATATATCTGATTAGAACGTGTACACCAGAAGTGAAAGGTGGATTTTTTTTATGTAGTTCTTACACACAAAGATAAGAACACAAAACAAAGATAAGATTATTATGAGTTACCTCATCGCTCTCTCCAAAGACGTGGCGTCTCTCGGAGTGACCCAGGATCACCCAGTGCACACCGCAGTCCTTGATCATCGCAGGGCTGCACATATGGTATGAGAAAGTTAAAAATGAAAACAAAACACAGGTAAACAGAAAAAAATGCTGCCTTAATGTAAGCCTGTGATTTTTAAAACACTTTGTATTTATTATTATTTATTTATATTTTAGCAAATACCCCTAAAATTCAATTTAAGTGTTTGTACTAACATTTTTTGCAACCAATTGTAATCACTTGGTTACCAAAAGTTTTTTTTTTTTTTTCGTGAAGTAAAACACGACTGACCTGATCTCCCCAGTGAAGGCACCCTTGGGAACTTTGTAGCAGTTCTGAGCAGCTACGCCAAACTTGGCATCCAGGTTGGACCTGGCAAAGTCCAAGTAGATTGATGGAGCGCCACAAACAACCTCTGTAAAACACAGAAACAATCATGAGAGACTCAAGCTGGAAATAATTTAAATCAGACCAAATATCAATATACCTTTTGACATTGTAATTTGTTGGAACCGGACTAATGACACCTCATAAGTTAAAAAGGTGGAGAACAAATTACTTCCACAACTAAAAATACTCACATCAAATATAAAATACAGTTTTTCATGTGCAATATATATATATAGAATAGAATAGAATAGCCTTTGTTGTCCATATAGCAGAAGATACAATGAAATTGCGTGGCAACTCCATTTGTGCAAACAATATTGAAATATAAGAACTAAAGATAACTAAAAATAGAAATACAACATAATACACTAGTTAGTGTTGTCCAGACAACACAGTACAGGTGTGTGTGCGTTTGTCACTTTCAGGAGAAAATTAAAATAGGACTTGTACTTTACATTTTTATACAACAGTCCATTACATCCTGCAACTCAAATATAGAAACTATAAAGTTTAACCTTAAAAAGGGGACAGAAAAAGATGTTTACGCAAAGGCATGTTGAGTGCAAGTTTCAGCTGCAGCAAGTACAGTAGACACACTGACATTCAACATGTAACTATATCTTGGGGTTAAGATAGTCTCTATTAAAGGCTCCCTGGTATTACTGGTGTGGTAAAGGTCATAACTCCCCTGCCACAGCCTGGACTCTCTGCATTAAAGGTCTGAGTTCAGGCTCCTTAAGGTCAAACTACATGGACGCATTCTGCAGAGGTCACTGAAAAGTTGAGCGCGTGTTTAAAAGATTTGAAAGCGTCAGATTTGTTGCATCCGTTCGAGTTTGAAATAATCAAGTGTGTGAGCACAACGGCAGAATATAAAAAATTAGGGTAGCAAAGATATCGGTGAGGGAAAACTATGCTTGGGTTTTTCTCTTGCACCGCGAGGGGTGGGTTCATTAGCGGGGCAACGTTCATGCATGGTCGGATCTATGGTAGGCTGAACAGAACAAGTCTGCTCTTGGACAGATCAGTCGTGTCTGCTGTATTCTGTGTGACAGTTGCATAACAATAATTTGCAGGAGGACTTCAAATGATTTGATGCTCGTCTCTGCTTGCCGCGGTTAACTGGCTCTGCTGTTGAGTGCAAGTGTTGTTTTAGGTTTCGTTCAGAGTACTACGGTTTTCTTTATTTGTCTATTTTCAAATAAAACAGCAGCAGCGTGTCTGTCGCCTGCAGAAAGCAGACAGGAACAAGGGCAAACGTCTCCTGTTGCGTTCAATGTTACACTGTAAAAACAGAAATCGAAAAAGCTTTTTGAAAAAGCACGGCGTTATACAACAGTTTTGTTTGTTTGTTTGTTTTAAAAATCAACTTTAAACTTGGTTTTGGGACTCCTTTGTCGAAATGCAGCCCTGTTGTCTCATTAAGCCAGACCAAAAATACCTCGCAGCCTACTGTCACAATAGGCTTTCCGAGGAGGGGAAACTCTGTTGTTGAGCAGCCTCACTTGAATGCACCCTGTCAGAGAGCTCCGCTCACCGCTGGACTACGTGCCGCGGCCAACGCACACCCACCGCCACCTACATGACTGAGGGGGGGGGGGAGAAACTGCATTCGTACACTTCTGTCAGTCAACGGTGGATCCTTTGCTCCAGCGAAATCTTGGAAAACCCGACGCTGCCAGCAATTGCAACTATATTAGGGCTTTAAAATAAAAGGGGCGTAACTTTGGCGAGGGATGTCAACGGTGAAAATCGATTGGCGAAAGCCATTTTGACTGCTGGGAAAATGAATTAATTAAATAAATAAATAAATAAGCAGCAGCAAGCTAGCATTTCGATGACAAACCCAGTGAACGCGGCGTGTGAACAGAGCTGATTTTTAGCCATTGAAAATCAAAACTATACGTGAAACTAATGAACGGGAAATGCTGTAGCCTGCGTACCGACGTTGGGGTCCACCTTGGCTCCGTTCATGGTCTTGATGAGCTCCCCGAGGCTCTTCTTATCGCCGTTCATCTTCCAGTTTCCACCGACGAAGAATTTCCTAGTCATGATTGCAGCTTTTGATTTTAGACCGGGTTCTGTGGGAGGTTTCAAGGGTCCACCAAGGGTACGCTTCTCGTGGGGTTAGCGAGCGGACGACTGAGCGTTGCACAGAGTATTTATAGACGTGGGAGAAAGAGACCACTCCTCTCCCGCAGCTCCATTGGATGCTCTCGACACGCCCGTGAACGCGTCTCCCCATCTGAGGAAGGAGAAGAGCGAAATGTCATGCCGCGTTCAGGTACAGTGCGCAAAACATCACGTTTCCACGCGAAGCCTTTCCAGGGGAGGTATTCAGACTTGAACAAGCACAGGTGAAGGTGGTAAAGAAAACAAAAAAACAACAATAATAATAAACGGAGACAGGTAAAACAGTATTTCCGATGCAGTTTTGTCCCTCATCTCAACCTAAACGTCCAATTACATTCAGTTTAATACATTTTTGTTGAAATAAAAAGTTTTGACGATAAAGCAGAAACCAGCAGTAAACATAAAAGGGTAAATAGGCTGCACTTATATAGAGCTTTCCAGCACCTTCACCGCACCCCGAAGTGCTTTACAATGGCCTCTCATTCACTCACACACCAATGGGTGGCTGCTGCCATGCAAGGCACTGCCAGCCCCAATGGGAGCAATTTAGGGTTCAGTGTCTTGCCCAAGGACACTTCAAACATGTGGACAGCACAGAACTTGTATGTATGTGCCAAATGCACGTATTTTCTGGATTATTTGGGGTTTTGTATAGTTTTATTATCCTGTCACCATAATGGATCACTTTCACCCTTTTACCTTTCTTTTTACATATATTATAGCTAGTAAAGCATTATGAAGATATACGGTACATGTGTTTTCCAGTGCTTTATGTGAGGACAATTCTGTGACGGAACGTTTTCTTCCTTTTGGAAACACACTACGGTGGCCGGGAGGAGGTGCCTACTAGCAGCTCCAACTAAAGCTCCGCCTCTTTACGCGTCCTGACGTGGTCAGTGCCCTCTGATTGGGCGAGGTCTGGGTATGCTTACTTTGCATACCCAGCTGGCATTGCGATAAGACGTGTACATTTCCTTTATATGCACGTCCTTTATATATTACTAAAGTTAAATTTGGAGTTTTAAATTCACTTATTTTAATAACCTATATTGTTGGTTTTGTTTTCTGACTTCTTTTACTTTTTTATGTTTGGTTTCGTACGAAGGTTAGACCAGGCACGATTGCAACTCAACACCGTGAGTCACGTTATACGTCAAATTTGGAAGTACCGTGAGGCAATCGTTACTCAGTAGGAATGTAAGCTCTTTAGATATTTCTCTAGCAGGTTTCTCATAATGAGAAGCCCCCCTGTATATGTTCAAAATCAAATCCAGTATTCACAAACATCCGAGGAAGAATAGCACAAGTATAGCCAAATTCTACGATAATGTCAGACAAGTTACATGTTCATGTTTAGTATAATTAATTTGATTTAATAGTATGATAAATATAAGTGAATTAGATTACGGGAAGTGCCAGAGAGTATTAAAAATGTGTACGTTAACGTGCGATTATCATTTGTGACTCATAAAAGTCATTCTCTCGATGGAATGGATATAAAGGGGTTTCCATTCTTCGTTTCGTTTTTTCTTTTTGTCAAGACAAGCGGTTTTTGTTTGTCTTACCTTGACATGTTTCAACATAATTTCTCTTACGTATCATTGAGATGTACACATTTTAATTAGCATGTGGTGTCGCTGACATCAGCTTGCACTACAAAACAAAACAAAACAGAATAGGCTGACTAGAAACGGCGTTTAGCGGGAAGGCCAGGTGGGGGCAGACTAACATCGCTTTAATCCGTTAACCCCGCGAGACTCGTTTCCAGAGACACGTCGTGAAAGTAAGGGAAAGGGGGAGAGGTTATGTGGACGATTCGGCATGAGGTGGGTGGAGAAGTTTGAGGAGTAAACTTCGGCATGAGATTGCTCTTCGCGGCGGGGCCTTAAAAAGCACCGCGGACAGTTGCACACGTAGACTGTCGTGAAGCAGCTGTCGTGCCGAGCTGTCGCCAAGACTCGCTTCCGCCCACAAGAAAGATGGCGGCTTCCTTGCACAGCTTGTCGGAGTTATTAGGCGCTCCGGAGCCAGCGATTCGACTCATTTTATCCATCATTATAGGTAAGTTTTCACCTCTGTGTTGTTCCACCTGGTGCTTGTCGACGTTCCCGCAGAACGGGCAACACGACCGAGAGGTGAACTTCTTTCAACTGTTCCGTATGACTGCCATTCACTGTTTTTATAATGGTCAACAGAGCACAACATTGACAGTTATCGTTCCAGTGTTTACACTTTGGAACTACACCCCAGCCGGCAGGGCAATAACAGCTCGCAGAAATTAGTCTTGTGGCTTTCGCCCGTACAGTTTAGTCTTTTTCATTCTCAGCCTGAGTTCACGTTGCTCTCACCCCATCGTTCTGTTTTGCTTTCAAACATTCAAACATCACTTCTCATTAGTATGGTGTCCATGCACCCATTGCAAACCCCCGTGCTAGTTGTGATTACTATTTAAAACAAACAAATGTATATGTGTGAAAGAAAACAGCACTCAATGGCAGCTATGTAATTTATTCTTGTTGTTATTTCTTAGTTATTTATTTCTCAGTCAAACATTACAGTCCAGGACTCAATGTGGAGTAGTGTAGCAGCTCACCCCCCTCTCTTTCTGTGTGTGTGTGTGTGTGTGTGTGTGTGTGTGTGTGTGTGTGTGTGTGTGTGTGTGTGTGTGTGTGTGTGTGTGTGTGTGTGTGTGTGTGTGTGTGAGAGAGAGAGAGCAGTAGGGGAGGGTGCCCTTCGTGGTGTCCTCCCTGTACTTTAGCCCGACACGTTAGTGTGTTCCTGGCAGCCGTAAGGCCTTGTCACTCAGACCGTGTGTGGTTGGTCCAACGGCTGTGAGACAATTTAGTTAGTGAGCGCTGTTGCATTCTCATCATCTTGTTATTGCTTAACAGCGCTTGCACAATATTGTGGTCTGACTGCCACTGCTTTGCACCATAAACGGGGACATCAGGTGGTTTGTCCATAGCTATACATAGTCCCGTGCAATGCAGACTTTGCAAATCCAACAACAGTATGGCGTATTGTGGAATGTGACGTTTGAGCCTTGATCCGTATCTCACACAAATCTGGAGGCTGTGTCTTGACACAACAGCAGCTCTGTACTTGTTGAATGCTGCAAGAGGAAATGACTGAAACTCATGAGAATACTTGGTTACAACAGTGCAACAGTGAAGCTTTTTGTTATTTTTGTGGAAAAAAACACACTCATAAAACGTCTACAACTACACTTGCATGGTTTGTTTTGTTGCCGGGAAGCAAAGCATAATATTCTTGTCCCATAATCATGCCTCCACAAGTGCATTTTTGTTATTCAAGGAAGCAGGAGTTGACATCAACACTGTTTGCAGAATACTTTCTTACTGTCATGTCCAGCTAAATTTGACACACTGGGCTTTCAAACAGTTTTTATATAACTGACAAATGAACCATTTTTGGCTGCGGTACATGTGATAGTGCTGTGCATTTCTTGTTACGACTAAAAATGAATTCCTCAGGATTGCTTCTGACTTGCATGCATAGCTACGAGCAGTTTGTTGCAGAGTTGTTATCTAAGAGTGGAGTTTAAAGTTAAATTGTTTTTATTGCATCAAATTTACCATATTCTGTTAAATTGTTACATCGGCAAAGTGTATCACTTACACAATAAAATACTGAAAAATGTCATCTGTTAACGTAATTTTGGACAAGCTGATATTAGCGAGGTAAAAAAAAAAAATGTTTTTCGATAATAAGAACTCTTGCAATGCATCAAACAATATGTTACATTGTCTATTTTGTTCAATTCTGTGTTGAAGGTACAACTCCAGTACTAAAATACTGACACAATTACTGCATGCCATCGACTTGCCAAAGAGATTGCCTGGACTTTTGGTCCTGCAACATAACTAGGTATAAATATTAACTGATCATTTCCTCTCAGTCAACTATGGACATTTACCTCTGCCCTGAAATTCCCAGCAATAGTAGCAATAGGTTCAGGTCCAGTGATAATAGTGTAATAATAAAGAGTTCTAATTTGAGGAAGTAAGAAATATATTGAGTCCATTGTTGCTCTTATCAAAAATTGTCATGCATGACCTTCCGATACAAAGTTTTGAATAAAGATTCTCTCTCTTTCCCTGCAGGTTATCCCTTTGCTCTGGTGTACCGTCACTTCTTGTTCTACCAGTCTCCCACAGTCATACACCTCTTTCACACACTCTCTGGACTCTCACTGGCAGTATTCAACTTTGGTAAGATGAAAGAAATACAAGTGTCTCTACTCCATTTCTAAATGTTTTTATGTTGAATTAATTTAAAGATCGATAATTGTTTTTTTTTGTTTTTTTTGTTTTTTTTAGCCTGCTTAACCAAATGTTTTACGTTTAAAGCGATGGTCTCACTACCTCCTGATTTCACTAACCCCTAACATCCACTAATATCTGTCTCTTCTTGGTCATGGCGAAGGCATTTTAAACAATCGAGAGCTACAGCTGTAATGCACAAGTAAAATAAAAAAAGGTTTGTGATTCAATTTTTCCACTCGCAAATGGAATTCAGCATCTCAGTGAAGCCCGAGATGAGACAAACAAAATGAGCCCTGTCAGCTGAAAAGCAGCTTCTCCACAGCATCATTAGTCAAACAAGTCAGCAGAAAGCCAAACAACACCCTCCATAACACACACACACACACACACACTAAATATGTTTAGCCACTGATGGCTCAGCTTAAATTATGAGTTATCAGAAAAAGATTGGAGATTGAAGTTTGTGTGTGTGTGTGTGTGCGCGTGCATGTGTGTGTGCGTCACGTGTAAACCTGATTAGACTGTAGGACAACCGTCTGAGCCTGGTCTCGTGGAACAGTAACCCAGCCTAAATCAAGCACATCCAGTCATTCCACCATTGTTTGTCAAGTCAATAGTCATCCGCTGAACGGCTCGTCTTCCTTTGGCCACTTGTGTGAAGTCAGCAGTCTGAAGTTGCATGACCGCAGATTTGTTTGTGTGCCACTGAGTGAATCAAAACGTTGCACAACACCTCCAACCTTGTTCCGTCAAAACACAGAGATGTCTCTTAGGACTTGCTAGTTCGTTAACTGGTTTGGTTGGAGTTGTGAGGCGGAATGTGACACGGTGAATTGAAATATCAACCCGAAACCTATGAACTTTTAAACGGCCATTGCAAATAATCTTAGCAGGAATCCCTGTTTTCTCAACCCAAGCAGACCCACATTCTTGGCTGCCTTATTCCAAATGAACCTGCTCGTCATGTCAACACAAATGTGTATTGTTGCCAGAGGTGTAGACGCTCCGGTGGTGAGAGCAGTAATGGTGCCTGGCTCAGAAACACAGGCACTGAGGAATAGAGCTGGAGTTAGCAGAGGTCACAATGGTGCGGCTCTCTTTGTGAGTGAACAGGATGGACTGGACATCCGAGGCAAAGCCATTTGTATTTATTTATTTTTTAATGTATTCAGTTTTTTGACGGGGACTGGAAACGGGAAGGCCAAACATTTGATTTCGGACAGCAAATGTGTATTTTACTCTTGTCAAAATAAAGTGTGTGTGTGTGTGTGTGTGTGTGTGTGTGTGTGTGTGTGTGTGTGTGTGTGTGTGTGTGTGTGTGTGTGTGTGTGTGTGTGTGTGTGTTGCGTGCCTGCCTGCCTGCCTGCCTGCCTGACAACAGGCAACTGTAGGAACTGTTTTTTTTTTTGTTTGCCTGGAATTTGCCTTCATTGGAAATGGAAATGGCTTCATAATGAATTCATGGCAGTTGACTAAGCTTCTTCTCCCTGCTGCTTTTCCAAGCCGTGGTCAGGTAGAACAGGAAATGTGGGTTTGTTGTCAGTTAGCTCACCTTGACGCTTACACGACGATGCCTTTATTGTCATTGAAGCACGTAACGTGTACAACGAAATTGTACATCCTACATAGCTCGAGTTCCCTGCAAAATTATAAGGTGTTGCTCTCATCATTGACTGCGCACATTGACAGCTCTCTGCTTGCTCCTTCCCTTGCTGTCAAATAACTGCCTCTTACCCTTGTTTGTCTCACTGTGACCTGCAGTTATTTCCTATTCAGAAAGTCTGTATTTGTCTTGAGTGATTTTTTTTTTTTTTTTGTGATTACATGTTTGTTTGTCTTTTTTTTTTCTTTCCCCTTTAAATGAATGCCAACGTTGTAATTTTTGCTGCAATGGAACACAGGCCGCTAAAATTGATCTCCTTCTCTCTCCTTTACTCTGTTGCGGCAACACTGGGATTTCACAGAAGGTCTGTTCCTCTATCTTTCTTCATGTACAATGCTCTTTGCATTTTTCCCACCAACATTCCTTAAATCTGATTTCAAGTCCTGTGTGTGATGGATTTTTGTCCTCGCCGTCCTTTTCCCATCTTTGCTCAAACCAAACTGTGCAAGGGAGAAAAAAAGCAAAACATATACTGTATATGCTGCTGTCTGGTCAGCCCAACAGGTCTCCATTGAGTGCACTCAAAATTCCCCTCCTCACCTTCTGTCCATGTCTTGGCCAGGCTCTCAGATCTATCACTCTGTGGTATGCATCCTAGTCCAGTTCCTGATGCTGAGGCTCATGGGAAGGACGGTAACAAACGTCCTGAGCAGCTTTATTTTCCAAATGGTGAGTCGCTTCTGTCTTTCCGCTCTTGTCCACTTGCCTATTTACTGTAGCAATGCTAGTTGCACACAGTGAATAGACTCTGCAGTCCAGTGTATAAAACTGCCAATTAGAGGTCCCACATAATTCCAAAGTCACCAAGCCAGGGCCATCATCAGTTTTAAGAAAAATTGGCCCTTTGTGATGTCACGTAAGGCACAGAAACCTTCCCCGAGTTCCTGACCACATGCGCGGTTGAGTTGTTTTCATCCTCTCCCAGACATGTTGAAGATAAATGGAAATCTTTTAGCAGTGTTTTTGCTGAAAAATGAAAATAAAGGGTGAAAATGCACTTTTCTGGACAGCTGCAGGGCTTTCTTCTTTACACACTCAATCATGTGAGTGTGCAAAACTAGAAAAAAACTACTCAATCTAATCAGTGTCTGATGCTTAGCTAACTGTGCGATGAAGGTAATATATGTTCAACCGTGACAATCCTGACTGACTATTTAGTTTTAAATTATTAGCAAAGGAAATTAACTTTAAAACAATATCAAAAGACGCATGCATCATGTATCAGCTAGACTTGAAATGTCACTCATTTACTACTCAACCCTATACTATCATCAGATCAGAGGGAACTGAGCTAAGACACTACAGTGGATATTTTTTTGCCATAAAGAAGTAAAACTTCTGACACATTGAAGTCATATGGTTGAGCAGCAAATAGGTAAAAGTTCAGTTTTGGCTGAACTGCGTCAGTATCGTCGGTTTCGCACCCAGAATTCCACAATCACTCGGTGGGATGAAAAAACTCTTGTATTCGTTAATGTGAAGCGATTAATGGCCCTGTGGTGTGTTTGGTGAATGTCTCTCTTGTTCTGTTTCTTCACGCAGGGCTACCTGCTGGCAGGCTACTACTACACAGCAACGCAGGACTATGACATCAAGTGGACCATGCCCCAGTGTGTCCTCACACTCAAACTCATTGGTGAGTTCTGGCTTCTCCTCGGGTTTGAATGGAGGATGGTGCATTTCCCACACCATCCTGTAATTTTTAAGTGTTTGAGTGTTAATCACATTGGTGAGCCTATAGTTTTCTGTCTCCCTTTTTTCTAATTACAGGTTTGTCGTTTGATTACTATGACGGCAGGAAGGAGCCAGTGAGTTGTTTGATTCCTTTTTTTTTTTTTGCCTTCTTGATGCTTTGTCAGCGTGTCTACGCCGTCTGTCTTTGTTTACTGGCTGCCCGTTGTTTTCTCCCTTTTACAAAATTATAAATACTTAAAGGGCATCGAGCCACTTGCTGAGTCAGTATTTATACAAACAAGAAACAGATCAGAAAGACTAAGACACCTGCAAGAAGAGTATTAATTATACCAGTGTATTGCCCCATGTTTTGCTACTAGGGTTTCCGGACAATTTAATATTTCTTTTACGATGGATAAAACATTTTTTTTCTCTCAATCCTTTGTTGCAAAACTGTTATGGAACTATTAAGCTGTCAGTAATCCTTGTAATTGCTAGGATTTTCCTCTGTAAGTAAAAGAAAAATACCTTTAAAAATGCACAACCTTGGCTGTGCATCTCTTTGCACCGTATCTAATTCACAGTCTGCTTAAATGTAGAGTTTCCCTCCCCACTCGTCTGGAAGCTGGTAGCGTCTCCATTCCGCAGTCAACGCAAACTTAAAACATTAAAAGTCAGCAGCTTCTTGCCTCAGGCTGACCAATAATATGCAAATGACGTTCAGGAGAACCTGTTTTTTTTTAGGTGCCAACTCTATGTAATGAAAATCTGTCTTGATAGCTGCCTGCTTTTTATTTCTCCAGAGGGCATTTTAATGCAGAGGTGGAGAAAAAAAGTTGTTCCTGCCTGAATTCACCGCCACCGCTGTTGTGCACTGTGGTGCTTTGAAGGCTCGATGGCTTCTTATTTACCCTGCTTCTATGCTGAAGCTTTACTTTGTGTTTCATCTCTTCCTCTTGTATAATTCAAATGCAAATATATATTATAATGTGGTTATTATCAAGACTGAAATACCAGTCTTTGCTCCAACTACTGATGTGTCAAGTTCGTCCCCTTTGACATGACATTTTCTTCCGCACTCAATTCCACCCTTTTCACTTTATTCCTTTCCCTGTTTCTCTCCCCCGCTCCAGTCGGAGGGAAATGAGCAGCAGAAGAATTCGGCACTGCCGTCTGTGCCCTCCCTCCTCGAGGTGTTCGGCTTTTCTTACTTCTACGGAGGCTTCCTGGTTGGGCCGCAATTCACCCTGCTGAAATACCAGCAGCTGGTGAACAGAGAGCTCACTGACTGCCATGGAAAACCCCCGAGCAGGTCGGAAACACAAAGTGATATCGCAAAGGAAAATGAACCCAGCAAGCGACTGCTCACACTCTGTGGAAAATAATTAGAATTTATAATGTGAGTGTTTATCTTCTCCCTGCTTTATCTCACTATTCCTCCACCAGTGTTGTACCAGCTATGAAGAGGTTTGCCTTAGGTTTTTTCTACCTGGTGGTGTTTGCAGTATTCAGTACCTATTACCAAGACAGCTACTTCACTACAGATGAGTTTGGGGTGAGACTGTGTCCTATCTTAACATTGACTTCAATGTTTTACATGTTCTTGTCACAACTCAAGTTTGAATACCATGTCCTTCTCCGTAGGCCCAGCCCTTCTGGTATCGCTGTGTTTATATTCTGATTTGGGGAAAAATCAGTTTGTATAAATATGTCAGCTGCTGGGTGATTGCGGTAAGTTACCCCTTTTGGCCTGCAAGAGCGTGCATGAAAGTTGGACTGCTGTGACCATTCCCAGAAATGGGGGAAAAGTCCATGTTTTTGTTTGTTTGCTCGCTTCAGCCTTTATAAAAGTGTGAGCTAACGCGTGAATTTCAAGAAATCAAACCTTAAACATGCTGTTTTTGTGACACCTGTGCGTGAGGCTGCTCCACTGGGTTGCTGATGAAAAATCTCAATCTCAAAATGAATATGATATTGCATCCATACATGTGCTGCATTGATGAATAGCTCTATTAACACGTGGTGTTGAGCCTGGAACTGGTTGCAAAACAGTAAAACCGCACCTGCATCGTGATGCGAGCCCTCTGAGGCCGCGTGAATCCAGCTGCTGAGGTTCTTTTGTTTCCCGCCATGACACCCAGCTGCGGTGGTAATGGCGTGCGTCTCATGTGCAACAGGAGGGCGTGTGCATCCTGGCTGGACTGGGCTATAACGGCACGCAGGACGGCAAGCCTCAGTGGAACGCCTGCGCCAACATGAAGATGTGGCTTTTCGAGACGTCGACGCAGTTCTCCGGAACCATCGAGTCCTTCAACATCAACACCAACGCCTGGGCTGCCAGGTGAGAGAGCGGCGGCCGCTAATCCGTGCCCTCGCCTGGCCCCCACTCAAGGGTTACGCTGTTAAATATTTACTCTGGTGATAGCGCCGAAAATGGGGGGGAGGTTGTTACAGTTCAGTGTCATACGTCATCCAGGATGAGTAGCGTGGCATCACATGAGTGCACACACCCACACACACACACACACTCCCACCCACACCAAAGGCCTTCCCCCACAGAGCGTCTCACTGCGGCTGAGATGAGCAGGGCAGTGGGAGTGCACTTCAGTGGAGAGGCCTCAAAGTTTGCCATTTTCATGCCGTTGGAGGCATTTTTTTCCCCCAGAAAGTGCTTGTGACTCCAGTCGATGATGACCACATGCGGAAAGCAATTTATCGAATATACAATTCATTACATGGTCTATTTCAGTTGAATGGGTTTGCCACCTAAGCGCTCTGTCTACTATCTGAAAGTGCAGTAGACACAAGGACAGTTGGCTGGGAGGCGAGAAGGGAGAGAAGGGGAGGGAGCAGACTGCCTCTCATCGGCAGCGTGAACAGTGCAAATCGCAAGGAATCTCATCTTTTCCAATCACCTCTTAGCGACACGTTCACATCTGGGTCTAAGGCTGCGTTCAGACTGCAGGCGAATCAGATTCAAATCTGATTCCTTCTCAAAACATTTATTTTTTAGGGCTGACTGTCCACACTGTTTTTAGCAAGTGTCCAAATGGGATCTGGCTCTGTTTAGACTGGGCCTCAATCCACAATCCGTTTTGCAAAAATCGGATTTCGTGTGATTTGTGACTGTGACCATCCGGTTTCAATCTGGATGGGCCAAAAAACATATTTTTGCTTAAATGAGATACAGATCTGACTTTGTGGAAACGCCACATCCGGAAAGTAATGCAACCTCTGTGTCACTCTAGGTCTGCGCTCAAACAACAGTGAGCAGGAGGCTGGAGTGACAAATGGAAAGAATCGTTATTGTTAAAACTTGCAGGAAGTTAAAGTGAAAGTGAACACAGTCCCATGGCCTCAGTTTCCCTCTATACTCACATTACAGGGTTGCGCTCAATGCGACTTTGTGTTGTTCCTTTGTACATGCGGGTCGAGTCAGATCAGGATGGTGACTCATTCACACTGAAGATTGTTAAAACTGGCGTGAGCTGTCTCTCTGCCCGGCCCGACTTCTTGTGAATTCTGTTGCCACTAAACAGGTGAATGTAATTAACAGGTGGATCTGGAACAACCCGTCTGGTTTACGCTCTCTGGCTTCAAGCTCTGCCTTTGTCCAGTGAATCCGTCAGCCTATACAAAGACATTCCGAGCCATTACTTGCCTTGTGAACAAAGTCCAAGAAAACTTTTACTTAAGATTCAATTTGTTTGTGCTAAACCATTTAGTCTAATATAGGAACATTTTCAAAGACATTTATAGTCAAATGATGCTCCTGTCATGAGTCATGCATTTAACAATTGGATCAGTTTACGGATTAAAAATCTGTTTGCCCTCCTCTTCTGTAAGCGCAGAGCTGGAATGAATTTTAAACATGTCGGATGTCAAAACCACACAACAGACAACCAGGAAGGAGCCAGTTTAAACCCACAGAGGCACAATTAATTAAAATGAGGACGAAATTTGGAATGCATAGACTTCCCTCTGAATTGTATTTCCTGTTTGGCACAGCTCTGCAGAGTTAATGTTGAAGCTGCCAGTCTGTTAAAGGAAGGGGAAATCTGCTCAGGGAACAGAAATCGCTAGAGTCTCTATATGTGTGGCTGCTGCTGCTGCTGCTGCTGCTGCTGCAAAGTGTTTTTGTCACTTTTGAAAATGCCACCATGTAATTTTCATGCCCTTGTTTAAATAGCAAGCAAACCTGTGGAACCTCCGTGTGCCCATGGGGCATGAAATACAGTCACACCACTGGCCAACCAATACGTGGTGAAGTCAATAAAGTATTTTTTCTGCTGTTTCAGAGACACAGCATTCAAATAGTCACATGTACTTAACGTATGTATACACGTTTAATTACACCTCCATTGCTGAAACATTGCTGTTCTACATTAAAAAGTTTAAATATAGTTAAATCAACCTCGATTAGCTTTGTGTGAATGTTGACATTGTTATGAGAATGCAAAACAGTAAAATACAGATACAAAGTGACGCGTCATGTTTGGGGGGTTTAAACAAATGAGTGTTAGTAGTGAACACACGTGATGTGTGCCATCCCTGCATCTGTGGGATTGCTGCAGGCAATGCAACTAAAGTCTCTCTCTTTGACAACGCATCACTTTAGCCGCGTTCAGACTGCCAGCCAGAATCCGATTTTTAGCCTATCCAGATTGAAACTGGATGGCTCTTTTGTATTCTGAACAGTCACAAATCACATGAAATCCAATTTTTGCAAAACGGATTGAAACCACCAGGAAAAAAAGCAGATAGCCAGATCCCATTTGGACACCTGCAAAAAACACTGTGGACAGTCAGCGGAACGGATTTGAGAAGGAACCTGATTTAAATCGGATTCCCCTGCAGTCTGAACGCAGCCTTTGTGTCCCTGCTCACATCTGCTGCTGGTCTAAATGACCATTTTGGTCGCCAGATCCACAACGCCTCCTGAACGCCAACAGACCTCACCTTCCTCAAAGGTCTGACCATCGGCTCCGACACGGTCAAAGTTATTTATAGTTGGTGAGATAGAGGCCTGGCAGGCCACACGAGACTGCTGCCTAAATGCAGCTTTAACCAGGATTTATTTTGTCATCTGTCTATACTGGCTCCGCTCTCCAAGTTTCTCACTTCGTCGAAGCATGACAGGAAAATTTCAAAGATATGTCGTCTCACTGCCATGTGGATGACAGTCAGATGTAGGTATTTTCTTTTCAAGCCGCCGACATGGGTAATTTGAATGTCCCGTATGATCGTCTGTCTGCACTTAAGCGGTGGATGGCCAGTAATTCTCCTTAGCTGAATGCAGAACAATCTGAGCTGTTCATTATTGCTGCCGACAGCACGGTTTCTCAGGCGGATAGTGCTATCGGGTCATCAAGTTTCTTCTGTGTGTTCTAATCTGAGAAACCTCGGTGTTATTGTGATCAAGCTATTAATATACACAAACATGTCAGGCGCTTGTCTCCTAAGTCTCTCTCTCCCGCCTTCACCTGAGAATTGCAAAAGTCGGAGTTGGAAAATGGTTGTGGGTGCTTTTGTTCCATCACGTCGGGATTACAGCCAGTTTGCTTGTCAGCTGTCTCGGCAAATCATCCATTAACACACCACAGCTGAGACAGAAGGTCAGTAGGTCAGGGCAGGTCACTCCTATCTTGGCCTCATTGTGCACCTGCTTCCTGTCCACTTCAGTGTCCATTTTAAGATTCTGGACATGGCACATCGAGCCATTCATGATCAGGCACCTGCCTGTACGTTTGTGGTCTTGCTAGCAAACATACAGGCCTCACTGACGTGGTGCCTCTTGATTTGAGCACTTCAGTCTTCCGTTGCATATTTAAAAAGCAACTACAAGTGTATCTTTTTAGACTGATGTTCTCGATTCTACTTTGTGATTCTATGGTATGTTTTCTCTTTTTTTTATTTTATGCTGTTGGTGTCTTGAGATAATCTTGCAACATCTGGGCTTCACAGTAAATGAAAGCTAATGCTCCATCTCACACATGAAGATAATGAAGTGATTGAACAACCTCCAAGCCTTTTATGCCCGACCCAGATGATGCAACACACTCCAGGCGAGCACAGTTACTTCAGACTGTGCACTTCAGACCTCGTAAACGTCGCGCGTTCTGTGCACACGATACCGCGTGTGTCCACGATACTGATAGAAAAGCCTGGGCTGTCACTGAACGGATGAGTGCTGTTGAAAATAAAAAAAAATAAAAAATGGGTTGAACTTTTTTTTTATTGCCGCAGTTGCTATGCAACAACAACTTTCAGGTGAGTGCTTGCCATGTAGGTTGTTACCGCTGATGCATTTACGTTCTCTGACTGTAATTAGATGTCTAGTCAAAAATAGTCATCTTCCCTCCTTTTTTTGTTGTTTTCACCCTGTATAGAAACGTCTTTAAGAGACTGAAGTTCCTGGGCAACAAGAAGGTGTCTCATTTCAGCACCCTCCTCTTTCTGACGCTTTGGCACGGCTTTCACTCGGGATATTTCATGTGCTTTGCCATGGAGTTCATCATCATCACTGTAGAAAAACAGGTAGGAGCTCAACTATTAATTATAATTGCACATACAATGGGGTCTTTCGCCCGAGCGATAGACCAGCTTTGTTTCAGAGCTAGTGTATTGCTGGGGCTCAGCCTCTAATAAGCCTTAATGAAGAACAAACCTTCTGGTACTTGTTTTAAGACTTAATAAAGCTGTTGTTCTCCTCCTTGCTGCAAAGTTCTGCGTCGTATTCCCATTGCTATTAGTCGCTCTTTAAAGATCCCATGTTTCACAAAATTCCCTGAACCAAAAAATGCACCCTTCATCTTTTTATTACTAATTTAGATAGTGTATGTGCTAAAACACACAGTTCTAGGCCGCTGCTTTTGTGAAGTCACAAAGGGCACCCATACACTCAGAGGTTATGAACAGTCTGAGGTTTCGAAGGTGCAATAAATCATCTCATATTGGGAGGATGTGTTTGATACAGCGCAAGCTGTTTTTCAACCACTTGAGTCTGCCTTGAAATATAAATACATATGTGTATATACAATATAATTAGGGGGTCTTTAATGTATGCAAGTGCTCATTGCAAAGAAAACAAATTGATCTCCTTCACAGTTTGCAGTCAATTAAGCAGTGAGTGAGTGCTCAGGAGGTTGTGTTGTGCTTGTTCCAGGCCCAGGCACTCGTGAAGGACAGTCCCACGCTGACGAGGCTGGCCAACAGTCCACTCTACCCTCTCATCTATCTAGTACAGCAGTTTATACACTGGCTCTTCATGGGCTACTCGCTCATAGGTTTCTGCCTCTTCACCTATGACAAATGGTTAAAGGTAAGAAAAATCTCACCGCAGAGCCTCCTCCGCGCCCCAGATACTTAGAAGTGTAGGTCTCAGTGCAGTGGAAGGAAACAGAGAAGGAAAGTTCCAACAAAGAGATGGTGTCCAGACCATAAACCACACTGTAATCAGTCACACACTACACAAGCTTAACATATCGTGCAACTGGGTCTTTTTCATATATGCCAAAATACATTGTTTATGTTTATTACGTGAATATAAACACTAGAAATGCTCAAAAAAACCAAATGTATTTTTAATTTTGTGACAAAATATTCCTCACATTTTACCTTTTTTCTTCTCTCTAACACGATCTTCAATTAATATGATTCCCACAGAAACATATTTTATCAAATTAGATGACTTGGAAGAGGGAATCGAAAGAGCTGAGAGATGATGAATGCGTGTCCTCTTCTTTTACATTTCGTGTCAAGAGTAAACCAGAATAGCAGCACAGTGTAAAAATTAGAGTGCAGCTCTTAAAAAAAAAAAAAAAAACCCTGAAACTTTGGCATCACACCACAAAATTGTTCGAGAACGATCCAATGCTGTTTGTGTATTATTTATTTACTTTCTGTTTGGCCAAATAAAAATGTGGAGGGATTCAGCTATTTGAATGCGAACTTGAAGGCATCGCACTAGAATTGGCAGCATGTCGGGAGCAGGTGGCAGGTAGATTGTATCAGGTGGGCTTCGTACTCACAGTGCAAGTGAACAGTGGCAGGTATTTTACTTCTGTGACAGATATGTGCAAGTGTCGCAGGGGGAACTCCGATAACAGAACGCAACGCAACCAGATGGCCGCTTCTTGTCGAAGGGTACCGGCAGGCCTGTGTGTGAATTTGACTTTGCTTGTCGCCACCTTTGTTTTTCAGGTGTACACGTCCGTCTACTTCTGTGGACACATATTCTTCCTCGTAGCCTTTTTAATAATGCCGTACCTTCGTAATGCGCTGGTGCCTCGGAAGGAGCGGAGCCAGTTGAAGAAGGATTAATGCTTGGGATGTAAACCTGGCATGGTAGGCAAGTGCAGACTTTGGGATTTTTTCCCTTTTTTTTCAAATGAGCACATTTTCAATATGTCTGTTTCTGTTTTGTTTCAGGTCTGCCTAAGACTGAATATCATCTGAAGGGAAAAGTGAATTTCAAGGAGCAGAATGGAAAATATTTTATGGCCTTTAATGATGATGATAATAATAATAATAACAATAATAATAATAATAATAATAATATATGTATATATACATATATATGTACATATATTCTCATAAAATTTCTATATATTTTTTGTTTTAAAAAGGGGGATGTTTTTTCTAAACATTTGGAGAAATGTTTACATAAACTTACCATCGTGCCACAAGGGATAATAATGAGCCAATCGGTGGCGATTTCCTTCTCTTACCCCCCTCACAACTCCTGTGTTTCTCGAAGTACTTACAGAACTTGAGAGATGTGCACTCTGTTGACACAAAATTGCACTCTCAACTGTCAGGGTTCAGACTTTGCTGTCGTCTCCAATGTGCCCTTATGTTTCATTCCGCTCATGTCCAGCACCCACGTTAAACCACCACAGCAGCAGCTCCTGGCTGTGGGTCTCAGCACACAGCCAGCCTGCTCTGCACTGCACTACACTGCACTGCACTGATGTAGCGACGGAAAATATGTGCAGCCAATTTCAAATGACCGATGAAGAGAACAATCATAATCAAGCTACGAGGTCTTCTTAAAAGTAGCTGGCAGGGGTCGTAAAAGCACACAGTTGTTTTATTGTCCATGTTCCAAATGAACGTGTGTGTGCAGTGCATCTTTTCCAGTTTTAATTTGATTTGTGGTATAAAGTTGTTTTTGTTTTTTTCAGTTTGTCCTGTAAAAAAAATGGTAGATTAGTACTTTTAGAAGATACAAACTAACAGGAGTTTTTCACCTGCCTTCCCCCATTTTATTGTGACTGTTCTTTTCATTTTTCGTGGTTTATCTCCTCTTTTTTTCCTCCGTTCAGCCAACACGACTTCTGAGTCTGCCTGGATTTCTCGCCTCCGTTCTGAAACACGCAGATATGAAAGCAGAAATAATTCACAGTGGGACTGGCACACTGCACCAGGCATTCAGTCACAGCTGTTAACCACACTGGTCCATTGTACATTCACTCCAAAACTCCATTACTAGGCTTGTTTTTCTCTCTCCCGTGAAACTGACATATTGGATGAATGCAACCAAAAACATCAAACGTTTGCCGTTGGTAGTTGATGAGTAAAGACTTTAGTTTTATTTAAATTGTCTTGGCTGGATTAAACTGCTGGATCCTTTGTATTCTGGTGTAATGCTGCCACTGCCTAGGATGCTAGCACACCTAGAGGAAGAAAAAAAACAACTTGCTGTAGCATTGGACTAGATTTTGGTAATATTTGTACATGATGTGATATTATGTATTCCAATGCTGGTGGACTACTTTTTGCCTTACTTCTGCCAATTGTACTGAGGGGAAAAAAACAACACTTTGTCGGGAGTGGACTGGGCAATTTTCAAAGAGAAAATACACTTTTATAATGTTCATTAAAAATGCTGCATTTCAAGAATTGTTGTTGTCCATTTATTGTTTCTCTGTCCTTTTCTCACGTGTGCGTGTATATCCAAGTTCTGGGCATCTGTAGATACACAGTGGCACAATATGACAACCTCCTAACAAGAAGACTGTGTGTGTGTGTGTGTGTGTGTGTGTGTGTGTGTGTGTGTGTGTGTGTGTGTGTGTGTGTGTGTGTGTGTGTGTGTGTGTGTGTGTGTGTGTGTGTGTGTGTTTATATATATATATATACATGTAGGTAAAATGTATATACAGTATGGATATATGTGTGCATATAAATATATGTATATTTTTATCTAGACATATACACACACACTTAAATACATGCTTGTTTATATCAGCAAATAAACGAACACCTATTGTCAGTGACTTAATATGGCTAAAACACTTCGGTGCCTTTTTTATGCCAACACATTGAAATGTCACACACGGGGTCCTTGTCCGAGAGGAACGCAAAGAGAAGCCGGTGAAATGACGTCATTTTGCAGTCTGGCCTTTAAAAGGAGGGGACGAAGGGAATTGGACTCACCGCTGAGATGTACGTGGTTTTGAAGTGTGTCACCAATCAACTTGAGGGGCCACCTGGAATAATAATAATAAAGAAGAAGAAAAAAAACACACCGCTGTTTAGGTCTGAGTCATTCTCGGCGTGCTGCGAAAAATAAATAAATTAGTTCATAAAGCGGCGGGTGGAGGTGGTGTTGTGGGGGGGGGAGTAGCCAGAGCAGCAGTCTGGCACAGAGCTGGCGCGAGGAGAGGGGAGGGAGGAGGGAGGAGAGGTGACGGGGAGAAGGACGCAGTGTGGGCGGGTTGAAGAAACGTCGAGAGGGAGGGGACGCACGCGTAACGTTCCCACCACCGCTCCGCTCTCTCTCGCATTGCTTCCCTCCATCCATCCATCCCTCCGTCCCTCCGTGGTGCCCGAGAAACAAGGACATCCGTCCGTCTCCGCCGCCTCCCGTCCCAAGGCTGCGGATACCTAACGGCAGAGGCCCGGGGCTGACCGCGTGGAAACCACCTCCTGGCGCGCGCTGAATATATATATATATAGTATTGTAGTCTTTTATTTTTATTTGTCATTTTCCCCCCCTTCTCCCTGTGCGAGGATCGCCGAGCCGAGCCGCAGAGGGGAGAGAGAGAGCGCGCGCGCGCGAGAGAGAGAGAGAGAGAGAGAGAGAGAGAGAGAGAGAGAGAGAGAGCGAGAGCGAGAGAGGGCGTGAGAGGCGGATGCTGCGAGCGTGAGAAGCCTGGGTACCGACCGGGAGCATCATCAGCCACACGGTAATGTAGCCAAATCGACACGCGTTCTTAAGAAGACGGAGATATATATATATATATATATATATACATATATATATATAGAGAGAGATATAGGAAATGGAGGAGGAGGGAACGGCTAACCTTACCCATCTTCCTGCGACATGTTCTCTCCCCTTGAATCCGGGATGAGCTTCTCCAACATGGCCATAGTAAGGCGGCCGCGGAGCCCATCAGGCTGCTGCTGCTGCTACTACTGCTGCTGCTGCTGCTGCTGCTGGATGTGTGTCAATAACCGGACAGACGGGCAGAAATGACTGATTATTGTCGCATAGCACGATGCTCGTCCTCCCCGACCAACCTGTGCACAAATAGAGCCCCAACGCTCCTTGTATTTGTTGGTTTATTTATTTATTTTATTTTGCGTTTCCTCTCTGTTTTTGCTGTAGTACGCGTCAGATTAAAAGGACTGCAGCATAAAAAAAAAGGACAGGAAAGAGGAGAAGAGCGTAGAAGCTGCTGCTAATGAAAGGTGAAAATCCTCCCCAGAGGCTAATTTTCCACTTGCGGTCGCAGCGGTGGCGTTTTTCCCCCCTCTCTTTTCCACGCTTAATAACAAACCATAATTAAAACACAGGGGAAACACCCGTACGGTCACGTTAAAAGCTGTTACAGTGACACGCAAAAGGAAAAAAAAAAAAAAAGAAAAAGAAAAGGCGCACAGGTGCGAAGCGTGCCCCCATTTAGTGCGAGACTCCGCAGAGCTGCGAGCGTGTCACTCCGCTATCAGGGCTGGACGTCCAAACAAAAAAAAAAAAAAAAAAAAAAGGCAAATCAATAATGGATGATTGATTTATTAAAAGATGATTCCGTTGGCGACTCCAAAGCCAAAGTTCACCTTGCAGGGGGGGGGGGGGGGGGTCTCCTATTACATGTCATGTGACACAGAGGCTCTTTTTCTGTTATTATTCGGCCTGTGCACCGTCTGATATACCCGCTGTGCTTGTGTCTCTCTTCCAGTCCTGTACCTGTTATATCTTCCAGCGCTGGTCAGTTGTTGATGCATGTAACTGAATGTCCCTCGCCCCACCTTGTACCCCCCCCCCCTCCTCTCTACCTCTCCTCTCCTCCCTCAGATGGACAGAATGCATTTTCTCTCCTTCTTCCTCCTTTGCTTGACTTCGGTTGCCAGTGGCAACAAAGGTCAGTCCCTCCTTTTTCACCTTTAATTGTGAAGTGCCGAGGTGTGTTTAGATTGCCATGGGAACGCACGGACCTGTCAAGGTGGGATGGGGGCCCCCGACCGGCTCACCATCATCTTTGCACCATCACTCATAACCCTGGTATCTTTCATATCGGCCCCGCATCTTCGTCTTCCTCACGTGTATTTTTGTGGTTCCCCGCATTTTTGTGTTTCATGCTCGTGTGTGACTCTCCTGAGTGGATGATGCATCGGCTTCACCCTCCTCCCTCATCCGTAGCAGATTTGTCATCCCGGATAACTGTGATTCAACATCATTGTTTCAGTGATAACCGTGCTGCGAGAAGGCGAATGAAAAGAGGCGGCAGCGTGCAGGCAGGATGTCAGAGGAAGGAGGCAAAAGGAGAGCGACGCAGGGGAGAGACGAGGAAGAGGACGAAGGGAGGAGGAGGAGGAGGGGTGGTTGGGGAGGGGGGCGAGGAGGCAGACGGAGGAGAGGAGAAGGAGCTGTGACAGCCGAGAAAGACGCAGGCCGATGAGGAGGAGAGGATGAGAGGAGGAGAGGAGGAGGTGATCAGGCCGCGGAGATCAAGTGACACGAGGAGAGGAGAGGAGAGGGAAAAAAAGTGTTTGTGTATTATAAATAAGTGGGTGTGAAAGGGAGACGGTGAGGACGGGCGGGTGAGCCGGTGAGGAGTGATAGAGTGACAGGGAGAGGAGTGCCAGCAGAGACAGAGAGAGAGAGAGGGATGGAATGGGATGCCTTTCAATCTGTAATCCCGGATGTAATCCACAAGCCTGATGCTCAGATTAATGCTATATGGGAGAGGGAGGGAGGGAGAGAGGGATGGAGAGAGGGAGGAGATCAGTGGACGGAGGGGGGGGTGGAGGGGTGGAGGGGTGGGATGGGGGCGGTTAATGACCAAAAATGAGACACGGCAGAGGACAGAGGAAAGAGAGGACGCAGAGTCAGGCTGGCCGTTGAGAGAGTCGACCGAGGACGTTTTCTGTCTGGCGTTTGGCTGGAAATTTGAAGATCACTCTAATTATGTTTAATTTTTTCTCATATTTTAATACAAATATTAGGTAATATTACTATAGAAGAATGTCTGTCAAATGTGCTCGCTACATGCACATATTTCCTAATGTCTTGGAATGTTTTTGCATTTAATTCAACATTTGAAAACACAAACTTTAGCAGAAACCTTGAATCTGCGTTTCCTTGGCAAATACCTTCAGATTTCTGTCTCTTGGCAGCTGAATAATGCAAAAAACGAACCAACCAAGTACACATCCCTTTAACACAACATCATGTTTTGATAAAAGCATTCATATCTACTAGTTAGACATGTCTTATAGTTTATGGTGTGCTGATTTGTATTCCCGAATGCCCCGATATTGTAATATTTTGCCACTTTTCTCACATAACCTGCTATTAATATTAAAATATGGACATAATGACGTCGCCAAGTTGACAGCGTTCTCTCTCAATCGCACGCAGCCAAATAAAACTACACTCAGTGTCGATATTGTAATGACGTTTCCCCCTAATGTGGAAACATGTTTCCCATTCTGGAGACTGACACTTATTAACCTGCACTGGTTAATTCCTCTTCATAGCTAGTAAATCCAATTAAGCTAGTTAGCAGAGAGCGCCCTTAAGTACAAGATGAAGAGAATCTTCCTCGTTCTTTAATGAGCCACCTCTGACATTTTAAACCCTTGCACAGATACTGGGTCACGCATATTTTTCTTTAATTACGTGCTTGTTAAGCGAGCTCAAATTGAAATGCCTCAGCAAATTCTCCACAAACGCTACTAAACTTGCCTATTTGAATATTTTTGGCTGGTGACACGGTGCGTTGCGTGTTGGAGCGCTAGTTCTGTCATTTCGACTGATACCGAGCCCCGTCTTTGAAGACGGGGAGTCGAGTGTGATCGCCTTCAGAACCAGCAGCATTTTCACTCTCCTCTCATAATCGAGCCGCTCTCACAATTAGTTCCAGACAGATTTTTTTTTCTGGAGAATTCAGCGCGCAGACAAAGCCGAAACGCAAGTCTGGCGCTTCTGTCTTGATTTTGAACCCCGGCAGTTTCACCACTTTGGATTAAGGGCAGCAGAGGGGGAAGGCACTGGGGCTTTTGTTTTCGCTCTTTTGCTGGAGTGTAAAATCGTCATCCTTCTGGCTCATTAAGTTGAGCTTTGATCATTCGGCACAGAACGTTCAGCGCGGCGATGAATAATTAATTCACAATTAAAGGTTAAATTCACAGTAAACCCCGGGCATTTGATTCTGACACTGCTGGGGTTTTTTTTTCCTGGCACACAGTTGTGCGACGCTCGCCCGGCCGCCCGCCCGCCCGCCTGCCCGCGGCAGGTCAGCGCGGCTGATTGATATGAGCAATATTGCTCTCTGTGTGTGATAAGGTGGAATCAGACGGGCTTTAATTACACTGCCAGCAACAGAGGTGCGCAAAGTGACGCTGGAAATGAGGTCTGTGTGGAAGAGGGGAGGCTGCCAATGTGATTTAACTCTGCACATACACATGCACACACGTGGACACATGCTCACTCTCACTCTCACTCTCACTGTGGCCTAGGCCGTAACGTAGCGTTGAAAAATAGGCACGTTTGTTCCTCCTAATTGCTCCGATTGACCCAAAGCTTCTGTGGTCTCTTCTCTCTTCTCCCCCCTCTACCCCCTCCACACACACCTTCCTGCGCTGTTCAGCCAATAAGCACAAACCATGGATCGAGACAGAGTACCAGGGGATCGTCATGGAGAACGACAACACTGTGCTGCTCAACCCTCCTCTCTTCGCCCTGGACAAAGACGCCCCGCTGCACTACGCCGGTAACGAACCACAAAGCGGCCGCAAACTCTCAGGGAGAGGAAAAAATGGGAACGTACACGTGTGTGAAAAATGTGACGACTATAGTGCAGAAATTTCCTCGAACATGCACAGAAGCAGTAGAGAAATAGGTCAGATCAAGTGCCCGTCCAGAGAAGATCCCAGCAGGCCTCTGGCTCTGGCCGGGGCAGGAAGCAGGAAGGAGCGGAGCCGCGGTTTCCACTCGTACATCCCGGTGGACACTCTAAATATTAAAAGCAATGTATTTATTCAGAGTCCACTATTTTTAGACCATCGCCGTGGCGTAACTCAACCCTTCATCTCGGGGAGCAGCCTGCAGTGCTCTGTCGCTGCGGCCCTGATGAAGTCAGGTTATCGCCCGTGCGCTCCTGCGACTAACTGCGTTCAGTCGTATCATAATAGATCTGATGGCAGAGCTTCTGCTGCAGCAGCGGCAGCAGTCGGGCCCTGAAAACTGCCTGACGGCAGAGTGAGTATGAAATTAGCAGAGGGAGACGTTTAATAGGTTTAATACCGGCCTTGATATCGCTCGACAACCAAGGCTTTCATTTTGAGTCTCAGATGCAATTAATTCTATTATAAAGGTGGCCTTTTAAATAGTATGCCTTCCACTTGATGGGATTACCGCCATCCGTCTTCTTTCTGGAGAAAGGTTGGTTTGAATCACCTGAACAGTAGTTTGAGGCATGAATAAAACCTTTCATAATTATTGAAGTTAGTGGGCATTTTCTTCTGGACAAGAGGCTGCAGTTCAGTGACCAACTTTCTGTTTCTCGTTGCGACTTCACTTGTTACACACTTTTCTAATAAAACTTTTACAATTTTTACACAAATAAACGAGAGAATGTTAGAAGAGAGATTTAGAGAATTAACTGAGGCAGCCAGTTTCATTCTCAACAGAAGGTCTGGTCCCAAGTTTTGGGGGCACTCAGAGGAAAAACACAATCCTCTGCAGTTTCAACGCCAGACTGCACAGTCATGCAGCAGACTTGACGGGACACAAATTCATAATTTCACACTGGAGCCAGAGTCCTGTAATAATACCATGTAATAATATATTCAGTTTTAATGAGAGGCATTGCTCAGAAAAAAGACTAGATACTGTGTAGCTGCATAATTATAAATTCTTATTGTTTATTTATGCTCTCTCTCTTTCATAACATGTTTCTCTATATATGTATATTTATATATATATAACTATATATACATATATATGCATGTGTATATATATAGATAGATATAGATATAGATATATAGAGAGAAATCATTGTTTGCTCAGTATTTTTAATGTATTTATTTTATCGAATTATTTTTAAAAACAAGAAATAACTTTTTTGTTGTTGGAAGATTTCAAAGGGTGGACTTGTCTACATCTCTCCCCTCTCGCAGGCGAAATCTGTGGCTTCCGGGTCCACAATGGTCCCTCGGGCTCTGGCTCGGTCCAGTTTGAGGCGGTGGTGCTGGACCGCTCCACCGGGGAGGGTCTGGTTCGCTCCAAGGAGCCGCTGGACTGCGAGAGCCAGCGGGAGCACAGCTTCACCATCCAGGCCTACGACTGCGGGGAGGGGCCCGACGGCGTCAACAGCAAGAAATCCCACAAGTCAGTGGGCCCTCACAAGCGCATCACATGTCTATATAATGCATAATATATCATATATATTAATATATTGTACTATAATTAAAGCCTTTGCTTTGCAGAGATTCTGCTTCCTGCTCTGTTAGATAATCAATCTGTCCCTGCTTTGTTGCTTTGCCTCCCACCTCCTCCCCCTCTCTCCCATCTCCTCCCTCTCTCAGGGCCACCGTGCACGTGCGTGTGAATGACGTCAACGAGTTCTCCCCGGTGTTTGTCGAGCGTCGCTACGAGGCCTCGGTGCCGGAGGGACGCCTCTTCGACCGCATCGTGCGCGTGGAGGCTCTGGATGCCGACTGCTCGCCGCAGTACAGCCAGATCTGCTTCTACGACATCATCACTCCCAACGTGCCCTTCGCCATTGACAATGACGGTAAGATAGGTCTTTATCTGCTGGCAGTAAATCATCACAAGGCCCTATTAATATGTGTCTTCCTCTGCCACAGAAATACTATATCTCCGCCGCAGTCGCGGTATTATTTCCCCTTTTCATGCTATCGGCGCTATCTGCTGCGCGAGGCGGCGAGGAAAAAAAAAATCCAATATGGAGCTCAATATTCACCTCCAAACTGCGGATGTCCTCAATACATAAGACACACACACACCCACACACACACACTCGCGCACGTCTCTGAAGTATTGATGTCTGCGTCGCTTCGCACTGACTTGTGGAGCAGTTTGCCTTTAAATTCCTCCAGCGAGTCGAGGGAGAAGATGCTGAAATGTTCCTTCCCTCAGTGAAATCAGCAGCTGCAGGTCGTCGGCAGAGCCGAGTCCGTTTTGTGAAGACACTAAATTGCAGGGGTTTTTTTGTGTTTCAGATGTTTTTATTGAGTCAAAGGATCTCACATACATCACTTCACTATGCCAGTATTCATTTTCTGTTACACAGAAGTGTACGGGCAAGATTGTATGAACGTTATTCAAATGCAAACCAAACTGATGTACGAAGAAAATCTGAACTTGTGTGTGGATATTTATTTTTTTATTTTTATTTTCAAAAATAAACATATCAACAGGGGAAAACACTACATAGTGAATAATAATAAAGTGTAAAATAAATAAATGGGAAACAAACAAAGAAATTATTAAAAAAAATAAAATAATAATAGTTACAAGTGAGATTACATAAGAGTTTAGCATCAGCAGGGGTTTTTGTTTTTTTTGCTTGTTTTTTTTCGTACACATGGATTGACTGGCGGTAGAGTGACGGTAGCGCGACCCGGAGGTGAGGCTGAGCAGGACCTTGGCTGTCATGTGACTCTGCAGATGCGTCAGATGTTCTTTTCTTCCCGCTGCTGATTGTCAGACTGCCGCTGAGGTCGCTTTGTTCAAAAACTGCCTTCAGACGCCAAACGCTCGTTACGAAATGCTCTGAGCGCTGAGGGGGCAACTGCTTTCTTGGAAGTGAAGGCGTCTTTTTTTTTTTTTTTTTTAATTTGTATTGAGTCTTTTCTATCAGCCGCTACTTGCCGTGTCCCGGCTCATCCCTGTTGTACCTATTGTTTGACAAATTGCTCGACGAGTGCTGACTCACTGTTACCTTTATCTCTTTGTGGGAAAAAAAAAGAGAAAAAACCCTCAGCGTTCATCTTGCGCCACATACTTTTTTTCCTTTCTCTTTTTTTTGTGCGTCGGCCTCATTAATGCAAAGGTCCAATGAATAAAAACGCCTCATCGGTGAAGGTCTGTTCGTCCCGTGGCTGCTAATACGACGGGCCTGTCGTCGTCGATGACTAACACTTTCTATTTTGGTTTCTGTCCCTCTTCGGCGTTTCATCACTCCTTTGTCTCTCTCTGTTTCCTAGGTAACATTAAGAACACCGAGCCGTTGGATTCCAAGCGTCAGCGCGTTCACACCTTCTGGGTGACCGCCTTCGACTGCGGGAAGAACCGCGCTCAGGCGGATGCCCAAGTCGTCGTCACGGTCAAGCCGTCCTGCAAACCCGGCTGGATGGGTAAACACCGTTTTCTGTGTCTGGCCCCATTAGCGCTCTGGGGTCGAGGCTGCTGTCTGGGTCACTTAGTTTTCTGCTCTTTCATTAAAACTTGTGTGGGGATGAATTTGTGCAGAATGAAAACCTTCATATATATGTTCTTCTTGACAATTAATCTTACATATGCACTTGTTAGAAAATATTTTTTTTATTCTAGATGGATGAGGAATTGTATTATGTAACTTTGATTTTTTTTCCTTTTACTTTATTGAAGAGTGATAAGGCAAAAATATTCATTTTCTATTCCTGATAACACTCTAGAACCGTTTTCCCCCCCACATTTTTCCGCATTTTAACGAGTGCCTTATAAAGGATTAATGCCACTCATCTGTATAATCCAGACATAAAGTCCAGCTATATTGCAGCTTTTTCGAAAAAACAAAATCTGGTATGTCACAATATCTTTGCTTCAGGATGGACCAAGCGTGTGGAATACACCCCCGGGTCGGGGAGCATCCCCCTGTTTCCCAGCCTGCACCTGGAGACCTGCGAGGAGACGGTGTGGAACATCCAGGCCACCGTAGAGCTGCAGACGGGCCACATTGGGAAAGGCTGCGACCGAGACAGCTACTCCGACCGATCCGTGCGACGGCTGTGCGGTGAGCTCTCGTCTCGGAGTGTGTGGACCCAGTGTGGGATCCTTTTTTTAACGTGACCCGCCTTTGATGGTTCCTCGCCAGGCGCCGTCCGAGGTGAAGTGGACCTCCTCCCACCTCCGTCGCCTGCAGCCAACTGGACCTCCGCCCTGCCCACGCTGCCCTCCTCCGATTCTTCTCTGGTCTTCTCCTTCAATGGTTCCAACCACGTGGCCATGGTGCCCGACTCTGTGGTGTCGGCGCTGTCGGGCGACCACTTCACCCTGCAGCTGTGGATGCGCAGGGGCGGAGCCAACATCCAGCCGGCCACCGCTCAAACCCGAGGCAGTCGCAAGGAGGAGGAGACCATCGTGTGCAGCACCGTCAAAAATGGTGCGCTATATTTCAATTTCATTCAGTTCATATTCTATACCCACTACCATTCCAGAGCTCAGGGTTGTGGGGGTCTGCTGGAGCCTATCCCAGCTGTCATAGGGCGAAGGCAGGGTGACACCCTGGACAAGCCTCCAGTTCATCGCAGGGCCACATAGAGAGACAAACAACCATTCACAGTCACATACATGCCTGCGGACAATCTAGAGTTTCCAATTGACCTGACATGCATGTGTTTGGAGTGTGGGAGGAAGCCGGAGAACCCGGAGAGAATCCACGCAGACACAGGGAGAACATGCAATCTCCACACAGAAAGGTCCCAGGCCAGGAATCAAACCCACGACCTTGCTTGCTTCTTGTGTCGTATATCAATTCGATTCAATTCAATTCAATTCAATATTTCGCAGTTATACCCCAAAAGCATTTGAACTTTGAAGCAGCTTTGCTGTGTTTTTTTTTTTTTTTTTAACATCAGTTATTCAGGTTTCATTTAAAGCCCAGCTCTGCGGTGGGGAAAATAAAGTTGTTTATCGCCTCAACAACTGGATCCAAGGTGCTCTTGAGAGACACTCTTTTGGCCCATCTGTTCCATTTGAGCAGTCAAGTGGAAGGCAGAAAAAAAAAAAACACTGAAACTGTGCCAGACAGTTTTTTTTTTTTTTTTTAATGCATCGACTTTGTAGGTTTGTAGCGCCGTGTTAAGCGAGAAAAGCAAAGAGGAATCCAGACTGAACCCGCTGTGGTTAATTACCCGATGACATGGAGAAGCTCTGACCGCGCCGACTGGTTTTTCTGACCCTCTGCCCTGCTGTTTCTCCTCCACAGACGACTCCTTCTCCCACTACTCGCTGTCCGTCCACGGCTGCCGCCTCTCCCTCTTCTACTGGCCCGACGTCTCAGCGGCGAGGCCCGTCAAGTTCCTGTGGAAACTGGAGCAGGTACGGGGGGATGAAGCTCGCACGATATCGCGATTTCGTCTGCACTCATACAGAGGATGAAAGGGGGCAAGTGGATTGAACAGAATGTTCTGTAAGCAAACGTTAGCACGCAGCAGGTTTCATCGTCTCTCTAAAACGGAGAAATCTGCCAGAAAAGTGATGCAACTCAGACCTGCGTCCTTGTGGGGGGGTGGAGGAGGTGGGTGGGTGATATAATGCGGGGATAAGGGGAACGGGATGTGAGTGTGTGTGTGTGTGGTGGGGGGGTGTTTTGACTGAAACAAGTGGCCCCAGACAGATTGAAGCAGCAGGGATTAAAAGATACTCAGCCGATACAGAGATTTGTCAAATCCGTCTGTCTGACCCACCGTGTCTTACTGCGCTACCCCACCACCACCACCACCACCACCTTTCCTCTCCATTTACACTTCACTTGTCTCTCTCTGTCAAGTCTTCAGATGGATTCCGAATGGCAAATAAAGATGCACAAAAAAAACGCACAATAATGCACACTGTGTGTTAGGGCTACAGATGGAAATTAGCTCTACGCTGTTGCAGCCTTTCTTTTTTATATTTCGTGGAGATATTCAATGTCACTGCGGACTGTCCTGCTAACTAAACCAAACTGAGCACGAGGCAAAATAAAGATAAAGAAATAACGATTCAATAAAGATTCAGAAATAAGAAATATGAAATATGAACTATTGTATTTCAAGCATACAATATTTCACAATTTAAAATCTTTTCTCAATTTTTTAAATATATATTTTGTTGTCCTTGTGTTTAGGTCAGGGATGTTACCAATTAATCGATTATTGATTAATTGTCGACTAAGAATTTACTCGATTAATTGAACGCAATTAATTGAACATTTTTTCCCTTGGTTAAATGGCGTGGTGTATACCTGTATACCTAGAAGTTGAAAGTTGAAATGTGACCAATACAAGTCAACCTAAAGTCAGAGGGTAAATGTTTGGGCGGTTTTTCCTGTTCTCTAATGTAAATATTGGTCACATTGGACCCTCAACATTATTGAAGGGTTAAATAATGTGTTCCTTACACATTTTTCATTGTGAAATGTAGCTTCTCAGGAAAAATCGGCGCCTATCAATCAATTGTTAATTGATCGATAAGGTCAATCAACTAATGATTAATGAATTAATCGATCATTTGCATCCCAAGTTCGGGTTCATTTTGTTAACACTGTGTGTTGCCTGCGCTTTCTTGCAGGTGTGCGACAGCGAGTGGCATCACCTCTCACTCAGCGTCCAGTTCCCCTCGGTGACCCTGTACGTGGACGGCGTGACCTTTGACCCCGCCCTCATCCATGACAACGGCGCCATCCCCAACCCCGCCCCTCGCCAGCGGATGTTCATCGGCGCCTGCTGGGGTGAATTCACGTCTTCTCTCGTCTCTCGGCGCTGCTCTTGGATTCTTTTTTTTTGTTGTTGACGCAAACGAGCGAGCGGCAGGGCGGAGGAGGCTGCTTTGTATTCCTTTTGTTGCGGGGTCGTGTCGGTGAGGGTTGTTTTTTAAAATGCGATGAGCGGCGCCGGTGCGTTATGCAAATATGGCGGGCTGACACTTCTGACGCAGGCGTCAGCAGTTTCTTCGCGCACGGCGAGGCTCCTCCAGTCAATCAGGCCAGACGTGTCTCCCAG
The DNA here is from genome assembly GCF_046127955.1 of Nelusetta ayraudi. Taxonomy (NCBI): domain Eukaryota; kingdom Metazoa; phylum Chordata; class Actinopteri; order Tetraodontiformes; family Monacanthidae; genus Nelusetta; species Nelusetta ayraudi. The sequence goes on from NW_027466113.1 coordinate 5,355,200, forward strand.
TTCCGCCCCTCTTCCAGTCGCCAGTCATTAGCTTGATGCACTTTCTCCACTTTGAAGGATAATAATATAACTGACTGATCAATTATTCAGAGCGGCAGGACAACATGAGGGCCAGACAGCTATCAGCCACTTCCCCTCACCCCCGACTGCTGGTTAAACTGGGAAACTCTGGCTGCCAATTAGAAGTGAAATACACACAGACTGAACCACACACGCACGCACGCACCCAGTCTCGCACTCAACAGCGAAAGTCACTCTGGCTGCCTGCTTGGCAACAGCTGCTGCTGGATAATGAGGGGACTGTGCATTTTTGAATAGCATCATCAGTTTTCCTCTCGCGCCTCCTCGCTCGCTCTTGTGCTTTTTTTCTCCTCCTCCCTCCTGTCAATTTCTTCTCCCTCGGTCTTCGTCTGGTTTTTCACACCTCGCTACACTGCGGCATCTATTTAAAAATCCATTGTTTTCGCCTCGTCTGCTGCTCACCCCCCTCTTTGCCTCTTTCACCCCGCAGAGCCTGAGGAGAAGCAGAAGGAGATACTGAACAACAGCATCCCGGAGAGGAAAGACTCAGGTGACCTCTCTGTCTTCACGCTGCACTCTGGCTTTTATGCTTGCACATTAAGCGTGTACGGTAACGTTGGAGCTGATGCCGCAACTGTCTCTGGTCTACAGCGAAGTACGTGGGCGGCTACCATGGCCTGCTGTCCGGCGTGACGGTGCGTCCTGGCAGCGTGGAGCCCCACAGTGTGGTGGAGTGTCTGTACGCCTGCAGGGAGGGCCTGGACTTTGGAGACCTGGAGACTCTGGGCTCTGGCATGAAGGTAACGCCTCCCTCCGAGTGTGCCTGTGTGTGAGCCCTGTGCAGACAGAGCGTGCTCAGAGAGGCCCCTCTTGCATTCTGGAAGGACTGTGCATTTCACTACTGTGGCCCTGCTGTTTGAAATAGTTCTGTGAATAAGAGCGCAGTGTGTTTGCAGATGAAAGATCTGGTCTGCACCGACAAGTAATTCACTGTTGTGGACTATTAATTAAGATTTCTAAATAATATACTTAAAATCTTACTTTTTTCTGACATTGAAAGGCAAATTTATGAAGCATTAAAAAAAAATATATATATAAAGAGGTTTGCATGGCAATATTGTTGATCTGCCTTCTGTGCAGTTTTCTACAAATTAAAATGTTGAAATTCACGCTGCTGCAGATCTGCCTTCTCAGCGACCTGTTCTTACAGAATACAGCATTAAAAAAAGCACATCATCCTCATTGGCAAAATGAACCTCTGGTATGTTGGTCTGTCAAAAATGAGTGTTATAAACATAAGCTAATGAATTTCATTTATATATTTTTCCAATAATGTTTCTTGTTGGTGTAAAATAAGAACGTTACTTTTGCGGTTAAATGTGTTTCTGACCTCCTCTAGTGGTGGTCTGATGTGGTTGAGCCAACGGCATTTTAAACACTTCATTACTTCATTAATATTCATTACTATAGTATTTATGAATGATAACGTCATTTGTTCTTTTTTATTCTGCGATGCATATATTGTCTATATTCATACAGGAGCGAGTGATATTTTGTCACGGACCTTGAGCTTTCCTTGTCTGTGCTGTTTAGAAATCAATGTCAAGGCCTTTTATTGTGGCGCTGCAGGTTCACGTCAACCCCAGTCAGTCGGTTCTGGTGCTGGAGGGAGACGACATCGAGAGCTTCAACCGCGCCGTCCAGCAGGTCACCTACAGGAACTCTCTCCGCTTCGCCACTCCCGGGGTCAGGCCCCTCAAACTCACCACCTCACTCAGGTACAAACACGCACGCACACACACACACACACACACACACACACACACACACACACACACACACACACACACACGTGCGTGCTTACAGACAGACAGCACAAGGCGTCTTTTCTTTTATATTAAAAACAAAAACAAACCCTGTTTTATCAGAGGCTGAGATCCAGATCCACAGCCCCAAAGGTAGATTTAATTTTCCAGAGGAGAATATTGCGTGGAGCATATAAATTATATATGTGTATTGTAGAAACTCCTGGCAGCCGGCGGGTCTGCAGTGCGGCCGCCGTCTTTCTCTGAGCAGCTTCCAGCTCAGAACTCAGAGAGCAGACAGTGTGCTCGTCAAACATGGACCTTGGCTCGCCGCTGATAAGAGCTGCTGTGGCATGAAAGAGATGATTGTGTGGAGGAAATCTTCAAGCAGAAGATAGATAGAAGGGTATATCTTATCTGTCCGATCTTTCATCTGCCTGTGCACCTTCTGCCTTGACAGAGAAAAGTGCAGGTGCCAAAATCAAAATCTTCCAGGGCCCAAGGTTGCAGCTGGATTTTTCAAAAGATGTTTTCTTTTCTGTTAAATATAGTTTCTCTCCGCCGTCGGGCTGCTTGCTCAGTTCATTTCTACCTGAAGTCAAATAAAGTTACTCAGGAATTTTTTTTTTCCGCCCGCGCTGTCTGTCTGCGGTCGGCTGAACCGACTGCCGCTGAGCCCTCGGCCAGTCCCCGCGCCCGCTTCAGTTTGCATCACTCCGAGTCACGTGGGCGCAAATACAAAATAGAGCACAACACTCTGTTTCTGTGTCAGCGCCCAAACGTGCAGAACAACTGCAAACAGGCCGCCTGGCTTTAGCAGTCACTTCCAGCCGATGAAATATTAACTAGCCCTGAGAGGTGCAGCCGAGGCCATATACGGCTGCACTATATTGTTTTAATACTTAAACAAGCCGCCCGCTGACAACCGCGTCTCAATAAACTCTCCCGCTGTGCAGATTTTCTTTCATTTGTGGCGTTTTCAAGATTAGAATCATCAGCAGGCCAGAAGTCATCAGCTCTGTGACCCCCCCCCCCCCGCCCCCCCCCACTAGATGTTTGCTAGGTCCCAATGACGCAAGGTCATGGGCAGTTTTTTTTTTTCTCCTCGGTGAAGCTCAAAAGAAGCAGATTTTCTTTCTTTTTTTCCCCGCCCTCCCTTCCAGTGAGTTTTATTGCGTGTGTGAAGATTAGACTGATTTGAGGCCAGGAGTTACCCAGATGGCCAAACAGCAGGCCCTTCTGGAGCGGCCCGACAGAAGCAGCTGCTGACTCTGATAGCGGAAATGTAACTCACACACGCGTGCGCACACTCGGCTTAATCCTCTTCAAGTATGATGCCAAACCACAGAGGAGACGACTATAGATGGTCTGTTGTATGAACGGAGGACCGTCGCACTGGCGCGGAGCCACGCTAAATGGTTGCCTGTTTACACTGCCGCTAATTTAAGAGTTAATTTCAGGGTTGTGATGTTGTAGCCAGTCGGTGTTATTGTCAGTTCTACTCGGCAGGCAGCAGCTGACACCACTATGGTGAACTGCTCATCGGACAGTATCTGCGGCAAAAAAAAACAAAACACAGCTGTACATTTTCTACAGCTCATAACCAAAAACCTGGCAACCCTGAAGCTGGCAACCACACACGGCATCATTGTAGTTACTCTATTAGAGATCATTTTTGGCTTGTCAGCCAACTTACTTAAATGCAAATGAATGTGTTGGACCCAACATCAATTTCTCTGTAATTATTTCAACACTTTATCCATCCATCCATTTACAATAACTGCCTCTTCCTGCTCTCAGGGTTGTGAGGGTCTGATGAAGCCTATCCCAGCTGTCATAGGGTGTAGTGTTGTAGGACTTCAGATTGCTCTTGGTCTTGAGACCACTTTTTAAGGGTCTCAGTCTCGTCTCGGACTCATTCACTCGGATTTTTGATCAACACAGATCAAACACAGAAAAGAATCCATCTGCTGTGGTTTTACACTCTGTTTGTGACACCCAGAGTGACACGGCCCCTTATTCCTAGTTAATTATTTTTTAATTTTTTGAAGCAAAGTTGTTTTTTAGAAAATCATTCAAAACAGCAAAATGTTTTTAAAAAAATATTAAAAGATAGCTTGCTGAAAAGAGATGTTGCTGCTCAATTTAGAAGCAAACTTGAATTAAAATAAAAAAAAGATACTGGTCATTTTTTTCTGTTTTGTTGTTACTTTTCTTTTAAATATAAAGTCTTGGTCTTGTCTTGGTCTCAAACCCCAAATGTCTTGTCTCTCTAGTCTTAATAATGTCTTGGTCTCGATTGGTGTGGTCTTGACTCCAACAGGGTGAAGGTCGCTAGTTCATTGCAGGGCCACGTAGAGACGAACACACACACACATGCATGTTTTTGGACTGTGGGAGGAACGAGGCAAACCTGGAAAAAACCCAGGCAAACACAGGGAGAACATGAAAACTCCACTCAGAAAGGTCCCAGGCCCGTTTTTTTGTTTATTTCAGAAAAATATACATTACACCTTTTGTAGTAGCTGTTAACAGCTGAATGTGAACTTGCTCCCAGAGGTCTAACGGGTGAACATAGTTAATGATCCTAATGTAAATATGTTATAATTAGTGCTAAACGGTTTAGAGAAATTAATATTTTTACCTTGAAGGCAGACACTTGAACAGCTTAAAGTCTGGAAAAGTCTGAACACCTGCCCTGAGTGATGTCTTTTTCATTGCGTTTCATGCATTTTTTTCATGTTATTTTCACGCCACACAACACACAGAATTAAACGGCTTGAAGACAGTCAAGAAAGTTAGTTAAGTTAAGTTAGTGAAACGAGCGCCATTTGCTGTGCGCAACCTTTCTGCATGACGCTGTTTCCACCCCTGAAACTGCTGAACGTCTTGCTTGACGTCTCCTCCCTGCTCCGCGCCAGATGTTTCAACGAGGAGAGCTGCCTGTCCCTCAAACAGCTGGAAGGATACCTGGTGGTTCTCCAGCCCGACGCCCCTCAGATCTCGCTGTCCGGCGTGGGGCCTCACCTGGCACGACCCGCCCCTGAGTTCGAGGGCCCCCGAGGCGTCCCGCTATTCCCCGAGCTGCGCATCGTCTGTTCCCTGTCCCACGCTGTGAACACGGCTGCACAGGGGATGGAAGGAGGCGGTGAGTCAAACGCTAAATCACTGCCGGCGCCTCGCGTCGGGGGACTCATTAAAATCTGCGGTCCTTGTTTGTCGCGCCACTCTTTCTTGTCTGTCACCTGAGGGATTTGTTCTGGACCCGAGATGCCTTCCACCGTCGACTTTGTTTTTGTTTTGTTTCTGTCCTGGATCCAGTTTTTACGACGCGAGCCGTTTTGTCTCTGACACCTTTTCAGCTCTGATGTCCGACGCCGTTGCTCACACCTTGGACGGCTGCGAGGTCCAGCCGCTGGGGGAGGAGCTTAACCCGGAGAAGGAGGAGCTTCTCGTCGACATGGACGTCGTGAGAGAGAGGGGACTGGAAATCATCAACACGACTGCGTACATCGCCATCACAGGTAGTGAACCGTCGTTCAAGAGGAACGCTAAATTTGATTTGTGATAAATAAGAATATATAAAAAACGCAACACAGAAAAAAATGATTTTCATCATTAAAATCATAAAGCCACAGTGTCCTAAATACATTTATCACTTGTAAAGCAACACAGAGATGTCGGAGATTAATCTATACATCCAGGTTTGGTTGTCATCTTCCTCTGGAACCAACGTCTCTGAACCGACATTTGAAATGATTTATTGCTCATGCAGCTGGCAGCAGGTAGAGCAGCACCATCTGTTCTTTACAGCGCTTGAATTTTCCACTTTTCCAGTCAGAAAAGTCTCTCATTATGATAACCGAAGAATTATATTGAATACAATCAAAACTGGAAGAACAACCTTTTTATGCAACATCTACAGTAGGTTGTGCACGTAGGACTACATCAGGACCTATAAGTCTGCTGTGTTTACTTCAACATATGACTCTGTTCCTGACAGGCGCCGAGTCTATCTCTGTGTATGAGGACGTCCTGCGCTCGGTCCGCTACCGGCTGGCTAAAGGTTCGGCCCGCTTCGAGAGGAGGTTCCGCCTGTCCTGCTCGGAGATGAACGGCAGATACACCAGCAACGAGTTGACTCTGGAGGTGAGACCCGTTCACAACACGCCGCTCCACCTGAGATGAAGTGCTGCTTGACTTTGTGAAAGACACTTAGCGTATGCGACCCAGTTCCTGAACAGAGTGGACTCACCAGTTGTCCGTCCAGTAGAAAAAGCAGCAGTCTTGAGTTTACATTTCCTGCTGTGCAGGTGAACTTCCTCCACTCCCTGGACAGCATGTACCACCCGTCCCACCTGCTGGCCTCCCAGCAGCAGTTCCTCCATCCATCCCACCATGCTGGAGAGCTGAGTGGACACACTCTGCCCAACCCACACCGCAACTCAGGTGATTCTCCTTCTCCTTCACCTCTCCAGCACACATGTAAGAGATGATATTGTGGCCACGTAAGAGGGGAGATGGGCAGCCATGTTGATGGAAGGTTGGAAGGAGGTGGATCTTTTATAGTCATTACATATTCCTATACAATGAATTTCAGTTTTCAATAATCTTGTTTATGAAACAAGACAAAGAAAGAAGAAGAAAAAACATGTGTTTATTTATCCCACAGTGGGGATATTTGTTCATTTTCAGCAGTATATAATGTGCAAGATATATATATATGTATATGTTTTATTGCACCTGCAGTGAAATGCTGTGGTCTACAAGTGTTTTTACTATGTGCAGTTATACAGCCTGATGGCTGCAGGCAGAGAGAAAGCCAAATAAAAGTCCACAATTAAAAGTGGACCAGCCCAGTGTAGCATCGGTATAATTAGTATAGAATGGAGAGAGTCCTTCAAATGTTGGTGACATCATGCTAACAACTTTTTCCTGTTCATGTAGACAAATGGTAGTTATATTTGCACAACACAAGACGTGTGTCATATCTGTTATGTATGTAATAACGTAATAATTTGCTGTGTCAGCATTCAAGATAAAGAAAACCGCCACTCACATCGATTTTCCTTTTGAACTGCTCGCTGTTCTCAGTGGTTCCTGGAGCGGCCACCGTCATCATCATGGTGTGTGTGGGTTTCCTGGTGGTCATGGTGATCCTGGGCGTGTTCCGAATCCGCTCCATCCATCGACGTGGTGAAGGTACCAGGACCGGATCGAAGGAGGGCAGCGGCCAATGGGACGACTCTGCTCTCACCATCATTGTCAACCCTATGGAGGTAAAACAAAACAAAACAAAAATACACAACACAAACAGTACAATAACAGAAATGCAATACACAGAAATTACAAACAACAATAAAAAACAGACTGCCATCAAGGTCTTTTGAGCTCGACTCTTCACTCTCACCTCCCTCCTCTGACGCAGTCGTACGAGTCTCGCATGGGCATCGCTGCCGACACGGAGGGGGAAGGCGAGGAGGACGAGGAAGTGGCGGAGTCACCAGACGACGCCAGCGATGACCAGCGAATCATCATCAAGAAGGAGGGGAGGGACAGCAACGCCCGTCGCTACTGAGCCACAATGCGGGGTCTCAGAGAACCACAGACCGGTTCTTCAGTCACACACACACGCACACAGACACACACAGACACACACATACACTCCAACACTTTGAATATCAGTGACTACTGACACAACTAGTATAAGGAATGTATGCTTACAGCCACAGCCACTGTAATACTGTCAACACCCAACGCCATATGTGACCTATAGCCAACAACGGGCAGTTGTTTTCCACCTAAATGTTCAATGGCACAATGTATACAGTAAATGTAATTAAAACGCCTGGACAAACTCCACCATACTTGTATGTGGTGCACCAGTTTTAAATCACAAGATGGTAATGTGTCTGTATAGTGTTATACTGGTTGAATGAGACAAATGTTGTCGTATTTGATTTGGTTTGATTTATTTATTTATTTTGTTCATTTTTAAAGATTGTATTTTATCTTTTTTTTGTTATCAAACACAGAGTGAAATATTTACTAAACTGAAAACTATCTGAAACGCGCAGGCTTTGGACAGATGTGTAGGCAAGATAAAAAAAAGGAAGAAACAAACAAAAAAAACAAAAAAGCAAGACAAAACAAAAACACAAAGAAGGCCTCGAGCCCCGGCACTTCTCTGCACTCCCCGATTAGACTGACTTGAGAAGTCTGTGCACAAGCTCTTTCTCTTCCCCGCCGCATCCGTTCGCTGTACATTCCTTGAGCGCCGATCACCGCGGAGTGAACAACAGTGAGGTCAGACAGCTTATGGCCACCCTCAAACTCAGTTTATGGAACCTCAAAGACGTTACTCAAAGTTATACTGTGTGTACAGCGTTCACAGGGCAGATACTGTGTTTCTTGTGCGCCCGGTGAATCGCTCAGCCACGCACCTCATCCATTACACAGGCTGGGGCCTTTGCTGAACTCCAGTGGTGAAGAGTTGAAGCCTTGGTTGTGTCAGGAGCCCAGTCAGTGGCCCTTTGTTCTCTGCTTCTGCTTGGAGTCTTAGCAAAGCTTCAGCTTGTGCCGCTAGTGTTAATACGACTGACCTCTGACCCCACCGCAACCCCTCACAGTGACCGCTGGAATGTCTCCAAACAACTCTCATCGCACACTGTCCACACAGTAACTTGCGAGATGTGACACGCAAAAAAAAAAGAAAGAAAATACAACAAACACTCATCAAACACACGTATGCACACCCAACGGTACTACCCCTGCTGTTTCCAGAATGTCAGCTCAGCTTGGGCAGTTTTGATTGTATTGACTGTAATGAATTTCCTGTAAATACGATGATTAATATACAATTATTGCTATCATTATTATTATTATTATTATTATTATTATTATTATTATTATTATTATTATTATTGTTGTTGTTATTGTTATTACAGTCAGTCTTCTATACAAGTTGGGAGGGAGATTTTGATTTCCATTTGTTTGTTCTCATTTAAACCATCGTCTTCACTGCGTCAGAGAATAAGTATAATGATAATAATGATAATAATAATAATGATCAGAATAGTTGTAGTGATAAGGATGATAATCCCTGGCTTGATGAGTGTCTTTTAATTTTTTGTGTGATAATGTTGTAATTTAAGAGCTCTGACTCACAGAAAAAGGAGGGCACATCGTTGTGATACTTTAATGTTTCACTCATCATATCATTCACTCTCTCTGGTACTTTTTTTCACATTTAAAGGTAAAACTTTTCTTTCCTCCTTATTCACTCCATCCAATAGTTTTGGTTCAATGAATGTACAACTGTGTGCTTCTTCTCACACCCGACCTCCTCTTCCAGCTCCTTCCTCTGTGTCTCTTGCTGTCTCTCTGTGTAGCCTATCAATGTGCAGTGCTAAACATGTCAGTAAATAAAAAGCCTGTCGTTTTTTAGTGTGTTGTTAAGAAGGAATAAACATTGCATTGATTAATAACTTATATTATTACTATGTTGCTATTGAAATATTACATGTAATTATTGATACAATGATGACATGGATTATAATGACTTATTGCTATTGAAAACTGTCAGAAAACATTAAGAAATTCATAATAAAAACACTATATGACGTCAACACAAGAGAACTTATTGGCAGAGGAGCGCTCTTCCTGTACCATTGGTGGTAATGTGGATCAATACCTTATTAATTTTCTTAAGCATTCAACTTGGGGAAATTTGTTGTTTGTATTTGTATTTTTTTTCTTTAATGCACTGACCTAATTTAGTTTATCTACTCAGGTCAACACAGTCTGGAAGGAAATATTTCACTTTTGTTATTATTTTTTTCTGACTACTGGAACCTTTTGGTTCCTCTTGTGAATATGCATGTTTTAAATTACATTTAATGCAATATATTCAAACAGACCAGGTAGAAAGAATTAATGTTCTAATATTATGATTTACAAAATAAAACTTATCTATATTTACACTGTTTGATTCAAAGCAAAAAAAAGTGCAGTGCAGTGCAGTGGAATTGTTCGATCAAATGAATCATATTCTTAAAAATAAACATTTAAATAGTACATCATTAACTACACTACAACAGCATACAAGACCTTTCAAAAATAAGCATTTTTCTGAATCTGTAAAGACAGCAGTCCAGCACTGCTGTCATCAAGACGTTTTTTTTCTTTAAAAATATAAACAAATAAAACAGTTTGCTAGGGATGTGAATGCCAGGCCCATACGTTCTCCTTAAAATGAACTTGGGTCAAAGCTCTGCAGCAAATCGGGCTTTGTCTATTCGTTTACGTTTTCCCAGAGAGAGTATTAAGAATGGAGATAATTCGCCGATCCAGGATAGCTGAGTTTATTGACGTCACGTGATCCCTGCTGCCCTTTTTCGCATTGCCTTCAGATGACAAGTAAAGCTTTCTGGTATCATTTAAGTTAAACATATACAAAGTTCAAATGGGTTATTAACATACAAAAAGAAACCTCAAAATGTTCAGCCACAGATCTGCGTTAAAAAAAAAAAAAAAAAAAAAAAAAAAAAAAAGCCTTAGGAGGGACGTGATTGGCTGGGGTTACACTCGCGCCCACCCGAGGAAACGGAAACGTCACTCGCTGCGCAGTCTTTGCTTCGGTTAGCATCTCTGGTTATATGTCGGTCAAATCCCGAGACCCGCTCACGCAAAGGCTGGTTGAGAATACCCCTTTAACGTGACGTTAGGTTTTCTTCTCAGCGTTCGGCGAGGGGTTTTTGTGGGTCATGGAAGAGGCAAGGTAAATAAAGGAGAGAGACCCCCGCGACAGTTTCACGGCGGCTGCTCTCCGGAGATCGGCGTGAGTGCGGACACTACGAGAGCCGTCGCCCAGGTGGACTCGCACACGCACCGGGGAGGAGCGGCGGTCGGTTTCGCGGCTGCAAGCGGTTGCTGTCGGCGGTGAGGCGAACATCACGCTACCAACAATCCCGTCTCTTCACGCTTCCCTTCGGCCACACGTACAGAGAATGATACGCACTGTGGCAACTTAGCTTGCGCCACTAGCCTCTTCTCATTTTAATAGCTTCTTGGCCTGTGTTACGTACTCTTTATATCGCCTGCTTGTGTCGCTTTTATAATAACAGCATTGTTGGTTAAGTAATTTAATATAGAGGCGTTCGCCGTGCTAGTGTAGCTGTGTCTGGCTGAAGCTACGGCTACTAGCTCCGTGCAGCGCTTTGTGCAAAGCCATGATTGCTCATACAGTAGGGGTATTTGGTCAGATGTATGCTAGTCGTTTAGTGGACTACAGTGTTGATTATTGTTCTTTTATTATTAATTGGGTGATTTCAAATAAAAAAAAATAAATAGAAAGGATAGATTTTAGCCTCGGTGGCTGCTGGACCTGTCAAGTCAGCGAGAAAAGGGGAGCTAAGCTGACAGTGGCTCAGCTGTCATTGTGTGCGTATTCATATTTATTTCTAAGCTTCTTACCTGAAGCCTAATATACTTGTAATAGCTGTTATGTCATGTCACGTCCTTATGTGTGTGTGTGTGTGTGTGTGTGTGTGTGTGTGTGTGTGTGTGTGTGTGTGCACCGTTCCGTGGCAGCGGAAGGCAGCCCACCTGTAGAGCGGACTCTGCTCGCTGACACTTTCTGGGTAAACATTGTCACGCGGGGTTTGGTTACTCAATTTTCTGAGCAAACCTCGCACAAAAAGGGAAAACGTGTTTGGTATGTCCTTTCTCTGCGTAGTTCGTGCCACTTTTGCGAGGAGCATACATCTGCTGGATGGGTAGCAGAGTTGTGTATTTGTTAGTAGGTGCCACACTACTGTCAGCACCCAGGTCAGTACCTACTGACAGTGGGGCACCTGTTTTTTGCAATCAATCAATCAATCAAATTTTATTTGTGTAGCACCTTTCAATAGCCAAACGGCGCACAATGCGCTTTCCAGAATAAAACATAATAAAAGCAATACTAGTAAAACATAAACCATGAAATTAATGAAATTGTTAAATTGCCAATAGTTCCCGATTCGTCAGACTTGGATTCATTCAGTCTACCAAACTGGAGCCAAAGGCCAGACAAGCTGACAAGCCGACACACTGAGCTGGCCTCCTTGTCTTTCAAACACACAGGTTCCTCACAAATGTTGCATGCACTGTTTTAAAAAACGGCAATCATCTTTCCAACAACATACGATTTACTCCCAAGTAGCGTCACGACGGCACCAAATGAATTAATGCCTCTCTAATCATTTGTGTTTAGTTTGTTTGTCAAAATGTTCGTCATGAAAATGTTACCATGTCCCCTGAGGGCGCTTTAGAAGATGAGTAAACAGCCTGGAGGTTTAAAAGCTGACGGGTGTCCTTGTTGTTGACAGCTTATAATGCAAATACGTAACGGTCTACATGTTGTTGTTGTTTTTTCATATTTGTTTTTAGCTTTGCATTCAAATGTAGAGTGAACGTAAGATTAGTTCACAATTCTAAACCCTTGCGATTCCGTTCAACGCTAAAATGCTGCAGAACCTCTGGACTGGCTGAGTGGGATATTCAGTGGATGCCTGTGCCTGCCAGGCAGACATGGGCACATTATTAATGGTTCACTATCAGCAATGAAGTGAGACAGAAATGAGCAGATGGTTACGTGACACAAGCCTACATTTGCAGCATGAACACCTCACGCCAAACCCTCTCTCGGCGCTGACCCCTCGGCCTTCACAAAGACATGATGTTCTTGTGTCCTTGCAGGCCTGTGAAATCCAATTATAGTACATTAAAATATATTGAATATTTAGGACAAACAAATGTCTGTTTTACACTCTGGATGGATTTAGTCTTTGCTTTTGTTTTAGAATTTCAATGTTCTGAAAATTGAAGTTTATACTTTCTTTTTTCACTGAAAAGTTGCCCAGTTTTTCATTTTGAAATATTACATTTTAAGTCAACCATTAAAAAAAAATAATAAAGTAATGGCTTTTTAATCTTTTTTTTTTTCGCTCTTGTTCCACAGTTCTCGGGTGATCTGATCTGAGTTTGCCCTGTCCTGGTGTTGCCATGGCGATGCGGGAGTTAGTGGAGGCAGAATGTGGGGGAGCCAATCCCCTCATGAAGTTGACCGGTCACATGACCAAGGAGGGGGGCGCATGGCGGCAACACACGACTCCGACGGTGAGTAACATGCAAATCATTTATTTGTGTGAACCAAGTCCCACAATTCTGCATCGTGGGAGAAAACATATGTTACATTCCTACAATTTTGAACGCTGCTCATCCACAGACTTGGCACCATATGTTCTTCTGCTTTACGCCTCACTGCCGCTCAATTATTCTCCCCTCTAAACTCCACAGATTCCTCCCGCTCCAATAGAAATTGCAACAGAGGAAGAGGTCTGTGTGTAACAAGCTTCTCATCTTCTGCATAGTGCACTGACCAGAATACTATGACTATGAATAAATAAGCTTCTGTTGTTGTTGTTGTTGTTGTTGTTGTTTCTTCTCTAAAGCTGGTCAACGAGTTCCTGCAGGCGCCTCCGCGTCCCCAGCACACGTTCGATATGGGTCAGTTGTTGGAGGAGATGCAGCAAATTGACCAGCAGAGCTTCAGGCAGGCTCCGCAGAGAGGTGCGTCCTCGTCCCGCTTTCAGGCCGGCCTAATTACACCCGCCCGAACCTCCCTTTACTAAGCAGCACGTCTCTCTGCGGTGCAGCTCCAGATGTGGCAGCGCTGGCGCTCTCCGGTGACTGGGCCGCCGAGTTTGTCTCCGGCTCTGAGTCCACCTCCGCACCCGGGCTCACCTCTCTTGGTGACGCAGCCGATGCTGACTGGACGAGGGAGTTTATCGCCGAGGCCGCAGGTGGCTGAAGTTTATTTTATTTTATTTTTTATTTTATTTTACTTTATCATTGTTATGGAATCACATTAGGTTTGGTCATTGAATGTAAGGGCCTACACTTTTTCTCTAGATCCTGGACGCTGGGCAGAGGAATACCTGGAGCAGTCAGAAGAGAAGCTGTGGCTGGGAGATGTGGGAGACAAAGAGAGTGACTGGTAAGAACCGGGCACACTGCAGACAGGAAGACACTGCATTTTAACCCTTTATTTCTTGATTTCCACTCTTGTTCAATGAATTATACGGCTTTGATGTTCATCTTTTTTAAAGCTTCACTTTATGAAGCTCACCACTCTATTCTCTCAAAGTAATCTGTGTCTCTGTCTCCCCCATGATGATGACACTGATACCCTTCTTGTACCTATTGGATTATTTATTACTGCTGCTCAACTGGAATCTGGACTGAGATTATAGATCTGGAAATGTGTACAATACCGGACCGTTTATTCAGTAAAGGGATGAATGAAGCAGCAAATGTCATTGATGAATGACAGATTTGCAGCCTCCCACGCGTTGCTACTAAAACTGAGCTGCCTCTTTTATCGCGGTGGCCCTCATTCTATGACGTCGACCGTGTACCCGTCGTCAATGTCAATCCGACAGGGTAAAGGAGTATCAGCCAGGGGAGGAGCTGCGGCAGACGGCCAATGAGCTCGTCTCAAAGGTCGACGATCCCAAGTTGCAAAAAACGGAGGTGAGCAGAGACTTTGTGCGTTCCTCTCACACCATTTTCTGCCATGACATTCATTTTTTTAAAACTTCTTTCACCTTATCTTCTTTCTTTATTGTATATAGATCTTGATTAGTTCATTTTTTTTCTATTTTGTTTTGTTAAAGGTGTCATGTTGATAGTTCTGTTGAGGCCTCTCTCAAAGGACATAAATCTTCTCAACCAGTCCCTAACAGTTCACGCTGTCATGCTGTTGTTGTTGCTTTTGTTTTGTTTTGTTGTTTTGTTTTTTTTGTTTTCCGGTGTTGTGTGTAGTTCCTGCGATTCATTAGGCAGATTGGCGAGGGCAGTGTGAGAGTGGAGAGCAGAACAGACAAAGAGCTGACAGATAAAGCTCAGGCCCAGGCGGCTCAGAGCTGGGCCGCCAACGTCAAGCAGGTACGAGTCACCGCGGGACGAGGAGGGGGATGGTTACAAGTGGGAGTTCAGTGTGGAAAGCACACTTTAGCCTCATGGGCCATGGTTGTCTTGACCTATCACAGTTTTATTGCTTATGTTGAACATTTTAGCCAGAAGCTACCCTCTAAACACGATGTGTTAAAATCATAATTTGGGGGAAGCTGTTAATTGTTAAAAAAAAAATAAGAATAAAATAAAATATGTATATATATATTTTATTAAGTTAACACACAAGTGAGATTCATACAATGAAAGGAGGATAGTCCAAAGATTGACTTGGTGGGTTTTCTCTGCCAGGCACAGGAATTTGTGTGCAGAAATGTGCAAAATATTCTGATATTTTCATTTCAGAATATTAAAATATCAAGGTTTAGGGCTGCACAGTAGATCCAAAATACGGAAAAACGGAATAAAACAGGTGTGTGTGTGTGTGTGTGTGTGTGTGTGTGTGTGTGTGTGTGTGTGTGTGTGTGTGTGTGTGTGTGTGTGTGTGTGTGTGTGTGTGTGTGTGTGTGTGTGTGTGTGCAAGGAGCAGCGTTAAAGCACCTATAGGAGGCTTGTAAAGTATAGGAGCCGTCCATGTCAGTAACTGTGCTGTAGGTTTGTGAGCACACACTGTCTTGGCATTTGAATGGAGGGTCATCGCTACTGGTGTGTGTAGTTAAAAATAAAACAGCGATGAACTGTTGACACACAGGAAAGTTTTGTCGCTGCTGGAGCGAGCGCACACCAAAGAGGCTTTTGGGGCAGCAGAGTTTATTCCTTGCCGGCCTGCCGTTGTGGTTCATTAGTCACATTTGCTGGAATTGTCATTTTTCGTATCAACAATAGAGTGGAGGCCTCGGCTTGGGAGCGCCGCCCGAGTCTTGCGGCAGGTTGTCTGCAGGGGGAGTCATAGTTGAGCCGTTGTCATGTGGTTGATTGTTGTGATGAATCTTGAATGAATCAAAAGCCAGATTTTTGCGTGACCTGGTTTAAAGAGCCGTGTGTGTGTGTGTGTGTGTTTGTTTTTTGTTTTTTTGTTGTTCACAAATGGAAAATGAAGCTAAAAAGGAAGCAAATTGGTGTCCTGTCAGTCTCCATTAAAGTAATGTGTCTCCTTCAAAAGGCAGAAGAGCCATGAAGCTCTGAGCTGACCTGGTGAATGGTTTTTTCGGTCATACTTGATTGACATTGATACATGCATAGGACAACTTGTGCTGCCGTTTTCATCATTGTGAAATTTAGGTTCTCAGGAAAAATTGTCGCCTATGAATGAATCGTTAATCGATTGATAAGGTCAATCAATCAATCAATCAACTAACCATTAATGAATAAATCAATAATTTGCATCCCTAACTTGAATTTACATTTTGCTATTTAACTGATATGGCGAGTGTTTGTCTCCTGAAGTTATTGGCATTGTAATTATGGTTTGAAGATAATATAGTGGTGTTTACTCTGAAGTTAACAAGCAAGCCGCACTCATCTGTTCACCCAGGGCTGGATGTTAGTCAGTTTTGTTTGTCTTCCTTTGCACAGATTTATAGCGATAGCTGTAACTGTAGTCGGCTGCGATAGGTAATTAATTGGAGATCCTCAGGTGAGCCTTGAAGTGGAGCTTATTATGGTCATTTTATGTTCTTCTGTTTGTTTGTTTGTTTGTTTGTCTTTGTGGTTGCCAGTCGGCAGCATCACCCGGTGAAACGTTACTGTGATCAGTGTAGGGAAAGAAACCATTGTGCTGTGGCACTCGGGTGATTTATTGTCGATATCTGGGCTCGCTGTTTGCAGCAAACCAAAAGCAAAAGGCTTGAACGCTGTGCGATTGGGTATATTTCTATTTTTCACGACTCATATTACAACCACGGCATGAAGCAGGCTCATGTTTCCCTGATATTGTGCAGCTCTAATCAAGAGGACATTTTGCACTGATGAATACCAGCAAATCAAGTCATTTTATTCACCTGATTGGTGCAAGACAACGTGACTCTTAAAGTTGGACCGGTTGTGGTTCTGTAGGGCTTCTACATTACACTGTGGATTTGTAGCCCTCTGCCCATGACAAAACTTTACCATGGCTCCATTGTGCTTTTTGCCCTGTAACTTTCACATGTACCTTTCCTATACATGTCTATATTATTTATTTATGCATTTTTGGGACCCGCCTCGCAACTCTTGGCTTGCATTTCCCCTTTAAAAAAAAAAAACCCAACCCAACCCTTCAACATTCGCAACCCCATCCTGAAAACATTGCTCCCATTCCCTGCTACCACTCCTCCCTTCCCACCCCCGTCCCTCCCTCCCCTCCTCGCCATGCTGCCCGGCTACCTGAAGGAGACAGGGGGAGGGAGTCTTCCCCTGGCTCTCCCTCAGGAGTGATTGAGAAGGTTGAGAAATTAGAAGCTAATCAAGCAGGGCAATGGTCCGAGGTCGTCGGAAAGGTAGGAATCCCTGGAATCATGCAGCTGTTGATTTTAAAACACACACAATTATTCACGGTTGCTACATTTGGAGCCTGATAAGAAATTAAATGAGGAAGGAAGGTGTAAGGCAGTGGCAGGAGAGTAACTGCATTTTCTCTCTATTTATTTCATCTTTCCCGCCTTTTCATTTGCTCGCCTCTACATTGTTTTCCCCTCATCCCCATCTTTGGGCCCGGGAACCCTTTTTAACAGCCGGCAGCTGCTGACTCTTGTCTCCCTCTCTAACCGCTGTGCACTGCTGTTCAGGTGTCCGAGGACTCAGCAGAAGCCTGGGTCGACGAGTTTGCCGCCTCGGGATCGGATTTCCAAGATGCTAAAGCTGCAGTGGAGGTGAGGTGAAAGTCGACTGCCTAACGATTGGATGCCAGGCAGGCTGGCAGGCAGAGAGTGTGACATTCCTCAGCAGGTTGACCCTGATAGACTTGCCAAGAAAGAAAATCTCTGCTTCTCTCCTTTTCACTTTCCTTACGAGTTTTTCTGTCACCTGGGAAAGTCATTGACCGCATGTTTGTGATGCATGTATTGAGGAGGCGGCTTAGCAGTGTTGCTCATGTGCTCTGTTGGCAGAGTGATGTGGATTTCTGGGAGAAGCTGCAGCAGGAGTGGGAGGAGATGGCCAAGAGGGATGCAGAGAGCCATCCCTGGCTGTCCGACTACGACCAGCTACTCAGCAGTTCATACGACAAGGTAGCTTTGGATCTGGGAATGAAAAAGCTGTTTGTGTGTTTTGAAGGGCTGCAACGATTAGTAGGTGTGATCGAATACATCAACAACATGAATTCTTCGACGCGAAAATTTAAGCATTGACTCGTCGTTTTATTGTTATTATAAATTGCTGAATGATTAAAAAAAAACAAAAAAAAAAACACTGCAGCCGCTACGTGCGCATTTTGTACTTGCAGTGCAGTACTGAGCGCTGAGGGTGGCAGTGTCGCTCGCTGTTTGCATCCAGCAAACACAGAGGAGAAGAATGGCTTGTTCTCTCAAAAGGCTCGAAAACTCCGACTCAAAGGTTTCTAAAGTTTAGGAATATTTCACAGTAAATGAAGCAGCGAAACACTTTAGGTGTAAACTCCGTAGAGGTCACCTAGCATTCCATGCTAGCATGACGACGAGACGCAAACACCTTAAACGCAGACACCCCGCAGTCGCTGTAACATCACGCACCACAGAGAGAGGTTCACAAATAACGTCGAGGATAGATATTTCATAGTTTGTTTTTTTTTGTTTTGTTTTTTTTAATGACATACTTATCTGTTAATTAATCATCAGTCTACGACGCAAGTACTAAATACATTTTTTCGCATCTCGGAAAATCATGGAACAATTTGTTTAGCGAACGATAGTTCACTTAGGTAAATGCGTACTTTACGGCAGTAATTAGTGAATTACAGCCCCTGTCAATACTAGTGTCTATACTGAATATGTAATTCATATTCTCTATGAATTATGTAACACTATTAAACTGGTTTGTTTATTTTACTTGTTATTAAGGGCATATTAATTTGATATTGAAGTTGTAAAAAAAACTGTTTACGGTATTTAACTGTGATAAACATTGCATATAACCTATGATATTTTACGTTGAAAAATACAACTGCTATGTCACAGATAAGTGCTTTGTGTGTCATTATTTTGATATATTTGTTTAAACCGTATACTTTCAGAGTACAACAGTCTAACGGGTGTGAAGATTTAAGCAAGTTAGGTGAAACAGAAATCCAAAATAGGTGGCGAAAATAAAGAAGATTATTGTGACTAATCGACTAATCTAAAAAAAAAAAAAACAGTGGATAGATGAGTCGACAGCAAAAATAATTGTTAGTTGCGGCCCTACAGAGCCGTCTCTGCATCTCTGACTATGCTTTGTTTTTATTGTTCGCAACCTTGTCCAAGGAGCGTGTTTAATCTCCTTGCGTCTCTCCCAGGGGTATCAGTTTGAAGAGGAAAACCCGTATTTATCTCACCCGGACCCGTTGTCGGAAGGAGTTAAACGGATGGAGGCAGGAGACATCCCAGGTGCTGTGCGCTTCTTTGAGAGTGCCGTGCAGAAGGAACCCGACAACCAGCTGGTGAGAATCTTTCCAGCTCGTAGCTTCATCTGAATGTTTTGTTCTGCCGCTAGTTGAACAGCATGTCTGTGCAGGACGTCCAGAAAGCGTGTGATGAAGCGTCGTAATGAAACTATAATACTTTTTTTTTTTTATCCTATTTTTATTTTTATCCGAGCGACGACATTTCGTCATAAGAAATCACTGCTGTGTATTTTTTTTGCAACGACAATAAAGAAAGTCTAAGTCTACCTGTGTGTTTTTAATGATGCGCAGGCATGGCAATACCTGGGAACCTGTCAGGCTGAGAACGAGCAAGAGTTTGCAGCCATCAGCGCCCTCCGCAGGTAGGAGACCGCAATGGCGGTTGAACGTTGCGATTAAATTTCGTCGAATCCATGTTTTGACTCCATTTTTATTTTATTTTTTTTAATTTCCTCATCAGATGCATCGAGCTTCAGAATGACAACTTGACTGCTCTGATGGCTCTGGCTGTCAGCTTCACGAACGAATCGCTGCACAGGCAGGCCTGTGAGACTCTCCGCGACTGGCTGAAGCACAACCCAAAGTACCGATCTGTGTGGCAGCAGCACGAGCGCGAGGGGCTTAAAGACAGCGCCAGAGAAAGGGACAAGGAAAGGGAGCGGTTCGGGTCGTTGCTGCCAGAGTAAGTATCAGAGGGCCGATGGATAAACAATTTCATGTTGAATAGATGACACGGATAATGTAGCCACTGGGAAATGTTTAAACACTATCTGATCTCTGATTGTTTTTCTCAACACAGATCGCTGTTTACCGATGTCCAGACCCTCTTCCTGCAAGCGGCCAACTCTGACCCCACCCAGGTGGACCCTCAGCTGCAGTGTGGTCTGGGGGTTCTCTTCAACCTCAGCGGAGAGTACGACAAGGCGGTGGACTGTTTTAGTGCGGCTCTCTCCGTCACACCACAGGTTGGACAAGAAAGAAGCTGTGATATTAAATAGAGTTAAATTCTATTGAAACTGTTGCCATCTGTGGTGACACTCCATGTTTGGCTTGTTGGTCAGATTTCGCTTTGCTTCTCATCTCTTGTAGGACTACCTGCTGTGGAACAAGTTGGGTGCCACACTAGCTAATGGAAGCCGCTCAGAGGAAGCCGTGGCAGCCTACAGGAGGGCCCTGGAACTGCAGCCTGGCTTCATCCGTAGTCGGTACAACTTGGGCATCAGCTGTGTGAACCTGGGAGCGCACAGGTGAGGGTGCAACTGTTTATTTCTTATGCAAATGGTGTTTAAAGCTTTTGGACAACATTTATTTTGTGATTTTTAAAAAAAAAATTATTTTACAAATGAATTTTGGAAGATTGCATGACTACTTTGTGTACAGTACACGTACATGGATGTGGACACGATTACTTTGAATTTCTGTTGTATAGATAGAGAAGCCAGTTGGAGGGGGGTCAGAATTATTTTGAAAAATGCCGTCATGCGTGCAAACAAGGGCTTATTGTTTGTCCCCACATGACTTGCAGTGCAGTTACAAGTATTGCCACTGGATGGCAGTAGCAGTTTTTTTGTAAAAGTTGAGCTACCTGCACCATTGCAAGTTTGTTTGATAATCCAGTCCTACAATAAATTATGCATTCTAGATTCTGTGCATAAACCACCATATAATTCTCCAAAATGTTCTTGTCTTTGAGAAAATATGTTTTACATTTTTTTCCAACCTCCAACCGTTCATTTTGCAGAGAGGCAGTGGAGCACTTCCTGGAAGCTCTGTCTCTGCAGCGGCAGGCTATGGTGGATGGCGCGAGGGCGACTCGGGGGCCCGGAGTGGCCGCAGCCACGATGATGTCGGACAACATCTGGTCCACCCTGCGCATGGCTCTCAGCATGATGGGGGAGAGCTCCCTGTACGGTGCCGCTGACCGGCGGGATCTGGACACGTTGCTGGGGCACTTCTGCCAGAGGGAGGTGGAAGGTGGAACTGAATGAAGGCCAGCCGGACAGCGAGCAGCTATCAAGTGCGAGTGTGTTTCAAAGGGAGGCAAATGCTTGGGCGAGTGAGTGAAGCACAAAATCAGCTGAGGAGTAAACGACGCCGGAGACGCGGACGAGATGGACGGCCGTCCTCCAGGCGTCGCTTGGACTCGCGTGCACATACAAGACTTTGATTAAAACATTTCAGTGTCCGTCTCTACCTGGAAGATGCAGTACAGCCGTCCCGATACTGTGTGTTTTCTACCTGCATGATGCTGACAGTCCTCACCTTTCTTAGAGGACAGACTTGAATGAGATGTCAGTTTGTCATAAAAAATTAGCTTTCTACTCAAGTAAGTTAATCTGTTCTGTAATCCGAAAGCGTTTACAGTTATGTTTATAATGACCTTCACTGCTCCCGTAGTGTTCTTCGGAAACCTATATCTACTCCAGCGATGTTGATTCAAGGTACATATTGCTGAAAACATTTATGCATATCCAGAGGACAAACACTAACCACAAGTGCTTCAGCCTCTTGGTTTTTTTCTTATTTTATTTTTTTAGGGTCATTTATCAAACCATGATCATAAACTGACAACCAGCAGGACTGTTACTGTTATGGAAAGCTACGTGTGGCAGTATATGAGTGTTTGTGTGTCAAATATGTCATCAAAATGAAATTAAATGCTCATTTAATTGCAACATCTTGAACATGTTTTGTTTTTTTTTGGTGCTCTTTTGCATATCGCTCTAGTAAAACAATTTGCTTTTCTGTAAAAATGAATACATAAATGCTACATGCCACATTGTGTATTGTAAGATAATTGTTGCACTATTATTGGTTTCGGGCCAGTTAAATCCTGACTGCAATGTTTATTATAATATTTGGCAATAAAGGTTTGTTTCCAAACATGTAAGGGCTTCGCTCAAGTTTTAATAAATAGCCGTGAAAACAGATTTCGATGTGAGCATAAAACAGAAACGGTAAATTACATTATTCCCAAGATGTATTTACAATGAAAATGAAGTGGAAAGAAGTTTTGCTTTAGGGTGCCATGTTGTAACTCCTCTCTTGGGTAAATGTAGGGTATTATGCAAAATGTGAGCAACATTTTTAAAAATGCGCTGCATACATTCTTTTTCTCACTGGCAAGGATTCTATTTCTGTAAATGTAGAAATTTCATTTGGTACAATCCGATGTACTTCAACACTAATTTTAGAGTGTTACGTCAGAAAGAGAAATGATTCACAGGCTTTAAAGTCTTTTCCCCCACCCGTCCATGGCAAACAAAAGTGCATTTTATGATATTTTCAACTGACTTTCAACGTTCAAAACGAGCTATCAGCACGGCGCCCCGCCCATGTTTGGAGCGGTGTATGGCGAGCCAATCAGCGGCGAGGAGCTAAAGCCGACACGCGCGCTGATTGGCTGATTTAAAAGAAGCCCGCACACGGGCACGCCATTTAAATGTTTTAAAAGTCGAGTCGTGTGTGTAACTGCAGTTGTTTGGAAAGTTTTGAGGAGTTGCAGAAAGCTTGCGCGACTTCGTCCTTCACAAGGTGGTCACATCCGTCAGAATAACTTCAAAAAAAATATCCACCGACTGTGTAAGTTGATTTACCGGGACTCGGTCTAAGTCGTTGCGTTAAAATTATTATTATTAATATTATTATTATTATTTTACCGCTGTAACGTTAAATGTGTGCTCCATGTTGGGAAAGAACGTGATAATTGCCGAGTCTAGCGTCGGGCTAAGCTAGCTGGCTAACTCCGTAGAGCTGTGTGGCTGTACTGTGTTCTTAAGAGCAATTCTTCTTTAATTTACACGTTGTTGTATTCCGCACGTCACTTTAAATTATTCGATTATCACAGATGTGTGGCAGCCACAAGGACTCCTGAAATCACACACCAAGTCCAAATTTAACTGTCAATGTATGCCGATAAAGAACTATTTTTCTTTGGTTGTCAAAATTGCACGTTTTTTGTTTCTCTCAAACTTTGATCTAAAGTTGTTGTTTTTTTGTTGTTGTCGTTTTGGTTCTTATCTTTCTCCTTGCAAAATCATATTTCAGCATCATGGGATCCAGCGAGAGCAAGATGTGTGCGTCTAAACAGGTTAAACCAGAGCCGGCCATCAAAAACATGAGTCACCTGGTAGACCCACGCTCTCCTTCAGTGAGTGTTGATCGCACACCTATTCAGGTAGGTTATTTGTCTCCAGTATTTCATTTGACGTGTGTGTTTAAGACACCTTGACCCGTGTGCAGTCCTTTCCTTGTGAAATATGAAGACATTGAAGTCGGTTAGTTCGACTTCTTTTCTTGACAGTGTCAGTTTTCAGTGTGGCCGTTCATATTCCTGGACTGAAACAAGCCTAGCTGAGGAACCATGTTCTCTTAAAAATTAAAACTACCTTGTCCATAAACGTCTTGCAGGCTTTGTAGCTCTTCCACAGCTACCTACGCCCCTCTTCCACAATCTCCAGAATAGCCAAGCCTTTGAGTTTGAACATATCTGGTCAGATCCAGTTAAACACTGTACCTGGTTTATTGTGTGACCAATCAACGTGTGTGTCATTGTCGTGATTAAAATGAGGATCCGGTCCTGGTGAAATCTTGAGGTTTTTGTCTGTCTTCTTAAACTTGTTGTTTTTATTTGAATTTTTAAAAAGGAGTTTTTAAAGCGACAAGTTTTTAACAGTGCTGCATTGATGGTTAACCTTCTTTCACTGTGTTCAGGTCAGAGGATTCCTGCCCAGAACTGGTGCCGAGGTGAAGGGCGAGAGTCCACTAGTGTTGGCAGACCCTCGCTCCCCGACGGTCGGCATCACCCGCACACCCATCCGAGAAGCAATGAGAGGTCGGCACTCGACAAAAATAATAGAAGCCATAGATAAACATAAAAGAAGCCCACAGATAAAAACGTTTACGGCAGCATGAACGCCTCTCACGTATTTGTCACTTTCTAAACCTTGTGTCCCTACAGCAACAGTTGGGAGTTTTGCTCGCCGCCTGGGGATGCTCTTCCACAGCGAGACTGACGGCAGAGTGGCTGAGACCCCCGAGGAAGAGGAGGAGGAGGCGGCGGGGGAGGGGCTCGCTCAGGGTGACGCCCCGGCCGCCGACCAACCCCTCCTGTCTCCTCAGCCGTGCATCCTGGACACCCCGGTGGTGCCCTCTGTGCACAGCGCCGGCGACGTGAGCCCCTTCCTGCTCCTGGTGCAACCGCAGCTGGAGGTGGAGCTGGAAACCGAGGCGGACATCAGCCTCGAGGAGGCCGAGGAGGCCAAGGAGTCTCCCCTTCACAACAGGCTCAGCTTGAGCCTGATCACATGCCACGAGGGCGCAATGTCATCCCAGGTGTTCGCTGATGTGCATTGCGAAGGCTCGTCCTTACTGGCACCGAGCACGGAGGAGGAGCTCCAGGCAGAGGGTGTTGATCATTCATACGCCCGGCCTGTTGTCGTCACCGCCGAACCCGAGACCCTGGTCGAAGTTCCTCAGCCCACCGATGAGAGCGTTCTGCCAGCCCAGGCGTCTCCCGTGCTGTCGGAGGGAAAAGAGGATCTCGCCAAAGAGGCGTCCTCGTCCTCGGCCGTAGCTCCGCCCGAGCCAGCGGCCGCTGAGCAGCCTCAGCCTTCCAGCAAAATCCCCTGCCTCAAAATCGACCCGAAGAGCCCCAGTCAGGTCGTTTTCAAGCCACAGTGGTTGGGCAACGGCTTCGGCACCAACAAGCCCAGAGCCAAGAGCGTCCAGCAGGGGCAGTGTGGCAAAGGAGGCTCGTCTCCGCTGGCCGTCCGCGTGGCCGTCAAGAACATGACCAACGAGAACAAGGGCCGGTCGGGCAAGCGGAAGCAGAAAGGTTTGCTGACTTTCACAGATGATCGTTGTTTCTGGTGGCGAGATGTTGTTGTTGTTGTTGTTGGATAACTTCTTTCTTTCCCTCTGCAAAGGAGCCGATGGCCGCTCCCCACTGCAGGTCCTCAAAGGAGCAAACTCACCCAGGAGCCAACGGCCTCAGGTTCTCCTCACTCTCTACTTCTGCTCGGAATTATACTTCCATTTGCTGCGTCTCACCTTTGTGCCACAGCACGTTGCAGGAAAAGTGTTTCGGTCAGTAACTAAAAGATATATACCATCACTTTGCAGATGAAGCTGAAGGTGTCCACGCCAGATAAGCAGAGGCTGGGTCAGGTGGACTCAAGACTGCTGCCACTGTCTCTGGATAAGGAGAACAGATCATTTGCAGGTGGCGAAACCTCACTGCCTCATGGAATCCTGCCAGCCATGTTCATTTCTGAAAACAAGTTTTTATGTGTACAGTTCTCTATAACCGCTTCTTTTTAAAATCCTTTCATGTATATATTGTTGTGTGTGTGCGTGCCATGTTAAAATTTTTAGGCCAAAGTCTGAACTCCTCTTCTTTTTCCCCCTTTTCATTTTTGTATTTAAATCGTTATATAAATAAAAACTTTAAAAGTTTATAATTGGAGACGCGTCGAGCATTTTCTTGAGCGGCTTTTTGTTGTCATTTTCCACGTGTGTCAATGATAGTGGGAGAATTCAACTGCATCTATAATTAAATTGCAATTTGAAACCCATTCAAGCCAGTCTGACGCTGGGCTCAGTACCTAATAAGAACCTTGAGCTTGTTGGCTTTTATTTTTATTCCCTCAAGGACTGGAAGTTCTCCAGATATTTTTTTTAAAAGCTGTAACTAAATTCATGCTTTCAGAGCTTAATTAGGCATTCAGCGGAATAACCGGATATGTTGAGCGGCACTGAATCAGGAATACAAGAATTCTCACTGAAAGCTTGTGTAATGCATGTTTATTGGACAGTCTCAAAGACAGAATTGCTCGACCTTGCACATTGTGTATATACAAAGCTGGAAATAAAACAGTCTGAGCTGTAATCCAAACCTTGAGGATATTTCTGTGTACGTTTACAAAATGTCCTTCACTTTATCTCGTGCCATTGCAGAGGAAAAGGGTAAGCGGCCGTATAGAGATTGAAATATATTGCTCATATACAAACACATCATCCATTCTCTAACACACACACACTGAAGTCCTCTTGAGACAAGTGGGTCATCTTTTATTATGAGCGCTTAATGAGCTGTGATAACCTCTTTATTATCCCATCTGTCATTTGTGCAGTTTATCCAAAGCACTTTTTCTTGTTTTTTTAGGTCTAGCTACCAGGGAGGGGGGAGGGGGTGAGGGGCAGTTAGGCCAAAACGCTGAAACCCCCCCAAATTCTTGTTAAATATCCATTGCTCACTTACAAAACAAACTCAAAAACTAAGAAGACATCTGCAAACTATCAACTCCATTTTAACCAACATTAGAAAAAGAAAAAAATAAATAAAATAAGGTAAGCATGACGGGGATCTATCAAGTCTAAGAACAAACAACAGTCTGAAAACAAAAAACCCCGCAAATGCTCATAATATCATATTCTCCATATGACTTAACTTATGCTTTGAGATCAAACACAGCATAGCTACAGTATTTTGTGAACCTACGCAGCCCCCGGTCGTTGTGCTACCTCCTCCTTTTGGCAACTGTTCACATCGAGCCATCGCGGAACTGCTGCAATAAATGTGCACATTGTTACTGATGTGAAAACGCAGTACTATCGACTGTTGAGAGGAACGGTCTTTGCCGAGGCCCCCCCACATTCCCTCCCTCCCTCCCAACCAACCAAATTTACCCATAACGTGTGAAGAGAATTGAGACCACAAAATGACCAATGGGAAGATCTTCACAATACAGCCCCCCCTTCCCACCCCGCCCTGCCCCCCACCCCACGTCTAACAGCAAATAGGACTTGGCACAAGTTTAAACACACGCCTTTCACCCCATGTGGCATTTCGCTCAGTCCTCCCCTGAAATCCAATTTCTCTCTAAACTCCTCATCGGTATCTACCCGACTGATCTTCGCAGCTCTCTTTCTGCTCACCAACTGAGGATCGTCCTCAGTTCCATATCTTCAGGAAGCTGTCCCAGGATCCCGTGCAACAGGCCATGCCGTCTGAGGACACCCCGATGCAGCTCACCCTGTTATCGTGACCAGCCAGGACTCCTGGATAACCAAAAAAAAAAAGAAAAAACGTTTTACCAATTCACCCTCAAAAGTGAGTCGAGCAAAGATGTCGGTGAGGTTTATACTCTTGAGGTCAGTTCAACACCTCCGCTTCCTGCCTGTACTCACCCACGCGCTCAGATTTCAGCGTGTCCCAGATGTTGACGTTGAAGTCGTCGTATCCGGCTAATAGCAAGCGGCCGGAGAGGGACGGGGCCAGGGAGGTGACGCCGCACATGATGGTGGAGTCCTGGTAGGTAATGAGCTCCTGGTCAGCTCGGAGGTCGTACAGCTTACAGGTGGCGTCGTCCGACCCTGTGATCACTGCGGTGCCGCTGGGGAAGAACTGGAGGGGAGGGAAGAGACCGGAAGTCAGGAAAGTCGGAGAGGAGAAGAGAAGAGAAGAAAAGAGAGGAGAGGAGAAGAGAAGAGAGAAGAGAAGAGTCCCAGCTCTGCAATGCCGACGCGGCTCTGACCCCGATAGCGTTGATGTCACTCTCATGGCCTCCGAAGGTCTGTCTGCACTGGGCCTCCCTGATGTCCCACAGCTTGGCGGTGAAGTCGCATGCCCCCGAGATGAAGAACTTAAAGTCTGGGGACACGGCCAGCGACATGCAGTCGCCCTGATGTCCTGCAAAGATGGTCTTTTCGGTTCCCGTCTCAATGTCCCATAAAACGCTGCAAGTGAATCAGACCAATGCACAAAAAAAAAAAAAAAACATTTCAGGGGAACATTTCAGAATACATGTTTGAGGTTATGTAATAGTTCTGCAAACCCACCATGTGCAGTCTCCAGAGCTGGTGATGATCTCGGAGTCGCTGATGAAGCGGCAGCAGGAGAGGTAGCCTGCCCATCAAAGACACACACACACACACACACACAACTCTGTGACTGCGCGGGACAGAATCACAGAAAGTCAAGCGGCTCGGAAGCGGCGAAGCATCCAAAAACCCCTAACTAACCTGAACCCACCTGTGTGTGCTGCCAGCTCGCGCATGACCTTGACGTTCCCATCTTTGCCCTTGAGGTTGTAAATGGAGCACATGTTGTCCAGGCCGCCGCAGGCCACCAGGTTCCCCGAAGGCGCGTAGGCACAAGTCATCACCCAGGAGGACTTGAGAGGGATGGCGTTGACCTGAGGACACACGCGAGACGAGTGAAAAACAAATGTTTTCATTATTAACAATATGACGACCGCTCATTGCCCTCCGATGTTTCCTTGTACCAGCCTCATGAGCTGCAACAAGCTCCCAGACAGACGCAAAGGTTCCTGGTTTACTCATACACAACTTTGTTTATGACTTTTTTAATGGACCTTGTTATGAAAAATAAAACAAATTTATTTTGTAAGTGATCAGAATTGAAGTGTTTTCTGTTGGTGTGTCTTTTTTCCAAATATCATTCAATAAAACTACAATTTCCACCTCAATTCTTACACTTACTTTTGTGTATTCCATAGAAAATAATATTTTGTTGAATATTTTTTTTAAAGTAAATATTTCCCACAAGTTACTGTTGCCTCAAGTTATAGACATTTGTCCTTGAACATGTAATTGCTGTCATGAAACGTCTTCTGTTTTCGTCCTTCCCACCTTGTTGGTTGTAATGCTGTCCCACACGATGAGTTTTCCGTCTTGAGAGGCACTGACACACAGCCTGGAGGTGTAAAGTGACAGTCGTTAAAAACACACACAAAAAACAAGAAACAAGAAAGTGCTCAGTGTTTCATCTAATTTTGCCATTCAAACGCCAGCCCGCCTCTTTGCTGCTTGGTTAAATTGAATTCAAACGCATTTAACTTGACTGCGATTAGCTGCGAGAAACAGCAGGTGCTCTTTTGATTTGTGCCTCAATTTGCCAAAATGTTTACTTGGATTCAGCAGCCCAGTGCATGGCGTAGATCTTTGCAAGGTGGCCTCGAAGTGTTTTCCTGGTCTTCAACTGCACTCGACCCACCACGGTGATCCCGGCCGCAGCCTCCTGCAGGGTTGAGTCCTGCACCGCTTTACGGGCGGCCTGGTGGGCACAGGCAAAAACTTTAATGAATTAAGAAAAGGCTCTTGACTGAAAGGAAATGCCATGACATGTCATTGATAACATAGTATTTTAAAGGATTTACACAAGCCTACTAACAGTGATCTGGTCTTTGAGGTTTTCTGTCTCCTTTCGCAATTGCTCCATTTCGCCCATGGCTGTGTTTGTTGGTTACAGTCACCAATGGGAACTGTGACAGATCCTGGAGAGTCCTGCGAGAGAAGACACAACAAACACTGTTAAGAAAACAAGAGTCAAGACATTTGCTCTCCCGCTCATAGCGCTCCGTCGCTCAGCTCTCTCCACATATCTAAACTGCACCTGTCGTCCTTCCGGCCTCCCGATTCGAAGCAAGAGCCTTTTTGCAAGTCAAAATGACCTTCATCTACTTTGCAAACTCACAGACGCAGCAGCAGCAGCAGCAGCAGCAGCAGCAGCAGCAGCAGCGCAGGCAGAAACCCACAGAACACACCTCTGCTCGCCGTTGTACATACGTGCACAAACTCATGCGCCGACGGCGCATGCGGCCTGTGTGCATATTCAGCACTTGGCATTAGGAGGAAGGAAGTTTGTTTGCTCTCAAGACGGGGCAACACTTGCTGAGAGCACACATCCTCACCCTGAATGTACACACAAACCAGTACGTCCTGTAACAGTGTCATCTGTCTGTGTGTGTGTGTGTGTGTGTGTGTGTGTGTGTGTGTGTGTGTGTGTGTGTGTGTGTGTGTGTGTGCGTGTGTGTGTGTGTGTGTGTGTATGGTAGCCAACTCTCGCTCCTCGAAAAATTCGCAACAGCAACAGGCAGCTGTGTGCCTATTTAACACTCGGGTGAACTCCCACCTCCGCTGATGGTTATTGAATTTGTTAATGGCCGATGATTAAATCACTGGCGTTTTTTTGGGATCAGCTAAAGGTGGCGGCAGCGCAATCAAGTTAATGGTGCGAGCGCACGCAGTGTGACAAATGCAGCCGTGAAACAGGTGTGGGACAGGTGGGGTCGGGATCTCAGGTTGAGTTCAACAGTCAAAACACACACACACGCACGCACGCACGCACGCACGCACGCACGCACACACACACACACAAACACACACACACACACACGTCTTTGCACCCCTCGCTTACAACAAAAAACTTTCTCCCATGATGCCATTTCCTTACCTCAAAAAGTGCTGCTGAGGAAACACCTGAGTCGCTCTTATCCAAAGACTCCCTGCAGCAGTGTCTCTCTCTCTCGCTCTCTCTCTCTCCTCTCTCTGTCTCTCTATCGCTATTTGAATGGCTGCGCCTGTCAAAACACATGACATGGGAGGATTTGCCTCTAATTTGTTTAAAGTGAAAAGGAGAGGGAAGGAGCGAAGGAGGGAGTGACCCTGAGATTTGCTCTAATTGTTTGTCTGCCTGTGAGTCTGACAGTGGGATATTGGATGGTGATGCAGGAGTTGATTTGTGAACCCGAAATTGTGCTGCTCAAATTAACTTCAGCCGCAGCAGCAGCAGCAGCATCGTCGCGGCCTCGACCCCTGTAAATTTTTTGGCCTTCTGGGGCCCTGTCATTGTTCTGTGTGATTAAATGACTGGGGCCGGCTGGATGGCAGAGTGCATTAACACTGGCCCAGAGTAGGAGGGGGGTGAGGGGTGAGGGAGGGGAGGGGAGGGTTTGACGGTAAGAGGTGAGGCAGGAGAGTGAGTTTTAAATCCCGCTGGCTGAGATTTTAAGGGAAGCCTTTTGAATCAAATCTGCTCTCATCCGATTACTGACTGCTCTTTGCATCTGGATAAGAGATGGAGAAAGGGATGGCGGGAGGCTGGGGGGAGGGGGTATGGGGGAGGAAGGGTAGTGGAATGAGAAGGAGGGAGGGTGGAGGGCAGATGGAGGAGCAGGAGGAGGAGGAGGAGGAGGAGGGACGGTACAGAAAGGGACCTATGACCTTGTGTCTGGCCTGACGATGGTGGTGCTGCCCAAAGCTGCTGATCAGTTACACATGAGAAACACTGGAGGGATTTTTGAAAGCATGATCTCAAAGTGTTGTTTTGGTTTAGCTGATTACACGAGAGGGTTGCCCTTTCTGATGCACTCTGCCTTATTTTATTTATTTTTTTAATTTACTAAACCAAATCTGGAGAAAAAGTAATGTCTAAGTAAGTTATTATATGTACATACACATCTATAAAAGTGTTGTGGGCGACGATGGCCAAGACTAGTGCTATTTATTTTTAAACACACGCCTTTGATTTACGAGAATTTTGACATTAAATGTGAATTACTGCTCATTTAAAAGGCTGTTTGAGCAAAGTGAGCAACAGACGTCCTTTTCATTGTCATGCATCTGACAGTTTTGTTTATATGGCCTATAAGAGAAATCTTAATAATAGCATTTAATAATGAAGAATATTAATGACAATTGCTAAAAGCCAACATAACACCATCTAAATATCCATGTGTGAAAAAACTGAAACCAAAGCACACAAAGTAAAGGGACACACAACTGCTGTCCTAAGTCTCTCATAACACAAGAAAATATGTTCATGGGATTGATGATGTTCAGACATTCATAAAGATCATAGTGTTTTCATTATCTCTTAGTGTTGTTATCTGAATTATCAATTAACAATCTAATACTTCAATATTGATGTACTGAGATATTTTAGACACACTGAGGCCTTGAGAGGTAGCAACTGAATTTCCCCCCCCCGCAGCTGCGATGTGAGCATCGTGGCCCACCGAGCAAAGACAAAACCCGTCAACAGCAACACACAACCACCATCCACTCACCAGTAAGGAGGCTCCTCTGGAGGTGCTGGTGCAGCTCAGTCCTCGATCTTGCTCCCGTAGTCGACTTGCGATCACCAAGTTTTGCCCGCTGTCGGCGCTGCACTTCCTCCCCGCTCATTCACTTCGGCTGTCAGCGCACGCAGTCTGATGTTTTTTTCCCCCCCGTCACTCACGCTCTCACCGCTGCTCCTATGAGGAACAGATGAGGATTGGAGGGATGAAGGCAGATCAGTGATGAGGGGATAAACCCTGGGATGGACAAAAAGAGGGGTGGAGGTGGTGGGGGTTGGTGGCGGCGGCTGCTGCTGCTGCTGTTGCAGTACGGCGGCGGGGCAAAAAAAAAGAGAGAGAGAGAGAGAGAGAGAGAGAGAGAGAGAGAGAGAGCGTTGGGGGTAACCAAACAAGGTGCAGAGCGTGGTTAGGGGGTCACAAGACCTGAGCCGGGGGTAAATCCGCATCAAAAAGCCCAGGAGATGGAAACCATGGAGGGGAGGGGAAGGAAGATAAATAGAGGACCTGGAAACATGGCTTTTTATGGTGCTGAGGTGCTGCTGCTCTCCTGAAGATCCCTGACTGGCAGCAGGGTTGGTGTTTTGTAAACCCGGGGTGAAGCTAATATTAGAAAGTTTATGGGCCGAGTTGGGGAGAATGGCAGAGAAGGCGTACGTACGGCAGAGCTGCGGGGGGGAATAAGAGCGGGACCAGAGAGAGAGAAAGGTCTCCCGCCGCCGCTTTCAGTTTTACTGCAAATGCAAAGAGCCACACAAACACACACACACACACACACACAGCAGTGACGGTGTGCACGACAACAGAGTCAGTCTGAGGGACTTGTGTTTGTTCTCTTGGATCCACAAAGTTTGGCCACTTTTCTCTCAGAGAGGGGCTGGAAGAACTTGTTTCAATCACAGAGGAGAGGCCTCAAAATGTCCAAAGAGAGAGAGAGAGAGAGAGAGTGAGAGAGGAAGAGAGAGAGAGAGAGAGAGAGAGAGAGAGAGAGAGGAAGAGAGAGAGAGAGAGAGGGAGAGAGAGAGGAATAGAGAGGAATAGAGAGGGAGAGAGAGAGAGAGAGAGAGGAATAGAGAGAGAGAGAGAGAGAGAGGAATAGAGAGGGAGAGAGAGAGAGAGAGAGGAATAGAGAGGGAGAGAGAGAGAGAGAGAGAGAGAGGAATAGAAAGAGAGAGAGGGAGAGAGAGAGGAATAGAGAGAAAGAGAGAGAGAGAGAGGAAGAGAGAGAGAGAGAGGAATAGAGAGAGAGAGGGAGAGAGAGGAATAGAGAGAAAGAGAGAGAGAGAGAGAGGAAGAGAGAG
The DNA here is from genome assembly GCF_046127955.1 of Nelusetta ayraudi. NCBI lineage: Eukaryota > Metazoa > Chordata > Actinopteri > Tetraodontiformes > Monacanthidae > Nelusetta > Nelusetta ayraudi. The sequence goes on from NW_027466113.1 coordinate 5,388,717, forward strand.
AGAGAGAGAGAGAGAGGAATAGAGAGGGAGAGAGAGAGAGAGAGAGAGAGAGAGAGAGGAATAGAGAGAGAGAGAGAGAGAGAGGAAGAGAGAGAGAGAGAGAAAGAGGAATAGAGAGAGAGAGAGAGAGAGGAATAGAGAGAGAGAGAGGAAGAGAGAGAGAGAGAGAAAGAGGAATAGAGAGAGAGAGAGAGAGAGGAATAGAGAGAAAGAGAGAGAGAGAGAGAGGAAGAGAGAGAGAGAGAGAGGAATAGAGAGAGAGAGAGGGAGAGAGAGAGGAATAGAGAGGGAGAGAGAGAGAGAGGAATAGAGAGAAAGAGAGAGAGAGAGAGAGAGAGAGAGAGAGAGAGGAATAGAAAGGGAGAGAGGGGAGGGGGGGGGGGTGAGTGAGTGCACCTCGTGGACAAAGTGCATCACCTGGACCGGTTATGCAACAACTCAGCTCACTGTCGTGGTCTGCGTGGGACGGCTTTCAGGCCGTTGCTCAGCTTTTGGCTTTTTATTGTTTGCTCTGAATAGTGTCTCATCTAGTCCATCAAATGAAGTCACCATAAATTGATAATTTGGGTTCTTGTTGTTAAGTGTTGTTGTTGGGGTTTGGAGGTGAGGAGTGATTCCGGTTGTCAATGTGATTCTGGAAAGGAAAAAAAGAAAAAAGAAAGCAGTGGGCGGTTGGATAATTACCTCGACACACTGCATCCTCCATCCAACTTTAAATGTCGCAAGTGTTCAGAAACAGGAACTCCTCTGCCAGTGGCAGGAGGCAGCCTGCTACAGTGTTGACACGTCACACTCGTGCGTATGGATTATATAATCTCGGGCCGCCAGTGTCAGAAGTCACGATGGCGGCTGATGCAAAGGAACACTCGTTAAGCAGAGTTGGATTTATTTTTTTTTTAAGTCGTTACTGGAATACCGCTGTATCCCATTGTGACCTTTGACCTCACTTTTGTCGTCGGCCAGAAGCTCTTAAATTCTTTTTGTTGCATGATGGACAGATCTACACGTGGGCCTTGTTTCCGCGATGTGATGCCTGCCGCACTGGCTGGTCTACAAGGTTTGACCTTTGCGTGTTTGTACAGCGCTGTGTGTACTCACTTCTGAATGCGTTCACACAGAAGAAGCAGACAAACACATTGGCAGTTCACACTCTCAACCAACACAATCCTGGCGCTGTGGCAGAACGGCTGTAGCGTGTTCGCTAATGATAGCATTCCACCGGCTAGCCACTATGCTAGGAGGTACAGCACATTTTGGCGAGACTTTCATTTAAAGTTTTCTTACTCAAAGTGTGTACAAAACCAGTTTGTTCAGGGCCATTTATTCGTTCATTACACAAAATTGTCGGAAATCTGATTCAAGTCTGCTCTGGTGGACAGATTTTATCTTTCAAAACTTCACTGCTCACTTTCTCTCTTAAACATCACTACCCTAGTGTCTGCATTGCAGGTGTAGGAATGACATACGAAAGCAACAACAAGAGCTTTTTTTTTTCTCTTCCCTCTCCTGGAATGAAAAACTTCTTACTTTAACGGAGGCCTCAATTATTTATAGAAAAGCAACAGGGTGTCCGGCGTACTTCAGTCCCTGCTCCTAGGAGAGTATTTATAGCCTGATAAGGGTGGATGAACCTTGACACGTGGATTGGATGAAGTGGGCGAGGAGGATCCTAGGTGGGTCCATCATATGGCGTTACACTCACTCGCGGACCTACGATATAAGTCGACGCTCTCTGCCGCGGATTTAACCCCGTGTCATGGCCGTACCTGGCCGTCGGCGCGCATCATCGCAGCAACGGCCCGACAACTTCTGCCTTTGTTCAGAAATAGAAGCGCAGCTCATGCGTGGAAGTGCAGCGTCGGGGATAAGTGAGCGCGTCAAACCACTCACCGGGCCACAGCACTCAGTGTAATGACCACGGGGGACGCGCTAAAGTTGGTTTTATAACAACGCCGCCCCGGGGGCCTTGGGATAATTTGCGCTAATCACATGCGCCATGCGAAAGATGACATCATACGAGCCGCTACGCCAAGTGTGTAATTGGAGCAATAGACAGCCAGGGCGCTTAGAAGATGCATCATATAGGCATAACACCCCCTAATGGGAGGATTAGCGCGGACATTTAGGGTACGGCCGGGAGGTTTCTCAGCGCGCCGGGGAGGGAAAAGGTTAAAACCGAGGCACCATTAAAACAGCGCCGCTCGACCCAATTCTGCAGCGGCGGAGGATTATGACACGGCTGTTAATATGGGCCATAAACAGGACTCCAGTCGCTCCACTAATGCACCACGCGGAGGCAGTGGGCAAGTTACTGGTTGTAATGGGAGGGATAAGGTGGAAGTGGGCGGCGGGCGGCCGGCCATGAATGATTAAATGATCTCTTGGTGGATTACTATTCCATATTCTAAATGGAAGATTTTTTTAAGCTTCATAAACAAATGCACTCATTTATGAGGGATTAACAGTAATCTCTCTATTTCTATCATTCCTCCCATGCTCACCTCCCTCGCCCTCCCCCCCCCCCCAGCCCCCCACCTCTTTCTCTTACTGCCACAGTTTTTAGTTTCCGACGTACTTCGCTAATGTAACTACTTTTTTTGTGTGTGTGTGTGTGTGTGTGTGTGTTCTCACTGCGCAGCATCGCCGCTTAATCGCAGATTTTTTATCACACACACACACACTTCCTGTCCCGAGAACGTACGACCTCGCAAGCCTCAGAACTCTGGTAATCTTCTGTTTTATCTTTTTATTTTTAACCAGCGGGCCGCTGCAGGCGGTGCGAGGGTAATCACTCGGCGGATGACGCAGCCTCGCTCGCTACAACTCTTCGGCCCGGCGTCGCCACAGAGGGTCGAGCGGCTCGAGCCGCGTTGATTTCTCGTGAGAGTTGCGGCACAGAAGGAACAGGCGCAGGCTGTGATTGGAGGAGGGAGGAGGAGGAGGAGGAGGAAGAGGAGGAAGAGCCGCGCTCTGCTCACCTCCGTGACACACGCTGCATTTTGGCACGTAAGCGTGTAAGCAGCTTTAGAGGAAAAATAGGAGGCGCAATTAAGAGGGACCTTGGGGATCTTTTTTTTTTTTTGTGTGAGCTAACAATTGACCCTTTGTGATGTCACAAAGGGCCCACTAATCCCTCTCACAGAGGGGGCAAATGTTAGGTCTCGTTTTTTGGCGGCCTTATTTTTACCCCCTTTCACACACACTGAAGTTTTTTTTTTTTTTTTTTTTTATGGCAGAAGGCTGCAAACAGAGGGCTACAATGCATTTTCCCAGAGACTGTCTCTGTCTCTGTGTAAAAGTGCTCCTCTTGAATCCGGGATGGAAAAACAAAGTTCCGTCATTGTACTTGGCTGGTGTGAGTGTCTTCTGGCTTTTGGAGAAAGTTCAAGTTTGAGTCCGTCAGGTCACTTGTGGCCCTCACAGCTCATCTCTGGCCCCGGTCACCCGGCCCCTCCCTTTGCTGCTGCGGTCCTGCGGCGCTTGGCTGCGGGCATTCCGGGCGACCGCGCCCTTCTCCTCATCCTCCGTCTTCACCACGCTCTGGCCGTCGGCAGCCCACATGGATTCTGCCTCCTCTCGCTCCTGTCGGAGGGGGGGGCAAAGGGAGGCGGTGGGTGAAAAAGCCAAGGATTGTTATTTCCTGCTGAAAAGCAAAAGGTCACTAGTTAGTTAGCTAGCTAGCTAGCTAGAACTGAGGTTCTGTTAGCATTCTCACCAAATACAAGGTCTTTAAGTAACATTTGTAGGTAGGAAGTCAAACAAATGTGATTTTTGGGATGAGAAATGTCTCCCACTAAAGATGGTTGAGAAAAATTCAGGATGTCAAGCTGTGAGAATGAAAAGTAAGTTTCTTTTACCATCTGAAGAAACACAATTCTTTAGCAGTATCTGGACTTTTTTTTTTCTCTATAAAACAGCTAATGTAATTTTTTTGTTACTAAACTTATATCACTGATGAATGTTTTTTGTTTTTTTTCTCCCGCTAAGCAAATATCTCATGTGCCTAATGTAAACTGACGTGGTATGATGACAGCCCGGCCATTACGAATACCAGAGCATGAAACCAACCACCCGGTTTTGCATGTGATGCTGAATCATCAAACGCTGGTGTCACGGCATGAGCGACCAAACCGGCTGCAGGTCAGAGGTCAGCGCCGTGTCACGGCTCTCACCCTGTCCCCGTAGAGCTTCTCCTTGGTGAACCACAGGGCCAGCGCGCACCGCCGACCGCCGGTCACCGCGGTGACGCCGTGCGGGTTGACGGGGCCCGAGGAGAAACCCACCAGGCGGCCGCAGCTGGGTCTCACCGTGGCCTCGAGAAAGAGACGCAAACAAAGGTGTGATGTAAGAAGAAGCGGCAGAGCGACTTTGGGTTGAAACAAACAACTCACTGTGACCGTCTTGGCGTCCCTGTTGGTGAAGAACAACTCGCCACCGCTGAAGTTGTCATTCAGGTAGAGGACGGCACTGTGGAGAAAGTGTTGCATAGCTGTCGTAACACATTTCCCTCTCGTTTTAAGACAATTAATACAAATATATGTATATGGGTGTGTATGTATGCATAGATACATATATGTGTATATATACATATACAGTATATGTACATTAAAAATACAAATATACATATATACACACACACATATATACATATATATGTATACACACACACATATACGTATATATACACACACACATTCATATATATGTTTGTGTATATACAAATGTGTATATGTATATATATATATATATATATATATATATGTATGTGTGTATATATATATATATATATATATATATATATATATATATATATACATATATATATATATATGTATGTATGCAGTTCATATACATATACATATATGTATATATACATATATGTATATATATATATATATATATATATATATATATACATATACATATACATATATATATATATATATATATATATATATGTATATATATATATATATATACATATACATATACATATATATATATATATATATATATATATATATATGTACAGATATACACATACACATATACACATAGACAGACATAAAAAACCTGATGTGTTGTCTTGAGCCATGTGATTCCTCTACCTGAGGTCTCTGTGAATAAATGCTGGGGGTTCCTTCCAGCACTGCTTGGTCTCCGGCTCCAGGAGACAGTTGTCAACATGGACAGGGTGGGACAGGTCGATTCTGCCCTCCTGGTCACCTGATCGCAGAGAAATAAAACAAACTCACTTCCCAAAGACCACTATTGAAGTCGGCGTTTAGAAGTCAGGGCTCGAACCCGTACCCGCGATGGCGCTGCGGCACACCAGGTGCGTGAAGGCCACAAAGAGTCCCGACGGGCTCCTGAAGTACGAGTGCAACAGGGTCCTTGCCCTCTCACCCAGCTCGTGCAGGAGCCTGGCATCTGACTGGTTGACCAGGCCATCCTGAGCCAACTGTAAGGGAAGTCACGTTTTAAAAGAAAGGACATTCGGGTTTGACACAAATAGAGCAAAAACTTCCGGTCCTGTTTGCATCCACTTCACATGAGACTCGGATTTAAATACAAATATGAACTTACCTTTGCGGCCCTGAGAACACTCAGCCCCTCCAGTGTCTCGTGGGGAGTGTGTGGAGACCGTCGTCCCCTGTAGCCGTCCCCTGCTGAAGCTGCACTCTGTGAAAAAAGAACAGAATGCTGGTGAGCAGTAGTGGGTTTTTTTTTTCAATGCCAGGTCTGACTCATCCCCACTGCCCCAACATACTTTTGCTAACTGCAGTATTCTGTCACACTCCTTCTCCGTCATGACCCCGTCCAGCACGACGCGGTTGGTCCCATTCAGAAGTTCATCGGTCATGGTAATGGTCACGCCCACCCGAGGGACCGGGCCACCTGGCAGCAGGTGATAGATGGGAGTTCATCGCTTCTTGACTGGCACAGACTGAAAAATAAGGTGTCTTACCTGCATAAAAGCCGCTGTCATCCACGTCCTCCTGCTTCTCCTCCTCGCTCATCTTTTCACTCATTTTCTCTTTTTCAGCTCTGAAATGAAGGCACAGACAATGTCAACATTGTGCGTTGGCATAAACTATTCAGTGCGACCTGGGAGGCAGGTGGCTTTATCTTTGTCTTATTTACCTCCAGGTTTCCCTCAATGACGCGGGGACAACATCTTCTGGAGTCCACAGGTCCTACGGACAGAGTGGGAACAGAACTGGTCGTTTCTCAGGTTGAATGCTACCTGGGACATCGTCAGTTGGTGCTCTTTTGTTTATTTTCTGTTCACACAAATCCATTACATGGATAATTTTTTGAATTTAGATACATTTCCATGGTACAGATGCAGGCAAATCATTTGCATTATGGCGGCATAAACAAACAAGAAAGACCGACTGTGGCACTGATTCTACGAATCCGTTCAGGTAATTGTCTCCAACCATGATAAATGTGATGATTGTGTATATTTAACTACATTTTAGGGTTAAAGGTTTCATATAAAATGTAAATTTAATTAGGAAAATTCCAAAAAAATAAATAAATAAATAAAATAATTTTATAAGAACACCAAAAAAACAAACAATGGACTTCTTGCACAGTACTTACTGGATCATAGAAGGTAAAGTCTAGGTTCTCCATTCCAAAATACAGCAGCTTCTTCTCCTGCAAAGAGCGTTTGACGTACTGGGAAATCTCCTGCGGATCAAATTGACACAAAGTACTGAGCGTTCCTGAAATTGACAGAATGAATCGTGTAATTTAGAGAGAAAACACAAAATGTCTAGCATTGCAAAAGAAAATTGGTGGTGACATGATTTTTACAGTGCATTATTCATGGGAGATGAACCTGGGAAGGCTGAATGCCCTGTGACTCTGTGTCTCCTCCTAGTGTCTCTGAGTAGAGCTGCAGGTTGTCCAAAGAGTCCTTGTCAGAGGGGTAAAACAGAAGCAAAGCCCGGAGCGTCTGCACGGCTCCACTGATGTCACCAGCTGAGATGAATGCACAAAAAAATAATTAAAGTTGAACCCCAGAGGTGGACAACGAGCAACGTGTAGAAAATCCAGACGTGGATGCATCACAAACACTGCTGCGTTACAGTGACTGAAGGTTACATTGGACTAGGGGTGCAAATTATTGATGAATTCATTATTTGAGTTGATTGACCTTATCGATCAATTCACGATTAATTGATAAGCAGCGATTTTTCCTGAGAACAAAAATTCACAATGAAAAATGTGTAAGGAACACATGATTTAACCCTGAAATAATGTTGAGGGTCCAATGTGACCCATTCTTAAATTAGAGAACAGTAAAAACGCCCTAAACATTTATCCTCCGACTTTAAGTTGACTTCTAATGGGTCACATTTCAATTTTTTATTAAAAAAGTAACTTGTTCTGGGTATATTATGACCATCACAGTATCTAGAGGTGAAATGTTCTTTCCTGCCACTACACTGTTATAATGATATTAACTACCTATGTAAAAAAAAAAAAAAAAAAACATTGATTGCGACTAATTTAATTTAATCAATTAAATTCTTAATCGATGATTAATCAAAAATCGATTAATTGTTAACATCCCTATTTTGAACATTGCCACCTTTGAATTGTGCGATGTGCAGGTGCTCCAGCTGTGCCAGCAGGAAGTCCTCCTGGGAGGAGATTCTCCCAGGTCTGGTGGCCACCTGAGTCACGCAGTACTGTCGACATGCCAGCAGGGAGAGTGACAGAGCTGCAAGGAACAGAACAGCAGAGAAGAGAAGAGGGTCTCGGGTCTTTGCTGTGGTTTTCTGAGGCAGGTTGTTTTGTTTTGTTTTTCTTTCTTTCTTTTACCTGCTGCCTTCTCAAACACGCCGCTCACGCTGTCCACCCCCCTGTCCTCGGGCAGCCGCTGGGACGCCACCTCACACTGCACCCTGCACTCGTCCGTCAGCCGCAGGGTCTCGTTCACGCACACCTTCCACCTGTCGGCGGCCCGCGCCCAGTTGGAAGACGCCTCGTCCTGGACTGCGGAGTCGTACAGGGCCTGCGTTCGAGTCAGTCGGGCGAAGGAGATGCTTCTTAAAGAACCTTCTGTCTTAGTAGTTCTGTTGAAGGTTATTCATCATGCCGCCGTTTGAGCCATTTTAGGCCAGATATAACAAGGAGGTTAACTTTTCAAAAAATGAAAAGCATTTTACATAACAGGGTCGGATGAGTCAGTGAGAGGGAGACATTAGGTCAGTCAACCATAATTCCAAGTATTTCTTTGAACACTAAAGTGTCTCGCCACATCTCTTGCAGGACCATCGGCTCAGCAGTCAGAGTACTCACTGCACCGCTCCTTACAAAGACATCACTCCGTGGCCCTCACCCAGTGCTTCTCGCTCTCCAGCTCCCGGTCCTGGAACGCCTCCTCAGTCACTCCGTCCATCCGCCGGTACTTCTCAATGTTGTTCCTCATTTCCAGGTGGCTGGGGTTGGCAATGAAGTACGTGTGGGCCGCCGATGCCGCTTTCTGCAACTTTTGCAGCTGATGAGCAGAGAGAGCGAGAGAGATCAAGAAGCACACAGTGCAAGTTATGCATTATTGGTAAACAAAAATTAGAAACGGTCGCGACTCGGAGCTTCGCTGTTTCACTCACGCTCGCTCACCTTGAAGTACGTGACCTGTAGGAAGTTGTATGGATTGCGACTGCCGAACTCGTACTCGATGTCCGATGAAACTGGGAGCTGTCCCACGTGAGAGACTGAACGTCCGACGCAAAACTTCAGACATTCGGCCTTCTGCTGCACCCAGTCCAAGGCCCAAAGGTCCCACAGGCTCCCCTTCTCAGAGTCTAGCCAATCAGAAGGCAAACATCAGCAGTTGCTTACACCGTTATGTGTGGCATACAATGCACAACAATATAATGATGTCCACTCCAAACCCATTAATAAATCAGTCAATATTTGCACAGGGCTAAATCACAGCCAAAGGCATCTCGAAGAGCTTTTGCATTGTGCAATTTAAGAGAAAACCAACGGATACTGCAAAAACAGTGCATCTGAGAAGCGTCTTGTGTCTTTCATGAAGATTAAAAACAAAAAAACAAAAAGACCTACAAAAAAAAAATGTATGTGTAAACAAGCAGCCTAAAATCAGCATATAGCATTCCATTTAGGCTTATGCTTTCGCCAATGGGCAGTTGTGTGTTTTGAAACATTTGCAAGGGGGACTGATTTGATCTGCAGGTCAGTCAGGACAGTATAGTACAGACAATTCAGATTTCTTCAACAACTTGTCTCCCCCTTTATTTTCTTGAAACACCCCCCCCCCCCCCCCCACCACCACCACCGTGTCATTTCCATTATAAATCCTAAGAATATCTTGAGTATGAATGATCTGCCACTCCACGGTGACTAGCAGCAGCAGCAGCAGCAGCGGCGGCGGCGGCGGCGGGTTTGACCGCAACTGTGCGAGTTACTCCACTACTCTGGGGTGCTCCAACTTACCCAGCTTCTCCAGAGCTGGTCTGCCCGCTGCCGCGCACTCATCATAACACTTCTTGCGGACTGTGATCAGGGATTCCTTGGTTGCGATGGATTTCTCCAGCAGCTCCGCGGCTTTCGTCCACTCCTCGCCAAAGTACGCACGAACGCCGCTGTAATATAAAAAATCGTACGGCGGCAGCAGGGACGGAATGCCGGCGCTGCCGACTCCCGCGTTCGCAGAGGTGAACTTATTTGACGCTGCGAGAGCAAAAAGAAACGCCACGTATACAGACAGACGGACTGAGCGCAGCGCCATGGCAGCCGAAAGACGAACCCGGCCAGCTGCGGAGGAGACGAGGAGGTGAGAAGAGGAGGGACTACACGGAGATATTTGGGGAGGAAAGTTTCCTCTAGCTCCAGGGAGGGAAAAAAAAAAAAAAAAGAAAAAAAAAAAGTCTATCTCTTGCCGATGAGAATTCCTGAACAACATGACGGTGTTTTGTTTACTTAGAAAGACAGGTTTGTTTGTTTTTTATTTAAAAATTTTTTTTTTTTTTGTTTTGAAAATCTTTGTGAGAAATTGTTGCTCTAATCTACTTTAAATTCATCAAGTCACGCTGCCATTTGTGGCTACAGCCACCAGGGGTAGTTGTTTTGTTGGCGTTGATGTGACTTTACCGTAAAACCCCAAATACAACAGTTGCTGCAGAAACGAGTCGAACATTGTCAGGGGAAAGTCGGATATCGCCGACTTGCAGATTCGGAATGTTCTAGTTTCCGCCTTTTAAAAGTCACCCTTGGCACACGCAGAAACACATCAAAGCACCCGTGTTGCGCTCATAAGTTCGATTTTACATTCAAAGTTACAATGACTGGGTCGCAGTGCCCCGTTTGGATGCAATATTGTAGAGATTACGGTAACAAGCCGTTGACGTGCGGGCATCTGAGTTCGTTGGGCCTTCCTTCCTTCAACAGCGGCAGCAGCAGCAGTCCATGTTTCATTCAGCCGAACACAGACAGCAGAAGGCGAATGCTAACGGACACTGAGCTCTGCTGGGGAATCAAGAGACTGGGGGGTTCAAACTGAGAAAAGCAGGGGTCCCACAGGAAAGCGCGACTAACTAGCTCGTCATGGCAGACGTCGGTGAGATATTGAAGTCAGTTTTGTCCACAATTCGGGTTCCTCAACCCGGAGACCGTGTCCACAAAGACGAATGCGCCTTGTCATTTTCCTCACCGGTGAGCCTCGCACTCTCTACAAACCAAAACATCACATAGTTCTGATTAATTTAACGCAATTCCTCATTCTTCGCTCTCTTGTTGTTATGTAAATGGTACGTCGCAGGGTGTGTCGACCCACTTAGACGCCCCAGCTTCCTGAATCTTTGGGGTTTTTTTCTTTCCTCCTTCATCTAGCAAGCTAACATTATGCTAGGCTAATAATGATGCCCAGTTGTTGCTCTAGCTTCCCACTTAGCCCTGTCACTGTTACTGTCTGCCCTGTCAAACTGGAAAGCATTGCTAATCGGTCAAAAGCCCATTTTAATTATTCGGGGTTTTAATATATATCATTGTTAACTGTGTCTCAGTCTTTACGTTATAGCGAATATCCAACTTAATGTTTTTTTTTCCTTCAGCGAAGAGCTAATAACACTAAGCATTAGCAGCGCGACGAGACGCCCATCAAGTTGGCTACAACATGTTAGCTTTCACTTGTCAGTGTTGTATCACGGTTGATCGTGGTCTTGTCAACAGGAGTCTGAAGGAGGCCTTTACGTTTGCATGAACACCTTCCTGGGCTTTGGAGGCCGGTATGTAAAAAAACACCATCTTCGGACTGGTCAGAGGGCTTACCTGCACATCTCCCGGGTTCGCAAGCCTAAGGTATATTTGCAGGTGGTAGGTGCACATTTTCAATTTTATTTTGTTTTTTCTTCTGACGTTTTCTCTTATTTACCTAGTCGGAAGACGACAGTAACTCTGGGTCTGGACACCCCCCAAAGAAAAAGCCAACCAGGTTGGCAATAGGTAAGAACACGAGTGTGTACAAACACAGATCACACAGGGGTACTCTTCTGAGATTGGCTTCATGACCAAAATCCCACATTTTCTCTGGAATATCCAGGCATCGAAGGAGGTTTTGATGTGGAGCAGGAGCAGTATGAGGATGATGTAAAGGTGGTGATATTACCTGACAGACAGGAAGTGACTCAGGAGGATCTTGCCACCATGCCTGATGTCGTGAGAGAGCGGGTGAGGCATTGATCACGTCTTCTCGGCCAGAACAAATTCTATTAATCCATGGCATTACCCTATAAAGAAAGACAAGCTATTCTGTATACTATTCCTAATGAGTCTCAGGTCAGATATGTAAACACAAAGTCATGGATAATCATGTGTGTCACCTTAAACCGAGCTGTTTGTCAAACTTCATTTGTTTACCTAGTGACTTGCTTTCCCCTAAAGGTATCCCAGTCAATCGCGGGTATCATGGCTGCTGATTCGGTGTCCCACACCTTACAAGTCCAGCAGTGGGATGGAGAGGTGAGACAGGAATCAAGACATGCTGCTGAGCTTCAGCAGCTCGACAACGGACTCAAAATCCCTCCGAGGTGAGGTTTCGTCCAGACTGACCTTTCAATAACCCGGCCTTGAGCTCCATCGTAATAGGTCTGTTTCCTCTTAAATATGAGTGAGTTGTGTCGCAGTTATTTCATAATATTATCGTGGGGAAGTTTTCGGTATGCTAAAGAACGAATTGAAAGGAAAATAAATGAATTTTTTAGTGTATGTTTCTAGATTTGCCTGTGAATGTCGTGTTTTAACCCCCGTGCTAGTGGTTGGCGGTGTGAGGTGTGCGACCTCCAGGAGAACCTCTGGATGAACCTGACGGACGGCAAAGTGCTGTGCGGTCGGAGATATTTCGATGGCTCAGGAGGCAACAACCACGCACTTCTCCACTTCCAGGAGACAGGGTATCCTCTTGCTGTCAAGCTCGGTACCATCACACCCGACGGGGCAGGTAAATAAATGGCACAGTGTTTTTCTTTGCAGTAAATCGATTGAAGTAATTCCATTCGTTGTGAGTGCGACGCCCTGCAGCAAAGCTGGAATGGTGCAGTGTTTGTCACTGGCTTTCATTGCAAACCTGCTCTGTGCCCGAAGCTCAGCTCAGTGTAGCCGTTTGCTTCCTTGTCAGCATCATGTTGCAGGTGCCAATCACAGATGGGTCTTGGCAGTCTGACAGCAACACAGCATCACATGGTGAATTCAGTTATGTTAAATACTCGAGACGGCCCAGCTGCGCCATCACTGCACCGCCCTGCCAGCTTCCAGTGCAGCGCCTGATCTGACCGGTTGTAATGCAGCATAATTGCTTCAGTGCCCTTTATTACCTTTCCCTGTGTTTCCAGATGTGTATTCCTATGATGAGGATGACATGGTACTGGATTCCAAGTTACCGGAGCACTTGACTCACTTTGGCATTGACATGATGACCATGGAGAAAGTAAGCTTTGAGTTCATATCTGCTTTGTGTTGTCTTACCCGGCACAGCCAGACTAATTCCCATTTCAGAAGTGTGCATTAGTCTGGTGCTTATGCTGAGGTGTCTCATTATGGGGAGCAGCGGCAAAACTGTCCATGCTCACAATTACTTTGTTCTCGTTGTGTCTGCAAAAACATGCAAAAAATTGCTGACTTGCCTCAAATATAAACCAAAGTTCACATTTCAGCTGTACACTACGAAGTCAATAGTGTTTATAAACTACTATAGTGTGGTATGATAGATGGCAAACGCTTTGTAAGGATACTTCCTTAGTTATCAAATTCTTTGCTCCGAAATGTTACTCTTTACCGCTCATGATACTTGCCCACTATTCTCAGTTTCAAACGTTTTCTCTACAGCTGCTTCCACTCTGGTTTCCCCGTGCTGTTCATTTCTTTATCACATGCTTGTGCTCCATTCATAGCACCGACCACTTAGGTTAAGTCGAGGATCCCTGTCACATTCACCGTGTTTTCTAACATGGTCTCCTGTCAGCGTAATCTAATGCTGTGCCTCTTTAATGATGGGGGTTAAGGAAATTTCGCCCAATAGAACCAGAGATCAAATGAAAGACTCACGACGTCTTCCAGTGTCCTTAAACGTTGGAAATTTGACCTATAAATGATGTCGCATTCAACCAGTGGAGTCCACAGTTCTGTCGATGGTTTTACGTCAGCTGTCCCCTTGTGGCAGTTGACTTTGAGATACAATGAACTGTGCAGCCCTCACACCTGAAATGTTTTCTGCTGCCAGACTGAGCGGACGATGACCGAGCTGGAGATCGCCGTCAACCAGCGCGTGGGGGAGTGGGAGGTGATCCAGGAGTCCGGCACCTCCCTGCAGCCGCTGTTTGGCCCTGGCTTGACTGGCATGAAAAATCTGGGCAACAGTTGCTACCTCAACTCTGTCATGCAAGTGCTTTTCAGTGTCCCAGACTTCCAGAGCAAGTAAGTATTGTCTTTCACCCTTCGACGTTTTTTCCTCCAGATCAGATGTGCTGAGCTGACAGTATCAGGAACTCCATCCGTCTGTCTTGTCTCTTTACTCTCACACGAAGCCATCAAATAACATCCACCTGCAGCGCGGGTTGCCGACCCCTGGCCTAGTTTACGTTGCATATTTATACTAGATGTGTGCAGAATAATAGTGCAATTCATTTGCCTCTGTGTATAGGTACGCGTCTAACTTTGAAACGCTTATTGATGAAGCCCCAAACGACCCCTCTCAGGACTTCAAAACCCAAGTGTGAGTGTCCTCTCCTGTTGTCGAGTCGCACATTTGTTTGTTTCTTTTGTCATTATTCATGTATCTATTGGTTAAACAAAAACAATGACAGTTTCGACTATTTTATAAGGCATGCATGTGCTTGTGTTTGTGTTTGTTTTGCCTCTTCTGAATACCCACTTCAGCCTGTGCACTCACTCAGATGTATGCTTAATCTCTCCAGAATAAGTCTTCTCCACTTTGTAAATCAGCAGCCAGTGCTGTGCCGTGCCTACTGTATATCCAAATCCTCTGCCTCTGTAACACCGCCGTCTATTCTGGGATGTGCAGTGTTGTCAGCTTTGTTTGTTTATCGCAGAGCAAAGCTCGGCCACGGCCTGCTATCAGGAGAGTATTCCAAACCGGTTGCAGACCCTACAGAGGAAAACGGTGCGCCTGAACCCAGGGTAAGGACAGCGAGCGTCGCAGTGGATTTACAACTATTGGAATTAACAGATAATCACAGCCGCAAGGAATTTGCTCGCAGAATTAAGAGGAAATAAGCTTCGCTGAATATCATCCTTGACTGGTGACAATTTCGACTCTTTGTGCTGGTTTCCAGGGAGACCAGATTGGCATCGCACCACAGATGTTTAAAGCGCTGGTGGGGCGGGGTCACCCCGAGTTCTCGACCAATCGACAGCAGGATGCGCAGGAGTTCTTATTGCACTTCATAAACATGGTGGAGGTAAAGAGGAAAAAAAAATCTAACACTGCTTTATTCTTTCTCCCCATCTCTTTGTTAATAAATTAAACAAATCTCTCTCTCTGTGTACAGAGGAATTGTCGCTCTGGGCCCAATCCATCGGAAGCTTTCAGGTTCCTGGTGGAAGAGAGGATTGTGTGTCAGCAATCACAGAAAGCCAAGTACACTCAGAGGGTGGATTACATCGTCCAGCTACCTGTGCCGATGGATCAGGCAACCAACACAGGTACTGATGGGTTTCCCAAGTCCATGTACTTTATGTCTCTTGAATGATGAACTCATTCAACCTTCCCCACATGAAAACAGAATTATTGTAGTATTGAAAACTTGCCCTGTGTTATCCTTGAATTAGTTGAGAAATTGGTGGAAAGCCGAGGACTCATCCCGTCATATGTGTTCTTTGACATCGCGAAGAGTACTGATAGCGGACTAGGGGGCAACACACCCTTGCTCGGCAAAGTGTTCTATTCTCTGGCTCATCTGCACAGTTAATGGTGCGAGGCTGCACCGCTTGAGTCAAGGATTAAAAACATCATGTGCCATTCTTTCACAGAGGAGCTTCAGGAGGCGGAACGCCAGCGCGAGCAGGGCGACTCTGCTCCCACCGTGCGCGCCAAAATCCCCTTCTCCGCCTGCATGGCCGCCCTCAATGAACCAGAGATGCTCACAGACTTCTGGAGCTCAGCCGTTCAAGCCAAGACTACTGCTACCAAGTACGTTGGAGGAGGCGGCGGCGGCGACATGCACGCTCAGGTTGCATCCAGCCAATCTCAGGATGTGTGCATTAATGTCAGTGTTTCATGCGTCTCGTTTGCCAGAACCACCCGCTTTGCCTCTTTCCCCGACCACCTGGTCATCCAAATCAAGAAGTTCACCTTTGGCCTTGACTGGGTCCCCAAGAAACTGGGTAGGCGTACACATTATGTAAACTGCTAATTAAGATGTTGATGTGAAATCAGAAGGACCTTTATCAGTTGTAATGCTGTTCATCAATTATATATCTAAAAAACAAAATGGATAAAAGTCATCTTTGAACGTTGTCTTCTTTCGCGCAGACGTGAGCATCGACGTTCCCGACACTTTGGACCTGAACGGGTTGCGTGCGACTGGGCAGCAGCCGGGGGAGGAGCTTCTTCCAGAGGTTGCCCCACCCCCACTCATGACCCCAGATGTGGAGGTTAAAGGTATCCTGGGTTCCCATGGCAACGATGAGGACGACTCACTCTACTCCCCACTGCTCTGTTAGTCTGTCTGTCATTTCTGCTCTGTTCCCGCCTCCTCTGAAATTGGCCCCGCCCCTATTTCCTTCTTTTCCTTTCCTTTCTGCCTTTTCTTTTTGCTTACGTCCTTATGTTGCCTTTTTTTGAAAAATTTATTTACTTTAGCACAATATAACAATTTTAATTTTGTTTTAAAAAATGTTAAAATATCACATTGATGGTCCTGTTTTCTGAAATTTGTTATGATTATTTTGCCATGGCTGTTTTTAAATTATTGTTAAAAAAAGAAAAAGAAAAAGAAAAAGAGTTTGTAGCTTTCAAAAAGACATCTTTTGTTTCTATTGCAAGTTGCCTGTGCGCCTTTTGTGGAACACAGTGAAACACAAATTCCACAAGGCTGTTTTTCCTCTGGCCACAGCTCCAGTCCTCGATGTTTCCACCGTGTCCCAGTTAGGCGAGATGGGATTCCCGCTGGAGGCCTGCAGAAAAGCCGTGTACTACACTGGCAACACTGGAATCGATTCCGCCATGAATTGGATCATGACCCATATGGAAGACTCGGGTGTGCAGAACAGCGCAAAGTTGACCGGAAAAAAAAGAAAATACTCTGCCAGTTCGCTCGGCTCAACTCTCGCGTCCTTCTTCTTTGTGATTGGCTGCAGATTTCGCTGCCCCTCTGGTGTTGCCAGGCTGTAGCTCTGGCCCTGGAACCACACCCACAGAGAGTCTGTCAGAGGATCACCTGGCAACCATTGTCTCCATGGGCTTCAGTCGAGACCAGGCAACCAAAGCACTTCGCGCCAAGGTTAGAATCCAATTCTCTTGATTTTTCTCGGTTTCTCAGCACAACAAAGACGCAACACACACTGAACTGACTGTGTTTTCGTCAAGCTTTTAAGCCTCAAATCTATTAAATTACAGAGTAGTGTGTAGCATCCACATGAAAAACACTGGCCCTGTGGCTGAGCGTTCGCCCTGTGATCGGGAGGTCCTGGGCTCGATCCTCAGCCAGGTCACACTGAAAATGCAACCTCAAGGCAACACAGACTACTTGATAAATGCAAAGGGCTGTCAGGAAGAGCATCCAACATAATAAACGATCCCAAATCATACATACAGATCAATTCTGTATGCTTAGTTGTGGCGACCCATGAAGGGAACGGCCGAAAGGAAAAGAAGAACAAACAAAAAAGACAAGGGCCACTTAACAATGTGGCGAACTGTGGATAAATCAGACCACGCTATAATGGGAGACTGAACAACCTTGCTCAGCAATTACACACAGAACAAAATGCGGCAGAAGAAGCCAAACAGTTCATAAAAAAAAACTTGTTAAAACGATTCCTCAATGATTTGTTTTGCCGTTTTCCCTGTTTTCTGTGAAAAAAACACTTCAGCAATTCAGCAGCGCTTTCCAAAGAAGGTGCCGGCCATTACCGATAATGAGGAGTGAAAACATACTTTTGTTGGTAATATTCCAATGATGCAGTGCTGTCATTAGCCGCGCCGTGTTTCCTGCTGAGTCGGAACAAACAGTCGAGCCGCGTGACTCCACGGTCTCGTCTGTTCCTCGCGCTCAGAATCCCTCTAATGTAGTCACAGTGTTACCACTTCACATGTACCTGTTGCTTTATTGAGTTTTGTATAGATAGATAGGTTGTTGTACTTATTAGCAATCACAAGTGAATGAATTAAAAAAGAACAATTTGCATGTGTTAGTGTCCTGCAGCAATGCCGTGCTAAACGGCTGTGTGTTTCTACAGAGCAACGTCCTGGAACGGGCCCTGGACTGGATCTTCTCCCACCTGGACGACCTGGACTCGATGGACGTGTCCGAAGGCGGTCGCTCGGCCGCAGAGAGCGAGAGCGGCCGAGAGCCCCCGCCGGGGCCTCGCGTCAAGGATGGACCGGGCAGTGAGTTCCGAGCAAGACGCGTTCATAATGAGTCAAATGTCAAAAGGCTCTCGGAATGTAAAAATCAGCCCTTTTCTAATTCTAATACAACTCTGCTTCCTCTCCTGCCAGAGTACGAACTCTTTGCGTTTATCAGCCACATGGGAACAAGCACGATGTGCGGCCACTACGTCTGCCACATCAAGAAGGGCCAACAGTAAGTTTGGGCTTTGGCTAAAGTCTTGATAGACTGATGTGGCTGCCTCCTTTCATGTGCATTAGGATTGTTAACAATTAATCGACTATCGATTAATTGTCGATTAAGAATTTAATCGATTAAACTAAATTAGTCGCAATTAATTGAAAAACCTTTACACTTTTTTGTTGTTAAATGGCAGGGTTTGTACCTGTGTACCTAGAACAAGTTACTTTCAACAAAATAATAAATAAAATTTAAATTTGACCCATAAGAAGTCCACTGAAAGTCAGAGGATAAATGTTTAGGGTGTTTTGACTGTTCTCTAATGTTAAAATGGGTCACATTGGACCCTCAACATTATTTCAGGGTTAAATAATGTCTTCCTTACACATTTTTCAATGTGAAATTTAGGTTCTCAGTAAAAATCACAGTTTTTCAATTAGTCGTTAATGGATCGATAAGGTCAATCAACTAACGATTAATGAATTCACAGATAATTTGCGTCCCTAATGTGCACGTAATCATAAGCACTTGTTAGAAAGTGGAAAGTTAATTACTTTGAAGTTTCATGCCAGTACATGCCACATTTTTTTGAACTTAAATAAATGTATTTTTATTTGCTTATGTTCCCTTTTTCCTTCGTCCATCTCCTAATTCATTTAAAAAAAGTCTTATCCAATAATTAGCGTTTTTCTTTGCCTGTCTGTCAGCAGGGGGCACCATCCTACTAGTCAGCTCGCAGCAGCAGCACCTGAGAGTAACTGTCACTGGAGTAAAAAGCATTAGCTTCCTATGTAGAAGTGACGTTGATGTGCACGCAGTAAATGTCTTATTTTAAAAGGCATATTTTTCTGAATAAAACCACCCCCGACGATTCTCAGACGTGTTCTGGATGACTAACAAAATACTTAATAAAACCAGTCGGAGGATTTTTTTTTTCTGGTTGTGTGTGTGTGACAGCGTCGATGTCTCTGTGCCAAACAGGTGGGTCATCTTCAACGATCAGAAGGTGTGTGCCTCTGAGAAACCTCCCAAAGACATGGGGTACCTCTACTTCTACCGGAGAGTGGCTGACTGAGGCGAGGCGCGGCGCCTGGCGACACAGGAGGAGAAGCGTGGACCCCAACACACACACACACACGACCTTATACACAGTCACACCCCGCCCACTGCCCTTCGCACGCTTCACCAGTGACAGTCGTGTAAATACATTTCTCAAATGACCTATAAACACTGCTCAATAAATTGATGCAAATGTAAAAAAAAATAACAAATGGTGGTTTGATGTTTCTTTTTTTGCACTAGTATGAGTTTTGGCATTGATTCAAACTTTGTTTATAGAAGCAGATTGAATGTTCTGGATATTCTGGCTGATTCCAGCTGGGGTTTTCTGCCCTTCGGAGAAAGTGTTGATTGTCAGTTGCTTTAAAGAACCCAACCTATTGATTTTTACTGCCATCAAAGTTCACTTCCCCTCTTTATTATTATACTGTTTCCTGACCGCTGCTGACTCCTCCTAACTCTTTCAGCGAAAGACACACAGTGTGGTGAAATGCGTTTCTTAAAACTAGCGACACCAAACCAATCTGTTAAGGCCGGCAAAGGTAACGATCACGCTGACCATGTTTGGTTGTTAATTAGTTGTAAAGTTTTCTGTTGTTTTGCCTTTTTCAATCTGTGATTCAGGCAGATTTTTATGTTCAGTAATACATTTTGATCATCTATCGCAAAGAGATGTGAGCACTTATTCTCCCTGTGTTGATGTGATTCGACGTAGTGTCAGAAATCCCAGGCCTAGTTTTGCAAGCCCACAAAGAGCTTGTGTGTTGCACTGGCCTAAAACTTTCCAATGTGCAGCTTTCAGTTGCGATCTCTTCCGCCTTCTACACGTCTGGCATCCTTGCACTCGGGTTTTTCATGAAGTGCAGCGCAGAGAAGATGAGTTAAAAAATTTGTGGCCTTCAGCATTGAAGCGAAAAGACCTCAAAAACAAGGTAAAACGCCACCAATCAACTATTTTATTTATTGTAATTTTGTTTCACACTGTGAGGGAAAGTAGAGAATTCAGATATTGGTTTTCAAAGCCATTTGCAAATGGGCGACGACTCGAGGACTAGAAACTCCTAGAAAGAGAGTAACACGCTTGGTTATTTCAGCAGCAGCTCAGTTTTGTTTCACTATTTCCATTTGCGGTGTTTAGGATGAACTTTAATGTCGACGGTGAATTGATTATCTCGTCAAAATTAGATTGATTTTATTCTGTAAAAACTATCAAAAATGTGAACAGCAAGAAAAGCTGTTAGCGCCTTTAAATTAAGAATAAATCAATCTGGTTCACAGTCTTGCTGTGGATGAAGTGTTTGACTATATATTTTTTATTTCTTTGATCTAATCGGCTTCGAAGAAT
Source organism: Nelusetta ayraudi (assembly GCF_046127955.1). NCBI lineage: Eukaryota > Metazoa > Chordata > Actinopteri > Tetraodontiformes > Monacanthidae > Nelusetta > Nelusetta ayraudi. The sequence continues at coordinate 5,409,411 of NW_027466113.1, forward strand.
GAAGCAGCTCATGAGATTACTTAGTCCACTGAGCTCCCAAATAAAATGCGGAAGAATTTTACATTTTGAGATTGTGCAATGTTTTCTTTTTTTAAAAAACATGTTCATGCCAGTTTTACATTTTTGATACGCAACATACAGAGCAAGGAAGGAAGTCAAGAACTTGGTGGTTAGGGATCACATGTTGCTCGGTTCAAACAGAAGCTGCAAGTTGCTTCTTGAACCAGGATGCGTTGACTTTCGGTTGGAGACGGCAAGAAACTTGATCTTCTGGTTGCAATTTAAAAAAAACCCAACAACAATATTTACGCTTTTGCCCTCCTAGATTCACGCCTCAGAGTAAAGATGATCGTGTTGTTTGCTTTGGGTGAGTGAAGACAATTAACTGATCATTCTGATGTGAACGAGCAGCTATTAACCCGAATACAATTTGTCCTCGTCCATTTTTTCAAAACAGTTTAATTATACCGTAGTAGGAAAATAGTTTTCACAAAAAAAAAAAAAAATTGCCCGCTAGCTTTTGCAAGAATTCAAATCTATTTTCTTCAGAAAAAAAAAAAAAAGATCACGCCATTTGATTTTGGGAACAAAAAAAAAAAGATTAATATCATATGATCTAAGATGACAAAATACTGAGAACAACATTAATAATAAATGTAATCTTGTAAGTGGGTGAAGTGTTGTTGGTGACGGATCTGGCCTCTGCTTTAAGTGCTCGCAGCACTCTCTGCTTCCGGCAAAGTGATTTTCACAAAGCCTGGAGAGTCTGTCACCTTGGAGTGTGGGGTCGGTGATTCCAATAACGTGAGGTGGAATCATGAGAATGTTCTGGTCATCAGCCTTTCTCGCAGCTTTCCGACCAAAGGTACGTAAGGAACTCAAGACAGCAACAGCATGGTGATACACCGGCTGAGAAGCTGTGTTGTTGGCATTACTACATAAAAGTAATCCAATTACTGATTACTCCTTAACAAGTAATCTAATTACTTCTTTAACTACTTTGTTTCACGAGTAACCAATTACTAATGACTTCAGTTTAAAAAAAGATAAAGTAACCTTTGAGAACGTCTTGTTTCCTGCACATAGCGTGCAACGAACCACAATATTCTTTCGTTTTAGACGAGATGAACTCCAAATAATGTACTGTGTATTTCCAGCTATCAAACACAATCAACACACACAACTGTTTTTACTTTTGCTGCCGCCATGCTTGTTCTGGTGCGTTGTCGCGTATCCATTACCATACCTTGCATGTACGGCTGCGTCATCAATCGGTGTTGTTTTTTCTAAATTTCAGACATTTTGTGGATAATAAGACATTTTCTGTTTGCAAAAAGATTTCAGAAAAGTATTGCAATTGTTCCTTGATAAAGTAATTCAGATATAATCACCATCTTTGCCAGAGTAATCCCATTACATTGCTGTTACTTAAAAAGTAGTTTAATTACAGTAGTGGATTACTCAGTAATAGATTACTTGCCAAGACTGCTGAGAAGTGCACAACATCATATCATCATCCTCATCATCACCATCAGGCGACACCCCCATGAAGACTCGATGCTTTTTGAAGGAGGCCAACCTTGTGGTCAAACAGGTCACGGAGGCCGACGCTGGGACGTTCACCTGCACAGCTGGTGGACATACGCAAGAAGTGATACTTGTGGTGTTTTCTGGTGAGCCCTGGGTAACGTACACCCACACTCACACACACCAGGATCCCTTGGAACTTGAGAGCAGATAGCAAAGAACCATGGGTAAAATTCTAGCAACGATAGAAATGAGTAAGAGATGATTAAGAGATGATTAAGAGAAAAGAGGCACAGACCATTTCTCAGTTCTGTGTGATCTCACGTCATATTAGATTTTAATGCCCCTTTATGATTGTGAATACTAAAATAAAGAAATAAAACATCTTTCAAATTCAGAATTCTTTTTTTCTGAAACCTTTTTTTTCTGATTTGCCCTGCCCCCCTCCCCCAACCCAAACCTCCCTCTTTCCCTTTTAGTCGGTGTGGACCCCTCCCATTACCCCCAGGTGGACGGCAAGGCTGAGCTCCACTGCAAGGCTAAACCGGATGGGGTGGGGGTACAGTGGCAGGGGCCTGATGGAAAAGTTCACCCTGCGTCAGCCAAAGTCAGTCTGGACCCGGTGGGCCGCCAGAACGCTGGCACGTGGAAGTGCACCCTCTCCCACAGCAGCGACACGCACACTGAGTCCCTGGAGGTCACAGTGAAAGGTGACCTCTGACCTCGGCCAGAGCGGCGACGTTAAAAATGCATCGCTGCCGAAAGCCTCATGGGATATTGTTTGTTTTTTGCTGCCAGAGCGCCGCCCGACGACGCCGTCGCCCCCTTCCATCATCCCGGGGAATGTCGGCGTCTCGCCAGGCGGAGTCGGTGCGTAATCACGTCGTCGCTTCTGTTCTTTGGGCCATTTTTCCTCCGCTCGCTGCGTCGCTAATCAGCCCCCGACTTGCCGTCACCGTCTGCCCTCAGAACCAGTCGACCCCGTGTCTCCACACGGCACCACGCTGCTGGGCATCCCCTTGTGGATGTGGGCTGTGATTGGAGGAGGCGGCCTGGTGGTGGTGCTGCTGGCGATCCTCGTCGCCTGCATGTGCAGGAGGGTCAGGAGGAAGAGGGTGAGCCAATAAAGGATCCTTGTACTGCAATGTCTTGGATTTAGATAAGCATGCAGGGATGAAAGGGAGAGGGTGACTTGTGTGAGGTGTTAAAAAAAAAAAAAAAAAGTGAAGCTGGGTTTTTCTCCTCCCTCTCTGTCCTTTTTCTCCAGAGGATAGCGCGGAAAATGAAGAACGGCCTCCAGTTAAGGACTCCGCCGCAGTACTGCCAGTGTGACAGGTGTGGAGATGCTCTTTAATTAGCAGCCATCCTGCAAAATACTACTACTGCTAACACTAATACTAATAATAATGACGTTGCCCTCCAATGGAGCCGACTCACTTAATTTGACCTTCATTTGGACCGGGGCTCCTCTCAGCGCACTCCGCCGTTGTGTGATAATTAGTGTGGAAACTTCTCTTCTTTTACTCTCTTTATCGCAGGCCGACAGCTGCAGCGAAACCGCAGCAAAGGCGCCAGAGAGCAAAGCCGTCGCCCCCCCCTCTGCAAAGCCTCCTGGTGGAGTGACACCAAAAGCTGCGCCAAAGAAGAGGGGAAGAGAGAGAGAGAGAGAGAGAGATGAAGGAAAGAAAGGAGGGCGAATCGATGGAGATCAAGACAAAGAGCGAGTGTCGGAGAACTGCTGTGACAATGTGACAGGAATGTAAATGGGGGCCTTTGGAAAAACGCTCTTGATGGAAATAAAAATCAAACCTAATGATGTTTGAGCTTTTGTCGCCAGACTTGAACAGCAGTGAATGCAAATAGGTTTTTTTTTTTTTTTTAGATTCCATGCAGCATGTTAATGCCTTGATATATTCAGCCTCCTCACTGGCTTCCTTCCGACATCAAATACAGTCATCTGACGTGTACGACAAACAAACATGTATTTTCTTTGCGTGTCACCGTGCATTTTTGAAAACGATTATTCATTTCTTTTGTATGAAAAGTTTGCTGAAAGAAATGTTCTGTCTCTGATTTTCCTCAATAAAAGCGCCGGATAACCAAGCGCAGCGTGGCTTCTCTTAGTCGTCATACAACAAAACCAAAACGTCCTCGCGTGAATCCATCCACACATCTCTGAAAGTCGAATGCCGACGCAATACAGACGAACGCATAACTTTTGTAGCCATCTAAACGTTTCTTTGAGTACCTTCACCGCGACGGAGAACATGTGGCCCTCGTGCTTTGTCACCGAACCTGTAGATTCCCCACAACTGGTGCAGGAAACTGCAAGTGTTCATGTTGCCTTCATTGTAGAAAACACCTGGTTCACACAGTAACACAGATATTTGTGTTTATCTTTGAATACACGTAGTGTAGTGCCATGTGTGTGTGTGTGTGTGTGTGTGTGTGTGTGTGTGTGTGTGAGAGAGAGAGAGTAAAAGAGAGAGAGAGAGAAATCGAGAGAGGCCACGGGAGGAAGAGAGAGAATGTGTGTGTGTGCGTGCGCGGGTGCATGAGGCAACAGCTGTACCACCCACAGCCTGGTGAAGAATGTCAGACTTGGAGACTTCGCTGCGCTGACAACATCACATGTAAGTACGTTGAGACGCGCCACATCGTGTTCCGTGTGTGTAAAAACGAGCTTTCAGGCTGAATTCAAAATGAGGAAATATTGAATCTGGCTGAGTCTGGTGAGAGACGTGCGCGACGCCGATACAAAAGAAGTCAAGAGGCCACGTTCCGTAAGGCTCTTCTTCTTCTTCTTCTCTTTTTCGCTCTGCGTCTCCCCAAATAACGGCCGGCCACTAACCTCAGGCGAACCATTGACGGCGGGAACGACACCCGACTGTGGCATTAAAATGATATGAGAGCGAGATCCATCCAGCAGCGTCCCGCTGCCTCTCGGCCTTACGTGGTCCATGTTTCATCACTGACGACCTCTGGCTTGACCTTCTGCAGGGCCAGATGGATTTGTTCTGTGCTGCCTCCTCATCCTGTATGTCGACCACCAATGAATTCTGAACGGTCAATCTATCGCCCCCCCCCCGACAAAATTGTGCCACCAGAACGTTGAAAAGGCGCTCGCTCGCGGCAGCATTTGCTTGATTTTGCAATCCTCGCCGTAGACGGGTTAAAGAACAGCATGAGTGCACAAACTGCGTCTTCATAGGAAGCATTCGGAAGCCACTGTTTGTGTTAACGGCAGACAGCGCGAAGGCACGTTTGGCCTCGCGATCTGCTGCCGTGAACCAGAGAAACGACGGCGGCGACGTTCGGACCCGTCGGCTGAAACATTGGTTTGAAAGCCGTTTGAAATGAGTCCCTGCAGTTCAGCTCAAGTGTTGCAGCAAGTGTTTCTGGCTGCTGTTGCTATTTATTGCAGTGAGCCGTGGAGACACACTGGAATGTTCTTTGTATGTAAGAAGTAATATTTGCTCCATAAATCTCCATGTACACACATTTTACTTTGAAAACAGTGGAGTTTATTTGTTGTGTTGCTGCTTGTGTGCGAGCTTTATATATATATATATATATATATATATATATATATATACACATATATATATATATATATATATTATATATATATTAAAAAAATATTGAATAATTGCAGAGGTAAACGCTGGGGCACACGATGCTCCTGTTAACAGGTCCTCGGCACATTAAGTCATACGCAGCCTTTGCTAAACTTTTTTACATTTCTTATTTTAGCTGTGCAACACAGACTGCAAACGTCGTACATGTCAGCGACACGGCAATTCTGTAACTTTTTCATATTCCGCACTGTGTGAGGTGCTAAAGAGAGGCTTTAAATCGATGTCAGCGTGAGCGAAGCCCGTCCCACGTCACTCTGGCGCCAACGCTGGACGCCGAGTTGGATTAACGGATTATTTCAAGGCCGTCGCTTGGCGCTTTGTCCTTTGTGCACCCATGGCGCTTTGCGTTTCCTTGCCACTGGTCTCCCAGTCGGAGCCGCACGATATAGTCAGAGCACACTGCAACCGTAGATAACGAAAAAACACGCTTCAGGTAGATGATATCTAGTGTTGATATATTTACCCAGTAATCGTGCCCGAAGCAGCTGCTCTCTGCTCTTGTATGGTCCTGTCCACGCTCTCCAACTCCTGATGGCGGTCAAACTCCAGCTGCCCATGCTGAGGACGTCATCGTGACAATTTTACCATGTGTTCACATGCAAAAGCATGAAAATTGGAGCAATGCATTTTGTTCTGACGGCAAACTTTTTAGTGTAAAAGACGATGCACCATTTTCAGTGTTCTTTTCTCCAACGTTTGGAGTCATTCATCATCGTACCGGCAGCGTGTTTCACTCAGCGCTGATCGTTGTGCACTGTGAGATTAAAGGTCAGCGCAGGTCACCGTGAAAGGGCCCGCTGGTGGAGCCAAAACGCCAAAGGACTGACTTGACCGCTGGGCATCTTTGCAGTGTTTCGCCGGGAGAGTATCTCCTGAAGAGAAGCGTGCAAACCGTATCAAACACACAGAATTTTCAAATCAAATATCAGCCAGAAAGATAATGCAAAAGCAAAATTACCCTGAATAACTTGCAAACCCCTGAACGCTGAACATAATTCAAAGACATAATAAAGATAATGAGTTGCTAAACCTGAAAACCTGTGTATTTTTAAGTTTGGATTTATTTTGTTTGTCTGATTTTCTTCCTAAGTTGATTTGCACCATGAGTGCGAATCGTATTTTTCTGGGGGGAAAAAAGAAAAGGAGAGAAAAAAAGTGAAAAAAGAAACACTGAGTGAGGATTTGGAACTTTATGAATTGTTGTTTTATTTCCCTCAGCCGTGAGGAGTCTGAGACGTCCCCCGTTGCTCTTCAGTCTGTTGCAGCGCACTACGCATTCTCAAACTTTTAACTCTTAATCCACATTGTTGTTGTTGTTGTTGTTGTTGTTGTTGTTGACTGTAACTTCACGATCTGGCTGATCCTTGAGGAAATGGAAGGAGGAAAAACGTGTTTGTGTCCTCCGGCGTTAATAGAACCGTCACAGAAGTGCAAATCATCGGCGCAAAGGGTGCAAAAGCATCCTCACAGCGGGTTAGAAAAATTATCTAGAGTGCATTGTTTCCAGCAAAGAAACGTTGCCCGTAAATTCCAGGAAGTTATTAATATTTTTTCAAATTTATTTTTATTTTTTTTAAAGTGAAGCGAACTCTCTCCGCTTCATGTCAGAACAATCCAGACCAGACCAGGAGAAACCTGCTGCCTCTTGGCATGTGGCGGCGGAGACGTAACGTGTTTACTGATGGTGCTCCACAGCTCATGTGGTAATATCTTTGATAAGTTCCACCGTGACAAAGGTCCCAGGTCCAGGGAAGTTGGGTAACCGTGTCCTCTGGCAATTCTAAACGCGTTCACAACGCAGCAGCAGTGTTGAATTCACGACAAACTGAATTACTTATACGAATACGATTACCTATGAAGTCAAATGCAACATTGAAAAAAAAAAATGCTCTTAGATTGGTGCTCACGTTAATTTAGACCGAATCCTCACACAATGATTACTAGATCATTAAAATACGTTCTTTCTTATTTGTCCGTGCAACCAAAACAGCTACAAACCTGACAAGCACGGCGCTCGCAGATGGAAACCAGAATCCTCCATCCTGGTCCAGCTCCTGCTGGATTATAAAATATATATATATTAAAAAAAAAAAAAAAGCTTTATTGAAGGACCACTCACAGTTTCTGCCAAGATTCTGCAATCCCACTTTATCCTGTCCAGCAATTTATTAAGGTTTTTCTTAAAATGCACCAGCTGTATTTTTTAAGAGCACAAAACAGTTACCAAAAACACCAGATTTATTTTATATTTAAATCTATTTGAAATGTCGTTTTATCCTGGATGAAATTGAACAGGTTGTATTTTGGCCAGCTCCCATATTTTTTAACATGCTGCATGGTAAATTCTTAATAATAATAATGTGTATGTCTCTACAACCATTAAATGGTTTATTTATGTGTATTTTCTATAATCCATAACCAGCCTGCTGTGTTGCACCTTTTGTAATCTAAGAATGTAAATAACATCTTGGCTTTGGAGGTGTTCATGTGAGACCTTAGGATTCCCTTTCAATGGCTATTACTCAGCTCTGTTTGTCATAGCCTGCCTGCCTGCCTGGCTGACACACACACACACACACACACACACACACACACACACACACACAGTCATTCAAAGTGAAACTGAAAAGTTATTTTTAATGAACAAACCCCGTGTCTGTCCCTCTTGCTTTTCCACGTAAGATTCTAATTCCACAGTCTCAAATATCGCCCTCGAGAACCTGTGAACTGAGCGGTAAGGTAAATCCACGCCAGACATATTGTGGATCCTAGCGGTTTAGCAAGTGACGCTGCTTTGTAAACACCTCGTAGATATTCCACACAAACACCGCCTGCTGTGCGAAATCCCACTTTGCACCACTCGCTGGCCACGCTTGCTGTTAACGTGTGAATTCTTTCAGAGCAACACAAGGCTCCAAACATTCATCTGTCCTCCAACAGCAGGTGCAAACTGCACTTTTTTATTTGGCCAAGCATCTACTTTGAGGTGATTTCCTGTTCCGTTAAGCTCCCCACTCGCGCACGCAACTTAAAGCCACGTTTAAATATTGCCTTTGTCAAGAATGTGAAAGCTTTGAAAAGTTTGTCATGTCCTTGTGACAAGACAACGAGTATTGTTGATATTTGAGTGCTTTTGTATATTTCCTTTCGGCTTTAAGGGAATAAAAATGTGTGTGTGTGTTTTGGAAGTGGAGAGGAAGCGGTCTCAAAGGGCTGGCAGTCCAATTTCGAACCCGGGATTTGCGATGTCACGAAGGGCTAGGATGCTTCCTAGTGATGTGTAGAAGGGCAGGCATATTTGTTTGAATGAACTGCAATATCATCATGACCATTGGAGGCTTAAAAGCTCAAAAGTTAATTGTTTCATTTGAATTTTTAATAATAAACACTCTACTTGTAACGGGCTGAACGTCACTCCTGACACAGACGCTGTCTTCATAGTAGCACGGCTGTCGCTGGGTTGGCCACCTGTCTGCCCGCTTCGCTCAGCTTCTCTCCTCCGATGTCGTCTTCGCGTTCGTCTTTTGTGCCGACGTCACAAACACCTGCAGGCCATTCATCCAGCTAGTAGCTAGCCAGCTACTAGTCAGTCATCCGGCTAGCAGCTAGCCGGCTACTAGCCAGTCAGCCAGGTATCCATACTGTCGTGGACAGTGTTGCTGTAAGCTATCACTCCAGTGTGCCGGGCAGGCCACCAAAACTATACAGTTAAACAAAAGGCCGTCCGGCCGCTCTGCTGTTCGCCCTGTTACTGGTCAGTGGATTGTGAAATTGATTTTTGAAACAATCATTTTAAATGTTTAGATGCTGCAGTTGCGTTTGCCAGGCGTCGTCAGTGGCCTCCAGTGTAGCGAGCAGCAAACACTGACGGAGCGACTGGAGGATATCAAGGGTGTAACGCAACCGTCAGCATTTTGCGGACAATGTCAGGCGACAAAGAGAGTCTGCGACAATGCAGCTGGAAGACGACCCTCCTGCTAGTTCCTCCGTATTGTATCGCTTTCCCCTAATTTCCTGATTCAATTTAGCACGATGTGTTATCATCAAGCATCGAGCCCATGTCTGTTGGTAGTTAGTTGCAAAACAAGAAACAGGAGAAGAGGACAGAGAGGGTGTCGTGCACAGCCAGATTAGTATCCCCTCAAATACGATTAGCTGAATATTGCATGTAGCTCCTTGAAGACACAAAAAAGTAATGATTTCACATGTTTAGAACAGGGGTGGGCAAACTTTTCGACTGGTGGGCCACAATGGGTTCTAAAATATAACAGAGGGGGCCAGAGCAGGAGCAGATGGATGGAGAGTTTTGGTGACCCCCACAAAAAATATCATGGGGATATGTAGAAAACATGTGCTTTAATGTCAATTGAAAATGAACAGAAGAAATGTTACAACAAAGCAACACGGTATTTAGCTCTTTACTGAAGTGACTCTGAAAAGACTGAAAAAAAAGATAAAATACAGCTATTTTATTACTAACTTACTATTAATATAATTTCCTCAAGTTCGGCGGGCCGTATTAAAAAAACTTAACGGGCCGCATACGGCCCCTCAGTTTGCCCATGCCGGGTTTAGACAAACACAAAGAATACTTAACAGAAATACGGCCGATATTTTTCTCTCAGTCTGATTTACATTGTATTTAGTTTCCTCTAAAAACTGAATGACCTGGACGCTCCTTTGATTCACATGTAGCTAATATGTTTTCCCTTTTTCTCTGAGTGACATATTCACCGTCGTCACGACATCGGATTTAAGTTCAATGTTTTTGTTGGCACATCACAAATTTCAATATGCCATTGAGAAAAGACCTGCTGCGGCGTGCAGCGCACGGATGTCTTTTGAAACAGACCCACGGTTGTTTCCATGGTAAAACCAGCGTCATCGTTCAACTCAGAAATCAATTTATCCTAAATGACAGCGATGTTTGCGCTACAGCGCGTCGCCTCACCGATGCAACTTTCCTACCACAGACACAAAAAGTTTCTTATTTTGCACCTCAGGTCACCTCAGGATTTACCGGAACGACTCGACTTTTAATACTGCCTCAACAAAAAAGGAGCACAATAAGTATTGTTGTTTTTTTTCCTGTATTGTTTTTTTTTTTTTTTTTTCCAAATATAATTTCCATCACGATGAAACGGCGACGTCGAACACATTACAACATCGCAAACAACTGTGTCTAAAAAAAACGAGTGGGAGACACTCTGCTTCGACTCTTTCACAAACGCTGAAGTTTCAAAGAAGTCTGAATGAAATTTCCCTCATGGCGGAGGAGAGAATGTCACAGTGTCGCTGGTGCTCGGCCCGTTTTCCACTGACATTTTAATTCATACCTGTTTGCATCATTACAGTCGCCGGCACGCGCACTGTTCGGAAGCCAGGTGGTTGCTCTTGTCCCTACGTCCCACCACCTCGTGCTGCCTTGCTTCAGAAGACACACACACACACACACACACACACACACACACACACACACACACACACACATACAGAGGATCTGCCGAGGGAAACCCTCAGTAGGAGAGAATGGGGGACGAGGAAAGAAAGAAGTATGAAAATGTATGTGAGTCACCCTTTCTTCTTGCTTGTGGCCCACATGGGTTTTTGCCTGTGTTTTTTTTTTTTTTTTTTTTATCTCTCTCTCTTTCAGTAATGACACGATGTGGTCCACCTCGCCCTCATTAAGGATGTGACTAACGAGGGAGTCCCTCGGTTTCAGGTGTTTTCCATCAGAATCACAGCGAAAGGGAAAAATTGTGAATGTCTCGATTGGGTCCTTCTGGCCCAGACTCATGGGCTTCAACTCTGCTCACAGAGGCAAATGAGAAGCAAGGCCCGTCTTATTGCGAGGCACCGGAGGAGGAAGCGCACGCAGGTGTGAACCCTTGGTGAGAGGCTGTTCAGAGGCAGGCAGCCAAACCTCAGGGAGACACATGAGACGCGAGCGATATGTTTGTTTCGTCCTTGTTGTGGTTTGGCGTCGCTAAACCGCTCCGCTGCTGCTGCTGCTGTTGTGCCTCTTGCAGCTTCTGGGTCCCTCAGCTAACTGATCCCTGTTGTTGTAATTAGTTGGGACGAGCCCGACGCCTCGCTGCAGTGAACGATGAAGCATTCCTCATTTGTTGTGACGACTACAAAGTCAGTAGTCATTCAGTTATACTGAGGGGGGCGGGGGGGCCATAAAGATTTTCCCCCGGATGGATTTTAAGACTTCGGGCCGTCATATCGTCGTATCATTGCTTTATTAACCATTAAGGAACAGATTTGACATGGTCGGTGTTCATGGAATGAGCATAAAGTAAATTCACTGTAAAAATGTAGATAAACATCTGTTGAAGGGCAAACAGATGGAGGCCAGGTGTTCAAACTGGGACTGTACAGCAGGTTCACACTCGAGTCAGTCAGGTCAACATGAGCTGAGGCAGATTGCCTGGTTCATTGTGCGCTTTTTAAAAATAATGTTTCAAAAATATTGGGTGAAAGTCTCTGCAGCCTGTATTTCATTCAGGACTGCCTGTATTGTGAGTCGAGAATGTCACAATCATATTTATTTAGTTATGAATTTCTTTCTTCTTCTTCTTCTTCTTCTTCTTCTTCTTCTTCTTCTTCTTCTTCTTCTTCTTTGTCATATTCTTCTTCTTCTTTTTTATTTATTTATTTATTTTTTTACCAAAAGCAACAATACCAAATGCTACAGGTGCAAAACTGTGGTCCAGTTCATTTGTGTATATTATGAGCGTATATTATTTAGGGGTTTAATATTTAGCTTTCACACACAAACCCTAAACCTTTGTCTCAACAGGTTTGTGTGTTATATCGGCTAGTTTGCCTGTTTAATAGTGATCGTCCTGTTTGCGATCACAAGAGACGCTCACTCGATCATCTCGTCGAGTCCATCGGCAGCTTTAGCAGAAAGCTCCAGAGAGATTTCTGACACCTGCTCTTTGCCGTCTCGCTGTTTTTATTTTCAGGCAGCGGTGATTTTATTCAAGGTGCCCGACCTCCGTAGAATTAAATTTTTTATTCTGGGGTGATTGCTTAAACACACGCACACGCACACACACACACACACACACATTGCAGAGTAAACGTTTGACCTCGAAATTCACAAGAATTCCCTCAATACCACTTTACCACATCATCCACGATACTCCAGAGGGTTTCAAGAGGCAGAAGTGAAATAGTTCTGACACTTAGCAGTTACCTCGGTGGGATGTTGGAGAAAACTGCGCGTTTCTTTTCACAGGCCGACCGACTAACGCGACTTAGGAGAGCTTATTTCCAAGAAGTCTTCTGAAGCACATTTTATGTATCTACCAGTACGGCGAGGTATGTTCACGGTTCACAGACGCAAAAGGTTTTCAGACAATGTAATGAATCGACCAAAGGTATTTATTTAAATGGAAATAATGTCGGATGGGATTTACAAGGTGATATTATAAGGAGAGGATGGAATGGTTTTGACGGCCTAAGCTGGACAATTTAATTGACAAAGGACTGATAGTATCTCCTTGTATGAAGACTGATCAAATCTCTCAGTAAAACTGTTCCGTCAGTTTCCTCAAGACATCATCTTTCTTTCTTGCGCCGCCTTTTTAAATTTGCATTTATTGTAAAGATTGGTCCGGCTGCTTGCGGTTTCACTCAGATACACTAATTATGTATCTATATCAGTAAAATGAAATGACCGGGGGAAAATTAACTTAGCAATTATAATAAATTAGGCCTGCTGCCGCTTCTCTGCGGCTATTTCGAGCGTGCCAAAAGATGCATAACAAGTCCCTGGAGAGCCCGAGATAACTTAAAGACTTATCGCCAGACCTAATACGGCATAAACTGCTTCAAAACAACACAACTTTGTCCAATTAAGATTAGTGGTGTACGTATTCATGCGCCATGTAAATTAAAAAAGTAAAATGAAAAGGAACAAAGAAAATATCGGGGAAACTTTAATTTGCTGATGAAAATGTATCACATGGCGCTGCTTACAAATATAACATTTACCAGCCAATGTTCATGAATCGATTGCAGTTTGTGGACGCGTCGCTGCACTTCTGAAGCAGCCAATCGGAGAATGTTATGCCTGCGTCTGTGCCTGATCAACGGTTGTTGTTCTTGTGTTTGCACCAATCGCAGCAGTGGGAGGCGCAAAGGCACATTAAGGGAAGGACTGTCGGATAAATACTCAGTTTTCCGCACGACCGGAGATCAGCAGAGCCACGTGAGACCTTCGTCGACAACTGTAAGTACGATGTCATTTGGTGCAAACTTTAGAAGCATAAATTCTTTAAAACATAAGAATTATACCATGACAATAACGATGATAATGATTAGAAACTGTGCCAATGTCCACACCATGTTTAACTTTTATTTAAATTCTCATAATAAAAAAAACATATTTATATCAAGTCATTTATTTTGCATATACCTCCAAATTTAACATAGAGTTGTGAGCAAACAATGTTGAATTAAATTACAGTACAGACGTGGACTATTCGTATGTCAGGAACAAGTAAACACATCATAAACAAATACTCAAAATCTGAATTTCTGTTAAATAATCCAACAACTTGAATTTCTGCATCATACGTTAATTTGCGGTGCGGCTGTGACTTTTTCATTTTCGGAATAATGCCTGGCGTCCTTGTCTCTTCTTCTAGGTGGAGGGTGGAAGGAAGAGGGGGAGTTGGTCCCTCCCCCTCTTCCTTCCACCATTTGCTGTTTTATTCAGTCTCTTTAACTTTCTGTCAAACTCTGATCGTGAGTTTGAATGATACGAGGAATGTACAAATACAAAGAATACCACGGATAACAAAAAAGAACAACCGGCAGAGGTTATAGTGCAGGTTATCGTATCAAATGTTTTAATCGGCCTCTGGTTCCCCTTTCTCTCTAGGCCGACGACGTAAAAATATACAGAATTGGCATGAAAAAAGAGTCATAAAAACAAGCAGATTTAAATTTTCATTCTTTAAAAGTAAATAATGGTGGAGAGGCATTTTGTTTTATACTAAGAGCTGGGACGCCAGGCCGTGTTGTGCAATCATGCACCTACGGGAGCCCAGAATTTAAATTTTAGGGTTTTGTGATTTTATTGTGATATTCTATCTGGTTTTATTCAATGTCCATCCAGTAAGACAGGAGAAAACAGGGAGTGACATTGACAGACTTTGCTGTACACACTACTAATTCTTACAGAAATTAACAAATAAAAGCATTCAGATGAATCACTTTTGTCCAGACAAGAATACTGAGCCACTCGCAAATGGCAAAACACAACACAACACAACACAACACAACACAACACAACAACAATTTACTGCATCTTGATGATACTTCACTTTTACCTCATATTGGTAAGTTTAGAAAAAGTGTGCTTTTATTGTTTTACTCCCACAATGACTTTATTTGGGATTTTTTTTTTTTTTTAATTCCTTGAACAAATGTTTATAGGTTGATAAAAAAAAAAACAACCTACAACTTGGCACCATCTTGTTTGCTAAAGACACATTTCACATCCACGCATCTACTTCATCAGTACAAGAGCATCATTCTTGAGGTGAAAAAAAAAAACCACAACAACAACAACAAAAAATATTATTGGTCAATAAAAACACAAATGAGTGGAATCTTTGTCTCCTGTGCCAGGTTTTTGTCCTTAGTCACGGCACAGAGCTGTGCAGCGCAACAGGTATCCTCTCCGCTCAAAGCGGCGATTGATTTTGGATAAAAGTCTTTCAGTTGAGCCTGTCTGCTCAATCACGACGAGGCGTAAACTCTGTTGAACAGCGACAAAGTGAAGTGGGAGAAGAAGAGAGACGAGGCTGTGGGAGCAGAGGAATATCTACCTTAAACCGCAGCCTGGCTGCACTGCCGGCTCTGTGGTGGCTTTGTTTCTCTTGTTAGGCGTCGCAGAGATCCGTCTTTCGTAGAAGACGGGAGGAAGAGGGGGAAGCGAGACTCGGAGGGGGAGGATTGGGATAAGAATCTGCAGCTGAAGTAAATCAAGGCCCACCACAAGGCAGCGTTCGCTCACTGTCACTTCCCTCCAACACTTGTCTGTCTTCTCCTCTAAAACCCACCACAGACCGCCCACGCACGACTCTTTCATTCTCTCGTCTTTTATCTTCTCAAATCTCTCAAAATCTGAGACCACCACAACCCCCCCCTTTCACTTCCTGCTGGGTGATTTCACTTGTCTGTGACAAAAAAAAAATACCTTCAAATATCAATTTTTCCCGCTTCCTGGTGAATCCAATGAATAATTAAATAATAACTGATAATACATGTTGGTGATGGTGATAATAAATCTTAAATTCAAAATGTGTTTGTGGTCAAGTTATCATGAATGTGCTTTTAAATAAGCGTAGAGAAAAACAAATTTACCGGTTTAAAAGAGTTTCTGAAAGTTAATTTGTCTTGGGATATGTGAATCACATTCATATTCAGCAACAGACGCAAGACTGTTTTTGCGAGCTCCTCCTGATAAAACCTTCCTGACATTCCAAAATTAAACCGCCAGAGTCGATATAGCACAGTTGGCTGGCAAACCAAAATTCTGGCATCTCGACGGTGTTCTCCTCAGTTCCCTGCTCGGCCCCCTTCAATTCTCACCCAACGCCGCTGCAATTTAGAATCACAATCTGATGTTCCGTAATAACCACGATGACACTGAATTTCATTTTCAGCAATCAATTTTTTTTTAAACAAATTAGATTATTTTTGTCAGTGATGATAAAAAACAGCAAAGCAAAAATTAAATTGGATAAAACAAAATATTTTTTTTTTTTAAAAATAGAATAGAATCTTGAAATTTGTCTCTTTATTGCTTATCAAAACAGACAACATTGAAAATATTTTTTGCCACTAGTTACTACACTGACAACATGTAGATATATATATATATATATGTATATGTATATATATATATATATATATATATATATATATATATATATATATATATATATATATAGATATATATATATATATTTTTTTTTTTACAATTGTTTTTCTCAAATATTTTTCCTTTTGTTTTCAGAATCGTGTCCGGGATGAAAAACCAAATGTCTGTCTTCCTCCTCCTCGTTGCTCTGCTCGGAACTACGGCAGGTGAGATCAGTTGATCGCAGATGATTCCTTCATGTTTGCATTTGGTGCCACCTCCCAACATGTGACAGCCGTCTCACTCTTTCAGACATAGTGCTGAAATACGTTCAGCTGGGTGGTTCGGTGACCCTCGACCCTCCTGCTGTGACAGGTGAAGGTCGATGGTACTACATCTGGTATTTTGGAAACACAGAGATTGCTTCGTCTAACTCCTTAGGAGGCTCCACTACCAAGGGTAAACACTTTGTCTCATATGCAGCCAGCAGCCACAAAAAACTCGACATTGTCAAATAAAAGAGCGGTCGACAGTGTTGAAGACCTCATCTCCAATATGAACATACATCCAAGTTTCATATTTTGCCCTGCAGATACGAATGTCTTGATGTCCAAGGACAAGCTCACCATCAAAAATGTCAGCCAGGACTATTTCGGAATGTTTTACTGCAAGGAATTGGAAAATGCCAGGATCACGTACAGAATTCTTCAACTCCATGGTAAGAACACAGTTAAAGTGAAATGTCACCATGACTGCCAAAGCTTCTTTTAGCGTAAAGTATTAAAAAAAAGTCTTCTGCGTGCGCCTCGAACGAGAAGTCATTCTTTAAAATTGTACTTTTATGTTCTACTTTCCACTGGTGGTTCAAACCTCCTGACTGTGAACATTTTTGATAACGATGCACATGACCAAAGTTTCCAGAAGGTTTATAGGCCATTAAAAAAAAAAAAAATGTTCCTGTGCTTTGCTCTAATTATCCTATAGTTTCCAAGAGTTCAGAATCTCCGGTGCTGTCTGGGGAATCTCTGACTCTCGAGTGCCGTGCTGAAACTCTCAAGGGTCTCGCTAAGCCACAGATACACTGGCTGGATCAGCGGGGAGCCAAAGTGGAAGGCAGCGGGAACAGTCACACAATCGCCGCCGCCACCGTCCAGGACAACGGCCAGTGGACCTGCGTGGTCACCAGCCACGGCACCGTCAGCAAAGGCGAAATCTCAGTTTCAGTCGCCGGTGAGTTTCAGCGTGGATACACAGTCTTCCAGTAGTCGACTCTGATCCTCTCTTTTGATTCCTCTCCTTCAATCACATTTTCTTTTTTTTTTTTTTAGCGATCGTAAAAGGCTAACGGCTTTTTTCGCCCTTTTAACCGATATTTTGAAGTTTTTTTTCCATCAAGTTTTTACAACCACCGAGGTTATTCATGGTGGTGGATACAGAAAAAGGGGACAAATAAATGTTGCAGCTGTTAAACTACATCGTAGGAGAAGCCAAAGTGGCAATTCACATCTCAGGGAAGAACAAATTAGAGGATTCCGATACAGCCTCAGTGTGGCGCTGTAATCGCGGGATCATTCTAGAATCCAATTTTTATTTTTAGATAATGAAAGACTTGAAAAGGTTCTCCGAAATGTGGTGCTACAAAAATATTCTGTGTGCAATTGTGAATGATGAGTTGTTTTTTTTTTACAGATATACTTAAAGATTAAATGTTGCATTTTATTTATTTATTTACTTAGTTATTTATTCTTTCATTCATTAATTCATTTATATATGGATATATTTATCCATATATGAGTGTAGATGTGTAATTTCTTTTCTCTTTGGTTCTCTGATTTTGACCAATCTTTATTTCTGTTAAAAAAAAAAATATATATATATATATAGCACCATGTTCCCCTTTTATTCCACTGAACAACTGCAATCGAAAGCGTAGTTGCAAAGATAAAAAAAAAAAAAAAAATCTTCTTCCTCTTTCTCACACAGGTTTCTCCACACCTGCGTCGGATGACCAGTACACATCAAACGTCTTACCTCTCGCCATCCCATGTTCCATTTCCACCCACATCCCCTGGGAGCAAATCAAGGCCATGGGCGTCCA
Organism: Nelusetta ayraudi; assembly: GCF_046127955.1. Taxonomy (NCBI): domain Eukaryota; kingdom Metazoa; phylum Chordata; class Actinopteri; order Tetraodontiformes; family Monacanthidae; genus Nelusetta; species Nelusetta ayraudi. The sequence goes on from NW_027466113.1 coordinate 5,427,562, forward strand.
AGGAGGAAGCTGGGACTTCTTCCCCAAGACGGACTCGGGCCTCCTGTCTGTCGCTCCGCAGAGGATTTTCACGCTGTCGCTGGGGGAATCGGCGCGCTGGCAGGCAGGAGATGTAGACACGGGACTGATTTCAACATCAGACTTTAAAATGGGGGACCTGTCTCTGACGAGAAGCCGAGGAAGAGAAGGGGACGCTGGAAATTACGTGTGCAGGCTGGAATTTAATCGTGGCCGAAGTCTGGAGAAGACCGTCCGTGTGCATGTGTTGCAAAGTGAGTTGAAACAGGCACTGACCTCAGCCGACTTTTGTTTCTTTGCTTTATTGCGTCGCCCTCGTGTATTCCTTTTGTTGTCCGGCCTCCTTGCAGCCAGACCCACTACTTGTCATTCACAAGAAGTTGTCGTCGCTCGTTTTGTTTGCTCCGTGTCGCTGTTTCTGCTCCGATGCACTGTGCTCTTGTTTTCATCACTCGGCGGCAGAGTTTATTTGGATGGGCCCGGGCCGGGTTCTGACTTGTGTCTAATTCAGACCTTTAATACGCGCCGCGTTCCAACCGGACATAATGAGCTTCCCCTGCCTGTGATAACACAATGAATTTTAATTGGAGTCTGTGTTGCCAGGGGGGATGTAGGAGGAGGGTAGTGGGGAGGCGGAGGGGAGCGTGGGGGGGGTGGTGGGGGGTGGCATGAGTATCTTAAAACATAATCTAAGCACTTGCATTTTAAGGAAGCCAGTAGCTGGTTCTGATCCATTAAATTTGCATGTGGCAGATATTTCTTTCTCTGATTGGACCTGAAGGAGATTGGTGACATTTTTTTAGATGACTGATTAGATTTTTCATCAATTTTTTCTACCATGGCAACAGAGATTACAGATTCTGTTGTCTGGTTTTACAGACAAAAAGTCACATTTGTCTTGTGTTTTTCCAGACACTCTGATCAGCGATGTTTTTACTGACGTGTTTCCCTGTTTTGCTTTGCGCCGCCTCCCCAGTCGTCTCCTCGCCGGGAACTGAGCTGGTCGCCGGCCAGACGGCCAACCTGACCTGCGGCCTGGGCGTTCCCCTGCCCTCCCACCTGCGGCTGAAGTGGGTCCCACCCAGGGATTCGCCGCCGCGGCCCCTGCTGGCGGACGGCGGGCCCGCCCTCCTCCGCATCACGGCCGACCTCGGCGACAGCGGCAAGTGGAGGTGCGAGCTGTGGCGCAACCACACCAAGGAGGCCACGGCGGAGATCACGCTCAGGATCGGTGAGGCCAGGGGGTGGGGATGGGGGAGCAAGAAGGGGAGGGTCGTAGCCGAAAGGTCGCGACCTTAAGTTGAAAAAGTCCATTGTGTAAAATTTTTAAGGAAGCCCGGTATTTAAGGTAGCCAGCCTGACAGCGCGTTTCGTATTTAGGTCCTTAAAAAATGGCGCTAGACGGTAGCTAACGAGGAGCAAGACCCTTATTGCTCTATGTATCTGCTTATATATATATATATATATATGTATATATATATATTTATGGGAATCGTTCTAAGGGTGGGAAAACCAAATGACTTTGATCGTACGGCCAGTATACGCTTTTATTAATGTATTTATGGGCTGTATGTTAAGCTTTTACCAATGTAAATATCATAAATCAAACCAATTTTAATAACTGGAGCTTCAACGTTCTCCTGCACCCCCCACCCAACCCTCCCGGGTGACGAACCGTCTGCTTGTGTCACCACCACAGAATCCCGCCAAAGCGTTTGGATGCTGGTGATCATCTGCAGCGCCGCCGCCATCGGTTTCCTCCTGATGCTGCTGCTTTTCATCTGCTGGCAACGCAGACAAGTAAAGTTTAAGCTGTCCCCACCACCACCACCCCTCCCCCAATCCAACCACACTGCATTATTAATGCCACGCTCACGGTCACATCTGTACTTTTTTTTCTCTTTTCCTTTCTCTGTCTTTTTCTCGGACCCACTTCAGCAGAGGATGCGTCACCCCAGGCATCGGCTCTGCAAGTGCGAAAAGTAGGCGGTAACATTTCACAAGACTGAAAACCGTTTTCTGGGAAGCATTTCGAAGTTTCAACACAATTGGAAACAAATTAAAAATGCTTGCTTTTTTTCTATTGCAGCCCCAAGCCAAAAGGCTTCTACAGAACATGAGCACCCGCGAGGATTTGTGACTCGTCCCCGTCCCGTCTTTTACACAACCTTAAGCATCTTTTGGCCCGTGAAGGAAGGAAAACAGTTGGGTTAAATGGTAAAATTAAAGACAATGCTGTTCTCATAGTGTATCTACAGTTGTACATATAAATGTTCCCCTTCTACGTCTGTTGTTTCTAAAAGTTTTTTTTTTTTTTTTTTTTTTTTAAAGGGAGCTTAACAACTTTCTACGTGTGAACTTACTGTTGTAAATTCTTTCTTGCTCTTTTCTCTTGCTGTATTATGTATTTTTATGGAATACTTGCTTTAATAAATAATTTAAAGCCCAATTTTTGAACGGGTCAATAAATATGCACATTTAGTACCTTCATTTACAACTTTCATGCCCCGTCAGTAATCGTCTCCTTTGTCAGTTCTTCACTTGTAGTTTGGCTGCCGAATTTTTTAAATGCAGAATTTCAGTTCCCTGCTGCAGCCTGCACCTGGTCCGGTGTAGTTGCTGCCAACATGCAGCGTCCAACCAACTTCAAACACAACAACATTATTCATTTATTCAGAGACATTCAGTGTGGAACTTTGTGTTTCTGTTCCTTTTTCCATGCAAATTGTTTTGCATCGTATTTGTCTTTTATTTTGCAACTCTTTTTCAGATAACAGGTTTCGCACCCCCCCCCCATCCCTGCTCTCTTAGTGAAAGTCTCTTTTCTATTTCAAAACGTCTCATTATTCAAGTAATTAAACTAATTGAAACCCCCCTTTTTTATGATTATTAACAGAAGTTGCTTTAATCCACCAAATGTGGCTCGCCCTCTCTAATCTCACTCGGCACTTTGTAGAGCAGTTGTGACAACAGATGACAGAGAGAACAGACAGTCAGTCAGACTTTTTGGTGAGTTCTTCATCAGAGATTTATTTTTTCTTTACCCTGGAACATTGATTTCTGGCTTCAGCAGCCGAAACAACATCACTCCATTCCCACCGATAAAAGCAAAGGTCGTTTTTTGATTTTTGACTGTTTTTTTCTATCTGCGGCATTTACTTATTTGTATGTCGTTGGTGTTTATCCCCGCAGCTGGTGTCACCTCTTCTTTGCCGTGAGGTCCTTGTCATAGAAAGCTAATTACCGCAGAGGAGAGTGGTGCTTTGTGTTTATCATTTCTGTAACTACTGACTCAGTAGTTGCATACCACAAAAACTAATCATTTCAATCCGTCTGCTTTCTTCTCGCGTCACAGCTTGGACCTTTATTCGCCTGCAACACTAAGCTCCCAAGCTGCCGTTGTCCTCAAAATTCCTCCTGCCTCTTTTATTTCCTCTTATGAATTAATCTCAAGAAGTTGAAGGTGCTCTGTGTTTTGTTCTGGCTATTTTTAAACCCTCTCACTTTCTTCCATCTCACACATCCACATGCTGTGTCCTTATAGCCACACATCGGTCGGAAGTGAAGATCCAGTGTCGGGAGCAAAAAAACAACGAGAAAGGAAAAACAGCAACAAGGAAAAGCGCTGGGATCGCGATACACGAGAAAAAAAATCTGCTTGAAGATGTGAAGACACGTGTTTTGTGTGTTCATTTTGTGAACACACAAAATAGGAAAGCTTGGTAGGTCACCGTGTGAGTCATGTTCTCCTAGAAGACATTCTCCGCAGCCTTTATATGTTCTTGCTATGTGTAGGTTCTGCGCGGTATGTAAGAGGATTTACGTGCTTCATAAGCCACAACAACAAAAAGCTGAAATTCTTTTGTTGTCAGTTCACAATAGATCACAACCAGGGAATTCTTTTTAAAGCATTCCGTTGTAAGCAGTGCGGCGGCGCCATAGGCGGAGGGATGGACCCCAATAAATCAAGCAGCAAGGACAAAAAAAAAAAAAAGAAAAGAAAAAAAAGATTTTCAAGGAAAGTTGTTTCTGTTTGGGGGAGGAGAAATAGCACCAGAGCAGGGACGGCACAAGGAGAGAAACAAGGGTAAAGTTTTAATGAGGATGGAGGAAGGAGAAAACAACAGCCAGAGAAGGCAGCGCATAGATGGTGGGGACTGTCCCTTTAAAGATCTGCCACTGACCTGGCAAATCTTCTATTTGTACAAGTGCAACACCGAAAGTTCGCCATAAAGGCAAACGCTGGTCCAGTGCACTCAGATGACCAGGTGTTGTAGCACCTGTGGCGTGTGACTCATCAGCATTCTTCTTTCTGCTTCTCCAGGATGAAAAACAAAGATATGAGAACGGGCTTTAAGACAGGACCTTTAAATCACACCACGTTTGGCAGACTTATTTGCTCTTGACACCTCTTTGTTTTCTGGTGCTTTGAAAAATGTATGTTGTGAGTTCCTTTAAAAAGAGAGAGACAGAGAGAGAGGAAATAAACAACTTGGTATTCAGAGGTAGAGGCAAAGAGACTCTGTACCGTACACGTCTGACCTTGAAGCAGATGGACTACGGCAGCAGACCACACCGGGCGAGGTTCCTGTCAGCCTGGAACAGAATACGGAGGGAGTAGCTGGCAGAGGTTCAGCTGAAGTTAATAGTCATCTTGTTTAGGAAGTGCCGCCTGATTGGAGGAGTCTCCGTCGCACCATGTACAATTTGGTTTAACCACAACAACAACAACAACAACAACAACAAGCATGAATCCATGCTGCTGTGTATTAAATGTTTATGCTGCTGCTACTGCAGCTGTCATGATGCATGTGCTATTCAAAGCATCTGCCTTGAGACATTTATAATGCATCATGCACCAGTGCCTGTCACAGGCGCCTCACACCTCTGACGGTGCCAGAGAGCTCTCCCTCCCTCTCTCCCTCCCTCTCTCTCTCTCCCTCTCTCTCTCTCTCTCTCTCTCTCTCTCTCTCTCTCTCTCTCTTTCTTCCTCTCTCTCTCTCTCTCTCTCTCTCTCTGTCTCTCATCTCGCGCTGGTTTTTCCTGCACATACCAGTAAGTCAAGAGTGGCCAAACAGTCTCCACAGCCGCGAGACCCCGATGCAATGGAGCACCTTTTGGCGCTGGGTGAAGTGAGAGATCGCTATCATTGATGTTCTGCCAACAAACAGGGCACAGAAATTGCCCGATGCTATCATTTCACTTTGCAATTTAGCTATCTGAGAGCAGCGTCCAGTTCCTTGTTGAATCTTGGCCACAAGAAAATTACAAGTGTTCTGAAGGCAGCACAGTGCAGCTCCATAAAGTGGTTGGAGATGGGGAAATGTTCTGTTGAATATCAGCCGAGTGCAGATATTCCCTTATCGGTGTTGCGAAAACATTTTACCTGCAAAGTATGTGACTATATTTTTGTAAATGCTATGCAGCGCCACGCAGCATGGCCCCAGAAATCAAACCCGCAAACCTCTTTGCTGTGAGGCCGCCGAGCTTATCACAGCGCCGCCATATCACCAACTCGGTTAAAAAGTTTTTATCAAATCTTTTATTCTTTAAGCCCCTTTGTGGCATCATTTGAGTTTTTTGGACCAGAATTTATGTGATGATAACAGCATATACTTTGACTCCCCTGCATGTGCGTGAGAGTTAATGGAAAAGTGATTTTATTATGTTGGAGGTTGAGCTGGAGTTGCTGCAAAAACTGCTGGTGATAGAGGCCAGGAGCTGCTGAGCCTGCAAGTAAACACTGAGTAAGTAGGATGGATGGATGGATGGATGGATGGATGGATGACAAACTACCATTCAGATCATGTCAAACATGCACTATCTACTGTCAAACACATCTCTGCTTCTAAGTGGTGAACTTCACCCAATGATGATTTTTACTGACCGGACTTGCGGGAGTATCAGATAAATTTTCCGCTACGCCGGCTCTCGCTGCATGCATAATCAGATAACTGTGTTTTTCATGCGTGTGTGAGGAGATTTGACAGCAAAAGAGACTTTCTGCACCGCGTCACCTTGGCCTAACCCTGAGCAGATGTGCACTGTCTTTCGGGAACACTAAATTATTCAGATCCAAATTCTGGTTAAATGGTTTAATCGGCCAAACTCTTGTTGCTTGGAAGTCTCGAGCTCTGAGGTTTTACCCAGAAGATGACGGGTCGGGAAAAAAAATGATGATGGAGCAACAGGAACCACGCTGTGGACTCTTTTGCTCCGTTTTGAGGCTTGCAGGGAGTCGGGCAGGGCAGCGACTGTGCGAGGAGTCACTGTGTCGCCCGCTGCTTAATGGATCCACCTGCACTCGCATCACACTGACAGTCAGCTGCAAGTGTACACAGTTGAACTGTCTCCTGTGTTCCCTGCTCGGACTCAGCTTGTCCATCCTTCCGTTTGTCTCCTCTCCATCTTACTCTCCTCCTCACTCCCGCTAATTAGTCTCTCTTTATTTCAGCTCAGTGCGCTTTTGGACACCTAAATTGGCTCATAAAAAAGATAAAGCGCTCGCTCCAGTGAGGGTCGTGTAATAGGAAAAGCACAAAAGTCCATAATGGTGAAATATTTCCCCTGCAGGACCAACAGGCTCTGGCATCTCGGCCCGATAATGTGCGTGCGAGGACACTCTCATTTAAAACAAGCACCACAGGGGATGACCTGGCGCTCTTGATCTATTACCAGCACCACACACCAACGCTCGGGAGCAAACAAACAATGTCATTTCCGAAAAAGACTTGGAGGTAGCGTGGCACGGCCTCCAAGACGTGACAGACTGGAAGACACACACATAGGAGAAATTACTGATTCCATTTTATGAATATTGCATATAATTATGTGCCTATCCGTTCATTAGCAGTACTTGTTGCTGTTGCCAGGCAACAAAGCCAGGAACATAAATGGTTTCAATTCAGTGTGTTTTGTTTTTCAGTACATCGTGGCACACGAACAAACAACCACTTTAGCCATAAATTGAACACTGAAGATATGTACATCAAAGCTACAGTATATTAATTAGAATACAATATAAATATATATATATATATATATATATATATATATATATATATATATATATATATATATATATATATATATATATATAAATATATATATATATATACATATTTATATATATATATATATATTTGTGTGTGTGTGTGTGTGTGTGTGTGTGTAGGTATATATACAGTATATATATTTAAATTTTTAATGTGTGTGTGTGTGTGTGTGTGTGTGTGTGTGTGAGTGTGTGTATGTTGTGTGTGTGTGTGTGTGTGTGTGGGTGAGTGTGTAAAATCTATTTACTATTTACAACCCGACTTTTGTTTTCATATCGGCAGCCACAACAGGACATGATGAACTGTTTATCTGTTGTACCAAGAAACACAGATGGCACTAATACTTGCTGACTCTGGGGTTGTTTCCACGAGCCACAGCAGAAGTTGCAGCTTACAGTAAATCAAGGTCAATGTCTGAAAGTTTTGTATTTAATGGCAGCTGAAGGACAGCAACAGGTCGAGCTTTCGCTTCGTCGTAAACTTCTGCCAGGAAGTGATGGTTTTGGTTTTTTTTTCCGTTTCAACGTCATCCTGTGATTGTGTTTGTGTCTTTGACTGCTTTCGCAGAAGCAGAAAAGAAAGGATCTCCTTCAACAGTCATTCTTAGCTCGCACTATTCCTTTCATTCAGGAATAGTTATACCAATAGATATGGCTATATTGATGGTTAGTATTTTGTGTGGAAGTGGCAACGTAAAAAAGGAGAAACACAATTGTGGACTAACACTTGTCACGAAACACAAGGAAATCCTTGCTGTCATAATAAACAATAAGAACTCTTAACAGCTGCCAGGCAGCACACATAAAATGACTTATTTTTTTTTTTACCATCAGTTTTACAACTGCATTTGTTTTTATTCTCACTTCAGTCACTGAGGTCCAGAAATACATCAGTCAGTGAGGTGAACCGTGAGATGCTTTTGATCTTTTTACACTGCAGCTGTGATGAAAAGGTTGGATGGGTTAATATAGAAGTTTGTTCACTTAGTGTTGTTTCAGACTCACTGTTGGTCTTGTTTTTTTGTTTTGTTTTTATCCTGCTCTCACCATTGTATGTCTTAACCTGATTGACTTCCCACTCATCATCAAAAGAAAACACCTTTGCTGGTAAGGATGACAAACCTTTTTGGACGTTTTTGCACCCCAGTGGTCGTTTAATACGTGGGACGCTCCAATTCATTTTGAGATTAAGAAGCCTTTTGGACAAGTTGCAAAGAAACAAGACTATGATGACATGATGACGGACTATGATACACGAATAGTTTGAGGACAGAATTTTTTCAGCTGTCTTCTGTTTTGACTTTGAAACCCTCCTCACTTTCTTGCTGCTATTTTATGCAAATTCGTAGCCACTGGAATTATTGTGCTTTTCCTGATGTTCTGGCGTTTGGGAGCGATGTTTTGCATAATGGATGCGCTGGATGGCGCTGTTTTTACCAATGCCAAATGCAAAAAAAAGGAAAAAAGAAAAACCGGCCCACTTTGTATTGTCCAATCAGAGGCTTTGTTGCTTTGTTGTCATGCGTGTGCGTGACTGTCAATGTGCCGAAAGCGGAACTGAACTCCCGAGTCAGCTAGGCTTCAGACCTCACTCACAAAGGTAAACTTTTTCTACCCACAGGCTTATTTCAACTGTTGTTCATTTTAATCGCAAAGCTCATGTGCCCACCGTGGTTCGTGTCGTATTTGCAGTTTAATGGTGTCATTTAAAGCGCTAGTTCAAGCTCAGGATTAGCAGAGGCCTAATGTGAGTGGTGCGATGCAGCCTTACGGGAGTGTTAGCTGTTAGCATTCCAGCTAGCATGACATGCTGTTTTTCCACAAATGAGCGTTCATCTCACACAATTTTGTCACCATCAAGCTTCGAAATGTGGTGTTATGTATACGTAACATCAGAATTTCATTGCTTGCTGATGACCGTGTGCTTCATCCGTTTTAATTGTCGGCCGGGTGCGTTAGCTTTGTGGAGCTAACGTTCGTACTTCATCCGGGAGTTTGGCTTCATGATAAACAGAATATCACAGTTGAGCAGGGATGTTTTCTAAAGTAGTGGCCTCTTTAATTAGTCCCGAAGTGCTAATTGAAGTGCTCTAAATCTACGCCCTTAACCCAAGTGTTTAGCCCACAAATACGCATTGTAATATGTTTAATTGGAGACGATATCCAGACTTTTGAATTTGAGTCGCCGTAATTTTTTTCGTTTTTTTACGCACCATTTTCATTTTATGCACTGCCAGATTAAGATATTGTGTCCGTGCAAATAATGCACAGATACTCGCTCTTCCGTCATTGATTCCTTCGTGGAATAGCCTTACATTGAAGCTATAGAGTCCTGATTTTTTTGTAAATCACCATCCCTTACTGGGACAAATTAAATGGAGTTCATGGCTTTTGGCTGTGCTCCATATTCAAAGTGAACAGATCTTTAGGGCTTCAGGTAAAAGGTGATTTATGCACGGCGCCCTCGAAGAACGTTTCTCTTAAATTTGGATTTGGAGGAATCCTCCTGCTATGCGAGGTTAATACACTCACGTTGTAAAAAAAGTCAAACTACAGATTATATTAAATATTCTGCTTCTAAAAACATTCTTGCTCTTTTGTGTGTTGTACCTGAAACAGAAATAAAACAACTAAAAACTCTGATTATGCTTTCTTGTGCTACCAAAAATGAATGCCTTCCTATTCTATCTTCAATAATATGATAACTGAAATGAAGACTTTTCAGCTTTGAGAATATTACATTTTTTGACTGAAAAAAATGTCTGTGTTTTATAATAACATTTTGAACAATTATTATATTTCTGAAATAAATGTCGCCATGTAAAGGTTAACGTGTTCTTCATGGGTATGGTGTCTATTTAATCGTTTAATATTGCAGTGCTGGTAAATTATGTGCTCTGCAGTTCAAACTATAACCTGCCTTTTTTTTTTTTTTTACCCATTCCCAAAGTACATATTTGTTGTACAGAATTGTGAAAAGGAGATGAAAAGACGAGTTCAGTAAAAAAAAAAAAAAATCTGATTATTTGTGGAGCATTCATATGCTTAAGCTTGTTAGATTAATCTTTAAATCCTATCAAATTACTTTCCCCCCCAGAAAATTTGTGTTTTCTTTTCATTGCTTCTTTGTGTGTGACTATAAATCTCCCAGTAGATAAAAGCACATAAAAATAAAGTAGCTGCTGTTGAAAATTGAGTTTTGAGTCTGTCGTACTATAGAGAGAACAGAAAAACTCAATTAAGTGAAGTAATTGTAAAGCCTGTTGACAGCCAGAAATGCTTATATCCCTTTGTGCTGTTTTTTATTTGTATTTTTATATGAGCTTTGTTTGTTTTTGTTGTCTAATGTTTCTCTAAAGTGCTGCTGCATATCAAATATCAATATTGAAGAGGGTCCTGCTCATACAATCTTTCAGACATCACTGATTGAACATTTTAATGTTCCTTTACACAAAAACTGGTTTTTGTTGCTGTTTCTCAATCAGTTTGCATTCATTTGCTCGCCTGCAACGTGCTGAACTCCTCTGTCTGACACGCTGGTAGAATAATCTCCCCAAATCTCTGCGAAGTTGCGGCATATGGAAGATCTGCTCATCCAAATCTATCGGGCAGATTCATGCATCGACCAAAAAAAAAAAAACTCAAAAGAACAAGAGTCAGACTCATCTTTGCTCGGCATTGCATATCCAGACTCTGTGTTGCATTAATTTTCTGGAATGGCCCCAGGTAATGAAGGCAGCCTGATGCAACTGCACAAACTTTATGGTTAGAATCGCCTTCATTTGTATGTGTCTTCTGGGAATAAATCTTAAAATAACAAGAGAACACGTCCTCACACAGCGAAGTTTGTCACTTGAAACGCTCAATAGTTCTGTACTATTTGTTAAGAAAGGGCTGTTTGATTTTTGTATTCTTTTATTTTTAAAGGCCCGATACCAGACAATGGGAATGTTTTTATTATGTGCACACTGAACCATTTCTCTTATACGTAATGGACCTTGAAATTATTCCTCCATTGCTCTCAGCCCAAAGTGCAGTTATTGTCTCTGTGCACAGAGTTGCTCTCTGATTATTATACATGCTATGTTTAGCGTAGCATGTGCAGCCGCTCCTCTCCTCTCTGAAAAGGTTGTGGGTTAAGTGCCTCGGTCAAGATAACTGCACAGAAGACTGTTCATTCATTTCTGTGGCTTCTTCAGTGCATCAGTGGGGTTTTGAGAGGAGGGTCATTGCAAGAAAGCAAACATTTAATAGAGTGTTACTGTTTAATTATCATTGTTGTGAAAACATTTTTTATCTTAAGTTCAATTTGTTAGAGATGCCCTTTTTTTTCTTTTGACATAAGCTGCATCAGCCATTGCCTGTGCCCATGAAGCTGATTTGAAAAATGAATAAATGTGCCTAAAGCCTGCAAGTGCTTGCAATTTTGTCTGCAAGAACAACTTGAAGGTTAATTTTCAAACTGTAAATTTGCTTGCAAATGTTTTATATAAAAAAAAACAAGTAGAGTGCAGAGTGCATTAATACGACAGAGAGAGTGCTCATTTTCTATTTTGTAATATTTACTTGTCTACACTTATTTTATTTTAATAGATGCTCTTTGAAAGTTGAGCAATTTTCTACCTCATTTGTCTTTAGTGGCTGTTGAAAAATCCACATTGATTTCCTCAATGTTTTATTCTTTAACTCTTCTTTGCCACTCTTATTTTTCTTTTTTCTGAATCACTGATCCATCCTGTGTTTTCTGCGTCTGCAGATGGAGGTTGAGCAGCTCCTGTCTCTGTCTGGCCCAGCGCTGGCCCAGGCTGTCAGCGCACTGCTGGAGACCCCTGGCCTCTACGTCTTCTCTGACATCTTGGAGCTGCCAAATGTCAGAGAGGTAAGTGTTCTCTATTTCTGTATTTTTTCGATCTCTGGTCTTTTTGTGCGAGTGTTATTTTTGGTTTGGAACATAAAAAAAATCAGTTTAAATCCCAGCAGTGAAAGGGCCCCTTTTCAGCCAGTGGGACTGCTGCGATAGAAAACCTACATTTGAGAATGGCTTACGGTGCAGTTATGGATTTTCACTGCGTCATCCAAAGTGGCAAACGCAGCCCGTTAGCGCTCAGCATGCCCGCACCCAGTGAGCAACCCTTAAAGGGGCTGCAGGCAACATTATTTCACAGTTAGATGTTGTAGTCTGGTGGTGCTTGCAGTAGCCTCCAGTGGAACCAGCGCTGAAGCTCCACTGAGCTAATGGGGTTTGCAACAGATAGAAAATTCCTGTTTGTCGAGAGCAGCAACACGTTCAAGTGACATCAATTTCCACTCTTCGTGTTATTATATCATCATATCGTATTTATTGTCCTCTCCAAGTTTTCCGAGAGTGTAAGAAACGCAATAAATGTCTTGTTAGGTTATATATATAGAGCGGGGTAGAAAATTTGCACTTAATTTGTGATTAATCGCAAGTTAACTCAGGACACCAATGCGATTAATTGCGATTAAAAAATGTAATCGACTGACAGCCGTTGTTATTATGGAAGTGATAATGTATCAGCCACATCTAGAACCCCCTGTTTTCATGCTGAAATAAACCAGTGATACATATGGCTGCTGCTTTAAAAGAACAATTCCTGTCCATATTAGGGACTGAACGTGTCACTTACAGAAGAGTGTATGTTGGTGCAAATGACGTCACCAGAATCACAGTTCTGCTCATAATCAACACATCTAAATCCAGCGGCCCTGTCTGTGATGCTGTTGCTGCCGTCTTGACTTTTAACATGTACCTTAGCACCTCACCAAACTAGTCTGAAAACCATCCAACACTCGGTGTTACAAGTGAAAACCAGATTGTAAAATCGAGCAGAGAAAGAATTCCGACTAGGAGGATTTTTGCCTCTTTAAAAAAAAATGATGGAGGACATTGTGTCAAATGTATTGTCTGAGAATTGTGAACTCTTCAATGCCGTTTTCTTAGATAAACAAAGGGAGAACGATCATAATGTTCGGATTCTATTCACCGCCGTAGATAATGTTGGAGCAATTTGAATACATGCATTTTAAAAATCTCTGAGCCAACACACAATGTGATAAAACGTCAGTGGGAGCACAAAAGAAGATGTGCCCATTGTTGTCCACCCTTGTTTTCAGTCCTGCTCAATCAGAGGCAGCAAGTTTATTAAGAATTAAAATGAAATAATATATAAAACAAATTTTTTTTTTTTTTTCAATTGTGAAACCCAAATAAACATTTAATCTAATTAAAATCAGCACTTGAAATTATTTTCTTTTTTCCAATGTTATGATGTTCTTTATCAACTAAAAAAAAACAAAAAAAGCAATGACAAAACTGACAAAAGTCTCATATATCAGCCAGTCCTTATCCGAGGTGAGCCTCACAGAGTTGCTTTGATTTACATCCCTAATCTAGTCACAGAAAGTTATTTCTTCAGGTCTCCCACAGCATGTCATTATTTTTAATATCTGCACGTATACAGGCGGCCACTCGGGACACTAATTAACACCTCGCCGTTCCAAACGTCTTCCTCGCTAACATCATTACTGGCTGCGGAGACCAAATATATGCAACGTTTGTCCGGTCGCAGGGATTAAAATTGATGAGATCTCATTGATATTGGCACTGTTATTGATTCTGCTCATTGATCGGACCTCTTATGGATTTCTATAAAATTTGTATATGCAAAAAATAAAAAGACCTATAAAGCTACTTTTTTTTTTTTTTTTTTTTTACCAATTAGTAATTTGTAGGTGTTCAGCCCCTCCAGGAGAGGGTGCTGTTTGCTCCTGTGGGTCAGTGGTGCTGCAACATTCAACCAGGCTTTGACTGACGCTTTGAGTGATCGGCTATGAGAGAAAACTCAATGCGTTTTGGAGACAGTGGACAGTGTCTTAAAAGGCTTTAATTCACATTAATTCACAGCAATGAAGATGAACAATCGGGGGGTGTGGCGGTGCTAGTTGCCATATTCGGCAACGTCTGCTGACACGTTCACTTTAGCGTCTGTCTGTCTGTCCCGGTTTTTCGGCCGTGTGTCTGCCACCCCGACATGAAACCACGGCGCTGCAGACGTCGCACACATTTTGAGTGGTTCCTCTCCTTTGACTCTGGCCGACTCCGCCATGATGGCTCCCCTCCACCCTCTTTGTTGTCTCTTGTGCTGCTTGCCCTCCCTGGGAAGAAGCGCATGACATCATAGCTTTACGAGGCACGTGGAGGTGAGGCGGAAGGCAGCAGGGGAGCCGGTAAACGTATAAGAAATGGCGACGGATGCAGCCAATTGGATTCCTGTTGCCGGCGTAATGGGGAACCCTGCGTTGAGTGCGTTTCCGTCTGCTGTACACCTGCTTGCGTACGTCCTGCTAAACCTCTGCAGCGTTGTCTCCACTCTTTCATATGGAGACGAACGGGACGTCGTCCGTCTGCTTTGAATAAATATTCTGAAACCATCTGTCATACGAAGCCCAAGTCAGGAAGGTTTTCATGCTGTTCATGCTCGGACTCTCACTCAGAAAATCTGCAGTTGTTGCACTTCAGATGGTCCCGATCTTCACCTCTCGTCCAAATCACAATGTTCTCTCTCTTTCTCTCTCTTTCTCAACCCAACAGATGGAGAACGGCCCCCATGCACCGATGTACCAGCTCCTCAACCTTTTTGCCTACGGAACCTACTGCGACTACAAAGGTATTTTCAGCACCGGTACGGTGTAAATAAGTGATGGGGCGGCTCTGCAAAGCCTTTATTATTATTATGAACCCGAGTTTCTCTGCGGCCGGCCAGGACCTTGACTGAACCACTTAAACTCACTCACCTGAGGCGCCGCGCGGGCCAGGCTCTGATTGGCCGCTGATTGTTTTAGCAGCGCAAATGAGGAGCGGGCTTATCTTTTGTATTTTAATTTGCCGTCTGTGTAGTGCATCAGGAAGAGTGGAGCGGTAATTGCGTCTAATTTTTATGCCGAACATCAACCGGTAGCCTGAAGAATCCAAAGGAACAAAAACCGAAAGGAAAAAAAAAAAAAAACATAACGTAGCTTTCTTTATTGTTCTTTTTTTTTTTTTTTATCTCCCTTTCGAGTCACGCTGTCAGGGAGCACATTTACTCTGAAAGAGCTGCGTAGCGGAACACTTAGAGGAGCTGTCACAGCAGCTGTCTCTAAGGGTGCCAGCCTGGTCTCCAGGGGAACGAGGGAGCAGGAGCCTCAGCCGCTGGAGACCGACTTCCTCAAAAACGGCGCTGAGGCTGCTCTGCTCTCGCTGGTGCGCGCCTTTGTGCTAAAGCTCTTCAAAGTAATAATTGATGTCGGAGCGGTTTGGGCCCGAGCGAAGGGGACACGCCGAGGCTACCTGGGTGTGTTCCTCCCGCTGTGACTCCCTCTTGCTAAATGTTGCTGTGTATCTCCCGTTGCAGAGCGAGCGGCCACGCTGCCAGAGTTGACCCCGGCACAGAGGAACAAGCTGCGACACCTGTCCATCATCAGCCTGGCCTCCAACCTCAAGGTGCTGCTTCACTCTTTCTTCTTTTCTGTCCCCCCCCCCCCACCCCCTCGTATCTCCGTACAGCTGCAGTGTTGAGAATGTACATCCATCATCCTGGCTGTTACTTCTGTAAAGTGCGTAAATAATTAGAGATGCGACCAATCTCATCCAATATTGCTACTGGCAGCAGCAGTCTGGCAGTTGGCTAAGTCGGTGCTTCCTTAGCGTGGAGGCATTCTATTCTCAAAACAACACAGAACAAGATAGAAAACATACGGTGCGTCTCCGCGCAGCGTCTGGGGGAGTTAATGTTGCGTCGTACGACGGCACTGCTGCTCTACTACTGCATCTGGAAAGGTTTCACATGAAAGATCGCCAGGTGTTCCTGCTGGCAAACAGCCAAAAAAAAAAGAGAGGAGGCAGGCAGACACCCGCCAAAGCGCTGGGCTGGTAGCAGCTGCAAGGTGCAAAGTTGGACGCGTCCGGCGAACTCGCTGTGTCTCCGCCGCTCTGTCCTCTGCACTTCGTTCAACCATTTCATTCTGTTTTTTTTTTTTTTAAATGTGTTTAACATTTAAACCCCCCCCCCCCCCCCCCCCCCACACACACACACACACACACACACACAATTTTATCATAAACAGGCTGAAGCATGTTTGCTGATTGGAGACGTGCGCATCACGGTCCATTGTTCCCTACTGACCAAAAAGCGCTTTTTGAAAGGTCTTGATTGGCTCTTGCAATTAACATTCAAATGTACACCTAGCCCACGGTTGCTGACAGTTGCAGCAAACTCATCCAGACAGAGCACAAGTGAAGTCACAGCAAAACGCATTGGCCCATTTGCAAATAAGAATCAGTAATTATGAATTTAGAAAAAAAAAACATAGATAAGTCCACTACGACGCCTGCTCTCCGGCGTCGTTGCTACAGCAACCTGTCAGATGTGTCAGTAATGTGCCCCGGTCTGAACCGGCCTGAGCCACATCCCATTGGGACACTTGCTATAAAAACAGTGTGGACAGTCAGCCCTAAAAATCAGATTTGAGAAGGAATCCGATTTGCCTGCAGTCTGAACGCAGCCTAAGCCGCATGAGCAGCCAAACTATGAGAGAAAAAAAAAAGTGAGACTGATAGTCTGGAAAATACGGTACTAGTATTTATTTTGCATATCACACATAGCAAGAACCAGGTGTGTGTGTGTGTGTGTGTGTGTGTGTGTGTGTGTGTGTGTGTGTGTGTGTGTGTGTGTGTGTGTGTGTGTGTGTGTGTGTGTGTGTGTGTGTGTGTGTGTGTGTGTGTGCGCATGTCAGTTGTATCCTGATTAGGATCATAAGGAAGCATGTGGTCTTAAACAGGATATTGGCGTCCATTCAAAGGCACCAATCACAAGTTTTTGCTGGGCTCTGTGCCCAAGCTCCAACTCTTCAGAGCGTCTCGCACAGTAACGTATTGACATGCTTGTATGTGCTCTACCTTAATTACTTCTGTGCGTAGGGCTGGCGAGCGAGTGTGACGCAGAATTCATTATGAGCATGAAACCAATTTGTAGAGGAGAGCGTGTTAGCGGCGGTGCGACACACTTGTCATTCAACGTGTCGTGTGCAACAGTGAGGAGATTAGAAAAAAAGAGGGGTGGGGAGGCGTCAAAGGGTGCAGGCAACTGTGTAAAAACAGGCAGGTTAAAAAAGAAACCCGCTGATGACACCTGATGACTGATTTCAGGTTGCAACACGGCTGAGTCATCGCGGCAGAGCTGTCATTTTTTTTTTTTTTTTTTTTTTTTTTTCAAGTTGTCAAACTTTATCGTGTCTGCGGCGCGGAAGAAAAGTAAAGTGGGTCTGGAAAAAAAAAATACAACCATTATCACTGCTGTGGTTGTATTCAATTGAACCAATGACCGGCTTAAGAAAACATCTCTGCGACCTCTTTGTCTCTTTTTCTCACGCTGCTGTTAATCATCCTGCAGTTCTGTCCCAGCTCCAGCTTTCACAATGCTTTTTCTATTCATATTTGTTGCCGTTTGCCAAGGTTGTTCCATCATTAAAGTCCCGCATTATGCAAGAATCCACTTTGCTCGTGTTTTCTAACAATTCAATGTCTCTCCAGCTGAAATGTAGCTGGCTTTTTGTCTTTGAGGCTTATATAGAGTTTTTAGGATGCGTATCAGTCAAGGCTGCGACTCGGGAATCTGGAATGAAGAATAGAGATTTAGATTTAATGCGAGACCCATAAGGAAAAAAGACCTTTAAAATATTCAGCAACGCCAGAAGCTGCTTTTTCTGCCAGACATCCACTGGCGGCTGTACTGCGCACCACCTTAATTTAACTCTTGATAAATAATTGATTGGGTATTCCCAGCAGCTCTGTCACTTAACAATATTTTAAGTCTTTCTCCACCTTTGCTCCTTTCACTTTCTACGCGGTGCTCCTCTTTAAATATGTCACCGCGTTGTCTGCGCGCAGCCGTGAACTCTCTAATTGCCCCGGGGGAAGCTTGTTAAAACGTCCGGACCCTCGTCCTCCTCTGACACTGACATTTCGACAAATAGGCAATTTCACTCCCCAACACCTTTTTTGCCATTTCCCATCAAACCGTATGGCAGAATTAAACAACGTTGCCAAAATACGTTTGTTTAAAAAAAGAAGAGATAAAGGATTGTCTGTCTGTCTGCCCCCCCCCCCCCCCCCCCCGCAGTGTTTGCCCTATTCGCTGCTCCTACAGCAGCTGGAGCTGAAGAACGTGCGCGAGCTGGAGGACCTGCTGATCGACGCCGTCTACTGTGACATCATCCAGGGGAAGCTGGACCAGAGGAACCAGCAAGTGGAGGTGGACTGCAGCGTCGGCCGCGACCTGGGCCCCAATGAGCTGCCCAACATCGTCAACACGCTGCAGGAGTGGTCAGCGGCGCCGCTTCTCACTCCATCTGCTGCTTTTGCTCGTTTTTTTTTTTTAAATCTTTTTTTCACCGTTTTCTTTCTTTCTGGCCGCCTCCCTTCCTCCCTCTCAGGTGCACAGGCTGCGAGGCGGTGCTTTGTGGGATTGAGGAGCAAGTCTCAAGGGCAAACCAATACAGAGAGAGCCAGTTAAAGGTCAAGATTCAAGTGGAAACCGAGGTGAGTCGCTTCTCCTCCGTCTTTCTCGCCGTTTAAAAAGAAGCCAGCGCCACTAAAAGCTGCTTTGATCTGACCTTGCGTCACTCCACTCGCAGGTCTCCAACCTGCAGAAGACGTTAAAGGCCAGCGCGGCCTCGCCGTCGTCCGGCCCCGCCCCTGCCGGGGCCGCCTCCAACCAGGATGCAGATCAGCCGGCGGAGCCGCGAGACCCCGCCTCCTCTCAGGAACCACGGCAACCGGGCAAGAAGAGCTCCAAGGTGAAAGGGTGAGTCCAGTGGTTCATCACCCGATGCCCAGTTAATGCGGCCGCACGCAGCAGCAGCCGTGGATGGAGCGGTCCGAGCGTCTCGGGCGGATTAAACAAGGAACTGAAGTGACAAGAAAAGCTTAGAAAGTGGAGGGATTTTTTTTTTCTTTTTTCTTTTGTTTTATTTCTGTATTTTGCTTTTGTTCTTGCAGACCACTTTGTACATGTAAGTTCTTAAAAGGTTTTCTTATGAATTTGAATTTAGCCAACAATTACCGCAGCACTTGAAAAGATTTGACTTCAAACACCAAAGTGAAGCCATTAATACAGTGTTCTTGTAGAGTGCCGCGTTATTTTAAAAGCAGAGGTTTTTTTTTTTCTTTCTTTCTTTCTTTCTATTCGCAAAGCATTAAGAGCTGCCGACTGCTCAATCGTGTGTTTGCGCGTGCGCGCGCGTATGTGTGCGTCTGCATGAACTGGAGCTATTATGAGATGCACATCATCGTGGGGCTTTTTTTTTTTTTTTTTTTTTTTTACCCCACTGTGTTTCCAAAAGCTGCTATCGGGGAGTCTTTCTGTTTCTGCTTCTGTGACGCCAAGTTGCCAGCGGGCAATTTCGCATCTGTCCTGCATTGTAAAATGTCAGTGGAAACACAAATGCCCCACGCATTGCAAACCACCGCCCTCCCTCCCCCTGCCCCCCCCCGCCCGCCCTCCAGAAAGAACTGTCTCCCCCTCCAGTGTGGAGAGGAGATGCTCGGCTGTTTATGTTTTCACGTTCAAACTGAAAGCTGTGATTATTTCCCGGCCGCCTCTCGCATTTTGATGAAGCGCGGCGCCTGCAATTTCCATCACTCGGCGCCGCACTTTGTTCAAATGAAGATCCACTTAATGTTTTTCAAATCCAAATGAATGATAGCTTAACCTCAATCCTCAAATTAAAATGAGTTTCGACACGTTTGCCTCTTTCTGTTTTTGTGTTAATGCTATTTAAAGAAGAAAGGCCCTGATTGTGCGTCGGCTATTATTAGAAGCTTTTGCACGCAAACACTTTTTCATTTTGCACGACTCCGAAAAATCAATCCGAGGCTCACGAGGCTCACATCTGCTAAATATTTCAACGCGGATGTCACCCAGGTCGCTGCAGGTTCTCATGTGCTTTTTCTTATTTTATTTTTTTTGTGAGTGAAGAGTCAATAGTAGCTTAGCTTTGCTGTCCATCCCCCCCCCCACACACAGGCTGCGTGGCAGTGGCAAGATCTGGTCCAAGTCCAACTGAAGTCCAGACACTGAGGCGCTGACGGACCCTCAACGCCAATTTTGACGGACAAACAGTGCGACTGGCTGACGCTCTCGGATCATCGGCTGGCACTTCCACTCGACACGTTCAAGGAAAAACAAAAACACAACCAACAACCCCGGGGAGCTTCGTGGGAACAAACAATGCACCAACAGTGACTGATTAGAGGAAAACTCACCTTGGATGGATGACGTCGCTCAAATAAAAGCCCGATAGGTGCATTTAATAGTGTGTGTGTGCGCTCATACATACAGCACTTAGAACCCTGTGAGAACAATCTGCAGCACGACCCAGCAGAGCAGAAACAATGTGTGTGTGTGTGTGTGTGTGCGTGCGTGAGTGTGCGTGTTTGTGTGCGCTCGCAACACCGTCTGTGGATCATCGAGTTTAGATCAGTTCTGTCTTTCTTTGTTTCATTTTTCCTTTTCTGTTGTTTTCTGTTTTCTCTTCTCCAGGCGGAGACGTGTACAAAATTTTGAATATAACTTGTCAGGAAATAATAATAAAAAACAAAAACAGAAGTACGTTTCCGGAGTGTCTCATTAATGTCGCTGTCACTTGTTTTATTAAATGCCCACCAGCGTGCATCTCTGGAGGCCGCGGCTAAATGTTACCTCGCAGGAGGTGTGTGTGTGTGTGGGGGGGGGCGTACCTATTCAGAGGTCACGCCATTAATTATGGCAAGTCCCCAAAGAGACTAATGTATGACAGAGACCCGGCTTCCCCTGCGCACGGGCACACACACACAAACACACACCCAGGAAGTGCATTTATATTTCATATGAGTATGTTTTGCCCAAAGCTTCTATTCCAGTGTCAAAATTGCTTGTTGAAATTGGCTGCCAGCCTCTCTTGTACCTCCATCACGCAGTCAAAATTGCCTTGGTCACGCCGCTCCTGTCCGTCCCCCTCACACACACTCTTGATTCTGACACACACACACACACACACACACTGGGCTCTCCAGTAACAACCCGCCGAACGTTAATGGTAGCAATTAGCTGACCGGCAGTAGCTGACGGAGAGCGGGAAGGGAAAAGGGAGTCGGGGGGGGGGGTGTGGACGTGGAAATGAACTGACGATTACCCTTTCATTTTTTTCTTTCTTTTGGCCCCGCACGTCTTCTTTCCTTCCTTCCTTCCTTCCTCCCTCCTTCCCTCAGCCGCTGCCTCGTAGCTCTCACCTCAATAAATATTGGGCGTTAATTCCAGCCGGTGTAAGTGAGTGAGCTTGATTGGTTTAGTTCTTCGGAACCAGACGGAGGCTGTGAATTCACTGCTGCCGGAGTGACGGAGGACTGGGGGGTGGGGGGGAGAAGGAAAAAAAAAAAGACATTGGATGTTGCCCGCGTGACTTGTGTTAACACCGAGCTGTAGCAGCGGTTTACACGGTAGCAGCTCCAGCAGCAGCAGCAGCAGCATGTCGGCACCTGCCTCATAACTGGTAGGCCATTAAAACTTTACAAGTGGAACAAAGCTAATCAATGTCTGTGATCGGTGAAGATGCCTGCAGGAGGCGGTCGGCCCCGGCTGTTAGAGCAGAATTTCAATCCACTCCGGTGCTGTTTCTCCTCTCGCAGCAGCCTCTCTGATTATTCTTTTTTTTTTTTATTGACATTTGTCTGTGTGTGAGAGAGAGGGAGGGAGGGAGGAGGAGAAAAAAAAAAAAGCTGCATGCAGACGAAGAAATTCTTGCTTAGCATCCTGTTAATCTGTCTAAAGCGAGAGAAATCCATATGAGGTGAGGAGATAAGGGAAAGCCTCGCTCGTGCGCGCGCGCGCGTGCAGCAGCGGCTTTCTTCTTCTTCTTCAGCCGCTTCTCACGGCTGAAAACATGATTGGCACGTGGAGGACTTTTTAATGCCAAGCCCACGGTTTTAGAATCAATGCAAGGCGGCGGAGTAAACGTTGACTTCAGGGGGTGGGGGGGGAGATTAGGAGGGTACAGAGGTAGCTATTAAATTGCACGGCGCAAAGCTTTGTCGTGCACATAAAGCATCGCACATCGCGCGGCTCCCAGAGGGGAATTCAATCAGCGTGCAGGGAAATAAACAGAGACACACACGCAGAAGCTAAAACGCCAGGGTCGAGTCTTTATTTTTATTTTGTTGTTGTTGTTGCTGTTGTTGGTTTTTTTTACTTCCATGGTACAGAAAGACCACATCTCTACAGGAAAAGGCTACTAAAAATCACAAGACTTGGATAATCTGGACGACTGACTTGCATGACATGAGCCATTGGATGATGTCACCAGCACGATGTCTGAAGTGGTGGTGGTGATGATGATGATGATGATGATGATGATGATGATAATAATCGTGGTGAGGCCTAGAAAAGTTACCAAACTCAACCTGGCACGAGGGTGGGGAGGGGAGGATAAAGATTTCACTCACGATTAGATAAAATAGACATTTATGAATAAAAGATCTGAAGCCACTCCCACTGCTTCTCTTCACACTGTACACATGCAGGTGGAGACGCGGCCAGACGAGGAGACGAAGCTCCGCGGTGCCTGCTCCTCCTTTGGTGCACCACGTCTCCCAGACAGCTGATTTACTTGATAATAACACAGAGGGAAAATGATGGCTGGTTTTGTTTTGTTTTTGTCGCCGAACGAGACACTTGGCTGTCAGGTGGCATCAATATTGTTGCAGCAAACATCAGTCCTCCACGCCCCCCCCCATCCCCCGCCCCCCAACACCCCTCTTTGATCGTGTGCGCCACTAGCAAGCAGCTCATTTACATGACAACATAAGTCTGTCTTTTGTTGTGCGCCACTCCAGAAACCTTTGGGAACAATCGATTTTCAGCTGGAATTTCTCCTCCTCTTCCTCTTCCTCTTCCTCCTCCGTCCCCTCCTGCTCCTTCTGCTCCTCTCTGTCCTAGCTTGTTGTCAAAATATTCCACGCCCGCCACTGGAAGAGCTTTGTGCTTGGACACATCTCCGTGCTCACCAAGGCGTGACAAAGAGGTGAACATAAGCCAGACAATTAAGAGAAGAGATCATGAGGTGGTCGGGGAAGAAAAAACAACCACACGTGAACCAAAACCAGTCCTATTGCGCACTGTGAAGGGAAAAACTGCATCACTATTTGCATTTCAGGCGCCCAAAGCGGGGAATAAACAGCAATTTTTGGAGCGTGACATGTTAAACACATTGCCTGTTGGCTACGGCTGTGCCAAACGGCTTTGTGAAATACCCCCTTTCTGCGCTTGAAGATACCGAGAATGACTCTTTTTTTTTTTTAACCAGCTGTAAACTCGACAAGAGCCCACAAAGCTACGGTGGAAAATGAAGCGGCGTCACGTCGACGGAGAGTCCGCTGGATGTGGAATTTTGAAACGGCCCCCCCAAGAGCTTCGATGGCGGGCAGCTGCGCTCACTGGCTGTGGAACAGTTGTGGAAGCACAGGTCAGGGCCGGCTCGCGTGTTTTTCCAGGAGTAATGGGATGCGGCACGGCTGTTAAGTCTGCTTGTTTTGGGAATTAGTCACGGCAGGTTGACGGCCCGGTGCGGCTGGGTAGCCGCTCTGGCAGAGCTCGGGGGCCAAACAGGGATGAAAAAAAAAAAAAACAAGAAAGCAGGTTACAGTGACGTCGAGCCGTTGAAAAGACGTGTACACTGAGCACGGAAGAAGGATGCAGGGCGCAGCGGGGTGGAGGGTGGTTGGGGTTTCTTTTGTTGTTTTTCTCCGACCTCAGGGCGGGGGCGGGGGAGTCGAGGAGTTTTGCGATGGCTGGATACCTGGGATCCCTGAATTTGTTTCACAGTTTCAGAGAAAATACATGGCGCTGCGGGCGCAATCACTCCACCCCCAACTCCCATTCCCTCTCACCCCCTCAGGTCCGCTTCATCCTCTTCCTCCTCAAGGCCCCGCAGAAATGTTCACCATATGGAAAAACAGTCAGCTCAGAGGTTCACAACCGGGATCCTGATACAGCGAGGGCGACAAAGAAGAAGAGTTAAGACGGTCGGTCGGTGGGGAAATATGGCAGTGAATTGGGGTTAGAGGGACAGTTCACCCCCTATTGACATTTCAGCCACTACTTTGTGGACAGAGGCTGCGGTGTCGTTTTGTTTTTTGCATTGACATCATTACTGTAATTGTAATTATTATTGCTGTGGAGTGCAATGGCCACCACAGGCGTCATTAGCTGCGTTCCCATTGCAGTTTTTTTTTTGCAAAATCAAAAGAGATTTAGACTACTTGTGAAAAATATTCCGTCTCCTCCTCCGTCCAAACATAAGGTGCCATTGTCACTTGACGTGAACTGGTCACGTGACCCCGTACGTCACGTTCAGTGTTTCCATGACACTTTTGCGATATACCTCTATATCGATACATCTGAAAAACCATCCCATGTGAGCGCAAAAACCTTTTAGCGGTATTTGAGAGGTTTTTCGAAGTTTAGCCATTTCCATTACCGTTTCTTTATTGCGATATCTAGGTTTTGGTGAGGTTGACACGGCAGCCCAAATGGCCTTAAAACAGTGGCGTTTTTGTTTTTTGCCATCTTGACTGTGCTGTGATCACATGAGCGCACCGGATCAGTGACAATGCAAGCACACCTGTTCCTCCATGTTGAAATCCCACCATCACCAATTTCTTGTATTTTTCACCAATTTTTTTTACGGCAGTGTCTTCCAAACACTTGAATGATACCGCAAGAGAAGTCAGGGAAGATTGTGCTTTTCCTGTTTTTCACTGAAGGACACCCTCCAAGCCCAGTGGGTAGAAATCTTCTCGTCCCCCCCTCAAAAAAATCTAAAATGGCTACACAGATTAGAAAACGTCGACAGAGCCTCTACGAGCAAAGTGTTTTGGGTAGCAGATGGGTGAAACCTCCTTTTGGAGGGACCCATCCCTTTATGTCGAGGGACTCTGGGAACCACAACGACGGGAGGAAAGTAGCGGTGAAGAGAGGCCCGGAAGCCGAAAGAGTGCTGCACATTCAGACGGAAAGCAGCATCGCTGGGGACTAAGAGAGTGGCGGCGGGGGGAAAATAGATGGAAGGAGAGGAAGCTGGTGCTGGTGGAGCTGATGGGGAGGCAGGAAGCGAGAGGGAGCACTGGAGCTCACAGCACTATAATTATCCTGATCGAGATTAACTTTAAATACCCTCGAATAACAGCACGGTTTCTTGGACGGCGGCTGGGCGGCCCTCTTTTTTCTCTTCTTTTTTTTTGCAATGACTCATCTGGAGAGGGAGTTTAAAGAAACTGATACATCTCGGCACCGTTCAACCACCCCCCCCCCCCCACCCCCCCTCCTTCCGCGGCGAGCAGCAGCTCTACAGTGCAATTACACCCCATGAACATCCTGGCAGTGAAACACAAAGCAGGTGAGAAGGCTGCTGCACGCAAACAATGGGAGCCGACTTAAATTCCAGAGGTGCTGTGGGACTCGTACACACTTCAGACTTATTGACTCGGACACAAACACACAAACGCTGGCGCGCCCTTGTGCGCATGCACGCACACAGACGGCGCAGAGCCGGCGAGGCGACTCATTACCTCTCCCTGTCTGCGAAGGAGGAAGAGGTGCTGTGCAGCGTCTGCCGGCTGTCCTCGGAAGCCAGGGAGCGAGGGAGCGCCAGGGAGAGCGGAGGGGGCCCGCCACGGGAGAGAGGAGGCTGGTGGCGGGAACAGCTGCGATCATAACTGCAAGAAGAAGGAGGAGGAGGAGGACAGAGGTGGAGAAAGATGGAGAGGGGCGAAAAGAGAGGAGAGGAGAGATGTTTTGGAAAAGGAAGAATGATGACCAGGAGAGAGAGAGAGAGAGTGGGGAGGGAAAAGGGCCGAGGAAAATATTGGAGAGGGTCCGTGACAGACGGAAGGGAATGATTGAGGGGGGGAAGGGCGGTTTTGGGAACGTGGCAAAATGAGAGAAAAGACAGAGGGGAGGGAGAGAGAAAAAGAGAGAAACAAAGTCAGGGGGGCATCAGCATCACGAGCAGCCGTTTAGAATGATGGAGCACATTATTCTGCCACTGTGAGGGAGAATTAGTGCTCTCAACGCACTCATTAGGAGCGCTGTCAGAGAGGAGGGGGGGGGACAGGGGGGGAGGCAGAGCGTGCAGCAGTGGGTGGAGGAAGGGGCAGAGGGGTGACGACATCGCTTTTAGAAACCACAGGAGGGAGGAGGGGAGGAGGGGAGGGCGAAGGCAGAGCCGAGAGTCACAGGTTTTGTTTGGCCTCCGAGGAACAAAACACAACTGTTCTGGAAACCACGGGAAGGCCTTCCTGCACCCCCTCAACACCTGGCAACCCCTGCCTGACTCCCGTCACTCCAGCCTGACAACAGCGCAGCCAACTCAGGCCCTGTTTACACAAAGACGGGGGTGTTTTTTTTTCATCTTCTTCTTCCGCCTTCAGGGAGTAAACTTGCAGTGCCACACCAGGCCTGGCATAGGTACTACATCGTTTGCAGTCGTTTCCAGCGTATCCGTGTATACAGCAATTTTTTTTTTGAATACTTCTTGGTATAAGAGAGCGTCGAAAATGTCCGGTTTCAAAAAAATCAGTCTCTGTGTAAACGGCCCCTCAGACGACTGAAGGGGCCTGACTTGTCTCTGAGCACATATGCCTCCCGCTGCCATGATCATAACGAAGTGGCCAGTGGCCAGTTTCCACTATAGGCTATCATTTCAGTCCATCTGTACAACCACTCCCCTCCCTCCCCGCCCCCACCATCCCCCAATCTAACACATGGCGTTATTTACACATTTATGACACCGAGGCACGAGCCAGTCTATAGAGAGGGCGGCCCTCTGCCATATCGCACTCTGAATCCCAGCAAATCCCACATTTATACGGCCACTTCGGCTCCTCCGGCAGTGTGGAGTGTTTTTTGGGGGGGGTGTTAAGGTTTTTTTGCAATCCTCTAGTCAGGGGTCGACAAAGTGAATTATGAAAGAAAAACCCCATCGCTAATAACGACAGCAGCAGCGGAGGAGCAGGCGGAGGA
Organism: Nelusetta ayraudi; assembly: GCF_046127955.1. Taxonomy (NCBI): domain Eukaryota; kingdom Metazoa; phylum Chordata; class Actinopteri; order Tetraodontiformes; family Monacanthidae; genus Nelusetta; species Nelusetta ayraudi. Next base: position 5,454,748 of record NW_027466113.1, read on the forward strand.
GGCCACTCTCAGGAACAGAGAGAACGCAGAGTTTATCGTGTATCAGTCCACCAGCGAGCCGCAAGGATTATCTACGCATCTGCAGCCGGACCGGCGGTGCTGACAGAGATAGATAGAGACTGGTGGGGGAGATAAGAGCGGCGGTGGCGGCAGCAGCTGTGCAAAGACTAGTCAGAGCTCGACAGCAGCCGTAACTGGAGGAGAGGAAGGGAAAGTGAAAGAACAGGTATTCAAAGGCGGGGTGGCGATGCCTGTACGGGACACTTCAGAATGGGAGTGAGACACATTTATTACTCCAGTCAACGCAATCTTTGAGAAACCCGCAGAAGCATTCTGGAGCTGGAGGGTGGGAAAGCATTCCAACCCGCTGCTGTTGTCTTGTGTGGTATCAGCACCGTGTTTTTGGTTCAGTCAGAATCCCACTGTGGTCTGTCAGACTGGAGCTGTGTTTAGTGTGACACAGGTGAGTCTTGGCCAAATTCCCACCCGACAAGTGAACTAACTTGTGAGAGCAACACAAACATGCAGTTCCTGCAGCAGAGATTCTCTGCTGGAAACATGGGCTGCGTTCAGACTGCAGGCGAATCTGATTCAAATCAGATTCCTTCTCAAATCCCATTTTTAGGGCTGACTGTCCACACTGTTTTTAGCAAGTGTCCAAATGGGATGTGGCTCTGTTCAGACTGGGCCACATTATTGACCCACCTGACAGGCGTCGTCCAGCGTAGCGTGCAGTGAGACGTCATATAATTGTGACAGCGGCACACGGCCTGGAGCTTGGCTTGAATGGAGCTACAGTATCTCCCCACACACTGATGAGCCAATGACTTTCCTCCTCTGTCCAGGGACTGCTACTGTTTTCTACTCCTTCTGTCTGCTCCATTTCGTTACAGCTCTGCACCTGCATTGGCGCTCTGATGTCACGGACAGTCAAAACCCATCGGTGTGTTTGGAGCTGTTCAGACTAAGACACATCTGAAACTACCTCCCAAAGGTGGTTTCAATCCGTTTTGCAAAAATGGGATTTCGTGTGATTTGTGACTGTTCACACTACAAAAGAGCCATCTGGTTTCAATCTAGATGAGCTAAAAATCAGATTTTGGCTGGCAGTCTGAACGCGGCTATGGGTGTAATCATCCGGAAGCACAGAGGTTGTGTTGCAGTTCTCTCATTTTGTTTTCTTACACTGATTGCACAATGGTCTCTGACTGGATTGAATAATTTGCCTCTGCAGAAATTGTCCCTGGAGCCTCGATTGTTATCGCAGCAAGTCGTAAATTTCAATTTTGAACAAACTGTTCCTTTAAAGCCGCTCCTCACCCCGGTATTCCCTCCCTCCTCTCCTTGATTACCTGCGCCGCTCCGCCGCCGTCTTCACTTTCCGCCCTGCGCGCCGCCGGCTACAGCGCTTTGCCTCGCCGCGATTCCACTTGTCTTTGTCAATTATGGCTGAACTATCGCTTTCAGTGCGAGGAAGGGAGGAACGATTTTTTGAGAAGGAGCGAGGGGAGAATGTGGGGCATGGGGGTGGAGGGTGAGGGGGGTGGGAGGGGGTTCGGAGGAGTGTGGGAACTAAACTGATATTAAGAGAGAGCGTGAAGAAAGGGGACGCGGAAGAGAACAAATTATGCAGATCTGTGCAATGAAGTGAAAAATTGCGATACAAAAGGAATGCGGGCGAGATGAGAAGATAAGAGAATTACAGTGAGGCGTCAAGAGAGGAGGAGGAGGAGGAGGTGGAAGAGGAGGAGGACCAAAGTCTGGAAAGGGGGATGAGAGTGAGAAAAATGAGATCGACTGGAAGGAGGAAAAAGTCAAGGCTGAGACACTGGAAAAAAAGAGGCGGGAGACGTCCCGGCGGTCAAATAAACTGGCTGTTATTGGTTTGATCAGCAAAGCGAGGAAGAGCTTCTACTCCATCACACACACACACACACGCAGCTCCCCGTCTCTGGCTAATGGCCGCAGCCTCCACTTCCTTGGAGGCCTCGCAGGATACAGACTCGCCTATACAGTGTGACGACCTCCTACCCCCCACCTCCCGCCCTGTCTGTGCAATCCGCCAGAGCTTTAACGAGCTGTGGCAGTTTACACCGCGGCGACGGCGGCAGCGAGGCCGCATCACCGCTCTGATCCCGTCCACGCCGACCCTTCCCGGTGGTCGCAGGCGGCGCCGCATCGCATCGGCAGCACTGAAACGACACATCTGCGCCCACGGCGGCTTCCAGGAGGATGCGTGCCGTTAATGAAGTAAGCAATTACACAGCTCGGCTCCTCATGGGTGGTGAGGTGGGAGGTGGGGCGTGATGTGACGTGATGTGGAACAACAGGAGACGCGGACGGAGGAAGGGGAGGAGCGACCACGAGTGTGAGAGCTTCGCAGTCACCGAGGTGTCGTCTTCGCTGGGGCTCAAACATCTGGACTCGTTAAATCCAGCAGCATCTGTTCCGACCTGCCAGCTCTCGTCCTCCGACTTGTCAGAGGGGCCAGGAAGTGGCTACAGGTTCTTCCCAGAAGCAAACAAAGAAATTTGGCAATCTTTGGCTGACCGAGGCCACCGTACATTAGGATTCAACTTGAAAAATAATTATTCATAATTAATAATAATAATAATTTCCAATTCTGCCCTTTAATCTTGTGGGCTTTAAACTGTGTCTTCCCTTTTAAATCATTAAAGGCTCAGTGTTTGATTTTTTTTTTTTTTTTTGCACAACATAGAATTTTTGCGCAAAAAGATTAAAAAAAAAAAAAAAAACTCCATCTGTAGTTTTACTTTGATAAAGTCCCGAATAAATTAAATTGAATGTTTTCATTTGCTGATTTAACTCTGATATCACAGATGGTGCGAGGCAGCTGTGGGCTTGTGAAGTTGGATGTTGGAAAACAGGCGTTGACATTAACTCAGTGTGCAATATGTTCTATTTTATCATTAGATGGCTCTGAACTTTACACAGCGGGCCTTTAATGGCTTTCACATCACCTCATCTGCTCTGAAGGAACGCCACAGTGAGTCCAAAGCGCTCAAGGAAGAAAATAATCCAAAAACGGAGCAAACCAAGATCAATCCGAGATGTCGGAATCATCTTGGTTTGCTGGTTATTCCCTAATTGCTCATATTTACAACTCTTCCTGCAACCAACACACATTCCTTCTTGTCTTGTTTTTGTTGTTTTTTTCTGGGAGGGAAGAATCATCAAGTTTCCTACCAGAGTTTGACAGTAATGATGACTGCCGTCAAGACGAGCAGCGTGGAGATGGTCACCGTGACGTAGAACTGCGGGTCCACTGCAACACACACACACGCAAAGACACATGCACACTCATTACTCGAGTCGTGCCACGTGCACAATTTTGTATCCAGGACAATGGCAGGAGCACCGAATGAAGACGTGGCAGGAGCCGGCCAGACTCCGACTACAACGGCGACGCTAATCCCATGACGTGACGTCTTCTCTGCAATTTGACAGCAGCAGCAGCAGCGGCAGCCAGTTGGTCCTCCGACTGACTGGAGAAAAGTTATCGGCCGCTTCCCCCGGCGGCTCAGACACGGGCGGCTGCACACGGCAGAGTGGCCCCTGGTGGTGACGGCTAACTCCCTGGGGGGCCTGTGTGTGTGTGTGCATGTGTGTGTGTGTATGCGTGCACTGTAGCTGGGGGCCACCTTCACTTTTTTGGGAAAATCCTTCACGCGGACGGATCCCCCCTGATGCCCACCTTCCTCCGTCTCCGTCTCCTCCGCCCCCGGGTCCTCCTCCTCCTGCTCCTCTTCCTCTTCCTCCTCCGCTCCCTCCCGGTTCAGCGTCCGCTGCTGTCCGTCCTCCTCACGCGCCGGCTGCACGCTGCCGTCGCCGTAGAGCCAGTACTCGGCCGCCGTGGCCTGCGGCCGCATGGCGTCCGTCTCCTGGCTGGAGAGGAAGTGATAGGTCTCATCCTCCAGCTGCTGGGTGGGACCCCAGACCACGGCCCACAGGGGGGTCGGTGTGACCTGGCCGGTGACGGACAGCTGCGCCGACGGGGCGTCCGTCGCCTCCTTGTCGGCGTCGTCGGCGTCCTCCTGGTTGCAGGCGGAGGGCCGGGCCGCCAGCGCCACCAGGAGGAGGAGGGGGACGAGGCAGCGGGGGGCAGGCGCTCGTGCAACAGGAGAGATGGAGCTGAGGGAGGCGGACGGAGAAGAAGGTGAGAAGGTGGCCGGAGAAGTTTAAAGTCCTAAGAAAATGTGTCGGCCCTGCGTGAGCTCATCAGCTCGCCGCATCGATCGGCCGCCGCCAGCCGTCACTCAGGGTGACATCTCATGCAAGCCCCCCCCCCCATCCTCCCCCGTCTCGCTCACCTCAGATCATATCTGTCTTACCATCTCTCCATTGCTTCGCTCTCTTCACGGAGACTCCGCTCCTCCGGTCATCTCTCTCCCTCCCTCTCCCTCCCACTCTCTCTGCAAGAGAGGACAGAGGAGCAGGGAAGAGAGACGGAGCAAGAGGAGGGAAAGGGAGGGGGGGGTCCGTTTTATCTTTTCTTTTCAGATTCAAATATAGATAAAAAAAGAAAAAAAAACAGGCAGAGCAGCAAGCAAAGAGTCAACTGTCACTTTTTCACCCTAAAAGGCAAAAAAAAAATTAAAAATCAATCTCAGACATCACCGAGCTTTTCAACTCAACTCTTATCTGATACGGCCACATTTCTGCACAAACTCCACAGTTCAGCTCCCCAGAGAGCACTGCCAGTATTTCAAATGCAGTAAAAGCATGCACACACACACGCACGCACACACACACACACACCTGAGCGCAAAACATTTATCACCATTAAGAGGCGACACGCGTGTAAGCCAAAGACTCTGTGGCACTTTGAGCCGACAGCGGTCATCTCCCATCTTCAGCCGCTGCCAAAATGCCAGAGAAATGTCACCAAGACACACACACACACACACACACAGATGCGCACGCACACGCACACACACAGTCCGACACATATCAGTTTATCATACCTACCTCTAGCAGTGGAGAAAGGGAATGAGAGGGAGACAGAGAGAAAGGGGTAGATATAGAGAGCAAGAGAGGGAGTAAAAAAAAAGCATCGGTTGCCGTAGTGACTGAGACATGTAGTCTGGTGGAGTAAGAGAGGGGAGAGAGAGTGAGAGAGAGAGAGAGTGAGAGAGAGAGTGAGAGAGAGAGCAGTGTAGGGGGGCATGAGAGGGAAGCGAAAGAGATTTAAATGCTAATTGTGGGTGTCTGTGCGCGTGTGCGTGCGTGTGTGTTTAAAATGGGTTCAATTAAATGGATGCAGTGGCAAAGTAACGAATTTGACAAGTCAAACACGGATGATACAGTCGACGGCATTACTGAACTCATTTAAGAAGCCTGGGGAGGGAGGGCGAGGGGGGTGATTTTTTTTTTTCTCTTCTTCCTCTCTCTCTCTTTTTCTCTCTCTTCCACTCTGTAAAACTGTCAATTATGTTTAGAAAAACAGAGAGGACGCCCAGGAGAGAGCGAGAGAGGAGAAGAAGAAGAAGAAGAAGAAGAAGAAGAAGTGAGGACGGGATTAAATTTAATTTACATGCGTTTACGGAGGCTGAGCCAGTAGAGCCGGGCAGAGCGGAGCTGAGTGTTAGTGAGGGAGACGCGGCGGCCGGGTCGCAATGAAGACAAACAGCCGGAGCGGCTTCGGAGGCAAGAGTGTGACGTTTTTATTGTCCATGGGAAAAAAAAAAAATAGAATATATTTACAATGGCTGGATCTTTCACTCACTCACACACACACACACACACACACACACACACACACACACACACACACACACACACACACACACACACACACACACGCACACACGTGCGCTCCCTCGGTCCTTATGCTGCTCCTTCGACACTGAGAGACTGTCACACTCCTCCCCCCGTCCCTCCCTCCTCCCTCCCTCCTCTCATTTCCTCTTCATGCCTGCAGGCCGTTGTGTCCTCCTCCTCCTCGCGCCAGAGACCGCCGCTCACTGGAGAGCGCAGCGCATCCAGGAGGAGCCCGCCCCTCCGCTGTCCTCCGCATCGCTCCGCCGCCGCCGCCGCCGCTCGTCTCCCCCCTGATCGTCCTCGTCCTCGTCCTCGTCCGGATCTAAATTCGACAAGGAGGTCACGGGGATTCGTCACGACGTCGGCTGTCTAAAATTAACTTGACGGTGGGCTCTGTTGTTCTGCGGGTGCTCGTCAGGCCCGTCTGAAAAGGGAAGTTTGTGCGTGTGTGTGTGTGTGTGTGTGTGTGTGTGTGTGTGTGTGTCTTTCTCCCTACCGTCAGTGTCCTCGCCATCCTCCGTGTCCCCCTCTGACTCCAGCGAGCTCGACTCCAAGCAGCTGTTTCTCCACACTGTGACGTCACCTCTGTGGGAGGAAAGGAAAAAAAAAGAGAGGCTCATCACACCCTTAAACATCTTAATACCCGCCGTGTGTCAATATTAAATCCTGCCGCACGTGATAAATCCCCCAATACAAGCCTCAGGAATTAGCTTTGCAAATGACCTTGGAGGGAAATATGCAAATACGGAATGATAATCAAGCACTTAAAGAGTGGAAAAGTTTTTTTTCGAGGGGGGAGGCTGCGACGCCCAACCTCTGCTTCCCGGAGCTGGGGAGCTGCTCCCATACGATGAGGTCGCGACCTCCGGTGACCCAGCGGTGGTCGCCGCTCCCTGTGGTCCACGTGGCCAGGCAGAGGATTCTGGGAGCTTGGGGCCAGGTCAGAGAGGCCATGTAGCGACACCCAGGCATGGAGAACACTGGAAAGGGGGAGGGGGGGGGGGCGATCGAGGGGGACAGGTGTGAGTGAGAGAGTGAGAGAGAGTGAGCGGCACGACGGAAACTTCTGGCGGGTGTGCGGACTCACAATTCAGCGAGCTCTCGCCGTTGGCCAGATCGTAGCAGGAGCCAATTAGCAGGCCTCCTGTCTGGTGGGCGCAATCTGTCACCCCGGACAGGCTGCTGTGATTGGTCAGTCTGGACATCATCCCTGAGATAATTGGACAGATGTTAGGCAGGAAGCATTATGCAAATGCATCCAGCATCCACCACCTCCCACCTTCCCGCTTGTATCACACACACACACACACACACACACACACACACATACAATTTTGGACAAAAATAAAATCCCAATTTCTTTTCTCTGAGAACTCAATTTTTACTACAAAAGACAATGGAATAAATTATTTCATAATAATATTTTATCTTTATTTTTAAAGAAAAATAGCAAACAAATTTCCCTCTTAGGAACAAAGTGCAACTGAAAGATGCTGTAAAGCCTCCTTGGGTTTAGTAAAGTGACGACATTTACAGTGTTCTTGACCAAACAAAGTTGAATCCCTAGGGATGAATGAAGTGAGAACCTCACTTTCAACAAACTACACTTGCAAATAAACAGATTCTTCATAAACAAAGATGAAGTTCCCTTGTTTGGGACTAAAGTGAAAACTTGAGAACCAAACACAGAAGAATCCCCTTGTGGATAAAGTGACAACCTTAACTGTCTTTCACAAAACATCAATTTCAAAATAAAAGGTCTTTCTATCATCTTGAACAACAACAAATGAATAAAGAGCAAAACTTTCACATTTTGTAATCATGTGAGAGGAAAATAGATTTTAAGATTTTCCTTTTTTTTTAACATCGTCTTGACTAAAAAAAATTAATCGATTAATTGATTTAAAATTGATTAATTGCACAGCCCTAACACACACACAGACACACACAGAGACAGTGTCAGTGTTCGGCTCGCTATAGGCCTCACCGCTCCGCCACTCCAGGATCTTCAGCCAAGCTCGGCCGTGCGCCACGAACAGCCGCTCCCCCCGCGGGCTGAGGGCGAGGCGGCCGTCCGGGCCCCCGCCGCCGCAGCCTGTCACCTGGCCGCTCCAGTGGTGCAGCAGCCGCAGAGGGTCCCGCTCGGAGCAGCGGTTCTCCCACACGGACACGCCCCCTTCAGCCGAGCCACTGAACACCAGCGGACCCTGAGACTGCGGAGGGCACAGGAGACACGGTTGTCATGGTGATCTGCCTCTTTCGCCGGATTGCGTGCGAGCACGTGTGTGTGTGCGTGGATTTGAATTGTGCGAACAATTTAAAAATGTATACTTGAATAAATGAAAAGCACTTTGCATCATAAACAGCAAAGAGCAGGACAATGATGCGCTCAGCTTTGAGACTTTAGGTACATTCTGACGATTACAAATGGGGGGGAAAATGCGGATATTAAGATGTGGGTTTCAATATTGCAACAAGAGCCCCCTTCCCCCCCCCTTTTGTGCTTAAAATACGTACAGTGAACGCTCAAAAATTGGCCCCGGAAACGGCGGCTTAACGTCTCACCGAACCTCTTTGATTCTCCACCCCCCCCCCCCCCCCCTCTTTGATAGCAATACATTTTCCTCCAGAGAGACTCTTTCCTGCAAATGAATGAAATAATTCCGGACAAACCTTTTTACGGATAAAGACGCTTAGTGAGTTTGTTGTGTTGCAAAGCAGGCTTGAGAGTGAAGCCGAGTGCGGTCAGGGTGGACAGTGGTGGTGCAAGGGGGGTTCAGGGGGGCGGCGGGGGGGTGGCGGCCCACCTACCTGCAGGGAGGTGACGGCCTCCTGGTGAGCGTTGATTGATTGGCAGTTTTGGAAAGTGTGCCAGCTCCAGGCCTGAACTTTCCCCCCGTCTGAGAGAGGAGGGGGGGGGGGGGGGGACAGAGCGTGAGGTTAACGTCTGCTGACAGGCGTCTGGCAGTCATTACCGCCGGTCACGGTGGGGCCCACCTGAGCCGGGCTGCCCTCACCGTGAGCCTCCGTCTCTCCGCCTTGCGCTCGCTGGTCGCAGCGTGACGCTCTCACCGCCAAACGCTGAATAAACTTTACAAAACCGGGCGTCTGCGCAGGCTACCGCCCGCGTGTGTTTGCGAGACCCAGCAAATAACGTCGAAATAGATACAAATGTGAACAGGCAACCACCGGCGGGGGGACCTGGTTATGTTATCACTTTGACGTCAAATGTCTGCCGTCACGCCCGAGCGCACCTTCAGTGTCCCTCTGCGGGGAAAAACACACCTGACCCAGTGACGATGTAGCCGTCTCCCTCCGGCACGAAGCAGAGCGCCGTCACGGCGTTGAACGTGTAGATTGACTTTACGCACTGGCCTGGAGGGGGAAGGAGAAGAAAAATACTAATTTACAGTAATTGACGGCAAACAGACCGGCAGAGGCTCAGCAGCAGAGCGAGCGTGATGCACACACACCCGCACACAGGAGCCTTAGTTAGACTCAGCCCTGAGGCACTGTCTGCTATAGATGGTATATATAGATATAGAGCCATATAGATAGATAGATAGATAGATAGATAGATAGATAGATAGATAGATAGATAGATAGATATTGAGAATGAGTTCCACTTTGTGTTTTATTGCCCTTTGTACCATGAGTTGCGTCATAAGTTGTTTGCTAGGTGTAAAACTGTTGATTTGTTGTGGCTGAATGATGCAGACAGTCTGAAATGTTTGGGGTTTTTTTGATTACAGGGTTTTCGCCCTTGCCGAATATTTATAGAAAGCCTGGACCAAGAAAACAAAAATTACATTTAGGTGAGACATTAAGTCTGTTCTGTTCTTTTATTTTGTTTTCCCCTTTATTTATGTGTTATCCTGCAGCGAATTGTGGCGTCATCTAAAGGAAGTGAATGTTACTGTATAATTCTAATACGGTTTTTGTGGTGTCTATTTGGACGTGACATGATGATAGATAGATAGATAGATAGATAGATAGATAGATAGATAGATAGATAGATAGGTGTGTGTGTGTGTGTGTGTGTGTGTGTGTGTGTGTGTGTGTGTGTGTGTGTGAAGGTCTGCTGGTGCAGTTCAGCATACCAATGTCCAGGGCCCAGATCTTCACACAGCAGTCTGCAGAGCCACTCAAAATAAACCTCTCCTTGTCGGACAGAGACAGCGACCAGGCTGGCGCAGGGGGCAAACGAGCAGAAGAGGACAGAGGAAGGAGGGGGGAGGGATGAGGAGGGTGAGGAGGAGGAAGGAACAAGGGTCAAAAGGAGGAGAGAAATCGATTGAGCCGGGCACAAACAGCAAACGAGTGACAATGCAGAAAATACAAAAACAGACAATGCGAGGTGACGGGAGAATAATTAAAAAAAGAAAAAAAGCAGGCAAAGAAACAGTCAAATTAGTGGATGCTCTTGTGAGCTGCGTCTTTAACTGTATGTGCCGCCTGTATAGAGTTCTGCAGGGGGCGCAGGGGGGGGTGGAGGCTTGTAGGAGGAGAGATGGAGAGGCTGCTGGAGTTCAAGTGATGCAGGAGCGGCTGCTGCTTCAGACAGTGAGTGAATTCTCAATAGAGTCGGCTGAGTTTATCTCTCACCGGGTTCTGTCTGATGAGCCGCTCCTATAATTACCACACATACACCACTCAGATGTAGACGGCCCCATATGCAACTGTGAGACTGTGTGTGTGTGTGTGTGTGTGTGTGTGTGTGTGTGTGTGTGTGTGTGTGTGCTTACCCAGCCTCTTGCAGAACTCAGGGGGAGGCGCAGACAGGCAGGTGACCCCGCCCGAGTGGCCGCCCAGGTTCTTGTGCTCCGTCGCCGTGGGAACGTGCCACACCTTCACCGTCGTGTCTCGGCTGTGCAGAGGACAACAGTTGACAGAGTGGCAGAGAGGAGGGCAGATCAGGGGTCACTTGCAAATTCACTGTTGATTCATTGGGAGAATATACAGAAATAAATGACACAGAAATATTGAATACTAAAATCATAAACTCACTGACATTGTGAGGTGTTTTTTTTTATTTTTTTATTCTTTCCTAATTTCTTAAGGAAATGGTTTGAACTCCGACTTCCCAAAATAAATGTTCACTTTTTTAAGCATCTTCAACAGCGCCCAGTGGTTTGGATGTGTTCTTCCTAGGACATGACAGGCTAGCCAGTAGTGACAGGTCGTTTGCCAACAAATCGGTTCTAAGAGTCGGCTCCTGATTGGCTGGGAGCCGGTTTTTCCCCCCCTGGTGCCGATTGCTTTTTGTTTTAGTGTTTTTTCGAAAGCGGCACAAGATTAGGATAAACTGATTTTTTTTTTAGCTGAAAGCTGCTTTTTGTTTGTTTTGCAAATATTTTGCTTTTATTTTGATGTTTGTTGATGTGTTCTTTTACTTGTACAAAGTCGTATTAGGGTGGGTGTTTGTTTTGTTATATTACATTTATTTTTTTACAGTACTGTGTTCCATATTGAATGTATAAATATAAATGTATGTGTTTGTGTCAAGCATGTGAGGTTTATAACTGCACTAACATTAGCCACGGTGGGTAGCCTTGCTGGCAGGCAAATACGGGAGGAAATCAGTGTAAGACTCTGAGCTATAACCTGCTTTATATGTAAACATAGAACATTCCTCAAGAGTTGATGCCTCTGGCTAAAAGTGCATAGAGGGAAACATTAACGAGGACACGCAGACTCCCGCAGTGACGACAGGCAGGACAAGTTTCCAGCTATCAGCCAATCAGATGCCAGGTGTGACGCCGTTCTTCAATTATCCACTTCATTATGCACCGAGGAAAACAGAAGAGGCCCCAAAATGTCAATTATGAGTTCATCTCATCAGAGAAAAAATACAATTTTCCAGGGCGGAATTTCAGTTTTCCAGTATGTAGTTTCTATTCCGGTGCTAAGTAGCGTCTGAGGGAGGGTGGACGCAAACAAGCCGACGTTAAATGACGTTCGCCGCAGCTCCCAGGCGACTTGGACCCGGCGACCGGCTGAGAGGCGGCAAGACAAACACGCGGCAGACGTTGAGGGAGCGAGCGGCGGCATATTAAGGGGTGTGGGGGTGTAAATTAGGCGAAATGTTCACTTTGCGCAGCCATTATGCAAATGAGGACTTCGTCTTGGCATTACCTTCCCGAAACCACCATGCTGTTGATGGCGACCACGCAGGTGACGATGTCGTTGTGGCCCTCCAAGCGCCTCAGGCGGAACCTCGCCTTCTCCCAGGCTGACCGGAGCTGTGTGAATTTGTCTTCTGCGAGGGAGAGATAGAAAGGGAGAGAGAGAGAGGGAGAGAGAGAGAGAGAGAGAGGAGATGGGTGCAATGAGCTAAACCTGCCTGCCGAGCACAGCGGCCTGTTAATCTGGCCACTTCCACGTTTATGGATTAAGCTGCCGGGGCGGAGCTAATTTAGCTTCATGGGCTGCAGAAATGCTGCTACTTTATTCAAAGGGAGTCAATGCTGCATTTTGGTTCTAATGTTGGTCGTCACACGGGCTCTGGGTACCAGAATGATCTGAAACTAGACGTTACGGCTAATTTGCGAGGTTTGTTATCAATTTAACATTCTGCAGTGAACTGTTTTAATCATCTTTTCTTGGTTTTTTTGTGCGCTTTCAGAATCCCACCCTCCTGTCGCTGTGCCTCGGCTGCATCCCGACAGGGATCCGACACGCAGACACTCTCGGTCCTCTCCAGCTGTCCAGCTGTCTCCGCGCCACCTCCTCCGTCTTGCCGCCTGGCAGTCGGCGCTGGCGCCGCCTGAGCTTTGGACACCTTTCCTCCCTTAAGGATCTTGGAGGCTGGAGGGTGCGGTGATGGAAGGGCCTCGGGGGCGTCTTCCCTGTGCCAGTACAGAGAGCAAGACCTGAATGAATAACCAGCGATGCTGGACGCTCGTAGCAACCCTCTGTGACAGGAGGCGTGCAACTGCGGAGGATCCTCATACGGGGGGAAAAAAATGCCTGCCTTTAATTAAAAACTCCTTAAACGTGTGTGTGTGAGGCTCCTCTCAGAACACTGTCCTAAAAGGCTTTACTGCACAGGATTGCCTCCATAAATGATATTTACACATGTCACGGTCATGAGAATTTTCTCGTTTTCCTCAAGCATGACGGCGTATGACCTCCAGTGTGTTTGGACAGACGTACAAAAAAATAATCAAAGGCTTCAAAGTGAATGCTTTTGCTTTTGAAGAATTATGTTTCTCTCCATCTGTTCCCCCCCCCCCCCCCCCCCCTTCGCTGGTACCTCGCCCTCACTTCCTTACACTTGTCTTTTCATCTTCTCCTTTTTCTCGTCTCCCAAGATCCCCAGAGTTTGCTGCGGGCCAGAAAGCTGCAGCTGAAGCTCAGCCAATCTGGAACGCAGCTCCGCCTTTCTGGAGATCTGAGGGGGGTAGAAGGCACGAGATTGGTTGTAAAAAAAAAAACCAAGATGCAAAAAATCCACAAGTTGTTTATGCACAACCAACACGCGCAGCCGGTCGTGTATCATCACGCTGAAAGCGAAGTGGAACATCAAATGCAGAAGATCCTGCCGTGAACCAGTGACTGGATAAGGCACCAGTTGTTCACCTAAAATGACGAGATTACTCTCCAGAGTGAAATGAGACACTGCGAGTTCTGCACATAAAACGTCTATTATTTAAATGGTGACAAAAGCAGCATGATGCCTTATTGTCGCCCTGGTTGCAGATTGTCATGTCTCAGGAAAATAACTCCTGATAATGTCCTGGTGATCTCATCACAGCGTCGGCTCGGCAGCCACAATTTTATGGTTTTCTCCAGATAGCGGGCTCAGGGTTTGAAATTAGATGGGCAATTAAGTGGCAGAAAGATTTTCCTGATATCGTTTTGATATGTTTTGAAGGCAGGCAGGCAGTATCTTGTTGATGAAATCAAAACAAGCACCTGATCTGGAGAGTAACAAGGGATGACTGATGAGTTCATTCCTCAGACCGACTGAGGGACGAAAGCAATTACAACCCAACGCACATGTGATTTGCTGCAAGAAATATCGACGATAAGTGATGGCTTTGTTATATATTTGGATAACAACATGCTAGTGGTGTTAACATTTCTAATTAGTTTTCTCATTCCAGCTTCTTTTTTTTTTTTTCTTTTTTTTTATCACTGACCAGCCAACTGGTCTTCATAGGAGAGTTTTAATGGCACAAAGTTGGGCCCAACCTACTGCATTTAGATTTACTGGCCGTTAGATTTATCACAAGCCAATATTAGAATATTTGAAGTTTCCCCTGAACAGCATTAAAAAAAAAAAAAATTAATAGCGTTGGGGTTGGTAGATATCTACTAAGCAGGTATCTGATAAAAAAAAAAAAAAAAAGAAAGAAAGAAAAAGAAAAAAGAAAAAGGAAGCAAATCTCTGGCCAGTAATGGAAGCTAATTATCTGCATAAATAACCGTTTTATTATGATATAGTAATAACCTTTGGTCATGACACAATGTGGATTTATGTAACTGTGGTGCAGGCAAAACCTCCTAAATCTGACACTTAAGAGGATGGGAGAAGAGTCGAGCTGCTCTTGTTGTTGCGCCTGACTGCAATGTGAAGGTTGATGATCGCAGACGGGGGAACGGGATCGTGTGTTTCTGTACCTTGAATCTCTCCTCTGGGGTCAGACTGAATTTTATCTCCAGGTTTTCAATCTGTCTCAATTTCTTCTGCAGCTTCCTCACCTCCCCCATTTGGAAACGTCGCGATTCGTGGAAAAAGGCGCCCAAGTCCAAAGCCAAACTGCACGAGACGTTCAACAGTCAGACTGGGTTTAATTTAATGTTATCGATTTGCAGCATCGCCTTTCAATAGACAATCTGGACGGCCTTTGGCAGATACTTGAATGGATCAGGCGGCTACACCGGGTTGTGTTCCGTTGAGTAGACGTGTCGCCGGATGTTGACAATACGCTTGAGGTGTATTACTGTCCCTACAGCGACACCATGTGGACACTGAGGCAATTGCCAACTGGCGATTGGATATTCTGATTCCACCACCACAATCCAAATTATGTTAGGAGTAATTACAATTACCTCATAAATACATGCGCTACCCATTAGTAAGACAATGCAAAAATATACCGTCACACAACATATGCAAACAGCCTACCTCTTCTTGACGTTAGTTGTCCAGAAGGCATCTTTTGAAGAAACACACTAAGTGGTAAGAATTCATGCTTCAAACACAATTTTCTGTCACATACAAAATTGAGTACATGACCATGGCATAAGGTTAGGTGCATCTTTAAAAAATAAAAAATAAAAAAATTAATTTGACTGCCTGTCACTGATCATTGGTTGAATTATCTGTCCAGTAGAGAGCATTGTCCTTTTGTGTAACCTTTTCTTCTTTCGCATTAAAAATACATCCGGGAAAGAACACAACAATTGTTTTCTGATGTCCTGCTCAATCTTGCATCTTTCTTAGGTAAGCTGTGATGTCAGGATAAAGTCATGAAGCGTTGAAGAAATCCATGTTTTGGGGAACTGTAGAATTGGTCACCTCATTACAGTTGAACTGATATAAATCTATCTATCCATTTTCTATCAACACTTGTCCTGAGAGAACAAACCACACGCTGACACACACGGGCAAACTCCCCAGAGAAGGGCGCCAGGTGGGAATCAAACCTACCTACCTTCTTATCTGGCTCGCATCACATAAATATTCAAAATACAATTTTTTATTCAACATTATATTGCATTTTTATCTTAATAACTTTAATAATAGTACACATGAGTGTTTCCATTGTATTACTAATCCATTAATTAATGTGATTCATTACAGTGTGAAAAATAAAGTACACGGGCACGTCCATGATAAATCTTTCCAAACCGTTTCCTTTTACTAATGAAACAATAATCAAACTTGTATTACCTCAAACAGCACTGGTTTTTGTCCTTGAAAAATGATTCGTGCAAATTTTTTTATGACTCTGTGATCTGTAATTGAAATAATAGCAACCTTACAACTGATGCAGTACTTCTTGCTAGCTGAGTAAGGATGCCTTACTAGCACCCTCTCACAAGAACACTACCGTCAGTCACTCCTGACCATAGTGACTAGTTGTATACCAGGTCAGTGGGCCAGAATTGTGCCACTGGCAGGGCAGGGGTGCTATTTTCTCTGTAACAAATCAATACATTAGAAAGAGGATTTCTTTATAATATTAGCATTTGTGATGTTAACAGTAGTCATTTTTAAGGCAGAAAAACTACATCCTTTGACCTTAAATATAGGAATTGAATGTTTTGAGTTTTGTCTTTCTTTTATTTTGGAACTTTTTTTTTCTTTGTGTTAGTGATATGTATTTTGAACATTGAAACCTTTACCGCAGCATGCTTTTCTCGAAAAAAAATTAAAATAAAATAAATCTGCGCAATCATAATGTTTTTGTAATTTTGTCTACTTGGCTATCGAGGGAGTTTCACACGATCAGTAACTTGTATTCCCTTGGGCTGAGTTCCTGGACTTAAAACAGACTTTGTCTTGGCCCTGTGATTCACTTAAGGTGAGCGCTGAACTTCGTTATAAGTTGCTTTCCCCTCGAGTGTTTGATTAAATGCTGCATTTTCACTTGAACGGCAGGAGAGAAGGTTTTTGTTTCAACGTCAGACCGTCTGACGGTGTGATCTCCGACAGGACATGAATGCCTCATTCGTGCCAGAGCGTCCATGACAAATTTTTGGCTAAGATGGAGAAAGGCCAGCCTAAACTGCCGCCGAGTGGAGATGTTGTTCATATCCGACCGCAGCCAAAATGTAACGTACGGTGTGCCGCCACGAACCGACGACCAACAGGCGCCGTCGACATTTCGGACTGACAACGGGCGATCAGCGAGGAATTTTTAGGCAGTCTGTCCCCCCAAATTACAGGAAGTGACATCAACGTACACTTCTTTTGTCTGACGACCTTATCCGGAGGAAGTGAAGCTGGTCGAGGCAGCTTATTCACCGTAGAAAAAAAAATTAAAAAGGGGGGGTAGAGGGTGGCGAAACTTGATTGATTTTCGAACATCGGACACATTTGTACTGCGGATCCAAATACCGACGAGCTACGAGACTCTTTCCCGAGAAGGAGACGGAGCCGTCGTTACCGGTAAGCGCCACTACGAGCCATGCAGTCGCTGGTGTTTTCTTAGTAGATTTGCATGACTCCGCTGCCGCCTCCCCACCGTCTCCATAGCCGGAAGTCTGTGAGGATGGTCTATTGGTTTTTTTTTTTTCCTTCGCTTCAGTTTTTTTTAATCCCTTGTGTTTTTTTTTTTCTTTGCTTGTTATTTTCCCCCCCACACGCAGGAAGACAGTGCGAGCCGGGCGCTGTTTGCTAGCCCTAGCTAAGCACAACTAAATTTTAATCAGTGCATCGGGCCTAGAAGCAAAAAAAGAAATGGAGTCCTGTCCTTGCGCTTCGATTTATTACACATGTACTGCAGATAAAAAAAAAAAATTGGGGCTATCTCGCAATAATTTCGGGATTTACATACCACTAAACTTTGTTCTGTTGACACGTTAGCGGCTAATCCACCGTCGACGTGAACCAGAAAGGGTTTTTTTTTAACCGAAGGTTGCTGTCCGAAAACATTAAAACGAAACCTTACGGGTGTCAAAGTTAACAAAGAGTTGCACTTTACTTTTCCTCAAGCTACCGTTTATGTTCCATTACACGGAACGCGCTTTATTGTAATATGACAAGCAAGTTTAAATTCACACCAAATTGTGTTTTTTTTTCTTCTAAAGACTGTTCAATCACACCATGTCCGGCTAATCATTTAGTTGTTTTTTTTTTGTTTGTTTTTTATCTTCACTGATAAAACCTCCCGCCCTCATCTCATCTTCAAACTAGATGGTTGAGAGAATAATCATTGCAGGCTATTAACCTGGTTGTATTCCAAAAATGGTAAATGCAGATATTCTGGCCAAGGGAAACGCGTTCCAGGAGAAACAAAAGAAGAAGGAACATCTCAAACTTAAAAAAAAAAAAAAAACAACCTTTTTCTGTTTTGTTGGGCTGTTTGATTAGTGATTCTTTTCTACCCTATCGTGTTCAAGCAAGCAATCACAAATAGTCCACATACCCAGCAGGATTGTAACCAGAGCTGCAAAGCAATAGAATCCATCATCATATTTATAGTAAAAAGCCTTTTCTGCTGGTGTCTGGGAATATGCGCCACTGACGGACAATATCTGTCAGCATTCCAAGGGCCTCCAAAGTGGTTTTCAGGTCTGTTAGTCTGTTCTCTGATTATGCCTCAGAAACCACCGCTCTTTCAATTGGTCAGTTTAAAAAAGGAAAATAATAAAAATAAAAAATAAAAAAGGGCCTTGAAAGACAAATTTAGAGAGAAAAAAACCACACACACAAGTATAAGTAGTAGTCAAAGAAAAGCTCCTCACTTGTTTCTGTTCAAACTGAAAGCCTGAGGCACTTGGTGTGTATTACTAATAAATACTTCAACAAAATGGGACAAAGCGTGCATATTTGATCAAATGCTTGGAGACACGTCTGCGCAGCCATACAACGAAATGCGCCTTAACATTTCAATCCGAGTGCAGGTTGATATCTATTTCCGTACATTCGGGAGTTCCGCTTGAGCAGAAAATAATGACATCTACTTCCTGCATTTCGCAGCCTGTCATTCACGCGATGTGGTTGTGGCACTAGTAGTGCCAATTTCACTGACTTACTTGACTTCCAATTTAGAGCCTTTTAAAAATCGTTTATTGCTAACACTTACGTCATATTTGATTCATTTATTTCTTTAAGTTGATTCATTGTGTTTGGCCAGCGACGTTCTGGGATTTTGTTGAAACCTGCAAGCTACACAGTGGGACATGAGCCTAGTCAACTTGGTGAGGCTCATCGCAGATTGCTCGATGAAAACAATGAACGACAAATTGCTGTCTGTGACGTATGGGCATCCTCAACGTGTAACAATAGAACATCATCAACACAATTTGGTGCTGGTTGCTTAGTTGGCATTGGTCCGGAGCAGCACTCGCACTTGAGTTATGGTCATCTCAAATTTCTGACACTTGTCAGAATTTTATCACAAGCTATCTTTGGTGTGCTTGGCCGTGACAACGCATTGACTCTGTCTTACAGTGTGACATAGGCCACCATTTTAGAGCCGACAGATCTCGCCATGTTGTTGTCACGACAGTTATCTTTTGTCTTGCGTGTCTAAGTTTTATACAAGTTTGATTTTCTTGATTGTTTGTGCCCACAGAACAGTGTAGATTGTGGAAAACAAGCAGCACTCCTACTTTTACGTCCTTTCGTAATGAATCGCTGCTCTGTTTGTGTCATTGCAGAAATGATGGAAGATTCTCATTTTAACTCCTCTTATTTCTGGTCTACAATCCCCGCCGTTCCTGGACAGGTGAGACTGAGCGTAATTAGTTTATTGGTTCGAAGAACTTTGCTTGCGGAGTGTTCGGTACCTCCGAGAAGCCGCGGCCCATCTGTGAATTAAGTTTCCTTTCCGCCCGCAGATCGAGAACGCCATGTTCCTGAACAAGGTGAAAGAACAACAAGAGAAGAATGCCTCCTTTCCTCACTCGTCTGCGTCGCACTACCAAACAGCACTTCTTACCATCCCCACCTCTGGGGCAAAGACAGATGGAGGCGGGCAGTCTGGTGGACCATCCCACCACCCATCTCACAGCAACCAGAACATGTTGCAAGTTCCCTCCACAGGCATCATGACTGCAGGTGAGTTGCTCCCTGATTCCCCCCCCAGGTCAAAGCCCTTTGCACCTACCATGTACACTTTCATTGAAAGGCCATGAAACAAAGAATAACATTGCTTGAGTTAGGTTGAAGGTTCTTAAAAGAGGGTGCTGTGAAAGTTCTACTGAAAAAAAATATAAATTCACAGATCACACGGTCAGATTCAGCCATTTTAATGTGGTACAAACGGGTGGACATTTTTTATGGCAGGTGTCTTTCCCAGTGAAGTGTATGTCACATATTTCTGAATCCTCTGCCCACCTTGGTCGAACGCGATCAGTGCATCATTCATTCAGCTCATGACAATACCACAAAGCGAAGACACAATGTTGAAACATCTCTCCGCAGGACCAAATTAACATGCAATGATTCAGATTCTGGCTGTGCACGAGCAACAAGTTTTTCCTCTTGCCAGTGAGAACTTGTCCCAGCTACCAGACCTACCGGTCTGCATTGTTTGTCAGCCGAAGCCGTCTTCGCTTCTGACAGCTGTTAATTACAGTTTAACGGGCCTTTGAGGAATTTAAGCTGCCGTGTGTATCATAAAAAAATGTAGTCTGGGCGTACAGTCCTGAGGCTCTGCAATAGATTTAATTTGTAATCAAACCTTTGTGTATTCGGTTTGGTTGGTAGCAAACTTTTGACACAGCACTGGCTCCTCTGAACTTTTGTTTTTGTATTATTTTTTTTTGCACTGTGGATTTTCACTTGTGTGA